>NC_066582.1:125338504-126055379 GCF_024323335.1 Lathyrus oleraceus
TTTCACATAATTTCAATAAAGCATCTCTTATTTGTAAAGTTTGAAATATCAAAACTTTCACACTTTTAATTCAACTTTCCAACGTGTTTGTGACAATGATTTAAGTGTTAGTCTAGGGGTATGATCTTGTAAACTTTTTCTCCTTTTAGTGAAGGTCAAAATAGTGTATATATATATATATATATATATATATATATATATATATATATATATATATATATATATATATATATGTTGTAGCATTCCAAAAAAAGATGTAGCTTTATGACAACAATTAGCCATGTCACAAAGTAATAATTAATTTAAACTATGAGAACCACGTATAAAATGATCTGGCATTAATGTTTAAAAATCTTTTTTGCACTCCTTGATGTTTTCATTTCATATTAACCCATTATCATAACCTTGTTCTCTTAGGTTACTAATATCAAATCGAATAATATTTATCTAATTTATAATTGCATCAAAAAGACCTTTCCCAATTGTATCATTAACTATTAAAACTTCTAAAAAAATATTCACAAATTTATATTGGAGTAGAAGAAATACCAACACATCGTAAGACAAAAGTCATTTGCTCTTGATGGCTTATATTATGAGTGTAGTCAAGTATAATTAAAATATATTTTGTATTTTTAGTTTTTTGAATAATTTTTGTTTTAATTTCATTTGCTATCAAAATTATTAATTCATTTTGTATCCTATGCCCAAGGTAATGATTATAGATTTCTTTATCTTTAATTCGACGAATATGTTCTTGCATTATAGGATCAAATTCGGCAATCATTTAGATAAGCCTTAAGAAATTTCCATTATGTTCTTGATGAACCTTTTCATTTGCCCCACAAAAGGCTAAGTTTTTTCCAAGAGTTTTAATAACTGCAATTATTCTAAATAAAATATTTCTCTGATGTTCTCTATCTCTATTATTTATTTTTGAACATGTATGTCAATTATTTTATTTTTTAACAATCTTATTTCTAGATCAATCCTTGAACTCATATTAACGATGTCACTACTACATAAAACACATATAATGACGGTTATGAAACACATATCATGACGGTTGCACGTCTGATGTTAGGTAACGTGTGATTCTATTTATGCTGGTTACCATAACGGCGCGTGTGACTGTGGTTATAAGCTAGATAGTACGCTACCTATCACAACGGTTATATTAAATAATCATTATGATACATGTAAGAGTTTATTATAAAATATGAGATTGTTTGTTTTTCTCTGCTCCTCATTAACCATATACAACCATTCAAAAAGAATTTTGAGATAATAATCCAAAAAATTAAATTATTTTTGAAAAATAACTTAAACGGTCCAATATTTTTCGAATTGCATGCATAGTGTAATTCATGATTTCCTCATTAACCCATATAATTTGATTCAATCATAAATTCTTCCAAGTAATAATGAAGAATGAATGTCTTATAAGTCTTTCACACAAATTTTGATTTCCTTTTTTTTCTTCTAGTTTATTCTGCAAACAAAAAAATTTATGTGAAAGACTCAAACTGTCATCCATTTATCATTATTATTTTGAAGAATTTGTGGCATTGAATCAAATTTTATGGGCTAAAGAAGAAATCATGATCACTAAATGCATGCAATTCGATAAACATTGGATCGTCTAAGTTGATTTTCAAGAATAATTTAATTTTTCTAATTATTGTCTCAAAAATCTATTTAAATGAATGCAAGTTCAATGAGAGGTTAGTGAAATAAGCAATCACACATGATATAACAAACTCACTAACAATATTTATCAATAAAAATATTTATTAATTAACATAGATTAAGACAACTTGATAACTAACTGTTCCTATAATCTATTAAATACATGGAAGGCAGTCTTCAATCTTCATGCCTAGTTAAATTCGTGCAGTTCTTAAGGTCTTCCTCTGATTTATAATCAGTTGCATCCAGATTCATTAGGTCCTTCACAATAGCCTCTATCTTTCTTATATTTTTAGGGTTAATATTCTTGATAAGAATCTTTTTATAGCATGTTCCACCAGACGGTTCAACAATAGTAACGTGATCCCTAACAGCTTCAGCTTCCTTGGCTTTGTTCAACCATAACTCCAACATATGAATAACCTCCTTTGAAGCCTTAATCTCTTAGACAAGTTTGCTCCCACTAACTTGATCTTGATTCATGTTGAGAAAAGGATCTGAAACCTTAGAAAAGGATATGAAATCTAAGAATAGATGGTGTCAAAGTGGTCATAGGGAAGAGAAACCCTTTTTTAAAACCTAAACCTAAAGCATATCCAAACCAACAACAAAACATGTGAAACTGAAGTAAATAATATGAAAATCATGTGAAACATACAACAATAAAAAACCATAAACTATCAAATAAGAAGAAAATTATGTGAAACATAACAACATACACAAAAATGAGAGAATAAGGAACAAAAAGAATACCTTTATGTATGAAGAACAAGGTTGAGGCTATACTATAGAATAAGAAAGTTAATGAAGAATAAGAAGAGAGAAAATGTATGTTAGGATTTTGCTATGAGAGATACAATGATATTGTCAAGAAGCAAGAGTTAATTTACTTATAGATATGTAAACAATTTCACCATGGTCGTATTCAAAAACCATGATGAAATGTAATTCCTTCCGCAACTGTTAATATTATCAACCGTGGTGATATGTATTTTAATTTTAATATGTATATCATATTATAAGGACATGACTCATTGTAATGAAAAAGTAGAAAATTATTGGAGCTGAGACTCGAACCTTGTCTCTCCATGAATGTATAATCACAATTAATTGTTTTGACCGTAATGCAATGTCTTCTAGTAAATATAAAAAAAATGTGTCCAAAAATGAGGTATTATCATGGTTAACTATAAGACCATTGTAATTTAGTGTTACCAAAGGTATATTTTATAGTAGTGTCTGTTCATTACACATCTCATGACTCCTCAATTTGCTAACTTGCTTATACTAGAAAAAGTATTAAACATTTACAACAAAAACAAAATAGTTTATCCAAATTTTGAGAATATATTAGTCATCTTCTTTCATGTTTTTCTCCGTTTGGTAATTTTTTAATATGAAATGAGGAAGAAAAATGTCTTAAGGATTCATCCTTAGGAAAATCTATATCGATAACTTTAAGGGGACATTTTTTCTACTAATAAATCTCTCAAATTGGTACTAATATTTATCCACTGACTTGGATCACATATATTTTTAACGATGTCTGTTAAAAGTATAATTCTCTGTGTCAAAGCAGCAATGTCGATATAATCAGTTATTGTCGAAATACTTTATGTCGAACTTGTAATAGCTGTCGAAAGAAGTGTATCTTCGACAAAGATTTTAGACTCAGCTTTACTTGTGTGTTTTAATTTAGTTAGTTAGGTTAGTTGGAGATTTCTTGGTGTACAAAAAATATCATCCTATAAATAGGGAGTAACCTTATTGTTGTATACGTGTGAATAATTGCAGTTTTATAAGAAAAGAGCAAAGAGAAACTCAACAGTTTTACAATTCCTCTTCTTCCCTCTATAGTTGAAACCCTAAACTCTTTTTCCCAAAATCAATTTTATTTTATTCTTTCAATAATCATTCTGCATCAATATAATCTTACAACCAAGATTGGTTGATTCACCCAAGTGAAGAGTGAAGAACAAGAGGAGTAATCAATCAGAAAGATTGATTATTGTTCATCAATATTTGGTTCGGAATTCTCCATAGTTTGGTGAAGTTCCACATTGGGAGTTTGGCGTATCTCCAACATCTGATATCTAGAGCACTGGTTGTATGATTCTTGGGAATCATAACATGATGAATCATCTGAACTAAAAATTTTCAGCGAGTCTCCCAATTGTGAAAAAATCGAATTATGAAAATTGGTGCAAGCAGATAAAGGTTGTTTATTGTTATCAAGATCTTGGGGATCTTGTGAAGGTGGGAGTGATGCCGCTTGCAGAAAACTTGACGGATGAAGAAAAAACTGCACACAAAGAATTGAAGAAGAAATATTATAAAGCTCTCTTTATGATTCATTAATGTGTTGATGCAAATAATTTCAAAAAGGCCAGTGATATTTAATCATCAAAAGAAGCATGGGAAATTCTTGAGGAATCAGTTGAAGGTGTTAAGAAGATGAAATAGGTGAGGTTATAAACTCACAAAAGAATGTACTAATTGATTCATATGGAAAAAAGTGAAAGCATAACTGATTTTTTCACCAAGGTGGCAAAATTGGTGAATCAAATCAAAGTATGTGGAGAAGTGTTGACATCAAGATCAATTATCGCAAAGATCTTAAGTTCATTGGTTCCAAAGTTTGACCACGTGGTAGTAGCCATATAAGAGTCAAAATATTTTTCAACATTGAAAAAGGAAGAGCTTCAAGGAATACTTGAATTGCATAAACAAAGAATGACTAAAAGAGTTGCAAGCAAGTCGAAGAGTGATGTGGTGTTGCATTCGCGATCAACAAGAGAAACTAAAGGCAAAAAGGGAAGTGGTTCAACAACAAAGGTAGAAGAGGCTACAATAATTCGACTAGTAGGCGAAACCAACAAGAAGGAAATATGTCGAACCAGAGAAGAACATCATACCAAAGTAACCACGGAGGTGGTGCTACAAGTAGAGAAAGATGTGGTGTTCAAAAACCTAATAAAAGTCACATTCAGTGTTTTAATTGTCACAAGCATGGTCATTATTCTAGTGATTGTTCTGAAAAATAAAAGAACCAAGAAAATGATGCAAATTTTACAAAGGATGAAGAAGAAGAAATGTCGTTGATGGTCACAATAAGAGATGAAGAAAGATTCCAGGATCAATGGTACTTGGACTCATAATGCTCATCACATATGACTGACAGGAAATATTGGTTTGTCAACATAAAACCCTTGATGAAGAACATGGTGAAATTTGCAAATGACAATACTCTAGTAGCTGAAGGTATTAGTGATATTCTGATTATGAGGAAAGATGGCAAGAGGTCAGTAATTTCCAATGTATTGTACATACCAGGCATGAAAAGCAATTTTCTCAGCATAAGGCAGTTAGTCTAAAATAACTACAAAGTGTCAATCAAAGATAAGATTATGAGAGTTCTCGGCTCAACTGGAAGTTTAATCTTGAAGGCTTCTATGTCACAGAATAGAACCTTTAAGATTGAACTTAATGTGATGGATCAAGAATGCCTTGGAACTACATCTAGTAGAGATGAATGTATATGGCAATATAGACTTGGTCATCTAAATTTCAAAGACATTAGAGACTTGAAAAAAAATATGATTTCAGGGTTACCAGAAATAGACATTCCAAATGAAGTGTGTGAGGAATGTGTACAGGTAAAGCAACACAAGAACAAATTCAACAAGGATGCAGGAAGCAAGTCGAAGTCAATTCTTGAAATCATATACTATGATGTGTGTGTTTCAATCCAGGTGGATTCGATTAGAGGTAATAGATACTTTGTCATTTTCATAGATGATTTCAGTCGAAAACTATGGACTTGCCTGATCAAGAAGAAAAGTGAAGTGATTGAGGTATTTACCAAGTTTAAATATATGGTCAAAATATAAAGTGGTTGAAAGCTAAAGATTCTGAGGACTGATGGTGGTTGAGAACATGTGTCGAAAGACTTCAACACATTATGTGAGAAAGGAGGGATTATGCATGATGTGGTGCCAACATACACACCACAACATAATGGAACTGCAGAAAAAAAGAATAGAACCATCATGAATATAGTGAGAAGTATGTCGAGAGGAAAGCATCTACCTAAAGAATTATGGGGAGAAGCTGTGTCGACTACAACAAAAATATTGAACAAATGTCCAACGAAGAAGCTTGAATGAATCACACCAGAAGAATGTCGATCTAGTGTCAAGCCTAGCTTGATTAATCTGAAAGTATATGGATCTATATCATATAAACATGTGCCTGATTAGTTGATAAGAAAACTTGATGATAAATCAAGTCAGATGATTCTAATAGGATATCATTCGACTGAAGGTTACAAGTTGTTCGACCTAGTGAACAAGCAAGTTGTAATTAATAGGGACATGATCATAAATAAGCTTAAGGAATGGGATTGGACTTAAAATGTAAAGAAAGATCCAGTGAGAATCTTATGTGAAGAACCTGCAAGTAAAGTCAAAAGAGAAGTTCGACAAGAAGAAGTCAAAGGTCGAGAAAGCACAAGAAAACCTCAAAGGACAAGACATATGCTCGCAAGGTTGCAAGAATGTGCGATTACATCAAATGATGTAATATATGATGAAGGTGGGCTGGTACACTATGCTTTCTATATAGATGTTGAACCAGTCAATGCAACTGGGGAATTGAAGGATTCAAAGTGGATGAAAGCAATGAATGAGGAACTGAAGTCCATCGAAGTCAACAACACTTTGTCACTTGTCGTATTGCCTCAAGGAAAGAAGGAAATCAGTGTGAAATTGGTATACAAGGTGAAGTTAGTCACAAAGGTAAAGTAACTCGACACAAGGCAAGACTTGTGGCAAAAGTATTTCTTCATAAAGAAGGAATCGACTTTGACGATGTTTTTGCACCTGTTTATAGGATCGAAATAATCAGGTTGGTCATTGGTCTAATAAACATGAACAATTGGAATATGTGTCAGATGGATGTGAAATGCGCATTCCTTAATGGCCTATTAGATGAAGATATTTATGTTGCACAATGTAACACCTCAAAATTTGCCCTCCTCTCTTGGGACTAGCTTAGCATATTGCATTTTATCTTTTAGGACATTAGTCATTACATTTTGCATATCATGTGGCAACAATGAGCAAGTCATCCTCCTAAGTCTTTATCAGAAGATAGAAAGGTTAAAAGATTCAAGCTTAAGGGTTTCATGAATTGATCACCAATCATCTGAGGGTTTGTGCTTCAATTAGGGTTTCTTGGTTCCTCAAGGAGATTGATCTTTATCTTGGTTGGAATGGTACACCATCATCATGGATACATCATCATCACCAAGAGGTTCATTATTCCTGGCAAGTTTCCTTGGGATTAGGGTTTTGACCTCTGGTCAACCCTAATCAGTTGAATTGTGCCTATCAGGGTTTGTTAAGGAGATGAGGTCTTCATTGAGATGGGGATCATCACATGGTTTTATGGAGCTTGTGAAAGCTAGGGTTTCATTTTGGAGCCATTTCATCAGAAGATTGAGACTCAAATTCATCTGTGCATGACCAAGAAGTCAAAAGTCAACCAAAAGTCAACTGTTGAATTTAGAGGTGGGAGAGGGCTAGAAACACTTCATTCTTGTTCAAACAAGTCTCATTTGACATTTCAAACATCAATATTGAAGAAAATAAAGTCAGGACAAAACTTTCCAAAAATAGAAAGTGACTTGTAATTCAAAATTGCCAAAAATGGAAAGGTTTTCTCCTCAAGATTACATCATCAAAAATGCTTCAAATGAAATTTTGTTGAACATGAAAGTTGTAGATCTTGTTCTCCCATTTCCAAAAAGTTCAAGTACATGAATTTCTCAAGTATGGTTGAAGAGATATGGTCAAATCTTGGTCAAGCAAATTTGAACTTCACAAGGGCATAACTTTTGAACCATAAGGCCAAATGAAGTGGTTCTTTTTGCGACATTCTTGTTTTGACATGTACTATCCAATTCATGCATCATACACCATGCATTTTGATCACAAAAATATTTGACTTTCCATTTGAATTTTGGAGGGAAAAGTCAAATTCAAAAAATTAAGCATTGTCTATGCATTCAAACATATGCATTTGGTTCCAAAGTGGTTTTTCAAGTGAATTAACACATAAATCATACACTGTTTCATCCATTTCATGCATGTAGGGTGCATTTGCAAATTTACCAAAACACTTGGATTTCACTAATTACTTTGGCATTGCTTAATCATGATTAGCATACATCATTAGCACAGCATATATATAGCATAATCATAATAGAAACTTCATTAGCACTTCATAATTCTCAGATCTAGATCTAGTTTTCACAATTCTCTTCACTTGGTGCTCTCACTTTTTTCATCAAATTTCTCCATAAATCTTGCATTGTTCTTGATTAATCCTTCATCCACAAGCATAATTGGAGATTTTTGGAAGCAAGATTCACCAATTTTCGAGCAGAATTGAGGATGTTGAAGCATAGACTCATCAATGGCAGTTGAAGATTTGAGCAACATCAAGCGCGATTGAACACCAATTCTTCATCCATTCATCCATCTAAGCATTGGAGATCATCTGTTTCTACATTACAAGGCCTGAAAGCTACAATTCCAGTTCTGCATTCTATTGAAGGTCAGAATTCGACTTTCCTAATTCATAAAATTGTGATATGCATGTGGTAGATCTTTGAACGTGGAGAACACTGAGCTTTGTATCATTAAATTTCATTAAGAAATGAACAAGATATGCTAGATCTAAGTTTTATGTATGAAACTTCCTTTGCTTGAATCTTTGCATGTGTGTAGAATTAGAGTAATCCAAGTTTAGATTAGTGATGTACGTTGGAAGATGAATCTATTGGTGTATTTGTTGTTGATTTCTGGACAAAAGTGTTCTTGAGCTCAAGAACACGTTGAATTTGTATGAACATCTAGGGTTTTCGCTTTCCAGAAGCCATTTGATCTTCAATAGCACGCGTTTGCATGAGTTTTGTGTTAATAAGCCATGCACTGGTCCACGCTGGCGTTCACGTGGCTAATTGATTGGTTCACGCTGCTTGCCGTGCCAAGTAGACTTAATGAAACGATGTGTTTCATGATGAAACGCGCCACTTTCAAATTCCTCTTCAGTTCGATCCTTGGTGGAGACAGTTTCACATGTGCCTTTGCCTTTTATTTCATGCTATTCATGTACCTTCTTCCATGTGTTTTTGATTTTTTCATCCACTTAGAAAATTCATAAGTCCTTGATGGATGATCCAAATGACCTGGGAATTTTTGCATGTTGTTTCTCATGATGTCTACTATTTTATGAGTATTTTTCCAGAATTTGTGCTCGGTTGGAATTTAAATTTGCCTAGGGTTTGTGTATGCATATGCTATCTTGTACCTTGCTTGCCATTTTCTTTATGAAATAATGATGGTTGATCCAATGAATGTGAAAATTGACCTGCTCAAACTAGACATCTTGCTGGTCATTTTGGTGTTGAGTTTGCATTTTTAGCATTTTTGGTTGTTGAGTTATGATCTCATTAATGTAGGTGAGACAATGTGTGTCACACCATTGCTTGCTCAACTTGTTGATTTTTTTTCCATGCCAATTAAATGCCAAATGATGTGATTTTTTGCATGATGCTACTTCTGGATGTTAGGATTGATCATGAACTTTTATAGAATTTTTGGAATGATTTCTGATTTTCTTGAGATTTTCCTTTCTGGCTTGTCATTTGTGGACTTTTGGATAGTCATGAACTTCAATGATTTGTGAAATGCTTGATGTTTATCATATGAACTTGAAATTTTTTACATTGATTCTAGACACTTTGAAGTTTATTGTGGCTTTGATTGGATGTGTTTATCATGTGTGGATTCTGTTTTAGGCTTGTGTTAAGTTGATGTATGAAATTGTGCCTCAATTGAGCTTGTTTGTGCTTACCTTGCCTTATGGAATTTATTTGCCATGCTTAGACTTGTCCAAATTCCTTGATTTTTGGTGTGTTGATCATGTGATGTGTTCTGTTTAACTATGAATTTTCTTGAGATTTATTGAATCATTTTTGAATTGATGTGGATTTGTTCATTTTGTTGCTTCAATGAGTTTCCAACTTGTATGCTTTGCTTTATTTAATTTGTGAAATGATTTTGGTGCATGATATGGATGTGGAACTTTTTGGATGATGTTCTTAACGGATTGAGCTTGATTCATGTCAATTTTCATGTTCTGTTTTGAATTATTTCTCCCTCTTTGGCCCTAGGCCTTGTCCTAGTGGTTGGTGTTTATGTTTGAGCTTTGTTTTCAGGATAAGGAGCATATGGTCATAAGGGAATTGATTCACATTGCTTGAATTGGGTTGATTGGTTGATGTTGACTAACATTGATTTGTTTTGTAGGTTGCTTTTAGCTCATTTGAGTTGAGCTTGTGCCTTGCACATTGTAGCTTGCACTTGTTGTTTGTTTGACTGTGTACAGTTAACTGTTGACTATTGGATTGTCTGTTTGACTTTTTGAGTTGTGTACTGATTAAGTTAGATTGTTTTCAGGTACATTATTTGCTTAAGTTCTTTTGAACTTGCTTTTGCTGTTGCTTGGTTGCTTAACCATTTGAGGTATAACTCACTGACTTCATGTAGTCTAAAAGACCTGTCCTGTTACTTGGGCAGGCACCTGTCTGAAGTCCTCCTTAAGAGGCAATGCTTGTGTTTGTTTATCTTTGTGCCAAGCAAGAAAAGACCTTTGAAAAGGCAATTGGCAGATAAAAGAGATGTGCAATCCATCTCCTGCTAATCAGTGTGTCATCCCTTTGCTCACATTACATGTTGACGCGTTGTGGATATTAACCCAAGATCTATGTTGAGTCAGTCATATGTGGATAGAAGAGTTCCTGCTTTCTGAACTCCCACACCTTCTATTTGAGTCAAGCTCTCCCAGGCCAGGGATAAGAGCTGTGAGGCACACCCCTCACTTCCCATTTCATCTGCTTCACCCTAACTCTCAATGTTAGGGTTAAGAGCTAACTACACCCGATTCCAGTTGGCTTGTGTTTCACAGCCTAACCTTGTGTGAGCCCACTTTGTTTGTATATAGTGTGTGCTAATTGTGTGTATGTTTGTTTTGCTTTGCCTGTTTAGGATAGCTTGCTGCCTATGCAAGTTAGATAGAAAACTCAACCTAGGACCATTGTGGAATGCATGATAACTATTAGGCTCGAGTCAGTCTCCCTTCTAGTTTGTCATTTCCCAGTCTCTGGTTAGGAGAAAGTTTCTCCCCTGTTAAGGGGAACTGCGTTGCCCTGATCCTCATACCAGATGAGGTACGTAGGCAGGGGATCGTACGAGATCTCTCCGGGCACCCTTTTTCTTTTTTGTGTGTGTTTGCTTGACAGTTACTAGGCTCGAGCGCCTGACTCCTTAGTAACTTGTTTTGTTGTTATCCCTCTTGTGTGTTAGGAGATGGATGTAAGCCCAGCGATTGGCATTCCATATCCTATTGTTGTGTACTTGGAGTCCGATATAAGTCCAGCAATTGGCGTTTGGTTTCCAGTGTGGGTTTGTTGGTTCGGAGTCTGATGTAAGTCCAGCGATTGGCATTCGGTTTCCATGTTTGCCTGTTTGTGTGTGTTTTGTTTCGGCGTGCGTGAGCCGAACTACGGTAGCTCTGATTCTCATTCCAGACGAGATACGTAGGCATAGGATGCGATATCCTAGCGAGCCCTTTCCCCTCTTCTCCCACCTGTGTTGTTTCTAGTGTGTGTGTGTGTGTGATGTTTGTGAGCAGTTTTAGCAACCTTATTCTTTCTTTCTGAGCGTGGATCCCGTCGAGTACGACGGATGCGTAGGGGTGCTAATACCTTCCCTTCGCATAACCGACTCCCGATCCCATCTCTCTTTGGTCGCGAGACCATGTCTTTTCCAGGTTTACTTCGAGCGTTTCCTTTCTCTCTTTGGGATAAATAACGCACGGTGGCGGCTCTGTTTGTTTTGTTTTAGCCCGCCGGTTGTTTTTCGCGGATGCGACAGCTGGCGACTCTGCTGGGGACAACAGAAGTTGACCTATTGCTGGTCCATCTTCCCTAAGCGAGTCTCTCCTAGCGTTCTCTAGGATAGTTTAGGTTGCTTGTGTTGCTCTATTTATTGCATTTATGATTATCGTTGTGTATATATTTGTATAAATGTTTGCATGCATCATATTATCATTATGCTGGACTCTGTACAGGTTGGTTCCTATGTTTTGGGGGTGGGTGTTTTGAGTGGGGCTAAAACCCAGGCCCGAGTATACACCTAGGATTAGTGTGGTCTCACGTTCCTCACATGTTGGTTGGGCATGTTGTTGCGACGTGACATACCACAAGCCGGACGAGGTTAATCTGAGAGAGCTCTTCCATAGTGGGGTTCCCACTTTGGTCTAGTTACCTCTTTTGAGCTGTTGACTTCGGTGACCGCTCTTTCCCGGATCTTTGGTTTAGACGATCTTAAGAGAGCTGCAACGGCACACCCGAAAGGGCAAACCCGTTGAGTATCTTTGCCCGATTGTCGAGACCATTATCTGCCTTAGGATGACCTGATTAGAATTTACCTATGAGGGGAGGGTTGATTCTTACAAATGCATGTACTGATGGTGACTTTGATGGTGACTAATGGTTCCGTTGATCAGAGTCCTATTTATAAGTCGGATTTATGGGCATTTATTTCCGAGACGCCCGTTTATTTCAGGAGTCCCCGGGCTGGTTCAGAGGGTCTTGTGGTTATCTGTTCAGAGAATGTCTGGTGGTGATGGTGATGTATCTTTCAGTTCCGTTTATTTCGGAACCCCAAAGTTGGATCTATGATTGCTCAGTATCTCAGATGAGTGTGATCAGTTCAGAGGCCGTAACTCAGTGCAACAGATGTTCAGATGGCTTGGAGGATGGCACTATGCATTGCATTCATACATCAGCATCATCCTCATTTTGCATTTATCCGCATCTAATTCATGTTTATCCATATGCAGGGACATTTTTGATTGAGATCCTGGTTGAGAGACTTCTTTGCTCAGATATGAGGTCCGATTTGAAGGATGATGTTGTCTATAGTTTCTTCGACCCAGAGATTGGTGTGCTGAGAGATATGATAGCATTGATTATGTAACAGCCCAATTTTTAGGAATTAATTATTATATTATTATTATATTTTAATTTAATTATTTGGAGTGTTAACTAATTAAGCGGTTGTGAGGTAGTATAATAATTGCGTTCTGTCTTTTCTGTCTGTACAGAATTTGTCACCAGTGGAGTTCGAACCCAAGACCTCCCTGAAACTTTACATGCCTTACCACTAGGCTAGAGAGGTTGTTGTTGAATACTTAAGCAATGAATAAATATTAATCTAAATCCTGATTAAGATAGATTAATGACTTAATTAAGCATTATAGCTCCGTTTTGAATGCGGACGGATGCATTGGTAAGATAATGAAAAAGGCTATTATTATGATACTATATTATAGTATATTATGCGTCTTACAAATTCTATGAATTTTATTTTGATGGGTGTTAAACATGGTTGATGTGTTTGATTGTGAAATAACATGACTAAAGATAACGTAAAGGATTATTATTATTGTTCCATGTTATAAAATATTATGTGATTTATAAATGCCATGAATTTTATCATGATGAGAATAAAATATTGTATGAATGTGTATGTATGCCATTATTGAATTGTGAAAGGTATGATGATGAATGTGTATATGTACCAATTATGAGTTATGGTGATATGTGGGATGTTAAGACGGTATAGAAGGTCTTAATTGCATATGTGTTGGTATGTGTGCATTCATTCATAGCATGGTCAAGCAGTGATCCTTTATTGGAAACAGACGTAGCAGACGTTGATTCTTGATTGGAATCAGGCGTAGTATTAAGCGGTGATCCTTAATTGGAAACAGACGTAGCAGACGTTAATCCTTGATTGGGATTAGGCGTAGTATTAAGCGGTGATCCTTCATTGGAAACATACGTAGGCTTTGGTCTTGTCCGGATCTGAAGCGTGGCTTGGATTCTAGATATTGAATCGGAAAGCGGTGAAACTTTGAGTTCACATTGCGGTACCATATGCATAGAGTCACATTGTCTTGCATTGAGTCGTCTATAGTTATGTGATCATTGAATGTGTGTATTGATGTGAGTGTGATGTACATTTGAATTTATGTGGAATGATTGTCTGTTAATATCATTGATATAATTATACCAAGTGTGGTGAATTCTTAAATTGTGTTTTAATTCATTGTGCCTTATTATGCTATTTCATAATGATTTGGAATTCTCACCCTTTCTGTTTGAATGTTACCTTTACATGGGTATCGTGCAGATACTACTCAGTAGTATTGCTGGAGTAGGTGGACGGTAGCTCGCTCAAGAATAGCTGGAGAGTTTCCGTATTTAGTTTGAAATTTGGTAATGAGTCAATGGTCTGGTCATGTAACACTGGATAGATTAGTGGTATTGAACTCGTATCTTATTTGGATATGCTTTATGTCATTAATTGTTTTATTTATTTGATCATGGTATGGGACATGGATCATCTTATGAAATACATGAATATTCTTTATTTTCCGTTGCGAACGCATATTGCTTGAATATTCATGATGAGTGAAATGTGTTATTTTGAATGACCAGGTGTATTGTTGGTTTTTGAAAGTTTAAGTTTCGAAAACGTCGATGGGACGCCTTTTTCTTTATATGCGTGCTTATTTACTCTGATTATATGCTAAATATTGGGGTAGAAAAAGGGGTGTTACAGATTACACCCGACCATGTGGGGTTGTTCCGTGAGACGTATGAGGGTATTCTGAAGATGGTTTTCAGGCTCACTGACAGGGATAGGAGCCCCATTCATACTCTTCTCCAGTTCTATGACCCGGGCTTGAGGTGTTTCGTCTTCCCGGATTACTTATCGGGGCCTTTGATGGAAGACTATGCTGGTATCTTGAACATTCAGATTAGAAATCAGGTTCCTTTCTATGCTACTAAGGAAGAACCTGATATTGGTGGGATATCCCGTGCTCTTTATTTGAGTCCGGAGATGATTAAGGGTGGTTTGAAAGAGAAGGGGAATTTGTCTGGTTTTCATCTGAGTTTCCTAGAGGTAAAGGCCAAGGAGCATGCTGTTTTGGGTGATTGGAAAACTGTCTGTGCTTTGATTGCTGTGAGCATTTATGGTATCATCCTATTCCCTAACCAGAAGAACTTTGTGGATATTAATGTCATCCGTTTGTTTGCTCAGAAGAATCCTATTCCTACTCTGGTTGGAGATGTCTATTACTCGGTCCATAGTCGGAACGAGAAGAGGCGTGGAGGATTGATTAGGTGTTGTGCTCAGCTATTATACAGATGGTTTATGGGACATTTGCCTTCCAGGGGTGCTTTTGTTCTTCTTGACCAAACTGTCAATTGGGCGACCAAGTTAATGGGTTTGCGGGCCAAAGACATAGCTTGGACTCACAGTAGTGGGGTTGGACAAGATTTCATTTGCAGTTGTGGAAGTTTTCCCAATGTGCCTCTTATAGGAGTTCAGGGTTGCATTAATTATAACCCAATGCTTCTTAAGAGACAAATGGGATTTGCTATGGAGGTTCCTCCTCTCAAGAGTGAGATTCAGAAAACTTTGTACTTCCCGGTTGAGGGCAATCAGGCCAGGTTGAAGCAGGTATCTGATGCATGGCGCAGCATTCAAAGGAAAGGCAAGTTTTCTTGGGGTAGAGCTAATAACAGGTCTTTCCCTCCGTTTGATGACTGGCTCAGCAAGAGGGTGGAGCTTACTTGTCTACCATTTCCTATGGTTGATCCTTGGTATCCGTTGATTGAGGAATCTCCTTCTTTCGTCAGTATGGAAGAGTTCATAGAGATGAAGCGGGAGAAGGATCAGTTGCTTGCAGAGAAAACGGAATTGGAGATGAGTGTTGCTCGAGTTCAGATGACTAATCAGGAGATCAGAGGGAGGATGGAAGATCAGGATAAGAGACATGCTCTTGTGGAGAAGCGCTTTGAGATGGATACCGCTTACTATGGCAAGGTCAGGCAAGCATTGGAGTCGTCTACAAGGGAGCACGACATTACCAAGGAGAAGCTAGCCAGAGCTTCAAAGGTCATTGAAGATGAGAAGAGGAGGCAAATCCTCGTGAGGGATCAGAGGGAAGACAAAGTCAGAGTCCTTATCGCTGAGTGGGAGGCAAAGCTGAAGATTAAGGAAACAGAGAATGTGAAGACTATTGCTGAGAGAGATTATTATATCGCCGAGAGAGATCACTACATTGCTGAGAGAGATCATTACTTCAGGCAGATGAAAATTCACCAGAAGGAGGTGGGGAGATTGCAGCAGGAGAACACCGAGCTCAGGTTCGCCGCAGAGTTTGCTAGGATGGTTGATGATGTAGGGCCTTCTGTGGGACCTTCGTCAGGCTAGACCTTTCTCATTTGTGTGGATTACCGTCAGGCTTGTTGACGGAATTCACTTGCTTGTATTTCCTTTCTGATTCTGGAGAATTGTATTTGATTTGTCTCAGACTTGATGTATGACTATGGCACTTATTGTGCATTTTTGATATGCGATGGTTATTTTCATTCAGTGATTGCTCTTAAAGCTTTATTTTCTTTCCTGTATGCACTCACACAGCACACACATGGTTGGGTGGTATTTTGCTAAATCATATATCTCTGATTTGTATGACGAATCATTCGATGAATGTCAGAATATTGCCGCCTGATTATTATCTGTCTCGATGAAGCCAGGATCGAAAGACAAAGTGTTCCTCATGTGGATATACATTGCATTCATGCATGATCATAATAACTTGTGTTTTATTTTGCAGGTATCTGTTGCTAACGTGCTTGATTGTTTCAGGAATCATTGCTCGTGCTCGTAGAGTTGTACCTTTGCACTCAACACGTCCACACAGATACTTCACCAGGCGCAATACACCCAGGCTGATGGATCTACCTAACACAGATGTTCTCGAGCTGAAGGATAAAATGAACGAATTGATCAACATCATGCAAGGTTTTGTTGTGGGCCAGAAAGCACTGGCTGATAAAGTTGAGAAGCTCGAGCGGGCTTCAGCTGCCAACAGTGGGGTCAATCTGGATGGTGTCTCTAACCAGGGTCTTGGTGGTTCTAGGGACGGTGGAAAGAGGACAACTGTGGGTGTAGTGACTAATAATGCCGGTGGTTTTGGCGCTGCCACAGGTGGTGGACCCGGTCAGATGGGTAATAACATGAAGGACAGTCTGTTCCCTCCGTTCTTTGGGGTTGAGGATGATAGGGAGGAAGACAGAGAAGCTGATCAATTCTCCATGCATAATGAGCCGTTTGGTCAATATGGTGCCCAACCGCCAAATAAGGAGATTCAGTTGTTGGCGGAAAAAATCAGAGCTCTCGAAAGCTATGCCACTCCAGGGGTTGTGAATATGTGATCGCTCGACTGTGTGAGTCGAGAATGGGATACAAACTGCAAGTGCACAGTTCTATCGCGTAGTTTTAAAAGATATCGATCCCACAGGGACTTATGAATCGATATACCGTTATCTAAGGTTACTTCGTAAAGCTAAGGTGAATAATAGTTGATTGTTTGGGGAAGGAAGTTAAAAACTAAACTAATATCTAGATTAAATATTAATAAAACGGATATCGGTATGTAGTTCGTCAAAACTAGGGAATCAATTCCTTGTCGGTCTCTCGGTCTTAAAATAAATCGTTTCGATTAACTTTATTGGTTAAAGGTTTTATCTCAAACTCTCGCTCTGTTGAAGAAACCATGATCTTATATTAATGTAGCTGTCACTTATAATTAAGTCAAAAATCATATTTTGAAAACAATAAAGTTGCAGAAACTCTTTTTAAGAAAATACTGACCGTTTTAAACACCCTTATCTCAAACTCTCGCTCTGTTGACTTAGGTTATACAATTAAATCTAAATGCTTAACTCTCGTCCTCACATTCAATCTTTAAAAATACTTTTTGGAAAAAAGTCAGAATTTAATTAATTCTAAAACTTGCTCTCGCCCTGAGATAGACTTAATGACTAACTTACACTGTCCAGTTAAAACCTCAAACTCTCGCTCTGTTGGTTTCAACTTCTTTATGTCTTTTACTTTTGTAAAAAATCTTGTTATTAAACCTGTAAGTTAAGACCATAAAAAGATTGATTCTAATTTTAAGTTTGAATAGACCGACTTAGTCTTGATCCCTTTTTCTGCTTACTTTACATACCGATACCTAGGCGAATTAGCCAGACATGCTAACTAAATAATAATTATTATCATGCATACACAGACTCATTTCAGGCAGGCAATGTAAATAAACAATAGAATAAAACATTAAAAATTAAATAACGATTAAAGAACCTGAATGCGTAATACAATGGTCTTGAACACTCCTCCACAAGCCGGTAGGATTTGTTCTTCGATTCTTCAATTAAACAGTAAATTAAATCAAGGAAATAAAAAAACTCGAATATAACGTAAGGTTAAATCCGGTATAAAGTTGCACAGTAGTTTCCGGTGTAGAAACTACTACGCGAAAAATATCTAAAAGCTAAAAACGGGGAAGATAAATTGCAAGGGAAAAAGAAAATAAAACTTGCAAAAGAAATAAATAAAATAAACAATATTAATTCTGCTGGAAAAAGAAAACTAAGCAAAAGCTTGAACAGAAAATCGGCAGAGCTTCGGTGTGTCTAAACGGCCAAAAGAGGAGAGCCAACGAGAGGGATTAGGGTAGCTATTTATAGAAGTGCTACTAACTGCCTTTTTCTTCTTTTCCACGAGTCTTCAGCGTGCTAAATTCACGGCTTGGGAATAGGACACGAAGTCCTCAACGTTACTTCCATTCTTCTGAGAGCGTAACTTGCGCCAAAAAGCTAGTGGACTGGTGTGACGCTCGTCACACCATGTGTGACGTCCGTCACAAGGCTACTTCGCGTGACGCTCATCACGCGTCCTGTGACGTCCGTCACAGGCACAGCGTTGGTGACTTGTGCGCTTTGGGCTGGGCTTTGGCCTTTGGTTCCTTTTCTCTCCTTTTTGTTCCTTTTTACACCTCCTTTTCTTCCCTTTTTCACTTTTGCTTCAAAATGGGTACCTGATATAAATAGAAGAGGAATACTGCATAATATCTGATAAAATGAGATAAACTAGCGTAAATGATAATATAATTTAATTGAATTAAGTCTTAAAAAGCGATATAATTTCGTGTTATCAAACTCCCCCATACTTAATTCTTTGCTTGTCCTCAAGCAAAATTCAGTATAGAACTTGTTAAAAGTTTTAGCCAGATGAAATTTTTAAAGCACACATCAATTCGTACTAGGTTGCCAATGGATTTTGTTTAGGAGGACTTGAGTTTAATCTTGACATCAACAACTACCGTTACAACTTAGATAACCCTACCTTATGCCCATCAGTTCAAGTACCCTATGATAGCTATCCTGGTTCCTTTAGTCTTATTTTACCCGTTTTCATTCTAGCGAAATCACATTAAGCCCTTTATCTTTTCGCGCACATAGTGGAGTAACCGGTTAGTGATTATGATCCGCTTTTAGCTAGAAGTTCTGGTACATAAGTCGGATACCTTCATTATTCAGTCCATTGCAAATTGCGGGGGATCGAACCGTAGTCCGCCCTACCAAGTTCAGTACCAGATTCCTACTGAACCAACTCGTAATGGATCTTTCGTATTGTGCTTTTGCATGATCTGCAACCTTTAGATTAAATGATCTGGTAAGGATCACCTAATTTAATTAGTGCATTTCTTGATATATTCGTATATTTCATGTTACTTGGGGATCATTCACTTATATTCATCGGCTCTCCACGTAGTTTGCTATTAAGATGGTGCTGACTTCTGTATAAACTACTTGGGTTACCATAGAACTAAAAGTTCAAGGAGTTCGGTATAATAGGTACTTATCCTGATCTAACATATTGCGGTTCTCAGAGCGTTGTTATGGTAATGATTTTGTTTTGATTTCACTCAAATTTTATAAAGTAAGCAACCTTTATACTTATTGGGTGTGTTAAAATTTTGTTATGGCTCAAGAAAGTTGAGGGAAATAGATAATAGAAAATTTTTCACATTCAGGACTTAACTTAAAAAATATTTTGTTTTTTTTTTTTTTATAGGGAAATAACAATGAAAAGGGAGAGTACATACTTGAAACAAAGATGAGAATGGAAAGAATAATGTTTCCCCCCCATACTTGAACTAAACATTGTCCTCGATGTTTTAAGGGAAAGAAATACAAAATGGAGATGAAAAGAAAAATACAACTAAGGCTGCCTTCCACCTCTGGTTCTTGGTCCTGGTGATCTTTGACGTATGTCTAAGCTGTCGAATCTGCTAAACAACTCAGTAAACCGCTGGTCGGTTATGGCATTCCGAGCATCCTGTTGCTGTTGCATTTGACGCATCATCTGCATCATATCTGCATTCTGTGCCTGCATACCATCGATAGCATCCATAATGTCGTCGTTGGTCGCAGGTCGTCGTCGTCGACGACGTTGGGAGGATGGGCCGGCTGCATTACTGGAAGGGTTTAGCGGGACTGATTGTTGTGTTGGCGGATGATCACCTTGTTCCATTTCTTCAAACTCATCTGTTTGCTGGTTTGTTTGTGAAGGCTCGGTGGTTTCAGGAGCGCTGAGATCATAGAGGTGGCGGTCCGGGTTTGTGACATCCGTTAGGGTGGTATTGGGTAGCACAACACTTGGGACAGCTTGGTTGTTCACCATAAGATAGTATCCTCCGCCTACTCTGTTTTTAATCAGGCGGCTGGAGCGACAATAGCTGATATCCATAGACAGGGGTGGTAGGGATTCTAAAGTTTGGAGTTTATCCCCTAGGTTCAGGCCAAGTGTGTAACACCTCAAAATTTGCCCTCCTCTCTTGGGACTAGCATTAACATATTTGCATTTCATTTTAGGGCATTAGGCATTTCATATTGCATAACATGTGGTTACATAGTGCAAGCCATCTTCCCAAGTCTTAATCAGGAGATGAGGAAGTTCAAAGGTGCAAGCTAGGGTTCAATGACTGATCATGGGCCATCTGAGGATTGGACTGTGAATTAGGGTTTCATGATTTCCAAGGATAGTGGTCTTCATCTTGTTTGAATTGATACATCATCATCATCATGGTTGGATGTCATCAGGAGATTGGAGAAGATTCCTTGAGATTAGGGTTTTGACCACTGGTCAACCCTAATCAGTTGTATTGGGCCAATCAGGGCTGGATCAGGAGATGGGGTTTATGAAGGAGATGAGGATCATTCTATGATTATATGGTGCTTATTGAGGCTAGGGTGTCACCCTTGAGCCATTTCAGTTGGAGATTGGGGTTTAAATTGATCTATGCATTGCCAGATTCATCTATCGGATGAAAAGTCAACTGTGGTCAACTGTACATGATCTGATGGATTTGGAGGTGGAGATGAGTTAGACACACTTCATTCATGTTGGAACAAGTGTTAAATGACATTGCAAAGCTTAAAACTGAAGAAAATCAAGTCAGGACAAAAACTGCCAAAAATAGCAAGTGACTTGTAATTGAAGTTTCCAAAAATGGAAGGTTTTTGACCTCAGAAACAGAAGTCCAAGGAAGCTTCAAATGAAAAATTGTTCAACATGACAGATGTAGATCTTGTTCTCACCTTTCCAAAAAGTCCAAGAACTTGAAAATCCGATGTACGGTTTGCGAGATATGGCTCATTGAATTTCAGAAAAGACCGTAATCAGGAGGCCATAACTTCCACATGGTTTGTCCAAATTGCAAGTTCTTTATATGCACAAACTCCATTTGACATGTACTTTGAGGGTGCATCATTGGATTTTCCCAAAAGTGGCCAAGGCAAAAAGTCACTTTTCAACTGGACAGCTGAATTGGACCAGGGGCAAAATCGTCCAAATGTCAAAATATTGGGAATTTTTGAATGGGACTTTTTCCAACACCTCAGGAATGGCATTTAGAATGTGTTTGAATTTTCATTTCATGCATAAGGCTTTTAATTTGGATTTTGTCTTGAAAAATGGAAATGACAAAAATGGACCAAATGCATACATATGGTGAATTTGAGAATGGAGCAACCAATGAGCATGAAACAACTTTCTACAGTTCACATATGATATTTAGAAGGTGTATGTGCTGTCAAAACAGGTGGCGCTAGCTGTCATGGTGAAATTCCAATTTTACCCTTCATTTGGAAAATGACATTTTCACTTACAATGCTAATTTGGTTGATTACACACTTAAGCATGATTAAGGCTACCATATATATTCATAATCTCTTGCTAATCACAACAGAATTCACACACTCCAAGATTGGATCTCAAAACCATTCCAATTCTCTCAACTTTTATCAAGAACACAAATCTTCAAATTCATCAAACTTCTTCATTCTTCAACCAATTTTCGAAATTCTTTTTGCATCGAACTCCATTCATCATCATCTCAAACTGTTTTTGGAAATTGGAGCTTGAGGAGTAGTAATTCGCAGCTGTCCAAAGTTCACTCTCCAATGGAAAATCAAGAATTCGCACACTAGAAGCAACATTAATTGAACTTGAGCTTGGCATTCATCTTCCTGAAGCGTGTTCTACATCTGTTTTCATGATTTGAAGCTCGAAGCTCGCGGATTACTTGCCGTCATCGAAATAAGGTGCGGATTCGAGTTTCATTATTTCTTGAATTGAGATATGGTTTTTGTAGTTCATTCATTGCTGAACATGCTGCAATTCGTGGTTTTCGATTTGGTTGATTGTAGAATGAGATATAGCGATTTTTAGTTTTGAATGCGAAACTTTAAACGATCGATCCGGTTTACACGGTTAGATTTAGGTTGATTAAGTTATATATTCGTGATCTATGCATTCAGACCTTTCCAATGAGTATTAGTTTGTGCAATTTGGTGATGAAATGATTGAAACCGGTTTTGAGATGGAAGCTTGCGAACACGCGAGGAAGATGAAGCAGTGCTGGATGTAAAACGCGTTTGATCCTGTTTTTTGGCTTGGCAATTCAAAATGTTGTTTCCCTCCAGAATTGTCCTATAGCCATGCGCCAACACATTAAAATGCCACTACTGTTATTCTAATTCATCTTAACTTAATTATAATATATTCAATAATTTCTAACAAATCATTAACACATTAAATAATTCATAAAAAATAGTAAAAAAATCATAAAAATGTGGAAATTTTTTCTATGACTTCCTTGTTAACTCTAGTTTTTTTTTGACCTATTGGTCAAAGTTGTGCTTGGCAAATATTTTAGTTGACCTAGGGTTTTCTCATGTATGTCACATTTTGATACATGTTTGTAATTTGATCATGAAATGCTCATAATGTAGAATAAATTCTTGAAAATTTTTGTGGTGGTTCTTGACTCATTGAGGATTATTTATATGTAAATTTCATGAATTTTGGATACCTGGTTAGAGAGCAGCAAATTCTGGAACTTAGGTGTGACAATTTGTGTCACACCTCATTATGTCAACTTGCAGGATTTTTTTGAGTGACCTATACATGTTAGAATTGGCTGAAATTTTGCATGATGGTTAGTTAGCATGTTGAGATATTGTATGAATTTTTGTGGAATTTTACATTGCATTTTCAATTTGATCATGATTTTTCATTTCTGGTGGTTGAAATTGCAAGCTCATATGACATAGGTTGGTAGAATGATTGGGAAATCCTCCCATATGGAATTGTATGGTCATGAAATTTGATATGCATGTTGTAGACACATAATGTGACATTCCTGTTTTGGTCCCATCCATTTTTTTTTTGTTTTCAATGAGATATGAATTTTTGAAGTGGATGTATGCATTGATGGTGTGAATTGAAGCATGAAATTGTGTCTGTTTTTGTTGATTTTCATTGACATGGTTCCATTTGCCCAATTAAGCTCAAATTTGACATGGTAGACCTTGATTGACCCCTGTTTAGGTGTATTTAATTTGAGAATTTTTGGATGTGTTTTGGTATGGATTTGAATGCAATAATTCTGTTTGTATGTTTGGTGCTTCATTTGAACCAATATGGATTGTTTTGTGCATAACATGAGCTTGGTGGATGATATAAACATGAGACCAATGATGTTTGCTTGTGTTTGATGTTAATTTGATGTTGGTTAATGAATACCTTGCTGTTTTAAATTTTTTTCTTGCTTTTGGACCCTAGGCTTGGCCTAGTGGTCTAGTTGCTAATATTTGCTTGATTTTTCAGGATCAAAAAAGCAATGTACATGGAGAATGATCCAAATCCAATTTTGATTGATGTTGTGGATGTTTGTACACTAACATAACATTTTTTTGTAGGTGTTGAAGCATAGGCTTGAGCCTTGGCTTGCCTTGTGTTGTGCATAGTTTGTTTAAACTGCTTCTTGTTGTACAGTTTGTCTGATTGATTATTGACTGAGTTTGATTGTTTCCAGGTACTTTAGTTGCTCAGTTCCTTGTGAACTATTGCTTTGCTTTGCTTAAGCAACTTGCATTTGAGGTATAACCTTCTTACTTCATGTAGTCTGGAGACCCGGCTATTACCGGGCCGGGCAAATAAATGTCTGAAGTCCTCCTTAAGAGGCAATGCTTGTGTATGTTTATTTTTAAGCCCAAGCAGGAAAAGTCCTTCAAGTAAGGCAATTGGTGGAAGGTAGGGACAAGCAACCTGTCCCCCACTATTCAGTGAGTCTTCTCCTTGCTCCCATTACATGGTTGTAGCATTGAGATCAAAAGCCCAAGATCCTGTGCAGTGCACATTGAGTCAGAGTCATCGAGTATAGAAGGGTTCCCCTATTCTGGACCCATGCTCATTTGTCAGCTCTCCCTGGTTAGGGATATGAGCTGTGAGGTCTGATCCTCACTTCATCCTTTCATCTGCTTCACCTTAGCCTCGTAATGGCAAGGTTAAGAGCAAACACAGCCCGTACAGACGACTTGCTTAGGCAGTCAAACCTGATTGATTGAGCCCCTTGTTTGGCTATAGTGCGTGTTATGTGGATATCTAATTGACATGCTTGTTTGAGATACCTGTTCTCATTTGATGATGTATGATTGTATGCTTGTGTGCTAGCTTCTTTCCTGGTTAGGATAGGCTTGTTTATGCAAGTAGGATAGAAAACCGAACTTAGGGTTAACGATGCATGACAACATTAGGCTCGAGTCTCAGCTCCCTAGTTGTGTATCTTCCCCGGTTTCTGGTTAGCAATTTAGTCCCTTTCAGGGGAACTACATCGCCCTGATCCTCGTTCCAGACGAGGTATGTAGGCAGGTGGTCGTGCGAGACCACTCCGGGCAACCTTTTCTTTTTTGTGTGCGTTAACTTGTTATCTGATTGTGTGTTTTGGCTCGGATGCCGACGTAAGCCCAGTGATTGGCAGTCGGGCTCCACGTTTGCCGTTTTGTACATATTTTGGTTCGGATGCCGACGTAATTCCATCCAGTGGTTGTCGGGCTCCATGTTTGCCACCCTTGCTTGTTTGTATGTTTTGTGTTGTTTGGCGTGCGTAAGCCGAACTACAGTGGCTCTGATTCTTGTTCCAGACAAGATATGTAGGCATAAGGTGCGATACCTTATCGAGCCCGTTCCTCTTGATCCCACCTGCGTTCCCCGTGTGTGTGTGTGATGTTTAGCAACCTTTTCTTTATTCTAGGACGTGGATCCCTAGGAGTACCTAGGACGTGAGGGGTGCTAATACCTTCCCCTCGCGTAACCGACTCCCGAACCTTTTCTCTCTGGTCGCGAGACCATGTCTTTCCAGGTTTCTCTGAGCGTTTCCTTTCCCTATCTTGGGATAAATAACGTTTAGTGGCGGCTCTGTGTGTGTTTTATTTTCGAGTCTCGCCGGTTGTTTTTTCGCAGGATGCGACAGCTGGCGACTCCACTGGGGAACTACATCGCCCTGATCCTCGTTCCAGACGAGGTATGTAGGCAGGTGGTCGTGCGAGACCACTCCGGGCAACCTTTTTCTTTTTTGTGTGCGTTAACTTGTTATCTGATTGTGTGTTTTGGCTCGGATGCCGACGTAAGCCCAGTGATTGGCAGTCGGGCTCCACGTTTGCCGTTTTGTACATATTTTGGTTCGGATGCCGACGTAATTCCATCCAGTGGTTGTCGGGCTCCATGTTTGCCACCCTTGCTTGTTTGTATGTTTTGTGTTGTTTGGCGTGCGTAAGCCGAACTACAGTGGCTCTGATTCTTGTTCCAGACAAGATATGTAGGCATAAGGTGCGATACCTTATCGAGCCCGTTCCTCTTGATCCCACCTGCGTTCCCCGTGTGTGTGTGTGATGTTTAGCAACCTTTTCTTTATTCTAGGACGTGGATCCCTAGGAGTACCTAGGACGTGAGGGGTGCTAATACCTTCCCCTCGCGTAACCGACTCCCGAACCTTTTCTCTCTGGTCGCGAGACCATGTCTTTCCAGGTTTCTCTGAGCGTTTCCTTTCCCTATCTTGGGATAAATAACGTTTAGTGGCGGCTCTGTGTGTGTTTTATTTTCGAGTCTCGCCGGTTGTTTTTTTCGCAGGATGCGACAGCTGGCGACTCTGCTGGGGACTTACTGATGTAGACCTGTGCTGGTCCATCGTCCCTAAGCGAGTCCTTCCTAGCGTTCTAGGATTGGTTTAGGTTGCTTGTTTGTGTTATTTATTGCATTTATTATTCTAACCAGTGTGTATATATATTTGCATTAAATGTTTGCATGCATCATACTATCATGTTGTTGCTGTCCTCTGCAGGTGGTTCTGTTGTTTGGGGTGGGTGTTCTGAGTGGGGCTAAAACCCAGGCCCGAGTATACACCTAGGACTAGTGTGGTCTCACGTTGCCTCTTTCATGTTAAGTCAACATGTGCCTGGCGGCGTGATGTGCCACAAGCCGGACGAGGCTCACTTGATAGTGCTCATCTCTGTGGATATTCCGCTTTGTTTGAGTCACTCCATTTGAGTTGTTGACTCTGGTGACCGATCATTCCCGGATCTTTGGTTTAGACGATTTTAAGGGAGCTACAATGGCACACCCGAAAGGGCAAACCCATTGAGTATCTCCGCCCGATTGTCGAGACCATTATCCGCCTTAGGATGACTTGATTAGAACTTACCTGTGAGGGGAGGGTTGTTCTGTCAGATGTTTGTTCAGATAGCCTCCAGATGGTGACTTTTGATCTGTGATTCAGAGACATAATTATAAGTCGGATTTATGGTCATTTATTGCCGTGACGCCGGAGTGCTGTCCGTGACTTATCAGTGGGGATCCGTTTATTTCGGATTCCCCGGGCCGAGATATTTTATCAGTGGGGATCCGTTTATTTCGGGTTCCCCGGGCCGATTCAGATAGGGGTGATGTGTCTACTCGGATATGGTTTGGTGATGATGGTGATGATGATGTATCTGTCTTCCGTTTATTTCGGAACCCGTGGGTCAGAATTGGGATTGTACATTCCTCAGATGGTTATGATCAGTTCAGAGCCCAGATTCAGTGCAAATGATCAGATGGCTTGGAGGATGGCAACGCATTGCATTCATTCATCAGCATCATTACATTTTGCATTAATTGCATCTAACCCATGTTTACCCATATGCAGGGACACTTTTGATCGAGATTCTGGTTGAGAGATTTCTGCTCCAGTATGAGGACCGGTTTGAAGAACAACATTGCTTACAGTTTCTTTGATCCAGAGATTGGTGTGCTCAAGGATATGATAGCATTGATTACTCCTGACCATGTGGGAATGTTTAGAGAGTCATACGGCGGTATTCTGAAGATGGTTTTCAGACTCACTTACTGCGACAGGAGCGCCATCCACACTCTTCTTCAGTTCTATGACCCGGGGCTGAGGTGCTTTGTATTTCCAGACTATCTGTTGGGACCTCTGATGGAGGATTATGTCAGCATCCTGGGTATTCAGATCCGTGATCAGATTCCCTTTCATGTCACCAGAGCAGAGCCAGATGTCCTTGGAATTTCACGTGCTCTTTATTTGAGTCCGGAAATGGTCAAGGAAGGTTTGAAGGAAAAAGGAAAGCTACCCGGGTTTCATTTGAGTTTCTTGGAGGCCAATGCCAAGGAACATGCTGCTGTGGGTAACTGGAAGACGGTCTGTGCTCTGATTGCTGTGAGCATTTATGGGATTGTGTTGTTTCCTAACCAGAAGAATTTTGTGGACCATAATGCTATCAGATTGTTTATGCAGAGAAACCCTATTCCTACCCTGATTGGAGATGTCTACTATTCAGTGCATAACAGGAATGAGAAGAGGCGTGGGGGTCTGGTCAGATGCTGCTCTCAGTTGCTCTTTAGATGGTTCATGGGGTATTTGCCTTCCCGAGGTGCTTTTGTTCAGATTGACCCTAGTGTCAAGTGGTCCTTCCGATTGATGGGTCTGCGGGCTGATGACATCGCTTGGACTCATAATGGTTTAGCTGGTCGGGACTTCATCTGCAGTTGCGGGAGTTTACCTAATGTGCCTTTAGTGGGAGTTCAGGGTTGCATTAATTACAACCCGATGCTTCTCCGGAGACAGATGGGGTTTGCTATAGAGGGTCCTCCTCTCGGGCGAGAGATTCAGGAGTCCTTCTATTTCCCGATTGATGGTAACCAGACCAAGTTGAGGCAGGTATTGGACGAATGGCGAGATATCCAGAGGAGGGGTAAGGTTCCTTATGGCAAAGTCAACTGCCGGTATTTTCCACTATTTGAGGATTGGTTGCGGAAGAGGATTGAGTCTACATTTCTACCGTTTCCTGGAGGTGACTCTGTGTGTCCTAGGATCGAGGGTCCAAGTTCTTCTGTCAGCATGGAAGAATTCCTTGAGATGAAGAGGGCTAGAGATCAGTTACTTGCGGAGAAAGCGGAGTTAGAGATGACTGTTGCTCGGATTCAGACATCCAACCAAGAGATGAAAGTAAAGATGGAAGATCAGGACAAGCGGCATGCCTTGGAGGCCAAACGCTTCGAGATGGATACAACCTACTATGGGAAGATCAGCCAGGCCTTAGCATCATCTAACAAGGAGCATGACATCACCAAGGAGAAGCTGTTCAGAGCATCGAAGGTGATTGAGGATGAGAAGAGGAGGCAAATCCTTGCCAAGGAACAGAGAGATGAGAGAGCCAGAGTTCTTGCTGCAGAGTGGGAAGCGGAGAAGGCAAAGATCAGGGCTGAGAGAGATCATTACCTAGCTGAGAGAGACCATTACTTCAGGCAGATGAAGATTCATTAGAAGGAAGTTGGAAGACTACGGCAGGAGAACACCGAGCTCAGGTTCGCCGCAGAGTTCGCGAGGATGGAAGATGAGATAGGGCCACCTGCGGGACCCTCATCTAGCTAGATCTTTCATTTGTGTTGGATTACCGTCAGGCTTGTTGACGGAATTCACTTGTTTGTATTTCTTTTCCTGATTCTGGAGGATTGTATTTGGCTTTATCTGAGTTGATGTATGACTATGGCACTGATAGTGCACTCTTTTGGTTATGGATGGTGATTTTCAGTCAGTGATTAATCTTCAAGCTTTATTTGCTTTACCGTATGCACTCACACAAGCACACACATGGTTGGGGGTATTCATGCCAAATCACATATCTCCGATCTGCACGATGAGATTGAATGCTGAATATAAGAAGTTTGCCGCGGATTGTTATATGTCTCAATGAAGCCAGGATCGAGAGACAAAGTGTTCTTCATATGGATAGACATTGCATTCATGCATAATAACTTGTTTTCTGTTTTGCAGGTGTCAGTTTCTAACCTGTTTTGATTGACACAGGAATGATGAATTCGTCCAACGCTGACATTCTCGAGCTGAAAAAGAGGATGGGAGAACTGATCAGTGTCATGCAAGAGTTCGCCTTGGAGCAAAAGGTAATTGCCGAAAAGGTGAGGAGGATTGAAGACTGGCTGAAGATGGGGAACATGCAAGGAAACACTTCGTTGTCTGGACCGAAGAAATCCTTTGGTAATGACCAGTGCAAGGATGAGGGTGACTCGAGTGTTGTGTACGCCCAGAGAGGACACGGTAGAGGTCGTTACTACCAGCACACTGCTGCAGTAACCATCCCTGCTGGTAATCAGTCAATCCGGCAGCAACCTCAGCCAACTCCACAGAAGAGACAGGGAGCTGGGAATCAGGTGAAAGGAAAAGGGGTTGATCGTCATTTTGACAAGCCACCCATGCCATATGCTGCTCTGTTTAAAAAGTTGATGGATCTGGGGATGGTTCAGCCAAGGACGTTAGCTCCATTGAGAGCAGATCAGTGGCCACCAAACTATAATGAGAACGCCAGGTGTGAATTTCATTCTGGTACGCAGGGGCATGACATTGAGGGTTGTAGAGCCTTTAAGCATACTGTTCAAGACCTGCTGGAGTCCAAGGCCCTCCATTTTTCACTATTGACAGATGTTAATGCTAATCCCATACCGGCGCATGGTCAGGTGATGGGGAATGCAATTACTGAAGATTCAAATTACACCCGGGCAGTGGGTAAAGAAACTAACAGTGACTGGGGAATTGATCAGTGGATAAAATCGTGCGTGCCAGGGAGCTGGAAGGCCTAAAAGATCAACACTGTTACTCGTCTGGAAGAGTATTATTTCTTGTTTTCAGTTTATTTGCATGAAAGCCATACGTGTTGCCCGACACGCAATGGTCCATTGTAAGGGCCACCTCATGTTTAAATTTGCATTTCTGCATCATGAATAAAAGGATGTTTTTCAGTCAAAAAGCGGCGTTCCCTGTTTTTCATTTATTTTTGCAGTTTAAAAACAAAATAAAAATGACAATGTTTATTTTCATTTTTATCTTTTTGTTTTGTCTCGTTCCGACTTCAAAAACAAGTTTCCGGATCTCGTCGATAACAATTTGGTTACCCCTCATATGACTTCGATAAACCGATCTATCTTGCTGAAGAAGAAGACGAAGAAGACTGTGATCTGCTGGAATTAATCAGATTGCTAAAACAAGAGGAGAAGGTGATTCAGCCGCCCGAGGAGCGGGTTGAGATTGTTATTCCACGCACCGCCGAGGTCAGGAAGGAGATGAAAATCCGGGCCGTTTCAGAGGCAAGTTGAAAGCAGGATGGTAGGCTTGTTGGAAGAGCATGTGGATGTCTCTACCTGGTCATGTCAGGGTATGCCGAGACAGATACCGATATCATTATGCTCAAGCTACTATGGAAAGAAGACTGCCTTCTAAAGAAGCAGAACGCCAGTGCCTATATCAGAGAGCCATGGTGACTTTGTTTCATGATATGATTCATCATGAAATCGATTGCTATGTTGATGACATGATAGCAAAGTCCCAAGCAGAAGTGGGGCATCTGGCAGATCTGGCCAAGTCGTTTGACTGATTGAGATAGTTCAAACCGAGGTTGAACCAAAGTAGGTGCACGTTCAGAGTGCGAGCCGGTAAGCTGTTGGGGTTCATTGTCAAAGAGGAATCGAGGTCGATCCTGCTAAAAAAAAAGAGAAAAATAATAAAAAAAAACGAGAAATGCCTGAACCGAGAAAGAAAGAAAGAGGTTCGTGGTTTCTTAGAAAGATTGAACTACCTGTCATGGTTCACATCTCATCTAACAGCCACGGGTGAACCTATATTCCAGTTGTTGAAAAAAAAAGATCAAACGGTCAGGTGAAATAATGATTGCCAAGGGGCATTGAAAAATAAAAGAAAGGTGCAGGAATCTCTGATTCTGATGCCTCCTGTGAAAGGAACAATTGTCAATCTGTACTTGACGGCCTTCGAGGGGTCTACGAGGTGTATTGGGTCAGCATGACGCGTCTTGTCGAAAAGAGCATGCAATTTACCTTAGCAAAAAGTTTACCGACTGTGAAACAATACATTCACTGTTCGAGAAAACTTGCTGTACTTTGGCATAGGCTGCTCGCCGACTGAGACAGTATATGCTGGTTCATACCACTTTGTGGATTTCCGAGATGGATCTGATCGAGTATGGGTTTGAGAATCCAGCATTTACCGGACGGGTTGTGAGAAGGGAAAAATGTTGATCAATTCGTAATACTTTCAGAAAGCGATCAAGGGGAGTGTATTGTCTGATTACCTCGCCCAGCAACCCATTGATGATTATCAACCGATGAAGTTTGAGTTCCCTGATGAGGACATCTCGAGGTACTCAAATCGAAAGATTGAGAGTGACCGATCCCGGAGGAGGGGCCTGACCCTGAATCCGAACGGATTCTGATGTCTGATGGGGAGGTTAAGGTGAATGAGCTTTTGTTGCCCGGATAACGTTTGAATGCACCGACGGTGCGATTGTGCAGAAAATGGTGGTAACCTACAGAGACTGGCATGAGATGTTGCCGTTTGCATTGCATGGGTATCGAACGTCGGTACGTACATCTGCTGGGGCACACGCCTTTCTCACTCAGAGAGATTGATTGAAGAAATGAGGCTGGCAGCCATCTGTCATGGGAAGTTATACCAGCAGCGGATGAAGCGTGCTTTTGACAAGAAGGTGCGACCTCGGGTATATCACGTAGGTGATATGGTGCTGAAAAGGATCCTTCCTCCTCAAAACGATCGAAGGGGCAAATGGACGCCGAATTATGAGGGTCCATTCGTGGTCAAGAAGGTTTTCTCTGGTGGAGCCTTGTTGTTAACGACCATGGATGGTGAGGATTTTCCATCCCCTGTGAATGCGGACGCAGTTAAAAAATACTTCGTATAAATTGACCCGCTGGACGAAAAGAACAAAATAGTCCAGGCAAAAATGGGCATCCCGGCGAACCAAAAACAGAGAGAAAGGTTCGGGCAAAAATTAGGGATAAGATGAAAAATGTACACCCGGCAAGTCGAAAACCTGAAGAGGCGACTTGGGCAAAAAAGGGTATCCCGGTGGACTGAAAACCTGAAAGGGCGGTCCAGGCAAAAGAGGGATTGAAACGAACAACTGCGTCCAGCATGATCGTTTGCGCTTTGGTTAAAGCATCATGGATAATACCCGGTAGGGATCAGTTAGAATCGTCTTATTCAGAAGGCAGAAAGCACGGAGAGTCTGAGGACATATGGGGTGTAACCGAGTTGGAACTCGATGAGATCACGGGTTTCACATTGCCATTAGGATAGATTTTTCCTTTGTGCGCAATTACCTCTTTTCAGGAATTGCTTCCTTTTGTATTGCTCATTTGAGCCACACTTTTCCAATCAATAAAATGCATATTCAGTCAAATAATTTTGTTTTTGTTTTTCATTACCGCTTTGATTGCAAAAACATCCGATTATTTTGATAAAGAATCTTTGCATTTTAAGACATACAGGTTCCTTCCAATGCATGTTTATAAGATTGAATGCTGGAAATCTTATTTGGAAGGTTGAGTGACCCAAGTGTTGAAATCTTGACACGCCTGGGGCACGGTTTTATTTGACGATCTGTTTTGCAGGTACTGTTAGATACTTTTCACTCACTTGCAGGTTGTGATGTGGAAGCTTTGGCAAGAGAAATCCCCAGAGAGTCCGGTCAGGGACGAGTGTATGAAAGATGACGAAGGCGTTGAGGCGTACGACGATCCTTGATGATAATCAAGAAGACTCTTCAAAGTCAGAAGATTTGAGAGTCTGTAGGAATTCCCCGCAGAGTTCGGTCCGGGACGAAGAAGGGTGACGAAGAGACGACGGAGGGACGTCTGACGACCTTTGGAATTAACCAAGAAGACTCTTCAAAGTCGGAAAATTGAAATTTCTGTATAAATCCCAGGAGCACGTTTCTCGTCGAGCGCGGGGCGATTTGGAATACAAGATGATGGAGCAGAAAAGGTCCAGATGAGTCTGGGAATTCTCATTTTCCAGCTAAGTCCCTAAGCAGAATCCGGGGACTAGCTCCTCAGCCGAGTCAGTATGGTTATACCCAGGCAGATTTACAACGGTGTTTCCTCAGCAGCCAGGTCAGAAGGTTGTTATTCCCCGAGTGGAGCGGGTCTTTTTCAAAGAAATATATCTCCAACAGTGTTCATCCTACCAGTGGATTGAACAAGTTCCCGTAGTGGACAAATTTTTGCATCCCCCAGCTGAGATGATTCTACCTATGGATTGCGTGGGTTGTCCCCAGCGGAATGGTATGCGGTTCCTTAGCAGGGTCGGGATGGTTATCCCCAGCAGGTGATATATGGATGTTTCCCCAGTGGAGCCTGGAGGTTGCTATTCCCCTAGCAGAGTATCTGTGAGTATTTCCCCAGTGAAGTCAGCGGGTATCTGTGAGGGTTTTCCCGAGGCGGAGTCAGGATTGCTATCCCCAGCAAGTCAAAGACTGTTGTATCCCCACAGAGTGTTGGTGGGTGCTTATCCCCAGCAGTTTCTCGAGTGGATTGGGTGCGAAAGAGGTTCTTCCCAACAAGGGTTGCCTTATTCCCAGCAGCAGTTATTCCCCAGCAGGGTGGAATTGGAGCGGTGACGAGTTCCTCGGCAGAGAGTCTCGTGTTCCCCAGAAGAATCCCTTGAGGGGGATGTTTTTATTTTTATGCATTCATCATGAAAAAATGACATGGCATATTGCATAGGAAAATAATAAATCGCGTAGCATTTCCATAATTATGGAGCATTACGCAGAAAAATCAATCATGCATCATTGCAAGCATAGGCTAGTCTCAAGCCGTGGTTACCGTTTGAGATATGGTTCTGCCAGTGGGTGAAGATGCTACTCGAGCCGTGATTACCGTTTGAGGAGTGGTTTCACTAGTTGGAAAATCATCAGTATTGCAAGTATCAGTTACTCGGGCCGTGGTTACCGCTTGAGATTTGTTGTACCCCAGTAGTACGATACTGGATGAGTTTTTCCGTCGGACAGAGATGGAAATAAAATCAGAGGACGTTACGCGATCAGCGCGATTCCGGGGTTCAAATGCAATGATTGGGGATCAGTGGCGTTCAGGCCAATTTCCGATTCTCAGATCGAAGAAGTTTCCGACGATCAGGTCGATGTACTTATGGCATTCAGGCCAGTTTTCCGGTATTCAGACCGAGGCAGTATTCAGACCGAAGTGGCGTTCAGGCCAATTTCCGATTCTCAGATCGAAGAAGTTTCCGACGATCAGGTCGATGTACTTATGGCATTCAGGCCAATTTTCCGGTATTCAGACCGAGGCGGTATTCAGACCGAAGTGGCGTTCAGGCCAATTTCCGATTCTCAGATCGAAGAAGTTTCCGACGATCAGGTCGAAGTACTTATGGCATTCAGGCCAGTGTTCCGGTGATCAGACCGAAGTGGGTTTCAGACCAAGAAGAAAAGTTTTGGGGTTCAAGAAAGAAAAAAGATAAAGGAAAGAGAATAATGATCCCGCGTGGATGAGTGGTGATCAGACCATGGTTATCCCTGCGTTACCATTTATTTTGGTATCCAGGTCGACGTTCAAAGTTTGTTTCTTCGCCGATGCTGACAGGCGTTGTTAATTATTATCCCATCAGAGTGCAAATTGTTCGTCTGTTCTTGGTATTCAATCACTCTTCATCCTGATCATCCGAAAGCCGAGGCTATTTCGTATCGACAGGTTCACAGTGGATTGAATAGGGGCAGCTGTAACACCTCAAAATTTGCCCTCCTCTCTTGGGACTAGCATTAACATATTTGCATTTCATTTTAGGGCATTAGGCATTTCATATTGCATAACATGTGGTTACATAGTGCAAGCCATCTTCCCAAGTCTTAATCAGGAGATGAGGAAGTTCAAAGGTGCAAGCTAGGGTTCAATGACTGATCATGGGCCATCTGAGGATTGGACTGTGAATTAGGGTTTCATGATTTCCAAGGATAGTGGTCTTCATCTTGTTTGAATTGATACATCATCATCATCATGGTTGGATGTCATCAGGAGATTGGAGAAGATTCCTTGAGATTAGGTTTTGACCACTGGTCAACCCTAATCAGTTGTATTGGGCCAATCAGGGCTGGATCAGGAGATGGGGTTTATGAAGGAGATGAGGATCATTCTATGATTATATGGTGCTTATTGAGGCTAGGGTGTCACCCTTGAGCCATTTCAGTTGGAGATTGGGGTTTAAATTGATCTATGCATTGCCAGATTCATCTATCGGATGAAAAGTCAACTGTGGTCAACTGTACATGATCTGATGGATTTGGAGGTGGAGATGAGTTAGACACACTTCATTCATGTTGGAACAAGTGTTAAATGACATTGCAAAGCTTAAAACTGAAGAAAATCAAGTCAGGACAAAAACTGCCAAAAATAGCAAGTGACTTGTAATTGAAGTTTCCAAAAATGGAAGGTTTTTGACCTCTCAAAACAGAAGTCCAAGGAAGCTTCAAATGAAAAATTGTTCAACATGACAGATGTAGATCTTGTTCTCACCTTTCCAAAAAGTCCAAGAACTTGAAAATCCGATGTACGGTTTGCGAGATATGGCTCATTGAATTTCAGAAAAGACCGTAATCAGGAGGCCATAACTTCCACATGGTTTGTCCAAATTGCAAGTTCTTTATATGCACAAACTCCATTTGACATGTACTTTGAGGGTGCATCATTGGATTTTCCCAAAAGTGGCCAAGGCAAAAAGTCACTTTTCAACTGGACAGCTGAATTGGACCAGGGGCAAAATCGTCCAAATGTCAAAATATTGGGAATTTTTGAATGGGACTTTTCCAACACCTCAGGAATGGCATTTAGAATGTGTTTGAATTTTCATTTCATGCATAAGGCTTTTAATTTGGATTTTGTCTTGAAAAATGGAAATGACAAAAATGGACCAAATGCATACATATGGTGAATTTGAGAATGGAGCAACCAATGAGCATGAAACAACTTTCTACAGTTCACATATGATATTTAGAAGGTGTATGTGCTGTCAAAACAGGTGGCGCTAGCTGTCATGGTGAAATTCCAATTTTACCCTTCATTTGGAAAATGACATTTTCACTTACAATGCTAATTTGGTTGATTACACACTTAAGCATGATTAAGGCTACCATATATATTCATAATCTCTTGCTAATCACAACAGAATTCACACACTCCAAGATTGGATCTCAAAACCATTCCAATTCTCTCAACTTTTATCAAGAACACAAATCTTCAAATTCATCAAACTTCTTCATTCTTCAACCAATTTTCGAAATTCTTTTTGCATCGAACTCCATTCATCATCATCTCAAACTGTTTTTGGAATTGGAGCTTGAGGAGTAGTAATTCGCAGCTGTCCAAAGTTCACTCTCCAATGGAAAATCAAGAATTCGCACACTAGAAGCAACATTAATTGAACTTGAGCTTGGCATTCATCTTCCTGAAGCGTGTTCTACATCTGTTTTCATGATTTGAAGCTCGAAGCTCGCGGATTACTTGCCGTCATCGAAATAAGGTGCGGATTCGAGTTTCATTATTTCTTGAATTGAGATATGGTTTTGTAGTTCATTCATTGCTGAACATGCTGCAATTCGTGGTTTTCGATTTGGTTGATTGTAGAATGAGATATAGCGATTTTTAGTTTTGAATGCGAAACTTTAAACGATCGATCCGGTTTACACGGTTAGATTTAGGTTGATTAAGTTATATATTCGTGATCTATGCATTCAGACCTTTCCAATGAGTATTAGTTTGTGCAATTTGGTGATGAAATGATTGAAACCGGTTTTGAGATGGAAGCTTGCGAACACGCGAGGAAGATGAAGCAGTGCTGGATGTAAAACGCGTTTGATCCTGTTTTTTGGCTTGGCAATTCAAAATGTTGTTTCCCTCCAGAATTGTCCTATAGCCATGCGCCAACACATTAAAATGCCACTACTGTTATTCTAATTCATCTTAACTTAATTATAATATATTCAATAATTTCTAACAAATCATTAACACATTAAATAATTCATAAAAAATAGTAAAAAAATCATAAAAATGTGGAAATTTTTTCTATGACTTCCTTGTTAACTCTAGTTTTTTTTTGACCTATTGGTCAAAGTTGTGCTTGGCAAATATTTTAGTTGACCTAGGGTTTTCTCATGTATGTCACATTTTGATACATGTTTGTAATTTGATCATGAAATGCTCATAATGTAGAATAAATTCTTGAAAATTTTTGTGGTGGTTCTTGACTCATTGAGGATTATTTATATGTAAATTTCATGAATTTTGGATACCTGGTTAGAGAGCAGCAAATTCTGGAACTTAGGTGTGACAATTTGTGTCACACCTCATTATGTCAACTTGCAGGATTTTTTTGAGTGACCTATACATGTTAGAATTGGCTGAAATTTTGCATGATGGTTAGTTAGCATGTTGAGATATTGTATGAATTTTTGTGGAATTTTACATTGCATTTTCAATTTGATCATGATTTTTCATTTCTGGTGGTTGAAATTGCAAGCTCATATGACATAGGTTGGTAGAATGATTGGGAAATCCTCATATGGAATTGTATGGTCATGAAATTTGATATGCATGTTGTAGACACATAATGTGACATTCCTGTTTTGGTCCCATCCATTTCTTTTTTGTTTTCAATGAGATATGAATTTTTGAAGTGGATGTATGCATTGATGGTGTGAATTGAAGCATGAAATTGTGTCTGTTTTTGTTGATTTTCATTGACATGGTTCCATTTGCCCAATTAAGCTCAAATTTGACATGGTAGACCTTGATTGACCCCTGTTTAGGTGTATTTAATTTGAGAATTTTTGGATGTGTTTTGGTATGGATTTGAATGCAATAATTCTGTTTGTATGTTTGGTGCTTCATTTGAACCAATATGGATTGTTTTGTGCATAACATGAGCTTGGTGGATGATATAAACATGAGACCAATGATGTTTGCTTGTGTTTGATGTTAATTTGATGTTGGTTAATGAATACCTTGCTGTTTTAACTTTTTTTCTTGCTTTTGGACCCTAGGCTTGGCCTAGTGGTCTAGTTGCTAATATTTGCTTGATTTTTCAGGATCAAAAAAGCAATGTACATGGAGAATGATCCAAATCCAATTTTGATTGATGTTGTGGATGTTTGTACACTACATAACATTTTTTTGTAGGTGTTGAAGCATAGGCTTGAGCCTTGGCTTGCCTTGTGTTGTGCATAGTTTGTTTAAACTGCTTCTTGTTGTACAGTTTGTCTGATTGATTATTGACTGAGTTTGATTGTTTCCAGGTACTTTAGTTGCTCAGTTCCTTGTGAACTATTGCTTTGCTTTGCTTAAGCAACTTGCATTTGAGGTATAACCTTCTTACTTCATGTAGTCTGGAGACCCGGCTATTACCGGGCCGGGCAAATAAATGTCTGAAGTCCTCCTTAAGAGGCAATGCTTGTGTATGTTTATTTTTAAGCCCAAGCAGGAAAAGTCCTTCAAGTAAGGCAATTGGTGGAAGGTAGGGACAAGCAACCTGTCCCCCACTATTCAGTGAGTCTTCTCCTTGCTCCCATTACATGGTTGTAGCATTGAGATCAAAAGCCCAAGATCCTGTGCAGTGCACATTGAGTCAGAGTCATCGAGTATAGAAGGGTTCCCCTATTCTGGACCCATGCTCATTTGTCAGCTCTCCCTGGTTAGGGATATGAGCTGTGAGGTCTGATCCTCACTTCATCCTTTCATCTGCTTCACCTTAGCCTCGTAATGGCAAGGTTAAGAGCAAACACAGCCCGTACAGACGACTTGCTTAGGCAGTCAAACCTGATTGATTGAGCCCCTTGTTTGGCTATAGTGCGTGTTATGTGGATATCTAATTGACATGCTTGTTTGAGATACCTGTTCTCATTTGATGATGTATGATTGTATGCTTGTGTGCTAGCTTCTTTCCTGGTTAGGATAGGCTTGTTTATGCAAGTAGGATAGAAAACCGAACTTAGGGTTAACGATGCATGACAACATTAGGCTCGAGTCTCAGCTCCCTAGTTGTGTATCTTTCCCGGTTTCTGGTTAGCAATTTAGTCCCTTTCAGGGGAACTACATCGCCCTGATCCTCGTTCCAGACGAGGTATGTAGGCAGGTGGTCGTGCGAGACCACTCCGGGCAACCTTTCTTTTTTGTGTGCGTTAACTTGTTATCTGATTGTGTGTTTTGGCTCGGATGCCGACGTAAGCCCAGTGATTGGCAGTCGGGCTCCACGTTTGCCGTTTTGTACATATTTTGGTTCGGATGCCGACGTAATTCCATCCAGTGGTTGTCGGGCTCCATGTTTGCCACCCTTGCTTGTTTGTATGTTTTGTGTTGTTTGGCGTGCGTAAGCCGAACTACAGTGGCTCTGATTCTTGTTCCAGACAAGATATGTAGGCATAAGGTGCGATACCTTATCGAGCCCGTTCCTCTTGATCCCACCTGCGTTCCCCGTGTGTGTGTGTGATGTTTAGCAACCTTTTCTTTATTCTAGGACGTGGATCCCTAGGAGTACCTAGGACGTGAGGGGTGCTAATACCTTCCCCTCGCGTAACCGACTCCCGAACCTTTTCTCTCTGGTCGCGAGACCATGTCTTTCCAGGTTTCTCTGAGCGTTTCCTTTCCCTATCTTGGGATAAATAACGTTTAGTGGCGGCTCTGTGTGTGTTTTATTTTCGAGTCTCGCCGGTTGTTTTTTCGCAGGATGCGACAGCTTGTCGGGCTCCATGTTTGCCACCCTTGCTTGTTTGTATGTTTTGTGTTGTTTGGCGTGCGTAAGCCGAACTACAGTGGCTCTGATTCTTGTTCCAGACAAGATATGTAGGCATAAGGTGCGATACCTTATCGAGCCCGTTCCTCTTGATCCCACCTGCGTTCCCCGTGTGTGTGTGTGATGTTTAGCAACCTTTTCTTTATTCTAGGACGTGGATCCCTAGGAGTACCTAGGACGTGAGGGGTGCTAATACCTTCCCCTCGCGTAACCGACTCCCGAACCTTTTCTCTCTGGTCGCGAGACCATGTCTTTCCAGGTTTCTCTGAGCGTTTCCTTTCCCTATCTTGGGATAAATAACGTTTAGTGGCGGCTCTGTGTGTGTTTTATTTTCGAGTCTCGCCGGTTGTTTTTTCGCAGGATGCGACAAAGTGCTATGGAGGTTATTAATCCACCAATTATGAATGGTTGCCGGCCTCTAGCACATAAGGTGCGGATATGATGAAAGAGAAAAGAGGCGGCGTTTACCTTAGTATCCGATTCGAAAACGCACTGGAGGAAAAAGAGTTCTTTTGAGTTGACCTTACTGTTGTTTGGTCTTCCAAAGAGTGTGTTTTGCAGGATACGGAGAAAATAACGGATGGTGGGGTTATGGATGTGGGAGAGAAGGAGTTCTTCCCAGTTGTAGGTATCTATACCGGAAATTTTCTTAAAAAGGCCGAAAACTAGAACTGTGTTCCAGTTTGAGGTTGGAGGGATTCTGGCATGCAGCAGACCTTCTGTGGGAAATTGTAGCATGGCGCTCAATTCGCGTTGGGTTAGAGAGTACTCGGTGTTAAACATACGGAAGGTTGCCGTACCGGTTAGAAATTCACCTTCACCGGCGGGAGTGGTGTAGTCGTAAGAACTTAGGAATTCTAAGGTTAGGGAAGGGTAGGTGGGTTGGTTATGATTGCAAAGGAAGGTTAAATCGGCTTTACGGAGCATCCACTCGATACCTTGGAGTAAGCCTAATTGTTGCAAGCAAGGTAAATCGGGGTACCTGGTGGGAGCGACGCCTCGCTGCTGGAAGCGCTCGAATTGCTCTTGCTGATAGTCGTCATCTCCGGATCGGAAGATGATATTTCCGAAATTTTGATTTCCCGCCATTGTAATGAATTTTTGAATGAGTGATTTGGAAAAGGAAAAGAAGTGTATATTTGATATGAGAGAATTGTTTGTGGTGAAAGAAGGAGGTTTGGAGGGTATTTATAGGAGAAAAATGTGGGAGGTGAAAAGAAAGAGTGGTTGAAAAGTAATTAAATGTGGTAAATGAAAAATGAATGGGGAATGTAAAAAGGTAGGGGTGTAACGTTCGTCTCCAACGGCTCCCTAACGTTCACATGTCTGAGAGGCGTTACGCTCGTCACAAGGGTGTGACGCTCGTAACAAGAGTGTTGCGTGCCGTTCGTCATGGATTGTGTGACGCTCGTCACACAGTTCTTTTGGCAAGGCTTCTTCAGTAGCGCTACACAGACTTAATTAGGAGATAAATATATTTTGATTATTTGTTTTTTGTTTTATTTGGTTTTTAGATTGTTCTAATTAATTTAGCTAATTAATTTGTATTGCATGCTATTCTACTTCACATAATAATAATTCATTCTAAGTAACAGTAGAGAACATAGCCATTGCATAAAATAAAAGCTTTAATAAAATTGACATAATGTAATACATGAAGGGAAAACAATGAAATGAAAAGGGAAAAAAAATAAATGCGAACATGAATTCAAATAACATTAATGAAAAATCTAGCCTAAAACTAAATAACTAAGAAAGAAAAATAACTAAATTCCATCTATCTTTGGATCTCTGGCCGGAGGAGCAAAAGAGTTAACATGATGCCGTAACATACGTAACTGACTTGCCGTGCTGCTCATGTGTTCTAGGACTGCAAGTCTCAAGCTGTGGAAATCTTCTCTGAGATCGTGATGCTCTGACATCAAGGCTTCAACGACGGTTTTGATATCTGTTCCTGGCATATGATGTCGGAGATCAGGCATGGCTGATCTTTCGGTCAGGACAGGCTGAGGAGGAGGATCAATATCATAGTAGCCGGATGGAGTCTGAGGGTCAGATTCAGCAAGAGAGATATGGTCAACATAGTGCTCATAGTCATCACAAATCTCATAATCCTGGATGGATTCAGTGGATCCAGCAGGAGTTGGGGTTTCATTCAGGTTATAGAGCCAGTTCCTTTGGTTATGAACACTAGTTCTAGGATCGGGCATGGTGAATAGGCAGAGAACCTGGTTATCAATAATAAGCTCGAACTCATCAGACCCTATGTTTGCTATAAACATAGTGTTGAAGAGGAAAGGTATACTCAGAGTAGTAATGCCACAAAAAGGGTTCAGGTCAAGCATAGGCTGACGTAATCCAATAGCATTACCTATCATAGTTATCAGGCCACCTATTCTAATGGGTGCTCGCTCATCCTGGATAAGGTGGTCCAAATTAGCTAACATAAAAGTAGCACCGTTTACTGGACGGTTCTGGGAAGCACAAAATATGATGAAGAGTTCATCACGTGAAACTGAAGTACTATTTGGCTTCTTCCCAAATAAAGTGTGGGTCAGGATCTTATGGAAATAGCGAAAAGCCGGGTTATGTATGTTTCCAGAGAGAAACTCATGTTCTTCGGGCTCATCATTTCCAGTCAGCTTACCCCAAAAGTGTTCAAGCTCTCTATATTCAAAAAGTTCTTCCTGGCTTATAGTGAATGTATCAAAGGAGGTAGGAAAACCCAAAAGGTTGGTGAAGTCTCTAATATTAAATTGGTACTCCATATTGAACATTCTGAACTGGATAAAACCTCTGCTAATTTCTTTTCCATGGCTAGGTAGATAGATTAATGAACTAAGGAATTCTAGTGTGAGTCTCCGGTAGGTGGTGAAATGTCTCAGGATAGGGGAGGTCTCCCATCCTATCTGATTCAGCAAAAACAGGACACTCTGTCTCAGTCCAAGGGCAGTCATAGCCCAATCATCAGCATATAAACTAGGTAGCATCTCTCTAGCGGCTAGTTCTTCAAACTTTCGTTTCTGAGCCATTCCTCTGAACTTGATACCCATACGGTCAAAATGTCCCATGAAGTCTAGTGTTAACTAGAGAAAAGAAAACATGAGTTTAAGTCAGGATTTGGCCAAATGCCGAAAGAAGAAAAGAATTATTATTATTATATATAGATATATTTTTTTTCTTTTTGAATAAATCAATAATGAATACTAAATAGAAATTAAAAGAATAATTAAGAGAAAAATAGAGAAATGATAATAATAATAGAATAATAAAATAACAAATTAATTTGTGGGTTGTCTCCCACTAAGCGCTTTGTTTAAATGTCGCAAGCTCGACGACTCAGGAGTGTAAGTACTCATGGTGGTTCTTTCGAGGATGAATCCTCGGTCAAACTTTTAATTATCCTTGATTTCCATGGCCACTTATCAATCCATCTCTCATATCCGTCACTTTTTCTTCTTTTTCTTCTGCGAGGTAGTTTATCCTCCTGAACTTGTGGTGGTGGTTCTGGCTCTATTCTGGGAGCTAGCTTTTCAGGTTTAGGTTCAATTTTTGAAAACACCACCTCAAAGTCTGGTTTGCCCCTTTTTATACTAATTAGTTCCCTAATTTCATGGGCTTCAAATTTTCTCTTCTTGGTCAGGGTGGCAAATAAAGGTGCATTGGTGTGGATATTTTCTGATAGCTCCTCATTTCTTTCGGATTTGGGGTCTACCTTAACTTCCACAGACCTTCGCGGGAACGGAATTGGTGATTTATAGGGAGAAGGGACAACACATAGCTCTTCCTTCTCTACCTTTTTGACAACCTCCCTTTCGGGTGGTGTTTGTGGAACTTTCTCAATCTCTACTTTTTTCTCACCTGAACCCTCCTCATTGTCACTATCCTTAGGATTTTCGATAAATCTTTCACTGGTGGTTGTTACCATATCCGCATGTTTCTCAGGGAAAGGTCCTAGAGGTGTCTGCGCAAGTAGGAAGATTTGAGTCTCCAATGTCTCGTTGTGAGTGACGAGGGACTCGACCACATTGTTCAGTTGCGTAAGGGTTTCATTGGTATAGAGACTTTGTTTCCTAAATTCTTCATTCTGAAGAGTTTGTGTAGCCACAAAGCGTTCCATCATAGATTCCATCCTTAAGTGAGTTTGCGTCTCAATGAAATCCTCCATTAATATTTCCAGGTTGGATTTATAGGAATCTTGCGATTCCTCAAAATACTGGGAGTGATAATCGTAGAGAAAGTTTGGGTGATACATAGTGATAGAGAAAAAAATTGCCTTAGTCTCTACAGCGTAACAGAAGAGTTACGATATCGATTGAATAAAAGTCCCCGGCAACGGCGCCAAAAACTTGATCGCTCGACTGTGTGAGTCGAGAATGGGATACAAACTGCAAGTGCACAGTTCTATCGCGTAGTTTTAAAAGATATCGATCCCACAGGGACTTATGAATCGATATACCGTTATCTAAGGTTACTTCGTAAAGCTAAGGTGAATAATAGTTGATTGTTTGGGGAAGGAAGTTAAAAACTAAACTAATATCTAGATTAAATATTAATAAAACGGATATCGGTATGTAGTTCGTCAAAACTAGGGAATCAATTCCTTGTCGGTCTCTCGGTCTTAAAATAAATCGTTTCGATTAACTTTATTGGTTAAAGGTTTTATCTCAAACTCTCGCTCTGTTGAAGAAACCATGATCTTATATTAATGTAGCTGTCACTTATAATTAAGTCAAAAATCATATTTTGAAAACAATAAAGTTGCAGAAACTCTTTTTAAGAAAATACTGACCGTTTTAAACACCCTTATCTCAAACTCTCGCTCTGTTGACTTAGGTTATACAATTAAATCTAAATGCTTAACTCTCGTCCTCACATTCAATCTTTAAAAATACTTTTTGGAAAAAAGTCAGAATTTAATTAATTCTAAAACTTGCTCTCGCCCTGAGATAGACTTAATGACTAACTTACACTGTCCAGTTAAAACCTCAAACTCTCGCTCTGTTGGTTTCAACTTCTTTATGTCTTTTACTTTTGTAAAAAATCTTGTTATTAAACCTGTAAGTTAAGACCATAAAAAGATTGATTCTAATTTTAAGTTTGAATAGACCGACTTAGTCTTGATCCCTTTTTCTGCTTACTTTACATACCGATACCTAGGCGAATTAGCCAGACATGCTAACTAAATAATAATTATTATCATGCATACACAGACTCATTTCAGGCAGGCAATGTAAATAAACAATAGAATAAAACATTAAAAATTAAATAACGATTAAAGAACCTGAATGCGTAATACAATGGTCTTGAACACTCCTCCACAAGCCGGTAGGATTTGTTCTTCGATTCTTCAATTAAACAGTAAATTAAATCAAGGAAATAAAAAAACTCGAATATAACGTAAGGTTAAATCCGGTATAAAGTTGCACAGTAGTTTCCGGTGTAGAAACTACTACGCGAAAAATATCTAAAAGCTAAAAACGGGGAAGATAAATTGCAAGGGAAAAAGAAAATAAAACTTGCAAAAGAAATAAATAAAATAAACAATATTAATTCTGCTGGAAAAAGAAAACTAAGCAAAAGCTTGAACAGAAAATCGGCAGAGCTTCGGTGTGTCTAAACGGCCAAAAGAGGAGAGCCAACGAGAGGGATTAGGGTAGCTATTTATAGAAGTGCTACTAACTGCCTTTTTCTTCTTTTCCACGAGTCTTCAGCGTGCTAAATTCACGGCTTGGGAATAGGACACGAAGTCCTCAACGTTACTTCCATTCTTCTGAGAGCGTAACTTGCGCCAAAAAGCTAGTGGACTGGTGTGACGCTCGTCACACCATGTGTGACGTCCGTCACAAGGCTACTTCGCGTGACGCTCGTCACGCGTCCTGTGACGTCCGTCACAGGCACAGCGTTGGTGACTTGTGCGCTTTGGGCTGGGCTTTGGCCTTTGGTTCCTTTTCTCTCCTTTTTGTTCCTTTTTACACCTCCTTTTCTTCCCTTTTTCACTTTTGCTTCAAAATGGGTACCTGATATAAATAGAAGAGGAATACTGCATAATATCTGATAAAATGAGATAAACTAGCGTAAATGATAATATAATTTAATTGAATTAAGTCTTAAAAAGCGATATAATTTCGTGTTATCAATATGTCAAATATGGGGCTGGTTGAGGGGATTGTGATCCCACAGAAGTTCAAGGCGCCCGCATTTGATAAATATAATGGGAGTTCTTGCCCGGAGACTTGTAACACCCTTCTAAATACCCCAAAAATTAATTAAAATAATAAACATAAAATCAGAGTACTAGTGCACCAAGGGTGTCACACAAACATTCCACACCATAGCCAATATAACAGTCATGCTCTTTTATTTAATTTAAATATAAAGTATTTGCACAATTACGCAGCGGATAGAGATCAACTCAATCATGCCAAAACATGTAACATCACATGTAATTTAGTTCAACAACAACAACAATAATAATCAAAGTGTTCCCGCCCGATGTTACATCTATCAGAGCATGACCCATAAGAACTACTCTAGACTCCAAGCATTAGCTTCTACTCGACTCATTTCTCGTTACCTGAAAAATAGGTTGTAAGGGTGAGTTCCTCAATCAATATAATAAGCATTATAGAACAACATGTAATGCTAAATAAATAACACATCAATTCACCCTAACCAGACTACGCATTCAGCAACGGCAATATCCGTCCCAACATCATATTCAACAATAATATATATCATATGTATAATCCTCAAACCATATTCAACACCAACAACACAACACAACGATTTACTCACTAATCCCTCACAATGGGAATTAGCTACAGCTCCACAGGCTATGCCATGCATTCATTATGCAATGAGACTCCATGAAATGCGGTACCGACTCTTCTCGAACATATAGTTCAAGCTCACCGATCCCTCCAGATACGGCTACTGAGCCCACTAGTCCCACTCATTGAGATCTAATGACTCACTCACTAATTCCTCACCATGGGAATTAGCTACAGCCCCGAAGGCTAGACTATGCACACTAATCATCTAGCATGCAAACATCAACAACAAATCCACACTGATTCACTCACTAATTCCTCACCATGGGAATTAGCTACAGCCCGAAGGCTATGCTATGCACGCTAATCATCTAGCAATGCAGCATCAACAACAATTCACAACGGACCTAAGCTCACACATATAAGCCATACAGCAGTCCATTCACAACACAGACATAATATATACATTCACCTCACTATGCATGCCATCATACATCATCAACACATCATTATTATGCAAATCAATTAAACACAGTATTAGCATTCTCCACTAATACTTATACTGCTCACAACAGCGGGGTATAATCCCTATCACATCATGTGCCAACATAGGCCAGCTCTCAATTAATCACACAACATTAAAATATCCATTTTTCCACTCTGCAACATACTATATCAATTTTTTTCCACAGCTCAAAGCTCACAGGTCGGCGCAAAGACTCTGCTCAACTGGAGGGAGTCAGCACAAAAGCCCTATGCGTCGACGCATACAGTCGACGCTTAGCTTACTGGTCGGCGCAAAACTACCATGCGTCGACGCATGCAGTCAGCGCATGCCTCACGGGTCAGCGCACGCCGACCCTATGGTCGACCGCTCGCGCGCAGACTCAGATTTTCTGAGTTATTTCCAGGTTTCCGTCAGCTTACGTTTATCCGGTTTTCCGGCCGTTTCCTCAACTACAACCATCTCTGAACAGAACAATTCGTCCGGTAAATTGGTAGCGCCGATTCAAGTTTTCAATTGGGATTCGTGCCCTAGTCTAACATTCAAGACTCACACAACTACCGATTCAATTTACAGATTTTACACAGTTTAGCCAACATCAATTTCAGCATATACAGTTCCAATTAGGGCTAACTTAACGGCTTATCACTACCCACTACATATTATCCCATAATACCCATTAATCGACGATAAACCCCCCTTACCTGAGTTAATCCGGCGATTCTAAGCTTTAGCTTTTCTGTTCTTCAACCGTGCTCTTCAGTTTTTTCTCTTGCCCTTTTTCCTCTTCTCTGCAGCTTCTCAACTTATCACGTGAAAACCCTTCTGTTCCAAATGAGGCTCTTTTCTCTTATTTCCAACTTATATATTTTCCAAATAATAATAATAATAATAATAATAATCCAACAAATACTAATAATAATAAAATTCCCAATTATTTAATTAAATTAATAAATAAATTATTAACTCAATTTTAAATAATTATTTTATTATTATCGGGGTGTTACAACTCTCCCCCACTAAAAGAGTTTTCGTCCTCGAAAACATACCTCAAGCGAACAACTCTGGGTAAGACTCCTTCATCTTACTTTCCAGTTCCCAAGTCACGTTGCCACCTGCTGGTCCTCCCCAAGCTACTTTCACCAAAGCAATCTCTTTACCCCGCAACTGCTTCAACTCTCGATCCTCGATCCTCATAGGTGATGTTTCAACAGTCAGGTTATCTCTCACCTGTACATCATCTATTTGGACAACATGCGACGGATCATGAATGTACCTCCTCAACTGAGACACATGAAAAACCTCATGCAAATTCGCAAGCGACGGCGGTAAAGCGATACGATAGGCTACCTCCCCTATCCGCTCCAAAATCTGATAAGGACCAATAAATCGAGGTGTCAACTTCTTCGACTTCAAAGCTCGACCAACACCAGTTATCGGAGTAACACGAAGAAACACATGATCTCCCTCTTGGAACTCAAGTGACTTCCTCCTCTTGTCATGATAGCTCTTCTGACGACTCTGAGCAATTCTCATCTTCTCCTGAATCATCTTAATCTTTTCCGTAGTTTGTTGAACAATCTCCGGTCCAACCACAGCACTCTCACCGGACTCATACCAACATAAAGGTGTCCGACATCTCCTACCATACAAAGCTTCAAACGGTGCCATACCAATGCTCGAATGAAAACTATTGTTGTAGGTAAACTCAATCAAAGGTAAATAACAATCCCAAGCACCTCCTTTTTCCAAAACACAAGCTCTCAAAAGATCCTCTAGTGACTGAATAGTCCTCTCAGTCTGACCATCAGTCTGCGGATGATATGCAGAACTTAGTCTCAACTTAGTTCCTAAAGCCCTCTGCAAACCTTCCCAAAACTTCGATGTAAATCTAGGATCTCTGTCCGAAACAATACTCGACGGAATACCATGCAAGCTTACAATCTTTTCAATATACAACTCGGCTAATCTCTCTAACGGATAATCCATTCTGATCGGAATGAAATGAGCCGACTTCGTCAATCTATCAACAATCACCCAAATAGCCTCAAGATTCTTACTTGTCCTCGGCAAACCAGAAACAAAATCCATACTAATACTGTCCCACTTCCATTCTGGAATAGACAACGGTTGCATTAGCCCAGACGGCTTCTGATGCTCAATCTTCGACTTCTGACAAGTCAAACAGGAATACACAAAACTAGCAATTTCCCTTTTCATCCCCGGCCACCAAAATAACTTCTTCAAATCATGATACATCTTCGTAGCTCCAGGATGAATGCTCAATCCACTACGATGTCCTTCCTCCAGAATACTCTCCTTAAGCTCAGTAACATCCGGAATACACACCCGATTACCAAATTTTAAAACACCATTCTCATCAACTCTGAATTCACCACCTTGGCCTTGATTCACTAAAGTCAACTTATCAACCAAAAGCATATCAGATTTCTGACCCTCTCTGATCTCCTCCAGAATACCACTCGTTAATTTCAACATTCCCAATTTAACACTATTGTGAGTACTCTCACACACCAAACTCAAGTCTCTAAACTGCTCAATCAAATCCAATTCCCTAACCATTAACATAGACATATGTAATGACTTCCGACTCAGCGCATCAGCCACTACATTTGCTTTACCCGGATGGTAATTCAAACCAAAGTCATAATCCTTCAGAAACTCTAACCATCTCCTTTGTCTCATATTCAGCTCTTTCTGATCAAACAAATACTTTAAACTTTTATGATCACTGAAAACTTCAAATCTTGACCCGTACAAATAATGCCTCCATAACTTCAGAACAAATACCACAGCTGCCAACTCTAAATCGTGCGTCGGATAGTTCCTCTCATGAACCCTCAGCTGTCTCGAAGCATAAGCTATAACCTGCTTATTCTGCATCAACACACCACCTAAACCCAACAATGAAGCATCACAATAAACCTCAAATAATTCCGACGAACTTGGTAATATCAAAATAGGAGCAGTAGTCAACCTTCTCTTTAACTCTTGGAAACCTTCTTCACATTTTGAATCCCAAACAAACGCTTGCCCCTTTCTAGTCAACATCGTCAATGGTAACGCCAACTTGGAAAATCCCTCAATGAACTTCCTATAATAACCAGCCAAACCAGGAAACTTCGAATCTCAGCAACAGACTTAGGAGCTTCCCACTTAGATACCGCTTCTATCTTAGAAGGATCAACAGCAACACCACCTCTTGAAATCACATGACCAAGAAAACTAACTTCTTCTAACCAAAATTCACACTTCGACAGTTTAGCAAATAACTTCTTTTCTCGTAGAACTTCTAAAACCACTCTCAAATGCTCAGCATGCTCTTCTTCAGATTTCGAATACACCAAAATGTCATCAATAAACACCACAACGAACTGATCTAGATACGGATGGAAAATTCTATTCATGTACTCCATGAATACTCCAGGCGCATTAGTCACACCAAAAGGCATCACAGAATACTCATAATGTCCATACCTCGTTCTGAAAGCAGTCTTCTGAATATCCTCAGTTTTCACACGTATCTGATGATACCCAGATCTCAAATCTATCTTGCTGAACACACTCGCACCAACCAACTGATCCATCAAATCATCAATCCTCGGCAAAGGATACCGATTCTTGATCGTTACTTTATTCAGTTGCCTGTAGTCCACACACAACCTCATAGTACCTTCCTTCTTCTTAACCAATAACACTGGTGCACCCCACGGTGACACACTTGGACGAATAAACTTCTTATCCAACAAATCTTCCAACTGACTCTTCAATTCAGCTAACTCAACAGCAGACATACGATACGGAGCCATCGATATCGGTCTAGTACCAGGTACCAAATCAATCGAGAACTCAACTTCACGCTCTGGCGGCAATTCATTCACCTCTTCCGGAAATACATCAGGAAAATCACACACCACTGCTAGATCACGAATCACCAGTTTATCTTTAGCCTCTAAAGTTGCCAACAGCATAAACAACTCTGCCCCATCTGCCACTTCCTCATTCACCTGCCTGGCTGATAGAAACAAACTCTTTCCCTCCTCAACCTCAGGAAATATCACAGTCTTATCAAAACAATCGATAGAAACTCGGTTAAACACCAACCAGTTCATACCCAGAATAACATCGATCTGCACTAGTGGAAGACACACGAGGTCTATCCCAAAGTCTCTACCAAAAATACTCAAAGGACAACTCAAACAAACAGAAGTAGTAGTCACTGAACCCTTTGCAGGAGTATCAATCACCATACTTCCACGCATCTCAGATATCTCTAACTTAAGCTTCACAGCGCAATCCACAGATATAAAAGAATGAGTAGCACCTGTGTCAATAATAGCTACAAGAGGAAAGCCATTAATATAACACGTACCTCGGATCAAACGATCATCTGCAAAAGTCTCAGAACCCGATAAAGCAAAGACCTTGCCTCCTGACTGATTCTCTTTCTTCGGCTTAGGACACTGTGGACTAATATGACCCAACTCTCCACAGTTGAAACAAGTTACAGTCTTCAACCGACACTCTGCAGCCAAATGACCACCCTTGCCACACTTGAAACACTTCATCTCAGCACTGGTACACTCATGAACACGATGTCCAGCCCGACCACATCTATAACACTTAGCAGGAGCACTAGAGTCTCCCCCACTAGGCCTCTTCATCCCACTCTGCTTCTGAAAACCTTTGCCAGCTGCATACGGTTTTCCACGATCCATCTGATTCTTACCCTTCCTATCAACCCTCTGCTGATAGCTCTCTGCTCTAGCCTTGGAATCCTGTTCAAAAATTCTGCAACAGTCAACCAAGTCAGAAAACACCCTGATCCACTGATATCCAATAGCCTGTTTGATCTCGGGACGCAACCCGTTCTCAAACTTCACACATTTCGAAAATTCTCCAGCAGCCTCATTATAGGGAGTATAATACTTTGACAGCTCTGTGAACTTAGCAGCATACTCAGTAACAGTCCGGTTACCCTGCTTCAATTCCAGGAATTCTATCTCTTTCTTTCCTCTGACATCCTCTGGAAAGTACTTCCTCAGGAATCTCTCTCTGAACACAGCCCAAGAGATCTCAGCATTCCCAGCAGATTCCAACTCAGTGCGGGTAGCAACCCACCAATCATCAGCTTCTTCTGACAGCATATGTGTACCGAACCTGACCTTCTGGTTATCAGCACACTCAGTTACTCTGAAGATTCTCTCGATCTCCTTCAACCACTTCTGAGCACCATCTGGATCGTATGCTCCCTTGAACATTGGAGGATTGTTCTTCTGGAACTCACTCAGTTGACGAGCAGCTCCCATTCCCATAACATTCTGATTTCCTCCAAGTACTCCAGCTAGCATACCCAGAGCCTCAGCAATCGCAGCATCATCTCTACCTCTTCCAGCCATCTCTATTCTGAAACCCAACAAGCGAAACAATAAGTACTGATAGGGTTACACAACACCTATCCCGTACAGGGGAATTAGAATAGTTACGACTCGACACGACCGACTATGCTCTGATACCACTAATGTAACACCCTTCTAAATACCCCAAAAATTAATTAAAAATAAACATAAAATCAGAGTACTAGTGCACCAAGGGTGTCACACAAACATTCCACACCATAGCCAATATAACAGTCATGCTCTTTTATTTAATTTAAATATAAAGTATTTGCACAATTACGCAGCGGATAGAGATCAACTCAATCATGCCAAAACATGTAACATCACATGTAATTTAGTTCAACAACAACAACAATAATAATCAAAGTGTTCCCGCCCGATGTTACATCTATCAGAGCATGACCCATAAGAACTACTCTAGACTCCAAGCATTAGCTTCTACTCGACTCATTTCTCGTTACCTGAAAAATAGGTTGTAAGGGTGAGTTCCTCAATCAATATAATAAGCATTATAGAACAACATGTAATGCTAAGTAAATAACACATCAATTCACCCTAACCAGACTACGCATTCAGCAACGGCAATATCCGTCCCAACATCATATTCAACAAAATATATATCATATGTATAATCCTCAAACCATATTCAACACCAACAACACAACACAACGATTTACTCACTAATCCCTCACAATGGGAATTAGCTACAGCCCCACAGGCTATGCCATGCATTCATTATGCAATGAGACTCCATGAAATGCGGTACCGACTCTTCTCGAACATATAGTTCAAGCTCACCGATCCCTCCAGATACGGCTACTGAGCCCACTAGTCCCACTCATTGAGATCTAATGACTCACTCACTAATTCCTCACCATGGGAATTAGCTACAGCCCCGAAGGCTAGACTATGCACACTAATCATCTAGCATGCAAACATCAACAACAAATCCACACTGATTCACTCACTAATTCCTCACCATGGGAATTAGCTACAGCCCCGAAGGCTATGCTATGCACGCTAATCATCTAGCAATGCAGCATCAACAACAATTCACAACGGACCTAAGCTCACACATATAAGCCATACAGCAGTCCATTCACAACACAGACATAATATATACATTCACCTCACTATGCATGCCATCATACATCATCAACACATCATTATTATGCAAATCAATTAAACACAGTATTAGCATTCTCCACTAATACTTATACTGCTCACAACAGCGGGGTATAATCCCTATCACATCATGTGCCAACATAGGCCAGCTCTCAATTAATCACACAACATTAAAATATCCATTTTTCCACTCTGCAACATACTATATCAATTTTTTTCCACAGCTCAAAGCTCACAGGTCGGCGCAAAGACTCTGCTCAACTGGAGGGAGTCAGCGCAAAAGCCCTATGCGTCGACGCATACAGTCGACGCTTAGCTTACTGGTCGGCGCAAAACTACCATGCGTCGACGCATGCAGTCAGCGCATGCCTCACGGGTCAGTGCACGCCGACCCTATGGTCGACCGCTCGCGCGCAGACTCAGATTTTCTGAGTTATTTCCAGGTTTCCGTCAGCTTACGTTTATCCGGTTTTCCGGCCGTTTCCTCAACTACAACCATCTCTGAACAGAACAATTCGTCCGGTAAATTGGTAGCGCCGATTCAAGTTTTCAATTGGGATTCGTGCCCTAGTCTAACATTCAAGACTCACACAACTACCGATTCAATTTACAGATTTTACACAGTTTAGCCAACATCAATTTCAGCATATACAGTTCCAATTAGGGCTAACTTAACGGCTTATCACTACCCACTACATATTATCCCATAATACCCATTAATCGACGATAAACCCCCCTTACCTGAGTTAATCCGGCGATTCTAAGCTTTAGCTTTTCTGTTCTTCAACCGTGCTCTTCAGTTTTTCTCTTGCCCTTTTTCCTCTTCTCTGCAACTTCTCAACTTATCACGTGAAAACCCTTCTGTTCCAAATGAGGCTCTTTTCTCTTATTTCCAACTTATATATTTTCCAAATAATAATAATAATAATAATAATAATCCAACAAATACTAATAATAATAAAATTCCCAATTATTTAATTAAATTAATAAATAAATTATTAACTCAATTTTAAATAATTATTTTATTATTATCGGGGTGTTACAAGACTCACCTTCAAGCTTTTGTCCGCAAGATTTCTGCATACACAATGGATCAGAAGCTGTGGATGTACTTTTTCCAGGACAGTCTGTCCGGAGGATCCTTGGAATGGTACACCAAGCTGAAGTCTTCTGACATCAAGAGCTGGTAGGATCTTGGTGACGCATTCTTTAAACAGTACCAGTTTAACGCTGATATGGCTCCTAGTCGTACCCAGCTGCAGGGTATGTCTCAGAAGCCTAATGAGGGGTTTAAAGAGTATGCGCAGAGATGGAGGGAGTTAGCTGCCAGAGTTCAACCTTCATTGGTGGACAGGGAGATGTCAGATCTGTTTATGGGTACCCTTCAGGGGACATTTGCTGAGAGGATGGTCGGATGCCCGGTTACCAACTTCGCTGATATAGTGGTAGCCGGTGAGAGAATAGAGAGTTGGTTGAAGTTGGGTAAAATCCAGGGTGGTAATGCTTCGTCATCAGGATCGAAGAAGCCCTTCGGAAATGGCCAGAGGAAGAAAGAGGGTGATACCAGTGTCGTATATACCCAGAGAGGACAAAGTAGGGATCGTTACTACCAGCACAATACTGCGGTAACTATTCCTGCCGATAATCAGTCTGCACAACAGCAACAGCAACAACAACGACAGCCGTTTCAGCAGAGACCTCAGAGGGCCGGGTATCAAGTCAGGGGGAGAATGAATGACCGTCAATTTGATAGGCCACCTGTGACCTATTCATTCTTGTTGAAAAAGCTGAAGGACTTGGGGTTGGTACAATTGAGAACTTTGGCTCCTTTGAGACCTGATCAGAGGCCAGCCAGTTTTGATGAGAATGCTAAATGTGAATTTCATTCAGGTGCTCCTGGGCATAATGTGGAAAACTGCAAAGCTTTTAAGCATGTGGTTCAGGACTTGGTGGATTCCAAAGCAATCAACTTTGCTCCATCTCCCAATGTGAATGTTAATCCCATGCCTGCGCATGGTCAAATGGGAGTGAATGCAATTTCTGAGGAGAGCAGAATTGGGCTGTTGACTGTGGATCAGTTGAAGACTCCGTTGGCTGAGGTCAAGCGACAATTGTTAGAGAATGGGGTCTTTCCGGGCTGTGATGTTGGTTGTGTTGCGTGCACTATTGTTCCGAATGGGTGTATACTCTTGAGGGAGGCTGTCAAGAAGTTGATGGATGAAGGAAGCCTCAGGTTTGAGAAGGTTGGTCTGGGGAAGGAGGATGTCTCTACCATAACCATTTATTTCGACCCGGTTGATTTGTCAACGTTGGTTGACGCGGCTCCAGTTACTATCACGGTACCTGGGCCAATTCCCTATGACAAAGATGATGCCGTGCCGTGGCATTATGGTGGGGAAGTTTATTGTAATGGAGAGAAAGTGGAGGATCAAACTACAAGTGAAGCCACCGTTTCAAAGGTGGATAATGCCGGACCTAGTGGTTTCACTCGTAGTGGAAGGTTGTTTGCTCCTGATACCTTGAGAGGTGGAGAAGGGGAAAAAGAAAAGAAAGAAAAGGCCGATGCTTTAGCAAGGGCAAAAGGAAAACAAGTGGTGAATGAAGGTACTCTAGTGGTGACGCCGGCGCCTGGCGGGTCGGAGAGAGAACTTGATGATGAAGCGGAGGAATTCCTTAGAATCATCAAGAAGTCTGAGTACAAACTTGTTGACCATTTGCAGCAAACCCCATCCAAGATCTCAATCTTGTCATTATTGTTGAGCTCTGAGGGGCATAGAGAGGCTTTATTGAAAATTCTGAAGAGAGCCTATGTTCCCCAGGAGATAACGATTAATCAGTTGGAGACGGTGGTGTCCAATGTTAATGCCAGTCATGGGGTGGGTTTCACTGACCTTGATCTAACTGTGGATGGGAGGAATCATAACCGGGCTTTACACATTGCGATGGAATGTAAAGGGGCCGTGCTCTCGCACGTGTTGGTTGATACTGGATCCTCATTAAATGTGTTGCCGAAGAAGGCCTTGGCGAAGCTGAACTGTGAAGGGTTGATCCTGACGCCCACTGACCTGATAGTGAGGGCTTTCGATGGTTCAAAGCGGGCGGTGTTCGGAGAGGTTGAGCTCCCGGTGAAGATTGGGCCCGAGGTGTTTAAGTCCGTTTTCTACGTCATGGATATTCAGCCGGCATACAGTTGCTTGTTGGGTCGTCCATGGATTCATGCTGCTGGGGCAGTGACTTCGACTTTACACCAGAAGCTGAAGTATATCTGGGACGGGAAGGTCGTCACCGTTTGTGGAGAAGAAGACGTCTTCGTCAGCCACTTGTCATCGTTCAAGTACGTGGAGATGGACGGTGAAATATGGGAAACGCCGAGTCAAGCATTCGAAACCGTTAAAGTGGAGAATGCTCTTTTTGCCAAGGAAGAGGAGAAAACGTCCATCTCTTCGTACAAGCAGGCTGCCGAGGTGGTGAAGAGTGGAGAAGCTCCAGGTTGGGGGAAGATGATGGACATCTCCGCCAAGAAAGACCGCTTTGGAGTGGGTTATCAGCCGGGCCGAGGCTCGTCTGGACAAGGCAAAGGACGTCGTCCGTCGTTCACATTCACCAGTGCTGGAATGCTGGATCCAGATCACATTTGTATGGTGGATGGGGAAGTTGACAGTGATTGCGAAATTGATCGATGGATAAAGCCGTGCGCGCCAGGGATGGGAGTCCAGAACTGGAAGGCTGAAAAGATCATCACTGTCACTCTGCTAGAAGAGTAATATTTTCCTGTTTTCAATTTTATTTGCATGGAAGCCATACGTTTTGCCCGAAACATAATGGTTCATTGTAAGGGCCACCTCATGTTTCATTTTGCAAATTTGCATCATAAATAAATGGATATTTTTCAATTAAAAGCGGTGCTCCCTGTTTTTCAGTTATTTTTGCAGTTTAAAAACAAAAAAATAAAAATGGCAATGTTTTCATTTTCTTTTTCAAATTTGTTTCGCTCCGGTTCTAAAGCAATGCATGAATCAACATTCATGCAGATGCGATTTCTCGCCGGATCTCATTGATAACAATCCTGTTACACCCTCATATGACTTCGACAATCCGATCTATCATGCCGAAGAAGAAGGCGAAGAAGATTGTGAACTGCCAGGGGAATTAGCCAGGTTGTTGAAACAAGAGGAGAAGGTGATTCAGCCGCATGAGGAGCAGGTTGAAGTTGTGAATTTGGGTACCGACGAGGTCAGAAAAGAAGTAAAAATCGGGGCCGCTTTGGAGGAGAGTGTCGAGAGCAGAATGGTAGCATTGTTGAAAGAGTATGTCGACATCTTTGCCTGGTCTTATCAGGATATGCCAGGGTTGGATACCGATATCGTTGTGCACAAGCTACCTTTGAGAGCAGATTGTCCTCCAGTAAAGCAGAAGTTACGCAGAACTCGACCTGAGATGGCCATGAAAATTAAAGAGGAAATGCAGAAGCAGTGGGATGCTGGTTTCCTTGCTGTCACTAATTATCCGCCTTGGGTCGCAAACATTGTGCCAGTGCCGAAGAAAGATGGGAAGGCAAGGATGTGTGTGGACTACCGGGATCTGAACAAAGCTAGTCCGAAGGATGATTTTCCATTACCTCACATTGATGTGTTGGTAGATAATACAGCTCAATTCTCGGTGTTTTCCTTCATGGATGGCTTTTCTGGCTATAATAAAATCAAAATGTCGCCAGATGATATGGAGAAAACAACGTTCATCACACAGTGGGGCACTTTTTGTTCAAGGTGATGCCATTCAGTCTCAAGAACGCCGGTGCTACTTATCAGAGAGCCATGGTGACTTTGTTTCATGATATGATTCATCATGAAATTGAATGCTATGTTGATGACATGATAGCAAAGTCCCGGACAGAAGAGGGGCATTTGGTAGATCTGGCCAAGTTGTTTGACCGGCTGAGACAGTTCAGACTGAGGTTGAATTCGAACAAGTGCACTTTCGGAGTGCGGTCCGGTAAATTGCTGGGGTTCATTGTGAGTGAAAAAGGAATCGAGGTTGATCCTGCTAAAGTAAAAGCGATAAGAGAAATGCCTGAACCGAGAACGAAGAAGGAGGTTCGTAGTTTCTTAGGTAGATTGAACTACATTTCACGGTTCATATCTCATCTAACAGCCACGTGTGAACCTATATTCAAGTTGTTGAGAAAAGATCAAACGGTCAGGTGGAATAATGACTGTCAAGCGGCATTTGAAAAGATAAAAGAGTATTTGCAGGAGCCTCCGATTCTGATGCCTCCTGTGGAGGGACGACCGTTAATTTTGTACTTGACGGTCCTCGAGGGGTCTATGGGGTGTGTATTGGGGCAGCATGACGAGTCTGGTCGAAAAGAGCATGCCATATACTACCTGAGCAAAAAGTTTACCGACTGTGAAACAAGATATTCACTGCTCGAGAAAACTTGTTGTGCTTTGGTCTGGGCTGCTCGCCGACTGAGACAGTATATGCTGGTTCATACCACTTTATTGATTTCCAAGATGGATCCAATCAAGTATATTTTTGAGAAGCCAGCATTGACCGGACGGGTTGCGAGATGGCAAATGATTTTGACTGAATATGATATCCAGTATACCTCTCAGAAAGCAATCAAGGGGAGTGTATTGTCTGATTACCTCGCTCAGCAACCTATTGAGGATTATCAACCGATGAAGTTTGAATTCCCTGATGAGGACATCATGTTTCTCAAATCGAAAGATTGTGAGGAACCAATCCCGGAGGAGGGGCCTGACCCTGAATCCGAATGGATTCTGATGTTTGATGGGGCCGTTAACGTGAATGGTAGCGGTGTTGGTGCTGTTTTGGTTACGCCGAAAGGATCCCACATTCCTTTTGCTGCCCGGCTAACATTTGAGTGCACCAACAACGTGGCTGAATATGAAGCTTGTATTTTGGGGATTGAAGAGGCGATTAATTTGAGGATCAAGAACCTTGTTATATATGGAGATTCAACTCTGGTTGTAAATCAGGTTAACGGAAAATGGTATACGCATCAGTCTCATTTAGTTCCATACCGGGATTATACGAGGAGATTGTTGACGTTTTTCACCAAGGAGAAGATGCATCATGTGCCGAGAGAAGAGAATCTGTTGGCGGATGCTTTGGTTACTCTGGCCGCTTTGATAAAGGTGCAGTGGTGGAATCAGTTTCCCAGTGTTGGGGTGGGACGTCTGGATAGACCGGCTTATGTGTTTGCTGTTGACACAGCACCTGATGATGAGAAGTCGTGGTATTACGATATCAAGCGCTATCTGGAGACCCAAGAGTATCCTGAGGGAGCATCTAAGAAGGACCGAAAGACTCTGCGGAGGTTGGCCATGGTGTTCTACTTAAATAAGGATGGGGTTTTGTACAAGCGGAATTTTGATTGGGTCTTGCTCAGATGTGTTGATGATAAAGAAGCAAGCCAATTGATGAAAGAGGTTCACGAGGGGTCGTTTGGTACCCATGCCAGTGGGAATGCAATGGTAAAGAAGCTGCTAAGAGCAGGTTATTACTGGATGACAATGGAGGCCCAATGTTTCAATTTCGTGCGGAAGTGTCATAAATGTCAGATTTATGCTGACAAGGTGCACGTGCCTCCAAATCCGTTGAGCTTAATGTCGTCTCCATGGCCGTTCGTTATGTGGGGCATTGATATGATCGGAAAGATTGAGCCTACGGCTTCGAATGGGCACCGGTTCATATTAGTGGCTATTGATTACTTCACTAAGTGGGTGGAAGCAGCCTCTTATACGAACGTGACAAAGCAGGTCGTTGCCAGATTTCTCAAGAGAGACATCATTTGCAGATATGGGGTTCCCGAGAGAATCATTACTGATAATGGTTCTAATTTGAACAACAAGATGATGGCAGAACTGTGTCGGGAATTCAAGATTGAACATCACAATTCTTCTCCTTATCGTCCGAAGATGAATGGGGCGGTTGAGGCAGCCAATAAGAATATTAAGAAGATTGTGCAGAAGATGGTGGTAACCTATAAGGATTGGCACGAGATGTTGCCATTTGCATTGCATGGGTATCGAACTTCGGTGCGTACATCTACTAGGGCAACGCCTTTCTCTTTGGTATATGGAATGGAAGTCGTACTATCGGTTGAGGTTCAAATTCCCTCTTTGAGAGTCCCGATGGACGTGAAGTTGCAAGAGGCGGAATGGGTAAGGACCTGGTATGAAGATTTAAGCCTGATTGAGGAAAAGAGGCTGGCAGCCATTTGTCATGGGCAGTTGTACCAGCACCGGATGAAGCGTGCTTTTGACCGAAAGGTACGACCTCGTGTGTATCACATAGGTGATATGGTGCTGAAAAGGATCCTTCCTCCTCAAAACGATTGTAGGGGCAAGTGGACACCCAATTATGAAGGTCCATTTGTGGTCAAGAAGGTTTTCTCTGGCGGAGCCTTGTTGTTGACGACCATGAATGGCGAGGATTTTCCATCCCCTGTGAATGCGGACGCAGTTAAAAAATACTTTGTATAAAGAGACCCGCTGGACGAAAAGAACAAAATAGTCCAGGAAAAAATGGGCATCCCGGCGAACCGAAAAAAAAGAATGAAAAGGTTCGGGCAAAAATTAGGGATAAAAAAGGAAAACTGTACACCCGGCAAGTCGAAAACCTGAAAAGGCGACTTGGGCAAAAAAGGGTATCCCGGTGGACTGAAAACCCGAAAGGGCGGTCCAGGAAAAAGAGGGATTGAAACGAACAACTGCGTCTGGCATGATCGTTTGTACTTTGGTTAAGGCGCCATGGATAGTCCCCGATAGGGATCGGTCGGAAGCGTCTTGTTCAGAAGGCAGAAAGCACGGAGAGTCTGAGGACATATGGGGTGTAACCGAGTTGGAACTTGATGAGATCACGGTTTCACATTGCCATTAGGATAGATTTTCCTTTTGTGCGCAATTACCTCTTTTCAGGAATTGCTTCCTTTGTATTGCTCAGTTTGAGCCACACTTTTTCAATCAATAAAATGCATATTCAGTCAAATAATTTTGTTTTTGTTTTTCATTACCGCTTTGATTGCAAAAACATCCAATTGTTTATGATAAAGAATCTTTGCATTTTAAGACATACAGGTCCCTTCCAATGCATGCTTATAAGATTGAAAGCGTGAAATCTTATTCGGAAGGTTGAGTGACCCAAGTGTTGGAATCTTGACACGCCTGGGGCACGTTTTTATCTAACGATCTCTTTGGCAGGTGCTGTTAGATATTTTTTCACTCACTTGCAGGTTGTGATGTGGAAGCCTTTTGACAAAAGGATCCCCGTGGAGTCCGATCAGGGACGAATGGATGGAGAATGGTGAAAGGGTGGCGAGAGACGTACGACGATCCTGGATATTAATCAAGAAGACTCTTCAAAGTCTGAAGATTAAAAAGTCCGTACTAACCTAAGGAGTTCACTCTTTGTAGAGTACGGAGCAGTCGAGAATACAAGGTGATGAATCAGAAAAGTCCAGACGAGTCTGAGAGTTCTCAAAATTGGAAAGCTGACATTTGGATTTAGATGTGGAATACCAAGGTTCGACGAGTCGGCGGGTGTTCAGTACCAGACTTTCCTGATTTCCCCAAGCAGAGTTGGGATTCTCACTTCCCCAGCAGATTCAAGGTCTGTGTCTTCCCTAGCAGGGTCGGGATGGTTATACCCCCTAGCATGTTTGAGATTGGTGTTTCCTCAGCAGCCAGGCCTGAAGGTTGCTATTTCCCAACGGAGGTATCTGTTGGTATTGGTTTCTCCAAGCAGAGTCGGGATTGTTGTATCCCCAGCAAGTCAGAGACCGTTGTTTCCCCACAGAGTGCGTTGGTGGTTCTTTCCCTAGCGAAGTCCCCAAGCAGATCGGGTGCAGAGGAGGTTATTCCTGGTAAGGGTGGCCTATTTCCCAGCAGCGGTGTTATTCCCCAGCAGGGTGGAGATCAGAGTGTTGGCGAGTTCCTCAGCAGAGTGCCTCGAGCTCCTCAGAAGAGTCCCTTAAGGGGGATACCTTTTATGCATTCATCATGTAGATAAGCATAGCATATTGCATAATAAATCGCGTAGCATTTCCATGATTATGGAGCATCACGCTGAAAAAAGTCATGCATCTGCATTGCAAGCATAAGCTAGTCTCAGACCGTGGTTATTGTTTGAGAGGTGGTTTCGCCAGAAGGTGAAGATGTTACTCCGAGGAGTTTGGCATCGTGATTTGAATCAGCAGTAATTCCCCAGTAGTGCGATATTGGAGAAAGACTTCTGTCGGGCGGAGATGGAATGATAATCCAGGAAGTTTCGGGGTCCAAAAAGTAAAGAAAAGAGAAAGAATAATCCCCAGTTAAGTGCAAAGTGTTCGTTAGCTAGGGTTGAATAAGAGAATAGTCGGTTCATGGTTTGTTATCCCCAGCATGGGTATCATTGTTCCTTTCTGCCGATGCTGACAGGCATGGAAGTTTTCCGGTGCTCAGACCGAGGTGGGTATTCAGACCAAAGTTCCAATTTTCAGATCGAAGAAGTTTCCAACAATCAGGTTGAAGAACTTGTGGCACTCAGGCCAGTTTCCGATTTTCAGATCGAAGAAGTTTCCAACAATCAGGTTGAAGTACTTGTGGCATTCAGGCCAAGTTTCCGGTATTCAGACCGAGGTGGTGTTCAGACCAAAGTGGCGTTCAGGCCAGTCTTTCGGTGCTCAGACCGAGGTGGGTATTCAGACCCAAGTTTTCGATGTTCAGATCGAGGAAGCTTCCGAAGTTCAGATCGATGCAGCTTGTGGCATTCAGGCCAATTTTCCGGTATCCGGACCAAAGTGGTGTTCAGACCAAAGCGGCATTCAGGCCAGGTGTTGGGCATTCAGGCCAATCTCTCGGTATTCAGACCGATATCAATACTTTCATATTCTGATGTTCAGTATTCAGACTGATGAGCGGCGTTCAGGCCATGGTATCCCTGTGTTACCATTTATTTTGGTATACAGGTCGACACTTTTGTTTCGGTATTCAGGCCGACTTTCTCCGTACCAGACGGGTTCTTCTTTCAAGATTGCTTCTTTGCCGATTCTGACAGGCATTGTTAATTATTTCCCATCAGAGTGCAAATTGTTCGTCTGTTCTTGGTATTCAATCACTCTTCACCCTGATCATCTGAAAGCCGAGGCTGTTCATATCGACAGGTTCACAGTGGATTGAATAGGGGCAGCTGTAACACCTCAAAATTTGCCCTCCTCTCTTGGGACTAGCTTAGCATATTGAATTTTATCTTTTAGGACATTAGTCATTACATTTTGCATATCATGTGGCAACAATGAGCAAGTCATCCTCCTAGGTCTTTATCAGAAGATAGAAAGGTTAAAAGATTCAAGCTTAAGGGTTTCATGAATTGATCACCAATCATCTGAGGGTTTGTGCTTCAATTAGGGTTTCTTGGTTCCTCAAGGAGATTGATCTTTATCTTGGTTGGAGTGGTACACCATCATCATGGATACATCATCATCACCAAGAGGTTCATTATTCCTGGCAAGTTTCCTTGGGATTAGGGTTTTGACCTCTGGTCAACCCTAATCAGTTGAATTGTGCCTATCAGGGTTTGTTAAGGAGATGAGGTCTTCATTGAGATGGGGATCATCACATGGTTTTATGGAGCTTATGAAAGCTAGGGTTTCATTTTGGAGCCATTTCATCAGAAGATTGAGACTCAAATTCATTTGTGCATGGCCAAGAAGTCAAAAGTCAACAAAAGTCAACCAAAAGTCAACTGTTGAATTTGGAGGTGGGAGAGGGCTAGAAACACTTCATTCTTGTTCAAACAAGTCTCATTTGACATTTCAAACATCAACATTGAAGAAAATAAAGTCAGGACAAAACTTTCCAAAAATAGAAAGTGACTTGTAATTCAAAATTGCCAAAAATGGAAAGGTTTTCTCCTCAATATTACATCATCAAAAATGCTTCAAATGAAATTTTGTTAAACATGAAAGTTGTAGATCTTGTTCTCCCATTTCCAAAAAGTCCAAGAACATGAATTTCTCATGTATGGTTGAAGAGATATGGTCAAATCTTGGTCAAGCAAATTTGAACTTCACAAGGGCATAACTTTTGAACCATAAGGCCAAATGAAGTGGTTCTTTTTGCGACATTCTTGTTTTGACATGTACTATCCAATTCATGCATCATACACCATGCATTTTGATCACAAAAATATTTGACTTTCCATTTGAATTTCGGAGGGAAAAGTCAAATTCAAAAAATTAAGCATTGTCTATGCATTCAAACACATGCATTTGGTTCCAAAGTGGTTTTTCAAGTGAATTAACACATAAATCGTACACTGTTCCATCCATTTCATGCATGTAGGGTGCATTTGCAAATTTTCCAAAACACTTGGATTTCACTAATTACTTTGGCATTGCTTAATCATGATTAGCATACATCATTAGCACAACATATATATAGCATAATCATAACAGAAACTTCATTAGCACTTCATAATTCTCAGATCTAGATCTAGTTTTCACAATTCTCTTCACTTGGTGCTCTCACTTTTTTCATCAAATTTCTCCATAAACCTTGCATTGTTCTTGATTAATCCTTCATCCACAAGCATAATTGGAGATTTTTGGAAGCAAGATTCACCAATTTTCGAGCAGAATTGAGGATGTTGAAGCATAGACTCATCAATGGCAGTTGAAGATTTGAGCAACATCAAGCGCGATTGAACACCAATTCTTCATCCATTCATCCATCTAAGCATTGGAGATCATCTGTTTCTACATTACAAGGCCTGAAAGCTACAATTCCAGTTCTGCATTCTCTTGAAGGTCAGAATTCGACTTTCCTAATTCATAAAATTGTGATATGCATGTGGTAGATCTTTGAACGTGGAGAACACTGAGCTTTGTATCATTAAATTTCATTAAGAAATGAACAAGATATGCTAGATCTAAGTTTTATGTATGAAACTTCCTTTGCTTGAATCTTTGCATGTGTGTAGAATTAGAGTAATCCAAGTTTAGATTAGTGATGTACGTTGGAAGATGAATCTATTGGTGTATTTGTTGTTGATTTCTGGACAAAAGTGTTCTTGAGCTCAAGAACACGTTGAATTTGTATGAACACCTAGGGTTTTCGCTTTCCAGAAGCCATTTGATCTTCAATAGCACGCGTTTGCATGAGTTTTGTGTTAATAAGCCATGCACTGGTCCACGCTGGCGTTCACGTGGCTAATTGATTGGTTCACGCTGCTTGCCGTGCCAAGTAGACTTAATGAAACGATGCGTTTCATGATGAAACGCGCCACTTTCGAATTCCTCTTCAGTTCGATCCTTGGTGGAGACAGTTTCACATGTGCCTTTGCCTTTTATTCCATGCTATTCATGTACCTTCTTCCATGTGTTTTTGATTTTTTTCATCCACTTAGAAAATTCACAAGTCCATGATAGATGATCCAAATGACCTGTGAATTTTTGCATGTTGTTCCTCATGATGTCTACTATTTTATGAGTATTTTTCCAGAATTTATGCTCGGTTGGAATTTAAATTTGCCTAGGGTTTGTGTATGCATATGCTATCTTGTACCTTGCTTGCCATTTTCTTTGTGAAATAATGATGGTTGATCCAATGAATGTGAAAATTGACCTGCTTAAACTAGACATCTTGCTGGTCATTTTGGTGTTAAGTTTGCATTTTTAGCATTTTTGGTTGTTGCGTTATGATCTGTTTAATGTAGGTGTGACAATGTGTGTCACACTATTGCTTGCTCAACTTGTTGATTTTTTTTTATCATGCCAATTAAATGCCAAATGTTGTGATTTTTTGCATGATGCTACTTCTGGATGTTAGGATTGATCATGAATTTTTATAGAATTTTTGGAATGATTTCTGATTTTTTTGAGATTTTCCTTTCTGGCTTGTCATTTGTGGACTTTTGGATAGTCATGAACTTCAATGATTTGTGAAATGCTTGATGTTTATCATATGAACTTGAAATTTTGTACATTGATTCTAGACACTTTGAAGTTTATTGTGGCTTTGATTGGATGTGTTTGTCATGTGTGGATTCTGTTTTAGGCTTGTGTTAAGTTGATGTATGAAATTGTGCCTCAATTGAGCTTGTTTGTGCTTACCTTGCCTTATGGAATTTATTTGCCATGCTTAGACTTGTCCAAATGCCTTGATTTTTGGTGTGTTGATCATGTGATGTGTTCTGTTTAGCTATGATTTTTCTTGAGATTTATTGAATCATTTTTGAATTGATGTGGATTTTTTCATTCTGTTGCTTCAATGAGCTTCCAACTTGTATGCTTTGCCTTATTTAATTTGTGAAATGATTTTGGTGCATGATATGGATGTGGAACTTTTTGGATGATGTTCTTAATGGATTGAGCTTGATTCATGTCAATTTGCATGTTCTGTTTTGAATTATTTCTCCCTCTTTGACCCTAGGCCTTGTCCTAGTGGTTGGTGCTTATGTTTGAGCTTTGTTTTCCGGATAAGGAGCATATGGTCATAAGGGAATTGATTCACATTGCTTGAATTGGGTTGATTGGTTGATGTTGATTAACATTGATTTGTTTTGTAGGTTGCTTTTAGCTCATTTGAGTTGAGCTTGTGCCTTGCACATTGTAGCTTGCACTTGTTGTTTGTTTGACTGTGTACAGTTAACTGTTGACTATTGGATTGTCTGTTTGACTTTTTGAGTTGTGTACTGATTAAGTTAGATTGTTTTCAGGTACATTAGTTGCTTAAGTTCTTTTGAACTTGCTTTTGATGTTGCTTGGTTGCTTAACCATTTAAGGTATAACTCACTGACTTCATGTAATCTGGAAGACCTGTCCTGTTACTTGGGCAGGCACCTGTCTGAAGTCCTCCTTAAGAGGCAATGCTTGTGTTTGTTTATCTTTGTGCCAAGCAGGAAAAGACCTTTGAAAAGGCAATTGGCAGATAAAAGAGATGTGCAATCCATCTCCTGCTAATCAGTGTGTCATCCCTTTGCTCACATTACATGTTGACGCATTGTGGATATTAACCCAAGATCTATGTTGAGTCAGTCATATGTGGATAGAAGAGTTCCTGCTTTCTGAACTCCCACACCTTATATTTGAGTGAAGCTCTCCCAGGCCAGGGATAAGAGCTGTGAGGCACACCCCTCACTTCCCATTTCATCTGCTTCACCCTAACTCTCAATGTTAGGGTTAAGAGCTAACTACACCCGATTCCAGTTGGCTTGTGTTTCACAGCCTAACCTTGTGTGAGCCCACTTTGTTTGTATATAGTGTGTGCTAATTGTGTGTATGTTTGCTTTGCTTTGCCTGTTTAGGATAGCTTGCTGCCTGTGCAAGTTAGATAGAAAACTCAACCTAGGACCATTGTGGAATGCATGATAACTATTAGGCTCGAGTCAGTCTCCCTTCTAGTTTGTCATTTCCCAGTCTCTGGTTAGGAGAAAGTTTCTCCCCTGTTAAGGGGAACTATGTTGCCCTGATCCTCATACCAGATGAGGTACGTAGGCAAGGGATCGTACGAGATCTCTTCGGGCACCCTTTTTCTTTTTTGTGTGTGTTTGCTTGACAGTTACTAGGCTCGAGTGCCTGACTCCTTAGTAACTTGTTTTGTTGTTATCCCTCTTGTGTGTTAGGAGATGGATGTAAGCCCAGCGATTGGCATTCTGTATCCTATTGTTGTGTGCTTGGAGTCCGATATAAGTCCAGCAATTGGCGTTTGGTTTCCAGTGTGGGTTTGTTGGTTCGGAGTCTGATGTAAGTCCAGCGATTAGCATTCGGTTTCCATGTTTGCCTGTTTGTGTGTGTTTTGTTTCGGCGTGCGTGAGCCGAACTACGGTAGCTCTGATTCTCATTCCAGACGAGATACGTAGGCATAGGATGCGATATCCTAGCGAGCCCTTTCCCCTCTTCTCCCACCTGTGTTGTTTCCAGTGTGTGTGTGTGTGTGTGTGATGTTTGTGAGCAGTTTTAGCAACCTTATTCTTTCTTTCTGAGTGTGGATCCCGTCGAGTACGACGGATGCGTAGGGGTGCTAATACCTTCCCTTCGCATAACCGACTCCCGATCCCATCTCTCTTTGGTCGTGAGACCATGTCTTTTCCAGGTTTACTTCGAGCGTTTCCTTTCTCTCTTTGGGATAAATAACGCACGGTGGCGGCTCTGTTTGTTTTGTTTTAGCCCGCCGGTTGTTTTTCGCGGATGCGACACACAACCAGTTGGGTTTGTGAAACAAGGTGAAGAAAGCAGTTATACAGGCTGCATAAATCCTTGTATGGACTAAAGCAAGCTCTAAGAGCTTGGAATAAGAAGATAGACAGTTTCCTAAGAGAGAATGTATTTTTGAAGTTCACAACTGAGCATAAAGTATATGTAAGAAGTAGAAATAGTGAATTATTTATAGTATGTCTCTATGTCGATGACATGTTGATAACAGGAAGTTGCAAGAAGGAGATCAGAGACTTCAAACACGACTTAAGTAAGGAGTTTAAAATGTCAGACTTGGGAAATCTCTCATACTTCTTTGGTGTCTATCATGGAGGTAAAAATCATAGAGTCACTACTATATTTTATTCATTCCTAAGGAACATGGGAAATAATGCTAAAACCCTAAAAGGTAAGGATAAGACGTTAGGGTTCAGGAGTCGGTTAAGTGAGGGGAATGTGTTAGCACCCCTCACCTCCATTGTACTCAATGAGAATCTCTTATAGTTCTAGGGTTACCATGTTTATCTAAGGGATGTGTTGCCCAATTGCTTACTTCTTGCTTTATTTATTTACAGAGGTTCAAAAGGGTATAGAGGGAAAAATTTAGCTTTTGGTTATGGGACTCGTCAGGGTTTCACAACCTTGTGCCTATGTATTTCTCATAGGGTGATGAGAAAAGTTAAGAGTCTACTTAGTTCGATTTTTTGTTGATGTGTTGGTTGTTTTTAAAGAATAGTGTTAAGTCGTGTTTTAGCGATTAAATGTATACTTGTATGCTCGCACAATGGAGGCTTAGGCATTGTTTGTATTTGCATTTAAACGGATTAGATTACTCTTTTATGAAAAATGATTTGATGGGTTTTGTTGATTATTTTTTAATTGTGAAAATGGTTTAGACGCACTTGGGTGAAAAAGACTTGTTGGAAAAAGGATTCGCACTTGGGCGATAAAAGATTTGAAAAAAGGCTCGCATTTGGGCGAAAATGACTTTGGAAAAAGGACTCACACTTGGGCGAGAAAGTTGTTTGAAAAGGGCTTGCGCTTGGGAAAAAACAACTTATTTGGGGAAGGGATTCACACTAACTTGGAGAAGGGAAACACAAATTTTATAGCAATTTAGGGGAAGTGAAACACAATATTTGTAAAGCTAATGGAACAATTTTAACAAAAATAACATTAATTACATTCTTTTCAGAAGAACCTTGAGATGAATGGATTTCCATGAAATTGAATGTAATTGCGTTAGGTTTAAGAATTTATAACCAATAAGATGAAATTTCATACCAACTAACATGCTTTAAATATGAGTGGATGAAAATATTTAGGAAAATTGAGGACATGAATATGGGTTTAAGAAAATTAAAGTAATAGCAGCAGGATGGGGAAAATCGAAGTAAAGATACAATATGGGAAAAATAGAATGCTTGGTGGGATGCTTGAAATTTTCAGAATTTGAGTGGGAAGGTTGAAAATAAGCCGAAACCGGGAAGGCAGTTTATGAATAAACGTTACATTCCTATAATTATTTTCATTTTTAAAATCATTATGTAATATTATGTATAGTTGTTCCAAATAAAAAAAGGGAGGACGTTTTCCTTAATTGTCGCAAATGCTCTCTATATATTTTGAAAGTCAAGCGACGGTTGTCCAAAACTGTCGTGTCAACTGTCTTAAAATATGAAGAATGGAGGTTCCAGTTGAACCGTCGCAACCTATGTGTCGCAAAACATGTTTTTTTTTAGTGACAAATCCATAGTTGGCTGTGTTTATGCTAGATGGTGCACCGGTTGCTTGGAGTTCAAGAAAAGAACTTTGTATTTTGCTGTTAATACTTTCGAGATGAGGTTCCATTACCTTCAAGAGCAAGTGCCAAAAGTGAATTGAACTTAGAGCACTGTAGAACTGAGAATCAAGTTGCAGACATCATGACGAAAGTCATGCAAGTCAAAATGTTCAAAAGACTAAGAGCAATGATGAATGTAGATAACTTGGACACAATGAATTAGGTGGTGTGTTGAAAGTATAATTCTCTGTGTCAAAGTAGCAATGTCGACATAAGCAGTTGTTGTTGAAATACTCTATGTCGAACTTGTAATAACTATCGAAATGTTTAAAGAAGTGTATCTTCGACAGAGATTTTAGACTTACCTTTATTTGCTTGCTTTAGCTGAGTTAGATAGGTTAGTTAGAGATTGCTTGGTGTGCAAACAATCTCAACTAGGGGTGTGCATGGATCATGAACCAAACCAAATTGAACCATATATATGGTTCGGTTTGGTTCTTAAAACCATTTTCATAAAACCAATTTATTTTTTAGAAATCGGTTTATAAGTGGATCGGTTCGGTTTTAAACCGGTTTTTTAAAAAAAAAATAGTTTAAAAAAAATAGTTTTAAATCAATTTCTTTAAAACCAATTTTTTATTTTCTTAAAAAAATCAATTTCAAAACCAATTTTACAATAAAAAAAAATAGTTTTTAAAACTATATTTTTAAAAAAACAATTTTATATCAAAAATAATTTTATTTTATTTTAACTAACTTTTTTATTTTCACTAATTATAAAACTATTTTATACAAAAAATATTTATTTTGAAAAATTACTTTAAATTTGACTTTTATAATCACCACAAATAATATCTCGATTAAAAATAATCCCAAAGTATGATGTCTTACATAAAAACGGTCATAAAATAAAATAATTATGAATCATATCTCTATAAATCATAATTGTTCATATAATAAATAATTTATCAAAAAATTGTTCAAATTTCTAAAATCTCTCATAATTGTTCATAAACAAATTTTATGAGGTTTTAAAATATTTTTTCTATTAAAATTTAAAAAACATAAAAAAAAACATTTTTTTTTAGAAAAAAATAACAAATATTTAGAAAAAAGAAAAAAAAATATAAAAAAAACTGAAAATAATAAAATTATATTCTGAAAATAAAAGCTCATAAAATTTGGATAACCAATAACAAAATCAAATTTTTATAATGGGAAACGGTTTATATTTGAATAACAAAATGGATACCCAAATTTTTATTTTAGTATTTGGTTTGGTTTTTTTTAAAGTCGATCAATTTGGATACCAATTTGATTATGGATAAACTGTTTTTTTTACACACCCCTAATCTCAACCTATAAATAAGGAGTATCCCTATTGTTACCTACGTGTGAATAATTGCACTTTGCAAAGAAACGAGCAGAGAGGAACTCTATAGTTTTACAATTCCTCTTTTACAATTCCTCTTCTTTCCTCTCTCGTTGAAATCCTAAACTCTTTTCTTGCAACGATATAATATTGCAACCAATATTGGTTTATTCTCGAGTGATAGGAGTAATGAATCAGAAAGATTGATTCTTGTTCATCAAGATTTGGTTCGAAATTCTTCATAGGTTTTGTGAAATTTCACATTGGGAATTTAGCGTATTTCCAATTATATCTACGTTATCAAGTTCTTCTATTGCTAAATTATTATTTGTATTTTCATCATTGTCTAAATTGTTAATTTCATCTTCAACTGTTAAGATCTTTTATTAAATCTACATTTTCATTTTTTTTTTGCATGTCTATAATGTTAGCTTTTACATTATTGTTAACTTGTTCATTCAATAAATATCTAAAGTCCCTTTTGTGATTAAGCTAAAGATTCAGTTTTTTTTAGTTCACATTCTTATATTTTAAAATAAAATAATTTTTCAGTTTGTTAACTTGAATTTTCTTTTCAAATTTTTGAGTTCACATTCTTATATTTTAAAATAAAATAATAAATATTTTACATTACACATTAATATAAAACAAATAAAATTTACTAATAATAAAACTAAAACAAATGAAATTATTAAAAATATAAATTAAACAATAAAATATTAAATAAATAAAACCTATTTTTTATAATACTTCTTTAATCATGTCTTTATTATTCTTCTTTTTTTCCTTTTTCTTTACAATATATTTTTGATAATATTTAATTTTTTCCTTACAAAAGTAAGTAAACTTTTTTTTACACAATTTATTACTTAATTTGATTTGATTTTGAGATAGAAATTGATATTAATGAATAAAGTTATTGTATTAAAAAATTACAAAAAAAGTATATATATATATATATATATATATATATATATATATATATGTATGTTTATTTAAGTAAAATAGAATTAAAAAATTTAAAAACAGAATTTTATTTTATATATTATGATGTTAAACAAATAATATTTTATTTAAAAACGTACAAAAAGAATTTAATGTAAAATATTGCTAAAATATTAAAATAAAATAAAAAATAAAAAAATTGATACATAAAAAAAAGAATTTAATATTATTTATATATAAAAAAGATAAAGTTTCTTCTTATTTTCCAAAATCATATGTGTATCTATTAGAAACTTTTACGGAAGGGTTGAATTGATAATTTAAACAAATCTATTTAGCTCTTGATTTCTAAACAAATAAATAAAGATATTATGCCTATCGTAGTCAGTAATATTAGTATTTAAGATTTGGAACCTATTACCGTAGGTTCGTGCCATGCAAGAATATGTTTTGTAAAATAAATTATTTATAACTGTTTTAATATAATCTCTTAATTTAGAAAATATTATTATGAATATTTTATATTGAAAAATTAAATATGAAATTTAAATATTTTAAAAATAATAAACTTAAAAATATGAACTTAAAAATAGAAGAAAAAAATTAAGTGATAAAAAATAAAAAAATAAAGTTTAATAGTTTATATATTAATTTCTTATTAATAAATTGTTATCTAATGACAAAGATATATTTTATTTAAAATTGTCATACAGATTAAAATTAAATAAAAAATAAATGTAAGAATAATAAAAGAAACAAAGAATATAAATCATTTACCACACTCTCTTTACCCTTGAACAAATTTAAAAAAATTATATTGTTAGAAAAAAACTTATCTAATAAAAATATTTTGATGTTAAAAATAGACAAATGAGTTATGTATGAATTTTATAAGTAATATATGTGGTTAGTGAGAGATTGTATACCTTGAACAAATTAAGAAAAATCAAGAGAAACACAAAAATCATGTAAGTTGTTAGAAAGAAATTTACATAAGAAAAGAATGATGTTAAAAATTTACAAATGAGTTGTGCTTAGGTTTCTTTTGGATGTGTTGTGGTTGGTTTTTATATTAGTTAGTGATAAGTGGAATTAAGTAATAATAATAATAATAACAATAATAATAATAATAATAATAATAATATTAATAGATTTTCTAATAAATATAATAATAATAAGAGGTTGTCTAATAATAATAATAATAATAATAATAATAATAATAATAATAATAATAATAATAATAATAATAATAATAATAATTAATTGAGTAGTTGTATTCTAATATTCTAGTAGCAGTTTTTGGGTGTGTGAGTGGTTGGTTTTTATTAGCGAGTGAATTAATTTACAAATTTATGTATTTTTTGAATTAATTTAGTGAGAGTTAATGGAATTTGTGGAAATTTGTAGTGTGCAATTTTTTATTACTTATTTATTTATTGTTTAACAATTTAATAATTTAGTAATTTAATAATTATTGCCAATTTAATAATTTAGTTAATTAATCATTATTAGTAGTGTCCTATTTTTTAGTGTGTAAGTTGGAAAAATTTAAAAGGAACATTATTGTGCATAGGTTTTATATTTATTATTTATTATTTGTTAATTTAATAATTTAATTAATATTATTTTTAATTAATGGGAAGTTCGAAGGAAATTTTTATAGAAAAAGTTATGGGATTATAATTTAGAATGATTTGTTTTCCAATAAAAACAATCGCTCTATTTTAAAGAAAATACTGATGATTTAGATTCCAAAAATAATAATATTCATTACTTAATTATCTCTTTTTTTTTTCAAAAGACTAGGAGCAATGATGAATGTAGATAACTTGGACACAATGAATTAGGTGGTGTGTTGAAAGTATAATTCTCTCTGTCAAAGTAGCAATGTCGACATAAGCAGTTGTTGTTGAAATACTCTATGTCGAACTTGTAATAACTATCGAAATGTTTAAAGAAGTGTATCTTCGACAGAGATTTTAGACTTAGCTTTATTTGCTTGTTTTAGCTGAGTTAGTTAGGTTAGTTAGAGATTGCTTGGTGTGCAAACAATCTCAACCTATAAATAAGGAGTAACCATATTGTTGTCTACATGTGAATAATTGCAGTTTGCAAAAAAAAAAGCAGAGAGAAACTTTGTAGTTTTACCATTCCTCTTCTTCCCTCTGTCGTTGAAACCCTAAACTCTTTTCTTTCCAAACTCAATTTCTTTTCTTATTTCAATAATCATTGTGAAACGATATAATATTACAACCAAGGTTTGTTGATTCACTCGAGTGAAGAACAATAGGAGTAATGAATCAGAAAGATCGATTCTTATTCATCAAGATTTGATCCGAAGATTCATCAAGATTTGATTCGAAATTCTTCGGTTTTGTCAAATTCCACATTGGGGATTTAGCGTATTTCCAACCGTGTCTACATTATCAAGTTCTTCTATTGATAAATCATTATTTGTATTTTCATCATTGTCTAAGTTGTTAACTTCATCTACAACCGTTAAGATCTTTTATTAAATCTACATTTTCATTTTTTTTCATGTCTATAATATTAGCTTTTACATTATTATTATTAACTTGTTCTTTCAATAAATATCTAAAGTCCCCAAAGTCCCCTTTTGTGATTTAGCTAAAGATTTAGGGTTCCGTTTGAATGAGTTTTAGTTTTTAGTTTTTAAAAATTATTTTGAAAATTAATTTTAAAAAATTTTTTTTGAAGAAAAAACATGTTTGATAATCTAATTTTTAAAAATTATTTTAAAGTTGAATAATGTTACAAATTTGTCATTGATGAATATAGTACCATTTTTTCTTGTTTTGTCCTCTTCCTAATTTCCAAAACTAAAAACCAAAAAATCAAAACCTCTAAAACCTATTTTAGATTTTTAATTTTAAAAATCACAAATAGAAAATAGTTTTGGGAAATAGTTTTATAAAATTAGACTACCAAACAAATTTTATAATTTTTAATTTTTAAAAATTAAAAAACAGTTTTCCAAAACCATATCAAACATGCCCTTAGTTTTTTTTTCTTCAATTTTGAATTTTCTTGTTCAAATTTTTGAGTTAACATTCTTATATTTTAAAATAAAATAATAAATATTTTACAGTACACATTAATATAAAACAAATAAAATTTACTAATAATAAAATTAAAACAAATAAAATTATTAAAAATAAAAATTAAACAATAAAATATTAAATAAATAAAACCTATTTTTATAATACTTCTTTAATCATGTCTTTATTATTCTTCTTTTTATTCTTTTTCTTTACAATATATTTTTGATAATATTTAATTTTTTCTTTACAAAACTAGTATGAGAAATGAGGGAGAGGAACTAGAAAAAGAAAAGAAAACAATAGCGTAAGTAAAATTTTTTTACACCATTTATTACTTAATCTGATTTAATTTTGAGATAGAAATCGATATTAATGAGTAAAATTGTTGTATTAAATCGAAATTAATGAGTAAAGTTATTGTATTAAAAAATTATTTTATATGTTATCGATATATTAATGAGTAAATTTTAAAAACAGAGTTATTTTATTTTATATATTATAATGTTAAATAAATAATATTTTATTTAAAAACATAAAAAAGAATTTAATATAAAATATTAAAAAAATATTTAAATTAAAAAGAAAATTGATACATAAAAAAAACAGAATTTTATATTATTTTTATATAAAAAAATAAAGTTTCTTCTTACTTTCCAAAATCATGTGTGTATCCACTAGAAACTTTTAGGGAAGGGTTAAATTGATAATTTAAACAAGTCTATTCTAAACAAATAAATAAAGATATTATGCCTATCGTAGTCAGTAATATTAGTATTTAAGATTTGGAACATGTATTACCAAAGGTTTGTGCAATGCAAGAATATGTTTATAAAATAAATTATTTATAATTGTTTTAATATAATCTCTTAATTTAGAAAATATTATTATGAATATTTTATATTGAAAAATTAAATGTGAAATTTAAATATTGTAAAAATAAAAAACTTAAAAATAGAAGAAAAAAATTAAGTGATAAAAAATAAAAAATAAAGTTTAATAGTTTATATATTAATTTCTTATTAATAAATTGATATCTAATGACAAAGATATATTTTATTTAAAATTGTGATACAGATTAAAATTAAATAAAAAAATAAATGTAAGAATAATAAAAGAAACAAAGAATATAATCATTTACCACACTCTCTTTACCCTTGAACAAATTTTAAAAAATTAAATTGTTAAAAAAAAACTTACCTAATAAAAATATTTTGATGTTAAAAATTGACAAATGAGTTGTGTATGAATTTTATAAATAATATATGTGGTTAGTGAGAGATTGTATACCTTGAACAAATTAAGAAAAATCAAGAGAAACACAAAAATCATGTAAGTTGTTAGAAAGAAATTTACATAAGAAAAAAATGATGTTAAAAATTTACAAATGAGTTGTGCTTAGGTTTCTTTTGGATGTATTGTGGTTGGTTTTTATATTAGTTAGTGATTAGTGGAATTAAGTAATAATAATAATAATAATAATAATAATAATAATAATAATAATAATAATAATAATAATAATAATAATAATAATAATAATAATTAATTGAGTACTTGTATTCCAATATTCTAGTAGCAGTTTTTGGGTGTGTGAGTGGTTGGTTTTTATTAGCGAGTGAATTAATTTACAAATTTATGTATTTTTTGAATTAATTTAGTGAGAGTTAATGGAATTTGTGGAAATTTGAAGTGTGCAATTTCTTATTACTTATTTATTTATTATTTAACAATTTAATAATTTAATAATTATTGCCAATTTAATAATTTAGTTAATTAATCATTATTAGTAGTGTCCTATTTTTGAGTGTGTAAGTTGGAAAATTTTAAAAGGAACATTATTGTGTTATTTATTATTTGTCAATTTAATAATTTAATAAATAAATTAATATTATTTTTAATTAATGGGAATTTCGAAGAATTTTTTTATAGAAAAAGTTATGGGATTTAATTTAGTATGATTTATTTTCCAATAAAATCAATCTCCCTCTTTTTAAGAAAATAGTGATGATTTAGATTCCAAAACTAATAATATTCATTACTTAATTATCTCTTTTTTCCCTCAAAATTTAATTGTATCATAAATATAAACAAATAATGTATTTTTTTTGCTAATGATACAATCGAATCATACTCAATAACATCCTTCTTCTTTATGTGGATATACTTTTGTTGATTTATATTAATTATTTCTATAAATATATATGTCACTCAGCTTGAGAGAGTGTTAGGGTTTCAATACCGGGTTCCATATCATAGACATGGTCTCTGCTTTTGTGATAAAGGTTCCTATTTCAATTTTCAATTCATTCCTCTTTTTCATTTATGTCTTAATTGCATTGGTGAAAATGGAATTAATTGTTCTTCGTTGGTGACGTTCTTTGCACATGATTCAGAGTTTTAAGGTTGAATGTGATTATTTTGTTCACAATTAGTACTCAAAATTTGTACGTAGAAGAGTATCGATATGCATCCCTTTTCTAATTTTGCTTCTAGTTTTATTTATGATGATGAGTTATTATTTTTGTGCAGGTGAAATTTGGAAATGCCGTGAGACGCATCAATGTTGATGTGGATGAGAATAATGAAATTAATCTTAACATGGTTAGTTTAACATCTAAGATTAGGTCTATTTTCAAATCTAGCGCGTATAAAAATTTGAATCTGACCTATGTTGATGAAGACGGTGACATGATATATCTTGTGGACGATGATGATTTGCATGACGCCATGAGACAGCCATTAAAATTCTTGATAATTGATGTGCATGAGAATGGATTATTTCCATTTCAGTCCTCTCAATGTTTTCCTGGTCTTGTGTGTTCGGTAATTTTCTTCCTCTTTATCAAAGCAATTAAAGTTCTTCAGAATTGATCTGCCTGGAAATGGATTATTTCCAATTTAATTCTCTCCATGGATACAATACATAAATCTCATGCTAAAATACAATGGAACGAAGATATGTCATGTATTTCTGCTTTTGTGGATATGGTAATTTTCTTCCTTTATATCATGCCTATCCTCTTTTGAGGAAGAGGAAGACACGGTTCCTTTGAATTTGTAAGTTTTTTAGTTTGGATAATTTTTACAAATTTTTAGTTTGGATATTTAATGGGGGTGATGTTATGATTGGTCAAAATAACATATTTTTTTTGGATTAATTACTATTCATTGTCAGTGTAAAAAAATTTACACGGTCGATTCATCACATCATATATCAACCATTTACCTTACTTTATAGATTTTTAAAATAAAAGTCAAATTTATTCTAATATCCAACATTTATGATTAACCGACTGTATAAAATCATTTTATACTGTCATAGTATTTCAATTAAATTCTTTTTGTGTAATTTATCGTGATTGGATCAATGTTAATTGATTTTTATCTGAAGTGTGGGTGATTCAGCATTTTTATCTGATTTCTGATTTAAGGTTTGGTGTTTTTAGGTTTGATTTTCTCTTATTGGTTTCATAACTTGGGTTAATTTGAAAATCAATCCAATTTTTTATTACATATTGAATCAATATGGATCAGTTTTAAATATGTTCAAATATTTATTTTTGTCACAGATTTACTTTTTAATTTGTTTATTAGATGGGTCAAATATTGAATTTTTCAAAATTTTAGTTTTTTTTAAAAAAATTGTTACTAAATATCTTATTATTTTTATTTTAAAAATTTGAGTTATTTAAACTGAATCAAAGTTAATTAGAACTTATTTATCATTTTAAAACTGAATCAAATCAATAAAATTAACACAATCAAATTGAGTTACTAAAATAAAACTTAATACTTTTAAGACCATATAAAATCTAAGTTTTTTTTAGCATATAAATATTTTCTCAAATGCCAAGCATAAATACATGCAGTAATATTATCACAGCCCGTATGATTATAATAACATCAGCACAATCAATCACAACTTTTATGTTCACCAATCATACTTTGTAAGCAGCTTCTAGAGTTGTTGAAGTGAATTTATCAAACCTACAAAAGCATAGAAGATAAAGATAGGTACAACACAACCTGTCTACACAAGTTTCTCAAAGTCTTTTGTTTAACAACATTCTTCTTGAAGTGTGAAGCCATCAAAAGGTCTTGGCCATTGTCCAATAGCAGCTTCACCGAGTCTCAAGGATGATTATAATTTTACTCCAATTTAGGGATAGTACGATATGTTTCATAGTAGGTATAATGAGAAATATCTTTCACGAAGTGACAAGATCATTCATGCCGTTACACCAGAAGCAGTTCTTCAGCTTTAGATTTGGCCTACATCACAAATGGTGGTAAATGTTAAAAGAGTCCCAATATGAATGAGATATAGCCTTGAAATAAATTTATATGTGTAGATTTTCCTAACCTTACAAGAGTGCCTTGTTGCTATAAAACTCACCCTCATCATTTACAAGGTTATTTTGTTTTGGGTCTTTCAACAAAAGGGCGGGATTTTTTTTTATACCCTTTCAAGTGAGTTAGCATGTTAGATGTTTCATGTGTTTTAGAATTGTACCAATATCTTTTGTGACAATATTTACATGTGGTTATTGGTTCATACTCATCATGTAAAATGTTAAAATCTAACCAAATAAGAAAAGTTTTCCTAATTCCACTAACTTTAAGTTTTCTTTTTTTCTCTACTAGTATGAAGGGGAGGGATAGCAGTACTTACTGGTTGTGTTTGATGAAGAGGGGCAACGAGTTATTCCGTCACTGGTAATATTTTGAGAAATAAAAATAAAAATAAACACACATAGCAAATTACTTCTATTCTACGGTAAAAAGAACATATATCACTAACAAACAACAATACACATAATCATATATCATTATCATATACACTTTTAAACATATACAAATCTAAATTACATATCGTTTATGCATAATACTATCATCTAAATTAAACATATACACTTTTACATATACACACATCTAAATTAAACATACACACTTGAATACATTGAATCACTCATTGCAAGATAGCATCTCCAATTCCATGTAAGCTTGCACCTCCAACTCCATGCAAGCTACCATTTCCCTCCAAGATACCTTCTCCCTCCAAGCTACCTTCTCCATGCCCCATCTTCCAATATACAACAGACAACAGAATTAGAAACATTACAATGGAATTTTTGTTGTGATATAATCCAAATTGTGTAACCCAAACCCAAAGTTAATTAGGGTTTAGGGTTTGTTACTTAGTATACAAGTTAATTCTATATAAATAGACATATTCTGTAATTCAATTTGTATAATCATAAGTGCTTAAGACACAAAAAAAATTGGTATCTAGAGCTCCGGTTAGATTCTTGATCTTGCTTTCAAGAATCACACGTTGGTGATCGTGTTTTCCAATTCTTGACGAAAAAAATTGGAACAGATGGAGAAAGCAGATGAAGTCCTTGTTCGTGAAAGTGAGAAAAATAAACACAAGAATGGGGGGTTGAATTGTATATATGGAAATTTACTTCTTTTTCTTAAACCTGTTCAGAACCTAAGATGTCAAACTTCAGATTATGATCCAAATAAGAGTCTGAATGAGATCAGAGTCTGACTTTAGAGTTTGTTGCACAACGGAATATAAATGCAAAAGTAAATAAAGAGACACACAAGATATTCTAGTTCCTCTCAAACCAAGAGTAGTCCAGTCCCCTTGCAGCACAAGAGATTTTCATTATAATCAACAAATTACAATTTGCTCAATCAAACTAGAAAGAGACTTATGCTCAAGCCCTCAAGCAAGAGACTTCATTTCCTGAACAACCCATTCATGACTTCCTGCTCAATCCCACATAAAAAGACTTCATGCTCAATCAATCCTTGTAAGAGACTTGTGTTCTACCCACAAGCATGGGACTTCAATGCTTAATCTATCCAGAAAGAGACTTATGCTCTACCCGTAAGCATAAGACTTCAATGCTTTACCCGCAAGCATGAGACTTCAATGTTCAATCATTAAAAAGAGACTTATTTGATCAAGCACTCAGCAAGAGACTTCTTACATATTCTAATCAGTTGTTTAGAATAGTAATTACAAATGCATTTGATACTCTTATCAGTGGCGCATAGTTATAACACTGATTCTGATATCTTTAAGATTTCTAAGATTAACAATGGTAAGAAATCTTAAGACCTTATTGTACAAGCTAACAAATATATAAATGTGTTCTTACTTGTATCATATCCTCTTTGTGTTGTGTGGTTTGTAACACCCCGATAATAATAAAATAATTATTTGAATTGAGTTAATAATTTAATTATTAATTTAATTAAATAATTGGAAATTTTATTATTATTATTATTTTTTGAATTATTATTATTTTGGAATAATAATTATTATTTGGAGAATATATATAAGTTGGAATTAAGGAAAAAGTCCCATTTGGAGTAAAAAGGTTTCTACGTGAAAAACAGAGAAAATCGTGAAAAGGGAAAGGGCAGAGAAGAGGAGAAAGGAGCTGAAGAGCAAAGGTTGAAGAACGGAAAGGCTTGAAGCTCAAAGATTCGCCGGATTGTTAAGGTAAGGGGGGTTTATCGTCGATTAATGGGTATTATGGGATAATATGTAATGGGTAGTGAGAAACCGTTGAATCGACCCTAATTGGGATTTGGAATGCTGAAAATTTGTGATGAATAGGTTGAGTGAAAACCGTAATCAAATTGATAATTGTGTGTGTAATCAAACCGATAAATTGGTGATGAATGGCGACGAGTAAGTTTGAGTGGGAAGGGTCTGGAATGGGCACATGAGATCCCTGCCCAAAGAAAACGCGTCTGGTGAACTGTCATGTTCGCCTAGCGAACATAACCTTCGCCTAGCGAAGGAACGCGCCTCAACCTCGCCCCAGCGAGATTGAGAGGTTTTGCTACTGTAATGTTCGCTGTGGACTCGCTGGAGCTTCGCCTAGCGAGTGAGTGCTAGCTGTGTTTTTCACCAAAACAGAATGAGTTCGCTATTACCTTCGCCTTGAGCTCGCCTAGCGAATTAATTTACCAATTTCCTGGAGCTGTTCGCCTTGAGCTCGCCTAGCGAACCAGAGCTTCGCCACTGCCTCGCCTAGCGAGCAAGGCAGAAGAAGTGTTTATACATGTGTTGCTGAGGTGTTTCATACATGTGTTGAGGAAGTGTCTTATACATGTGTTGATGATGTGTTGATACATGTATTGATGATGTATGATGATATGCAAAATGTTGTGAATGTATATATTATGCATGTATTTGTGAATGGACTGTCGTATGGCTTAGAGTGTGAGCATATGTCCATTGTGAGTTGTTGTTGATGCTGCATTGCTAGATGATTAGTGTGCATGGCATAGCCTGTGGGGCTGTAGCTAATTCCCATTGTGAGGAATTGGTGAGTGAATCGTTGTGAATTGTTGTTGATGTTTGCATGCTAGATGATTAGCTTGCATAGTCTAGCCTTTGGGGCTGTAGCTAATTCCCATGGTGAGGAATTAGTGAGTGAGTCATTAGATCTCAATGAGTGGGACTAGTGAGCTTAGTAGCCGTATCCGGAGGGATCGGTGAGCTTGGACTATATGTTCAAGGATAGTCGGTACCGCATGTGTAGAGTCTCATTGCATAAAAATATGTATGGCGTATAATATGAATGGATGTGTTCCAATATTATACGTGTGTTGTGTTGTTGTTAAGTATGATTTGAGATTATACTGGTATTGTATATTGATGTTGAGTATGATGTTTAAGCCAATGAGCTATTACTGAATGTGTATTGCAATTAGGGTGATTGATGTGTTAATTACTTGGCATTACATGTTGTTTTATAATGCTTATTATATTGATTGAGGAACTCACCCTTACAACTATTTTTCAGGTAACGAGAAATGAGTTGAGTAGAAGCAAATGCTTGGAGTCTAGTGTAGTCTCCCTAGTGGGTCATGCTCTGATAGATGTAACATCGGGCGGGAACACTTTGACTATTGTTATTGTTGTTGAACTAAATTACATGTGATGTTACATGTTTTGCATGATTGAGTTGATCTCTATCCGCTGCGTAATTGTGCAAATACTTTATATTTAAATTAAATAAAAGAGCATGATTGTTATATTGTTTAAATGGTGTGGAATGTTTGTGTGACACCCTTGGTGCACTATTACTCTGATTATATGTTTATTATTTTAATTAATTTTTGGGGTATTTTAGAAGGGTGTTACATTAGTGGTATCAGAGCATAGTCGGTCGTGTCGAGTCGTAATTATTATGTTTTCCCTGTACGGGATAGGAGTTGTGTAACCCTATCAGTACTTATTGTTTTAGTTTGTTGGGTTTTCAGAATAGAGATGGCTGGAAGAGGCAGAGATGATGCTGCGATTGCTGAGGCTCTGGGTATGCTGGCTGGAGTACTTGGAGGGAATCCAAATGTTGTAGGAATGGGAGCTGCTCGTCAACTGAGTGAGTTCCAGAAGAACAATCCTCCAATGTTCAAGGGAGCATACGATCCAGATGGTGCTCAGAAGTGGTTGAAGGAGATCGAGAGGATCTTCAGAGTAACTGAGTGTGCTGATAACCAGAAGGTCAGGTTCGGTACACATATGCTGTCAGAGGAAGCTGATGATTGGTGGGTTGCTACCCGCACTGAGTTGGAATCTGCTGGGAATACTGAGATCACTTGGGCTGTGTTCAGGGAAAGGTTCCTGAGAAAGTATTTTCCAGAAGATGTCAGAGGAAAGAAAGAGATAGAGTTTTTGGAATTGAAGCAGGGTAACAGGTCGGTTACTGAGTATGCTGCGAAGTTCACCGAGCCGTCAAAGTACTATACTCCCTATAATGAGGCTGCTGGAGAATTTTCGAAATGTGTGAAGTTTGAGAACGGGTTGCGTCCTGAGATCAAACAAGCTATTGGATATCAGAGGATCAGGGTGTTTTCTGACTTGGTTGACTGTTGCAGAATTTTTGAACAGGATTCCAAGGCTAGAGCAGAGAGCTATCAGCAGAGGGTTGATAGGAAGGGTAAGAATCAGATGGATCGTGGAAAACCGTATGCAGCTGGCAAAGGTTTTCAGAAGCAGAGTGGCATGAAGAGGCCTAGTGGGGGAGACTCTAGTGCTCCTGCTAAGTGTTATAGATGTGGTCGGGCTGGACATCGTGTTCATGAGTGTACCAGTGCTGAGATGAAGTGTTTCAAGTGTGGGAAAGGTGGTCACTTGGCTGCAGAGTGCCGATTGAAGACTGTAACTTGTTTCAACTGTGGAGAGTTGGGTCATATCAGTCCCCAGTGTCCGAAGCCGAAGAAGGAGAATCAGTCAGGAGGCAAGGTTTTTGCTCTATCAGGTTCTGAGACTTCTGCAGATGATCGTTTGATCAGAGGTACGTGTTATATTAATGGCTTTCCTCTCATAGCTATTATTGACACAGGTGCTACTCATTCTTTTATATCTGTGGATTGTGCTGTGAAGCTTAAATTAGAGATATCTGAGATGCGTGGAAGTATGGTGATTGATACTCCTGCAAAGGGTTCAGTGACTACTACTTCGGTTTGTTGGAGTTGTCCTTTGAATATTTTTGGTAGAGATTTTGGGATAGACCTTGTGTGTCTTCCATTAGTGCAGATTGACGTTATCTTGGGTATGAACTGGTTGGTGTTTAACCGAGTTTATATCAACTGTTTTGATAAGACGGTGATATTTCCTGAGACTGAGGAAGGGCAGAGTCTGTTTCTATCAGCCAGGCAGGTGAATGAGGAAGTGGCAGATGGGGCAGAGTTGTTTATGCTGTTGGCAACTTTAGAGGCTAAAGATAAACTAGTGATTCGTGATCTAGCAGTGGTGTGTGATTTTCCTGATGTGTTTCCGGAAGAAGTGAATGAGTTACCGCCAGAGCGTGAAGTTGAGTTCTCGATTGAATTGGTACCTGGTACTAGACCGATATCGATGGCTCCGTACCGTATGTCTGCTGTTGAGTTAGCTGAATTGAAAAGTCAGTTGGAAGATTTGTTGGATAAGAAGTTTATTCGTCCAAGTGTGTCACCGTGGGGTGCACCAGTGTTGTTGGTTAAGAAGAAGGAAGGTACTATGAGGTTGTGTGTGGACTACAGGCAACTGAATAAAGTGACGATCAAGAATCGGTATCCTTTGCCGAGGATTGATGATTTGATGGATCAGTTGGTTGGTGCGAGTGTGTTCAGCAAGATAGATTTGAGATCTGGGTATCATCAGATACGTGTGAAAACTGAGGATATTCAGAAGACTGCTTTCAGAACGAGGTATGGACATTATGAGTATTCTGTAATGCCTTTTGGTGTGACTAATGCGCCTGGAGTATTTATGGAGTACATGAATAGGATCTTCCATCCGTACTTGGATCAGTTTGTTGTGGTGTTTATCGATGACATTTTGGTGTATTCGAAATCTGAAGAAGAGCATGCTGAGCATTTGAGAGTGGTTTTAGGAGTGCTGCGAGAAAAGCAGTTATTTGCTAAACTGTCTAAGTGTGAATTTTGGTTAGAAGAAGTTAGTTTTCTTGGTCATGTGATTTCAAGAGGTGGTGTTGCTGTTGATCCTTCTAAGATAGAAGCGGTATCTAAGTGGGAAGCTCCGAAGTCTGTTGCTGAGATTCGAAGTTTCCTTGGTTTGGCTGGTTATTATAGGAAGTTCATTGAGGGATTTTCTAAGTTGGCGTTACCGTTGACGATGTTGACTAGAAAGGGGCAAGCGTTTGTTTGGGACTCAAAATGTGAAGGAGGTTTCCAAGAGTTAAAGAGAAGGTTGACTACTGCTCCTATTTTGACGTTACCGAGTTCGTCGGAACCATTTGAAGTTTACTGTGATGCTTCATTGTTGGGTTTGGGTGGTGTGTTGATGCAGAATAAGCAGGTTATAGCTTATGCTTCGAGACAGCTGAGGGTTCATGAAAGGAACTACCCGACGCACGATTTAGAGTTGGCAGCTGTAGTGTTTGCTTTGAAGTTGTGGAGGCATTACTTGTATGGATCAAGATTTGAGGTTTTCAGTGACCATAAGAGTTTAAAGTATTTGTTTGATCAGAAAGAGCTGAATATGAGACAGAGGAGATGGTTAGAGTTTCTGAAGGATTATGATTTTGGGTTGAATTACCATCCGGGTAAAGCAAATGTAGTGGCTGATGCATTGAGTCGGAAATCATTACATATGTCTATGTTAATGGTTAAGGAATTGGATCTAATTGAGCAGTTTAGAGACTTGAGTTTGGTGTGTGAGAGTACTCACAACAGTGTTAAATTGGGAATGTTGAAGTTAACGAGTGGTATTCTGGAGGAGATCAGAGAGGGTCAGAAATCCGATATGCATTTGGTTGATAAGTTGACTTTAGCGAATCAAGGTCGAGGTGGTGAATTCAGAGTTGATGAGAATGGTGTTTTGAAATTTGGTAGTCGGGTGTGTATTCCGAATGTTATTGAGCTTAAGAAGAGTATTCTTGAGGAGGGACATCGTAGTGGCTTAAGTATTCATCCTGGAGCTACAAAGATGTATCATGATTTGAAGAAGTTATTTTGGTGGCCGGGAATGAAAAGAGAAATTGCGAGTTTTGTTTATTCCTGTTTGACTTGTCAGAAGTCAAAGATTGAGCATCAGAAGCCGTCTGGGCTAATGCAACCGTTGGCTATTCCAGAGTGGAAGTGGGATAGTATCAGTATGGATTTTGTTTCTGGTTTGCCGAGGACAAATAAGAATTTTGAAGCTATTTGGGTGATTGTTGATAGATTGACGAAATCGGCTCATTTCATTCCGATTAGAATGGATTATCCGTTAGAGAGATTAGCCGAGTTGTATATTGAGAAGATTGTAAGTTTGCATGGTATTCCGTCGAGTATTGTTTCGGACAGAGATCCTAGATTTACATCGAAATTCTGGGAAGGTTTGCAGAGGGCTTTGGGAACTAAGCTGAGATTGAGTTCTGCATATCATCCGCAGACTGATGGTCAGACTGAGAGGACGATTCAGTCGCTAGAGGATCTTTTGAGAGCTTGTGTTTTGGAAAAGGGAGGTGCTTGGGATTGTTATTTACCGTTGATTGAGTTTACCTACAACAATAGTTTTCATTCGAGTATTGGTATGACACCGTTTGAAGCTTTGTATGGTAGGAGATGTCGGACACCTTTATGTTGGTATGAGTCCGGTGAGAGTGCTGTGGTTGGACCGGAGATTGTTCAACAAACTACAGACAAGATTAAGATGATTCAGGAGAAGATGAGAATTGCTCAGAGTCGACAGAAGAGTTGTCATGATAAGAGGAGGAAGGCACTTGAGTTCCAAGAGGGAGATCATGTGTTTCTTCGTGTTACTCCGATAACTGGTGTTGGTCGAGCTTTGAAGTCAAAGAAGTTGACACCTCGATTTATTGGTCCCTATCAGATTCTAGGAAGGATAGGAGAGGTAGCCTATCGTATCGCTTTACCGCCGTCGCTTGCGAATTTGCATGATGTTTTTCATGTGTCTCAGTTGAGGAGATACATTCATGATCCGTCGCATGTAGTTCAAATAGATGATGTACAGGTGAGAGATAACCTGACTGTTGAAACATCACCTATGAGGATCGAGGATCGAGAGTTGAAGCAGTTGCGGGGTAAAGAGATTGCCTTGGTGAAGGTAGCTTGGGGGGGCCAGCAGGTGGCAACGTGACTTGGGAACTGGAGAGTAAGATGAAGGAATCTTATCCAGAGTTGTTCGCTTGAGGTATGTTTTCGAGGACGAAAACTCTTTTAGTGGGGGAGAGTTGTAACACCCCGATAATAATAAAATAATTATTTGAATTGAGTTAATAATTTAATTATTAATTTAATTAAATAATTGGAAATTTTATTATTATTATTATTTTTTGAATTATTATTATTTTGGAATAATAATTATTATTTGGAGAATATATATAAGTTGGAATTAAGGAAAAAGTCCCATTTGGAGTAAAAAGGTTTCTACGTGAAAAACAGAGAAAATCGTGAAAAGGGAAAGGGCAGAGAAGAGGAGAAAGGAGCTGAAGAGCAAAGGTTGAAGAACGGAAAGGCTTGAAGCTCAAAGATTCGCCGGATTGTTAAGGTAAGGGGGGTTTATCGTCGATTAATGGGTATTATGGGATAATATGTAATGGGTAGTGAGAAACCGTTGAATCGACCCTAATTGGGATTTGGAATGCTGAAAATTTGTGATGAATAGGTTGAGTGAAAACCGTAATCAAATTGATAATTGTGTGTGTAATCAAACCGATAAATTGGTGATGAATGGCGACGAGTAAGTTTGAGTGGGAAGGGTCTGGAATGGGCACATGAGATCCCTGCCCAAAGAAAACGCGTCTGGTGAACTGTCATGTTCGCCTAGCGAACATAACCTTCGCCTAGCGAAGGAACGCGCCTCAACCTCGCCCCAGCGAGATTGAGAGGTTTTGCTACTGTAATGTTCGCTGTGGACTCGCTGGAGCTTCGCCTAGCGAGTGAGTGCTAGCTGTGTTTTTCACCAAAACAGAATGAGTTCGCTATTACCTTCGCCTTGAGCTCGCCTAGCGAATTAATTTACCAATTTCCTGGAGCTGTTCGCCTTGAGCTCGCCTAGCGAACCAGAGCTTCGCCACTGCCTCGCCTAGCGAGCAAGGCAGAAGAAGTGTTTATACATGTGTTGCTGAGGTGTTTCATACATGTGTTGAGGAAGTGTCTTATACATGTGTTGATGATGTGTTGATACATGTATTGATGATGTATGATGATATGCAAAATGTTGTGAATGTATATATTATGCATGTATTTGTGAATGGACTGTCGTATGGCTTAGAGTGTGAGCATATGTCCATTGTGAGTTGTTGTTGATGCTGCATTGCTAGATGATTAGTGTGCATGGCATAGCCTGTGGGGCTGTAGCTAATTCCCATTGTGAGGAATTGGTGAGTGAATCGTTGTGAATTGTTGTTGATGTTTGCATGCTAGATGATTAGCTTGCATAGTCTAGCCTTTGGGGCTGTAGCTAATTCCCATGGTGAGGAATTAGTGAGTGAGTCATTAGATCTCAATGAGTGGGACTAGTGAGCTTAGTAGCCGTATCCGGAGGGATCGGTGAGCTTGGACTATATGTTCAAGGATAGTCGGTACCGCATGTGTAGAGTCTCATTGCATAAAAATATGTATGGCGTATAATATGAATGGATGTGTTCCAATATTATACGTGTGTTGTGTTGTTGTTAAGTATGATTTGAGATTATACTGGTATTGTATATTGATGTTGAGTATGATGTTTAAGCCAATGAGCTATTACTGAATGTGTATTGCAATTAGGGTGATTGATGTGTTAATTACTTGGCATTACATGTTGTTTTATAATGCTTATTATATTGATTGAGGAACTCACCCTTACAACTATTTTTCAGGTAACGAGAAATGAGTTGAGTAGAAGCAAATGCTTGGAGTCTAGTGTAGTCTCCCTAGTGGGTCATGCTCTGATAGATGTAACATCGGGCGGGAACACTTTGACTATTGTTGTTGTTGTTGAACTAAATTACATGTGATGTTACATGTTTTGCATGATTGAGTTGATCTCTATCCGCTGCGTAATTGTGCAAATACTTTATATTTAAATTAAATAAAAGAGCATGATTGTTATATTGTTTAAATGGTGTGGAATGTTTGTGTGACACCCTTGGTGCACTATTACTCTGATTATATGTTTATTATTTTAATTAATTTTTGGGGTATTTTAGAAGGGTGTTACATGGTTCTTGTTGGCATCTTATTCAAATACTTCCCTGGTATTTGAATCTTTAGCACATTCAGAGTTTTCAACCAATGTCAACGAACCTATATTGATCAACTTCACCAATTATCTTCAACAACATCTTCATATCCTTGAACTTCCTTTTATAAGACTAGGAAAATAGTCATTGGAGGATTTGAACATAACGTGCAGGCTTGTTAAATAAGCATGCCAAGAGAGTCGTTGGAGATTAGCATTTGCTATGAAGATTTTTCCATTGAATAATAACAATGCTCTCAATACCTTTCAAGGTACTAGATATCTACCAATTGGTAGAGCATAGTGAAGATGTCACATCTTTATTTCTTGAGCCTTGCAAAATGAAACCCTAGTAGACTTTGTTCATAATTCTAGGGCTTTGATAAGACAAGACTGCTTTGGTACAGTGTATGGATCAAATGTTCTCCAGTCTTTCAGAAGATGGGCTCTCATCAGAGGCTAGATCGAGACTAGAGTATGAAGCCTTTAGATACTGATGAACAACTTACAAATTTTGATCAATTAGAATTTGGATCACTTCTTTGTGGAACTAAGTCTTTTGATAGGTTTAAAACCTTGATATAGTTTGACTTCGGATCCTGCAGGCTTGGTTCTTATCCTTCAGATTCATAACAATTTTGTTTCTCTTAATGATTCTTCTAAGTGATTAACTTAATTTATACCAAGGTTAATGTCTTTTGATCCTGCACACTTGAACAACCATTATTAAACCCTATTATTATTTGAATACTTTATCATCATCAAAACCTTTTTAAGGGTATGAACAAATCTTGTTCCAACAATCTCCCCCTTTTTATGATGAAAAAAATGTATTTAAGAATAATGGTTAATGATTTAATTAGCACAATCTAATATTAGAGTCTGAGGTTTGTAAGCTCCCCCTAAGTTAGACAGTCCATTAAGGTGAGGTTTGTAAGTTCTCCCTAAGTCTGATAGTCCATTAAGACGAGGTTTGTAAGCTCCTCTTAATTCCTTATATATGTTAATTGAATCCTATAATTCTAACATCAGGGTCTGAGGTTTGTAAGCTTCCCCTGAGTTTGACAGGCCTTAGGTTGAGGTTTGTAAGCTCTTCCTTTAGTCTGACAGTTCATTAAGGTAAGGTTTGTAAGCTTTCCTTAAGACTTTGTCTTTGTTTAATTAAAATTAGTCAATTAAGCTCAATAAGATAAATTGCTTCAAAAATATAAATAACACAAAGCTTATAACTTAGAAGTTGTTTTGGCAGAAACTGCTTTGTTCAAGTTGTGATGATTTAATATCTTCTTAAATACTCTATGCATTTTCTCCCCCTTTGTCATTATCAAAAAGATTTGAAAAGAAAGAGAAGAACAATGAAACTGAGAAAAATAAAATAAAATTTAAAACATTTTAAATGCATAGAATTTTGAAATAGTTGAAAACCTTTAAAGGATTAAAAATATTTTTCAAAAGAAGAAGACAATTTAAAACAATTTAAAGCTTTTTAAGAATCTGAACAAAATTCTTTACTTCTTATGGTAAATCACTACCGTTTAAGTTTCCAAAGAGTAATTATGATACAATATGGCATGCTTAATTAGTAATTGACCTTTAGAATTTCAAAGATAAGAAACTTAAACATACAAAGTGTTTGATTTTTGTTATAAAAGCACATGTTTAGGCCAAAACATACATCCATATTCACTCAACATACATCTAGTTCAAGATGAATTCAACTTCTGGGCAATCAACTACTCCATTATTTCAGAGGCTCCTCTAGTCTCTGAGGAAACTTCTTATCAGAAGGCCAGACCCTCTGAAGGAATTTCTTAAACCTCTCTTCCTCAGGAACTGGAGCCACATAAGAATATTGGTAGGAAGAAGAAGAAGTCTAAGAGAAGAAGAAGATTAAGGGAAGTGATTCATTTTGATTCAGATGAAGAAGGGGAATTAGACTTAGACTAGGGAAACCTTTTCTACGCTTGGAGAGCTAGGGATGATTATGATTAATGTTGTAAACATATTTTTGTAATCATTCCTTTAGTTCAATGAAGTTTTTTTCCCTTTTTAATTAGCATACCATTGTTTTAATCATTAATTATTTCCTTTATTACAAACTGATTAAGAAGTTCATAATTCAGAAAGAAAAACACAACACTCTTAACTTGATATTTCTTTTTTATTCGATTCATTTGATACATCCAATTAACCACATAACTTGCTTTGGTTATATAATCAGAGGCTAAGAAAGAATACATCAAATAAAACTAAGAATCTGAACATACAAGTCTTAAGCAAAATAAAAAAGAAATTCTTTTGACATAATTATACAATATGCATTCATTGATTGAAGATGTTTTACAAGTCATACAAACCAGAATCAAGAATAATATCCTAAATATTAAATCTCAGAATCTAAACAAAAGAAAACTATGCACAAAAGAGAAACTAAAAACGCTCTAAGAGAAAGTTACAAAAATGGAAAAGAAAAGGAAATTACTACAGTTTTTTTAAAAAGAATCAGATAAAGGCAACTTAGAAAGCTGTCGAAGTCTGATGGAAGAAGAAGGAGGAGATAGAGTTGCACTTTGTTTAAGAACTAGCATGATCTTCACCAATAACTTTTCAGCCCTGTGTTAAATGAAACTTCATCCAGACTTACAACCTTTCCCAGAACTTGTTCAGAAGGAATAAATAACCATTTTATCTCAAGGAGAGGAAATGTTATCTTTAGGAGGTTGAAGATTACTTGATGGAATTTCACTCTTATGCTTGAGTGAAGGAGAAGCAAAAGATCATAGTCAAAGACTCCCAATTCTTCAAGAAGAACTAGCCTTTCATTGATACTCTTCATTTGGTTTATCACGCCAAGGTTTGAGCTAGAGGTCATCTCAGGTTAGGACAGAAGTGAGAGATAAAAGATTTTGAAAAGCAAGGCGAGGTTGCATAACTGTGTCAACCAGGTTTGGGAGACAGGTTATAAAACTAGGATGAAAAACTTAGACTGAGAGAGATTAGTTTATATAGGGAATGAAAAGGCAAAACCGAGAGAAAAAAGATTTAAGACATCTAGAGTTTGAAAATACAAATCACGGAAAATGTTTTGGAAAACCAACAAGTAAGATAAACAAGTACAAAGAAAAAGTAAGAAATGACAAGAGAGAGAGGCCACAGAGAATCCAAAGAGTTAAGTATTACTACTCTATAAATTCTGCCCAAATAGCTTAACAACTAGCATAGCAATTCTCAGACACATGGATTTTATAAAAAAGTTACAAGTAATCCTTATTCGTTTTCTGAGTCTCAGAGCCTGATGCTTTTAAGAGGCCACGTGTCATTAGAGATTGTTCAAGACTTTAATGAAGTTATTTATGATTAACATTAGTCTTTGATACTCCATATTAAAAATCAAGCTTTTAAATAAGATTAGAAACCCTTTCTTAGAGAAGAATTAAGTCTTTAAAATACAAAGGTTAAGACAAGCAAAACAACTCATTAAAGAATTGACTTGAACAACAACTCATCATTTACTCCATATGTTGATGACTTAACATAATATTACAACAATCTCATCATGCTTATCATCTCTAAATCACCATTAACACAATTAAGGTCAAAATCTTCAAACATTAATCAATAGTATAACATCATCAACAACATCAAAACAAAATATATGCATACATAAGATACATGAATTTCACACTAATTCCATCATATAACAACAATTATAGCACAAAAACCTGAATTGAGATTTAGAACACCCAATTCTAAGGAGGTTAAGGATTCTCTCATTCTACCCTTCCATCACATCCCTTATTATTGAAACAATTTCCCACCCTTACCTGAATTCCTTGCAAAAATTTGAAGCGGAACTTTCACTCTCTTCCTCTAGATCGCCTTTAGCCTCGTGCCCTAACCTTCACCCTCTTTGATCCAAGTTTCTACATAAGATGAATTTTGATCCTTTTTCCCAATTCTCTTTTCTCTAGTAAACCTCTTTCTCCCATTAGGCTTTTCCTATATTATCCTCAACTTAACCTTGTAGTTACCACCTTGTCCTCAAAATCTCTACACACTCCCTTTTTTTCTTATTATTTTATTACTCCAAAAATGTATTTACTCAATTAATTAATAAACTCCTATTTTCCCTATTTAATATAATAAAAATAGTTAAACATTATTTTCAATTACTAAAACAACTCCAAATTATTCAACTCACTTATATCACCCCCTTATTACCTCTAACTCAAGGATAAATACCCCACAAACACCCAATAATAAAATATTCATTAAAAATACATAATTCTAACAAATAAATTATACTAAAATATCTAATCAAAAAAATGGGGTGTTACAACAGTTGGTATCGCGTCGTGATGCAAGCCTCATCGCGTCGTGATGGGTTGCATCACGGTCACGAGAATTCCATTGGCAAAATCACACTTTTTACTTCCTTTTTCTACACAAATTTCACCAACTGCTTATTTCTTCCTTGTTTTGAATTTTAGCTTATTTCTTCACACTTTGGATTTGCTTTTGGTCAATATTCTTCAGAATTCATCTGAATTTTCTCATAAAAATCACGTAATGACAATTGTCATCAGCCCTTTTTTAGTTTTATGCTCTAAAGTAGGCCACAAGCACACTTATGCTATAAAGAGATTGGTGGGTATTGTTCGATTGCAGTATGAATGCTATTGTGGGTAAGTATTTGTCTATCGTCTCCACAAGGATTCATGTGATATCAATGCCATTCAACAGTTACTAAGATTTTAAGCTTAAGTTTGCAAGGTTTATTTTAAAAGTTACACTATGTAAATTAGATGACAGAAAAATAAAGTTTCAGAGAGGTGAGAACTTGCCAGGATTCAAATTCATCCAACGATCAAATATGTAATTTACCAATCAGTTATACACAATTTAAACATTTATTATCACGTATCGCTCACAACAGAGTTCATGTCTAAACTTCTGTCGAGAGTTCTACCGTATTGTTTAATCGACAATCTCTCGGCCTATCAAACAATACGAAGTATTAAGATTCGATACTCACGTGAATGTTAAATCTAAATTTATGTCTAGATTTTAGCGTCTACATATTATTATCCTAGATCTAGATTCGAAGAGTATTTCTCAATAACAATTTGAATTGATAGATAAAACAAGTAAACAAGGATAACATTGATATAGATTCGTGAATAAATTATACATAATTCCATGATTAATAAAAATACATATTATACAAGTGAACTTACATTCAATACCAACAAGAAAGGGATTTAGCTACACATAGTAGCTAAATACAAAGAGAAAAATAAAGCGGAACAAGCATTCACCATGATTTCTCAACGATAGAAACGAATCCAACAACGAATCTTCAAGAAGCACCCTCTATTTTTTTTCTAAGCCTCACTCTCTCAAAAAATGGATTCTCTTGGCAATTCCAAGAGAGAAAATGAAAATATATCCCAAAAAAACAAAAGAGAGAGAGAGAGAGTCTAAAAATATGATTTGGACCTATTTATACAAAGTTGAAAGTTTGTTGTCTCGCCCGATGAAAGTTGCTTTTTGGCCCAGTTGGTAATCAGAGTGTATCAAATCTTCATTGGCAAAAATATATATCCTCGCCCGACGACCAAGACCTTGCCCGACGAACTCAAAATATCAAGCCCTCGTCAGGCTACCAACATGAGTCTTGCTCCTGGAATGTAATTCTTTTAGCTTTCCCTGAGCTCGCCAAACCTCGCCTTTCCTTCTCCAGGTCTTGCCCGACGACCATGCCATAATTTCCCCAATTCTTAGCTTTGTTCCTTCTTCTTTGTTTTGTGTCTTTTCTTTTGGTTTCTTGCACCATTTCCTGCACACTAACCAACAACTCAAGGATACCAAAGATAATTGCAATTTATATGACATTCAGTGGCAAACATGGGGAATTCAACAACGAAACCGCAAAATAGTCCAAAAAATGCCAAGTTTTTTAATATCAATTATATCCAAATTTAGAACTTATCAAACTCTCTCCAACTTTAAACTTTGTTTGTCCTTAAACAAGAATTTCACTAACCTAAAGAAACAAGAGCAACTATCGAGAAAACATGATCAACAAGTTTTTAGAAATGAAAATAAATGTATGGTTCAAACTTTCAAAAAGTATAATCAAAGTGATGCTTACCACTATACTACAATGAAACCATGATTATGAAATAAATTCTAAGCACAAAGCACATACCAAAATTCTAATGCAACACAATTTCAAAAAAGAATCACACTTAATACACAACTTCATCGATGGATGAAGAACAACCATGAGAGACTTGACTCACACCCAACAATCTTGTTAACATCTAGATCAAATTATGCATTCATCCAAAAAAAATCACATTGAAAGCATAAAACACAAATCATAAGGACTTCAAGGGTTGTAATATGGCTTGGATAATAAATAAAGGTCATTTCTTAAGGTGATTGAAACAAAAATATTGCGTAATCATATGGGAAAGATCACTTCTCAAATTCTCAAGCATCCACAACTTCTTTTACATTTTTCTCATTGCTCAAATGTTACACTTGTTCACACAACTTATTAACACAAAACGTTTTTGCTATTTTTTCTTTTTCAAGGCTTTTTCTTTTTCGTTTTCTTTTCTTTTTCACTTTTCTTTCCTTTCTTTTTTTCAAAATTTTCCTTTTCTTTCTCAACCTCTTAACCACTCACCTTTTTCTCCCCAACTTGAATACAATAAAGTCTTGCAATGTGAATGCTTCCAAACTTTCTAGGGCAGGGGTTAAAATCCCAACCACAATTTATGGTTGATGGTTCAAGTGTTTCAAGAAACAAATTCAGAATCCATGCAAAAAATAATGATGAATTACTCTTTGTTGCAATCAAAGGAAAAATGCCATAGTTCAAAATTGACATAGATTCTGACATTAAGGCTCAAAGGGGTTAACGAATCCTCGCTCACTCACAAGGTATGTTACTTTTGGTCAAATGGTTTTGCTCAAAATTAAACAAAATGCCTTGATCATTTTCATGCTTTCATATAATTCAACAAAAATGCAAGATTAAACATAAGTCAAACGAGTTAAAACAAGAATTGTTGGTCTCCTGTGCAATTAAATAAAGAATGGAGGTTTCCTCACCTTTGGTTATGATCTAAAGTGATTCAAATATGAACATGTATTGCAAAATAATGAATGACATGATATTTGTACAAATTACAAGTTTCATATTCATGCTATGTTCTAGAAATTATTAAACATGTAACTTAACAATGTATCAAATTTTCAGCTCATATCATTATCATACAAATGCAAGTTAAAACATTCAAACTTAGAATAATCACTTAATATTTTTTCAAGCCATTTCAAAAATAAACTTTGAGAACAAACACAAAAATTTATATATTATCTACTTGAACAAACTAAACAAAACACAAATTAAACTAATTAATGCAAAGCTATTAAATAGTTACTAAGTTGGGTTGTCTCCCAAAAAGTGTTTCTTTAATGTTGTTAGCTCGACGCCTTTCAAGTAGACGCTCTCTCTTGTTGCTTCTTTGTGATTGGCTAGTTATTGGTTCTTTCTCCCGCAGTTACCTCTAACCAATCACTTGAGAAAACGTGATAGGAAACAAGTATATATCCAATATAGACAAATGTACAAAGCTTAAAATGATAGAACTATTACAATTCTTTAATATCTAAACACCAATCCCTGGAAGCGATGCCATTTTGTTCGATTGTAGTATGAATGCTATTATGGGTAAGTATTTGTTTATCGTCTCAATGGGGATTAGTGCGATATCAATTCCATTCAACAATTACTACGATTTTAAGCTTAAGTTTATAAGGTTTATTTTAAAAGTTACGCTATGTAAAACGGATGACAAAAAAAATAAAGTTTCAGAGGGGTGAGAACTTGTCAGGATTGAATTTCATCCAACGATCAAATATGTAATTTACGAATCAGTTATACACAATCTAAACATTCATCAATATCATCACGTATCGCCCACAACATAGTTCATGTCTAAACTTTCGTCGAGAGTTACACCGTATTGTTTAATCGACAATCTCTCAGCCTATCAAACAATACAGAGCATTAAGATTTGATACTCACGTGAATGTTAAATCTAAGTCAATGTCTAGAGTTTAGAGTCTAACAGATGATTATCCTAGATCTAGATTCGAAGAGTATTTCTCTATAACAGTTCAAATCGATAGATAAAACAAGTAAACAAGGATAACATCAATATAGATTCGTGAATAGGTTATACATAACACCATGATGAATAAAAATACATATTATAAAAGTGAACTTACACCCAATCCAACAAGAAAGGGATTTAGCTACACATAGTAGCTAGATACAAAGAGAAAAATGAAGAGGAACAAACATCCACCGCGATTTTCTAACGATAGAAACGAATCCAACTCCGGATCTTCAAGAAACACCCCCCCCCCCCCCACTTGTTGTTTTCTAAGTCTCACTCTCTCCAAAAATGGCTTCTCTTGGCTATTCCAAGAGAGCAAATGAAAATATATCCAAAAAATAAGAGAGAGAACCAGAGAGAGAGTCCAAAAATCTAATTTGGACCTATTTATACAAAGTCAGAAATTTACTGTATCGCTCGGTGAAGTTATCCTAGCTCGACAAAAGTTGCGTTTTGACCCAGCTGGCAATCAGAGCGCATCAAACCGTCATTGGCAAAAATATATATCCTCTCCCGACGATCAAGACCTCGCCCGACAAACTCAAAATCTCAAACCCTCGTCGGGCGACCAGCACGAGTTTTGCTCCTGGCATATAATTCTTTTAGCTCGCCCGACGATCATACCTCCTCTTCCAGAACTTAGAAGACTGAGGAAGTAGAGAAGTCCATACATCATTAGGATCATCAATAACTTGATGCTCGAGGAACTCAATCAACGCATCTGTATCCTTAATCTGCTGAAGCAACTCTTCACGTTCACGGATCCAGGCACATGAACGATCTTCGTCTCGCAACTCCTCTACTCCTTAATTAGGGAGGGTTGAAGGCCCAGCCATAATCATAGGTGTAGGTCTCGGATACTCGTAAGGCATGAGATACTCAGACGCCCTCTTCCTAACCCAAACAGTGTAAGGCTCCAAAGCGATGCAATTCTTAGGACCCAACTCTTTCCTTCCTTTCCTATGAATCTTGCGCCAAGCGCGGACCATCCTAGCTTTCAAGCCTTGGGGATCTTTACCATCCTGAAAGAATACACCCTCTAACAGAATGTTATTGGGTTTATCCTTTAAGGGGAACCCAAGCTACCGACGTGCCAAAACAGGATTGTAGTTAATCCCACCACATGTACCAAGAAGAGGTACATTGGAGAATTCGCCACAAGAGTCAATAATCTGCACACCATCATACACATGGTTATACCAAGAGATATCATCATTAGTGAGAGACATAAGTCTCGTTGACCACCGTAGACATTCTTTGTTCTCCTTGAAAGCGACCGTCTGAGGTAAGTGAGAAATAAACCACTTATACAACAGAGGCAAACAACACACAATGGCGCCACCACCCTTTGCATTCCTCATATGCAAAGAGAAGTAGGTATCGCCCAACAGAGTCGGAACGGGATTAAGAGTAGAGAAGATCCTAATAGCGTTCACATCCACAAACTTGTCGATGTTGGGGAACAATACCAATCCATAGATGAGAAGTACAAATATGGCTTCAAAGGCATCCTCACTCATGGCCTTCCCATATATAGTAGCTTGAGCAATGAGGAACTCAGAAGGGAGACCTTGAATTCCTCCTTTGGTAGTCATATGAGCATCAACCAGAGATTCATCTATGTGTAACATGTCAGCTATCTCTTGAGAAGTAGGAATACTCTCCAAGCCACTGAACGACAACTAGTCTAGAATAGGTATACCCACAAGGTAAGCATACTCCTCAAGGGTAGGCAAAAGCTGGAAATCCGAAAACGTGAAGCAACGGTACAAGGGATCATAAAACTGCACCAATACACTCACCAATCCTTCATCCACCTGAGTAGTCAGAAGAGGAAGAAGCTTCCCAAAACGAGCCTTGAAACCCAAAGGATCTAATACATAGGATGTCAGATTCCTTAACTCTTTCAAATCTGGTTGCCTGAAGCTATACTTCTTTGTATTCCTTCTTTGTCTTTCCATGTCTGAAAATTTTGCAAATAAACCCCTTAAGTTCCTTGAAAATTTTCTTATTTATTGATGATATGGATACAAATGGGTGCATGAATGCAACAATCACACTCAAGGATCAAGCAAAGCACACCAAACAAAGGTCATGGGATGGATCATGTTATCCTTAATATCAACCATCCATTTTGGTGGATTATGGTTTACACCTTATCAACACCCAAGTTCCATTGATATTAAGGATTCATGAACGGATCAACCATGAATCAAGGGTTTGTTGTAAGTCACGAGCATGGAGTTAGGTTAAGAACCACCCAAAAGGGAGTGTACTAGGGTTTAAATCTGCCAAACATGTTCTATAAGAGGTTCCCATAGTCATCATCCCATCTTTCAGATATTATCGGAGAAACGACTACTTGTATTCCGAAAATATTCTCAAGAGAGACTCTTATGAGTGTAGTATCGCGTAACAATCGTATCAAATCTTACACTTGAACGACTTTCGCACTACATCCTAAGAATGGGCCAAGATGGGCTTGGTAAACTAAGGTCCTTGGCTTCTAAGGTCTATATTGGAAAGAGTAATGTCTAACCACAACTTACTTATGTGACATTATTGATCCCAACATAACCTCCACCAAGTGAATGGACTTGCAAGTCAACTTGCTAAGGAATAACTCCACACAAGTCGACAAGACTATGCCATTCTCCTATCCTAAGTGCACCCGAGTTCGGGTATAGAACTCATCTCACAAAGATCACCAAGCATACAAGGAATTAATATTCAAACAATTCAATCATTACATACAATACAGTAATCCCAAATTGCACAAAAATATGTCCCAAAAAAAATATATACAATACAATACAACAAATATGAAAAGTAGGCAAAACCCACTAGGATGTTTCGTTCCCCAGCAGAGTCGCCATTTTTCTGTAGCGGGGTATTCGTTACCATTAGAGATATTGACTAAATCCAAGGTAAATCATACAAGTCGAGTCGCCACCGCACTTCTATTTATCCAAAGGAATGGTTAGAAAGCGAACAAAAACCTAAAAGTTTTATCGAATCAAAAACTAGTAAAAATGTCAGAGATCTGGGTAAGGGGGTTGGTTATGCAATGGGAAGGTGTTAGGCACCCAAAGAATCCTAGGTACTCCTAGGGAGCCCTTTTCACATTTGTTGCAAAGGTTTTTTATTTATTTTTTTAACACGTGGGCTTCGCCTAGCGAGCATGACAGTTCAAGAAATGCCTCTGAGCGTAGGTGATTCTGGTGGCTTTTCTTGGGACTTGCTAAGCGACCCATCCTGCTTGCCTAGCGAGCATGACAGCTCATGAACAGACTTTTGCTCCTTCAAGATTAACGTTTTGACTGACGAATAGACCCCATTTGAACCTGTTGGAAGTATCTCAAGCCATTCCCTTGTGTTGACTGATCATCTAAATAGAACCCACAAAGTGTCTTGGATGATACTCAAGCTTCAAACAAAAGATGTTAGTGACACATTTTTGTGCTTTTGGTTAGTAAACAAAAGTAAGAGAAACAATGATGTATAATTCAAGCATGCTTGGTGATCTCAAACCAATCACAAGGAGTCCCACCCAAAGGCAAAGGGAACCAAGATGCTAAAGATCCTTGAGGCAATGCAAATGCAATGTTATGATGCCATGAGGGATCTTAGGGTCAAAATTGGGGTCTTACAGATGCCCCTATTTAAGGTCATTCTAGCCGGAGAAGTGAAGGTTAAAATCTTCGTCTCGACGGGGTAGAATGGGCTTAAATAATAACAAAGAGACGAATTTTGGTCCCTAAGAGACCTCATGATGCAAATGTAGGTATGAAAAATGGTAGCACTCTGTGGAGATATGTGTCCACAAAAGCAAAGAAATCAGAAGCCACTGATAATCCATATGAGCAATTCACTCCATGGGACCAAGATCCTGGGGACTCTCCTGGGGATAGAAAAGGGATAAAAATGCGCGAGCAGGTCACGACTCAAAGCGTGGGGAACAGAATTCCAAAGGGAAAAGATCTAATGGAAAGACTCGAGCTGACTCGAAGATGCATGTATTCGGGAATATGCCAATACAGCAAAAAATTATCCACAGCGGATACTTCGGATAAAATCCGGATGAAAACAATCCACTAAGGGACTTCGCTGGGGATGTCTAAAAAGACACTCCTGGGGAAGCAGCGGGACGAGGTATTACCGGTTACTGGGTAATAAGCTCAAGGAGACATGTGATCTGAATGCCAGGTATGAGGGTGAGAGATACAACATGCTCAGGAAGAGATGAATATCCAAGACCGGTATAAGGGTGAGAGATATCAAAACTTCAAAACGTTTGAGGAAAACCTAAAAGGTATACTTCAACTCAGGGATTCTGACTCCACGGGGGACAAAAAGTCATAATAGGGAGCAGAGAGGAAGGAACACCAGGGATACCGGTTACTGGGCATATAATAGGTGACCAACCAAGGCGTGAATTGGGGAATATTCCCAAAACACTCATCATCCAAAAGAGGGCTAAAAGCAAACTCGATTACAGGATGGATATTCGATTCCACAAAGGGGATACGAATCTTACTCAACTGGGGAAGAACAAAAGGCTTCAGACCCGAGAGTGCATGAGATACATCATCTATTACCGTCAGAACGTAGATAATATACTCGCATGGACGATTATCCACAACCGGTTACTGGGTTAATAAAGGATAAATCGACCGAAAAGAAAAGGCATCGGGATACCGAAACTAGGTATATAATGATGACCAATTCAGGGGAGGAACAATCGTTACCAACAACAACAAGGTAGACGAGAGATGACCCATTGGGGATAAATTGCGTAATCAGGGCAATTATCCAAGCAGATGAGGGGATATCATCACCGAACACTGGATGAAGATAACTGTCACCAATTAAAGATGAGCAAAAATAGTTACTCTGCAAAAAGGGAAGAAATAGGGTTTACAACTACCGGTATGAGGGTAGAGAAACACAGACTCCGCCGGGGATAATAATTACTAATCATTGAGCAATTATTCATTTACCACGGGGAAACAGGAAAAGAGTCTCAAGAGACCGATCTAGGATCAAACTAGATAGGCACACCAAATCAAGACTTGTCCCGGTGAGGATATAACTCAATGGGGAAAACCATCCCAGTATATGTGTTGGGAAGGAACAAAAACAATCAACATCCACGAGGATATAACCCGGTGGGGAATATGGAAGAAAGGATAGACGCTTTCTGCTTATGGAGCTGACTCTATATGGAGAGATCAGACACACACATCTGCTCGGGGAAGTATATCACCAAATAGTAGGAGACAGCAAACAACGATATATGGCAAAGAATGCAACATGAATATCTGAATGTTATATTTATGCATGAATATGCGTGGTTTATGTATGATGTATGCTGACAAATAGACATATCTAACACAACCAGGTCCAGGAATCAACCACCCGGTACTACATCTCAAGAGAGAAAGCCAAGTTCACCGGAGAGTATCCGATCTGCTGGGGATCAGAGATACCAGGAAGCAAAGAACTCTATAGGGGATGAATCATCAATCATTCCAGCTGGGGACGAGAGTTATCACAGACAAGGTCCATCACACCAACAACTCTACTGGGGAATCTATCCAAGGAGATAAAGGATTTATCGAGATCAACCACCAAATACCGCTCTTGCCCAAAGAGATCCAAGCTGCTGAGGAAGAAAGATTGCTACTCTGCTGAAGGGAAGAGAGGTGACTCTCAACAAGCAATCCACTTGGTAGGATAAACCACAAGGGGGTTCCGGAGGGAGGAGATACAGTCATGCCAGGAATATGGACAAAAATCTTACCCTGTTGGGGATCGTACCACCCTTGGGAGAGCACTGAGGATCTCCTAAGTATCCTTTCGTCATTGTGAATGTTCACTTTGTTTAAAAACAAATTATAAAAAATTTGATCGTTTAAAACAATGATATTTTCTTAATCAAAACATGCAAAACATTTGTTGAATAGAAACAGATTAGAGTGCCAATAATTGGATAAAAGGCTCAAATTTATTTGATAGAATAGTAGTCTACGAATGGCAAGACTCCATAGATCTTTACAAATTTGAAATTGGTGATATATATTGGAAAAGGGCTACATTGAACATAATGACCATTTCTCCACCAATTCTGAATCCTATGTATTTGAAGCTTTGGCTGATAATGAGCAAGGATCTCTGACGGACGACAGTTGTAGAACAAAGTCTTGTCAGGATGCAGTTACTTGCCAAATCCCTAATTTTTGCCTAGATTGCCCCAGGATGAGGTACTCAATCTAGCGAGATACATATATCATTATTATATATTTTTTGTGTCTCTAACTTTTGCCTGGATTGCCCTTTCGGGTTTTCAATCCACCGAGACTCTCATTTTTGCCTAAGCCGCCCTTTCGGGTTTTCAACTTAGCGAGCTATTTAGTTTTTATTTTTTTAGGCGAAGTATTTCTTGACTGCATCTGAATTCACAGGACGAGTGAAATCCTCCCCATCCATAGTTGTAAGTATCAAAGCACTGCCTGAAAAGGCTCTCTTAACAACATACGGACCCTCATAGTTCGGAGTCCACTTGCCCCTGGAATCGGGCGCGAAAGACAAAAATTTCTTGAGCACAAGGTCACCTTCTCGGAACACACGAGGCTTGACCTTCTTATCAAAAGCTTTCTTCATCCTCTGCTGATATAACTGACCGTGGCACATGGCAGTCAATCTCTTTTCTTCTATCAAGTTCAGCTGGTCATAACGACTCTGAACCCATTCAACATCAGTCAACTTGGCCTCCATCAAGACTCCCATTGATGGGATCTCCACCTCTACTGGGAGTATCGCCTCCATGCCATAAACAAGAGAGAAAGGGTTGCCCCTATTGAAGTGCGGACAGATGTACGATAGCCATGCAAAGCGAATGGCAACATCTCATGCCAATCTTTGTACGTAACAACCATCTTCTGGATAATTTTCTTAATGTTCTTATTAGCAGCTTCAACAGCCCCATTCATCTTGGGTCTGTAAGGAGAAGAGTTATGATGCGCGATCTTGAACTCACTACACAGTTCTTTCATCATCTTGTTATTCAAGTTAGATCCATTATCAGTAATGATCTTATCTGGCACACCATATCGGCATATGAGTTGATTCTTGATAAACTTCACGACCACCTGCCTGGTCACATTTGCATACGACTCCGCTTCAACCCACTTGGTGAAGTAATCAATTGCTACGAGAATAAATCTATGTCCATTGGACGCTTTCGGCTATATCATGCCAATCATGTCAATTCCCCACATGGAGAAAGGCCATGGTGATGAAATCACGTTCAGGAGTGTCGGGGGAATATGAATCCTGTCTGCGTAAATCTGACACTTATGGCATTTCTTCACATACTTGCAGCAGTCAGACTCCATTGTCAACCAATAGTAGCCTGCTCTCAACATCTTTCTAGCCATGGCATGTCCATTGGAATGAGTACCAAATGAACCCTCATGGACCTCAGTCATCAATAGGTCTGCTTCGTGTCTATCCACACATCTGAGCAGAACCATGTCAAAATTTCTTTTGTAAAGCACTTCGCCATTGAGGTAGAAACTGTCTGACAATCTCCTCAAAGTCTTCCTATCTTTTACAGATGCCCCTGGCGGGTAAATCTGGCTCTGAAGGAAACACTTGATATCATAATACCACGACTTATCATCTTTTACTTCTTCTACTGCAAATACATGAGCTGGTCTGTCCAAGCGCATCACGGTGATATTGAGGACTTCATTCCACAATTTAACCACAATCATCGAAGCAGGCGTAGCAAGAGCATCTGCCATCCGATTCTCATCTCGAGAAATATGATGGAAGTCAACCTCAGTAAAGAACGTTGAAATCCTCCTCGCATAATCTCTGTATGGAATGAGACCAGGCTGATTCGTTTCCCATTCACCCTTAATCTGATTAACAACGAGGACCGAATCACCATATACATCAAGATGCTTGATCCTTAGATCAATACATTCCTCCAATCCCATAATACAGGCCTCATACTCAGCCATATTATTCGTGCATTTGAAAGTTAGCCTTGTTGTAAAAGGAATATGCGCGCCCTGAGGAGTAATAATCACGGCCCCAATACCATTTCCATACTGATTTACAGCGCCATCAAACACCATACTCCATCTGGAACTAGGCTCTGGCCCTTCATCAAGTGTAGACTCATCGCAATCTTTCACTTTCAAATACAGAATTTCCTCATCCGGGAAGTCATACTGAACTGACTGATAATCTTCAATAGGCTGATGTGCCAAATGGTCAGCCAAGATACTATCTTTAATAGCCTTCTGAGCTCGATACTCAATATCATACTCAGATAACAACATCTGCCAACGGGCAATTCTCCCTGTTAAAGCAGGCTTCTCGAAGATGTACTTGATTGGATCCATTCTGGATATCAACCAAGTCGTATGATTTATCATATACTGGCGTAAGCGCTTAGCAGCCCAAGCCAAAGCACAGCATGTCTTTTCAAGCATTGAGTATCGAGACTCACAATCAGTGAACTTCTTACTCAGGTAGTAAATAACATACTCCTTCTTCCCTGATTCGTCTTGCTGACCAAGGACACAACCCATCGAGTCTTCAAAAACAGTCAGATACATGATCAAAGGTCTTCCCTCTACAGGCAGAGACAGAATCGGAGGCTCAGACAGATATTCTTTAATACTGTCGAAAGCTTTCTGGCAATCCTCGGTCCAATCATGGGACTGATCTTTCCGGAGGAGCTTGAATATAGGCGCACATGTGGCAGTCATGTGGGATATGAATCTGGAGATATAATTCAAGCGGCCAAGAAAACCTCGGACTTGCTTCTCAGTTTTGGGCGCAGGCATCTCTTGTATTGCTTTGACCTTTGCAGGATCAACCTCAATACCTCTTTCACTAACAATGAAGCCCAATAACTTGCCAGAACGGACTCCAAATGTACACTTGTTGGGATTCAGACGAAGCTTATATTTCCTCAAACGCTGGAAAAGCTTCAACAAATGCTCTACATGTTCAACTTCCGTTCTTGACTTAGCAATCATATCGTCAACATATACCTCAATCTCCTTGTGCATCATATCATGAAACAAGGTGGTCATAGCTCGTTGATACGTGGCTCCGGCGTTCTTCAAACCGAAGGGCATCACTCGATAACAGAATGTTCCCCAAGGTGTGATGAATGTTGTCTTCTCCATATCCTCGGGTGCTATTTTAATCTGATTATATCCGGAAAATCCATCCATAAACGAGAAGACTTTGAATTTAGCTGTATTATCTACCAACATATCAATATGTGGTAGAGGGAAATCATCTTTCGGACTAGCTTTATTCAAGTCTCTATAGTCCACACACATCCGGACTTTTCCATCTTTCTTAGGCACGGGCACAATATTGGCCACCCATTGAGGATATATAGAAGTCACCAGGAACCCCGCATCAATTTGCTTCTGAACTTCCTCTTTGATCTTCACTGCCATATCAGGATGAGTTCTTCTGAGCTTCTGCTTTACAGGCATGAACTCAGGCTTTAGAGGTAGGAAATGTTGCACAATATCAGTATCTAGACCAGGCATGTCTTCATATGACCAGACAAAGACATCAACATATTCTCGTAGCAACTTAATCAACCCCTTCTTAACAGATTCTTCCAGAAGTGCCCCAATCTTTACCTCTCGCACACAATCTTCAGACCCCAAGTTGACTGTTTCCAGATTCTCAAGATGCGGCTGAATGATCTTCTCTTCATGCTCAAGTAGCCGGGTGATCTCATCAGGAATCTCTTCAACCTCATCTTCCTCTGCCTCAAATACAGGGAATTCAAAATTGGGAGATGGTGTTGGATCATTATGTTCAATGGGTTTAGGAATCAACCTGCATAATGATTTTTGGATATGAAAAGCTTTAGAATTCAAACAAGGCAAATCATTATGCATATGAAAAGATCGATTTTATTTTATTTTTTAGGGTTTTATGTGATCACCAATTTCATGCAAAACAAAAAGGGAAAATAAATGGGAAAAACAAACATTTAACATGAATTTATTGAATGAAAATATCATTGTACTTATGTTGTCAACAATGTTATCACTCCTCCTTTTGGCATGGGAGAAGGGTTTTTAAACAAAGTGATTATCACGTTGACTTATGGACAACTGTTGGAATATCCACAGCGACCCAATTGTTGCAGACCCCTCCAGGGATGATGAAATTGCCAGAATCCTTTGTATCTTCTTCTAAGACAGCAACAACCTTCTCATCTTGACCGGTGTGGATAAAACCTCCACTCTTGAATAACCCTTGCTTGTTGAAAGTACCAGAAGAAAAACCTATGCCAGCCCGGAACTCGTTGTCTTCTAACTCAATCATTTTTCCTAAACCAGTGGTTGCACCACGCTCAATGGCTAGCTTTGCATCTTTGTAGGAAGCAAATGAAGGAGTTCTTTTCTCAATAGGCTCAGCATTAGATAAAGCTTGGAAAGGAGTCCAACTTCAACCTCAGCATCTATATAAGAGAAGGAAGACAAATGGCTAACCAGGAGAGCCCTTTCTCCCCCTACCACCACCAGCTTCTTGTTTTGTACGAATTTCAATTTCTGGTGTAGGGTGGACGTCAGGGCGCCTGCCTCGTGAATCCATGGTCTGCCTAAGAGACAACTATACGATGGGTGAATGTCCATAACCTGGAAGGTAATCTGGAAATCACTTGGTCCGATCTTGATTGGGAGATCAACTTCCCCAATCACAGTTTTGCGAGACCCATCGAAAGCCTTCACAACTACTCCACTCTGCCTCATGGGAGGCCCTTGATATGATAGCTTTGAGAGAGTGGACTTTGGCAATACGTTCAATGATGACCCGGTGTCCACCAGCACATTGGACATGGCGTTGTCTTTGCAATTCTTAGATATGTGTAAAGCCAAGTTGTGGTCTCTTCCCTCCTCAGGGAGATCAGAGTCACAAAAGCTCAGGTTGTTGCAAGCAGTAATGTTTGCAACAATGCTATCGAATTGCTCCAAAGTGACATCGTGATCTATATATGCCATATCCAACACCTTCTGCAGAGCCTCTCGGTGTGGTTCTGAATTTAAGAGTAAGGATAACACAGATATTTTGGATGGCGTTTGTAGAAGTTGGTCTACAACATTGTACTCGCTTCTTTTGATGAGTCTCAGCATCTCATCACAGTCTTCTTTCACATTGCCACTCAGGCCAACAGAAGTAGGAGTTTTCAGTACGGAGGAGGGCTTAACAGCAAGTGCCGGATTCGGAGAATTCACAACGTTCCCAATCGGGCGTTCAATAAAATCAGCATTAATTTGAGGCTTCGGCGGTGCTGAAAATACACGGTCACCACGGGTCAAACAGCTAACATCGACAATATTCACAACAGAAGAAGAGGGCAAGGACACCTCTTTCCCATCTGCTACCGCTACAACATTGTAGCGATAAGGAACCGCTTTCTCAGAAGAATATGGTACATGGCCGACAGGCTTGATGGTCAGAACCGGAGAAACCTTCTGCTTGCTACCATTGTACTTGATGATAATAGGCTCGGGTATCCGGAACACTGGGGAGATCACATTGACCTCAGGCTCATTTTCATCAACATTCCTGTTTTGAAGGATCTCAATGACTCCTTCGTCCAGCATTTCCTGAACATCCTTGCGCACCTGGCAACAACCCAATCGGTTAACAGAGCAGACTCGACATCTATCATGGTCATGCTCATAATGACTGTAGTCACACAACAAATGATGCATCTGGACCAGAGACTGTTGAATATGACTGACATATTTGACCTTGTATTTTCCAGGGCAACTCTGGACTATGTTGACAGATTTCCCATGTTCGGGCAATGGGTTCTTCTTCACATTAGGGCTTATGTCCTCAAAACATAGAATACCACACCTCACAAGGTCTTGAACCTTGGTCTTCAAAGGGTAACAATTCTCCACGTCGTGGCCGGGAGCACCAGAATGGTAAACACAATATAACTCAGGCTTATACCACCACTGGGGGTTAGCAGGTATAGCCGGTGGGTCTCTCGGAGTAATAAGCTTCCTTTCTATCAAAGAGGGATATAACTCTACGTACATCATAGGAATAGGATCGAAGGTGACCTTTTTCCTCTCGTAACTCGTGCTGGTTTGATTACTGTTTCGAGGCTCGTAGGCCTGCTGCTGCGGTCGGTGTTGTTGTTGCTGATATTGTGGATGTGGTTGTTGATTGTTACTATGTTGCTGATACTGTTGATTGTCTCTGAAAACAGGTGCTATATGAGCCACCTGGTGTTGGTTACTGGCGGGACGCACAGTCTTCCTCCTCACAGAGGGTCTTCTTGGTTTCTCATGGGAGATCACAGCATGTGCCTCTCCATCTTTCTTCTTTGCAAACGCCCCATAACGTTTGGCAGAAGAGCCTTCTTCTCTGGTTAACCGTCCTTCACGGACCCCCTCTTCTAAACGCATCCCCATATTCACCATCTCGGTGAAGTCAGAAGGAGCGCTAGCAATCATCCGCTCGTAATAGAAAGAACTTAAAGTCTTCAAAAAGATCTTAGCCATCTCTTTCTCCTCTAGCGGAGGCACGATCTGTGCTGCCACCTCTCGCCACCTCTGGGCGTACTCCTTAAATGTTTCTTTATCCTTCTGGGACATGGATCTCAATTGATCTCTATCGGGAGCCATATCCACGTTGTACTTGTACTGCTTGACGAAGGTTTCGCCTAGATCATTGAAGGATCGGATGTTCGCGCTGTCTAAACCCATGTACCAACGTAAAGCGGCATCGGACAGACTGTCCTGAAAGTAGTGGATGAGTAGTTGGTCATTATCGGTTTGAGTCGACATCTTCCCGGCATACATGACCAGGTGGCTGAGAGGACAAGTATTTCCTTTGTACTTTTCAAAATCAGAGACCTTGAATTTCACAGGGATCTTCACATTTGGAACCAAGCAGAGTTCGGCAGCAGACTTGCCGAAAAGATCCTTCCCTCTGAGAGTTTCAATTCCTTGCGAAGCTCAAGAAATTGATCGTTCATAGCATCCATCTTCTCATAAACATTTGGACCCTCAGACGGCTCAGAATGATAGATGGTGTCGTCTACCCTGGGCAAAGTATGCACGACAGGAGGAGGAACGGCAAGGACCGGGCTAGATGTCGGCAGAGAAGCAAAGGTAGGAACAGGACCCTCAGGCATGAATTTGGGAGGCATCCCCCACGGGATCCCGGTTGGCATGGCTGTTGGAACAAAGTGTGCACTGGCAGCGGGCACAGTAGAGGAGACAATCTCGGAGATAACTGTCCTTTGGGGAGGAGTTGAAGGTGTCAGAGAAGACTGGCTCTGGGCATCCATGAGTGACTCCATTAGGGCAGTCAATCTGGCCACTTTCTCTTTCATCTCGCGGTTCTCTTGCTCTAAGTGATCCATCAGTCTTGAAATGTTGGCTCTAGTGTAGTACCGATGAGTCAGCTTGTCTTCAAAATAAATGAAGGACACCGAGTTAGACCACAGGGCAAGGGTCCGGAAACAAAACCTGCTTATGCATATGATGCATGCAATTTTTGTGCATATGATTTATTTTTTATTTCAAAGGAACTTTAGAGTTTTATTTGCAAATTCTGGAAATATTAAGCATTTTATCACATATGGAAATATCTCATCAAATAATATCAGGGAAAAGAAGTGCAACATCATCAAATTATATACAAGAGAAAAGGAAAATAATCGTCTTATGAATCCCTAGAAACAATCATCTAAAGCTCGGGACACAGGAAGATAAGATGCGCGAAGCCTCTTCACCTCCCTCTCGTAGGCTGCCTCCATATCGGCCTTCTCTTTGGCGAGTCGATCATACCTCCTCTTCCAGAACTTAGAAGACCGAGGAAGTAGAGTCCATACATCATTAGGATCATCAATAACTTGATGCTCGAGGAACTCAATCAACGCATCCTTATCCTTAATCTGCTGAAGCAACTCTTCACGTTCACGGATCCAGGCACGTGAACAATCTTCATCTCGCAACTCCTCTACTCCTTGATTAGGAAGGGTTGAAGGCCCAGCCATAATCATAGGTGTAGGTCTCGGATACTCGTAAGGCATGAGATACTCAGACGCCCTCTTCCTAACCCAAACAGTGTAAGGCTCCAAAGCGATGCAATTCTTAGGACCCAACTCTTTCCTTCCTTTCCTATGAATCTTGCGCCAAGTGCGGACCATCCTAGCTTTCAAGCCTTGGGGATCTTTACCATCCTGAAAGAATACACCCTCTAACAGAATGTTATTGGGTTTATCCTTTAAGGGGAACCCAAGCTACCGACGTGCCAAAACAGGATTGTAGTTAATCCCACCACATGTACCAAGAAGAGGTACATTGGAGAATTCGCCACAAGAGTCAATAATCTGCACACCATCATACACATGGTTATACCAAGAGATATCATCATTAGTGAGTGACATAAGTCTCGTGGACCATCGTAGACATTCCTTGTTCTCCTTGAAAGCGACCGTCTGAAGTAAGTGAGAAATAAACCACTTATACAACAAAGGCAAACAACACACAATGGCGCCACCACCCTTTGCATTCCTCATATGCAAAGAGAAGTAGGTATCGCCCAACAGAGTCGGAACGGGATTAAGAGTAGAGAAGATCCTAATAGCGTTCACATCCACAAACTTGTCGATGTTGGGGAACAATACCAATCCATAGATGAGAAGTACAAATATGGCTTCAAAGGCATCCTCACTCATGGCCTTCCCATATATAGTAGCTTGAGCAATGAGGAACTCAGAAGGGAGACCTTGAATTCCTCCTTTGGTAGTCATATGAGCATCAACCAGAGATTCATCTATGTGTAACATGTCAGCTATCTCTTGAGAAGTAGGAATACTCTCCAAGCCACTGAACGGCAACTGGTCTAGAATAGGTATACCCACAAGGTAAGCATACTCCTCAAGGGTAGGCAAAAGCTGGAAATCCGGAAACGTGAAGCAACGGTACAAGGGATCATAAAACTGCACCAATATACTCACCAATCCTTCATCCACCTGAGTAGTCAGAAGAGGAAGAAGCTTCCCAAAACGAGCCTTGAAACCCAAAGGATCTAATACATAGGATGTCAGATTCCTTAACTCTTTCAAATCTGGTTGCCTGAAGCTATACTTCTTTGTATTCCTTCTTTGTCTTTCCATGTCTGAAAATTTTGCAAATAAACCCCTTAAGTTCCTTGAAAATTTTCTTATTTATTGATGATATGGATGCAAATGGGTGCATGAATGCAACAATCACACTCAAGGATCAAGCAAAGCACACCAAACAAAGGTCATGGGATGGATCATGTTATCCTTAATATGAACCATCCATTTTGGTGGATTATGGTTTACACCTTATCAACACCCAAGTTCCATTGATATTAAGGATTCATGAACGGATCAACCATGAATCAAGGGTTTGTTGTAAGTCACGAGCATGGAGTTAGGTTAAGAACCACCCAAAAGGGAGTGTACTAGGGTTTAAACTTGCCAAACATGTTCTATAAGAGGTTCCCATAGTCATCATCCCATCTTTCGGATATTATCGGAGAAACGACTACTCGTATTCCGAAAATATTCTCAAGAGAGACTCTTATGAGTGTAGCATCGCGTAACAATCGTATCAAATCTTACACTTGAACGACTTTCGCACTACATCATAAGAATAGGCCAAGATGGGCTTGGTAAACTAAGGTCCTTGGCTTCTAAGGTCTATATTGGAAAGAGTAATGTCTAACCACAACTTACTTGTGTGACATTATTGATCCCAACATAACCTCCACCAAGTGAATGGACTTGCAAGTCAACTTGCTAAGGAATAACTCCACACAAGTCGACAAGACTATGCCATTCTCCTATCCTAAGTACACACGAGTTCGGGTATAGAACTCATCTCACAAAGATCACCAAGCATACAAGGAATTAATATTCAAACAATTCAATCATTACATACAATACAGTAATCCCAAATTGCACAAAAATATGTCACAAAAAAAAATATACAATACAATACAACAAATATGAAAAGTAGGCAAAACCCACTAGGATGTTTCGTTCCCCAGTAGAGTCGCCATTTTTCTGTAGCGGGGTATTCGTTACCATTAGAGATATTGACTAAATCCAAGGTAAATCATACAAGTCGAGTCGCCACCGCACTTCTATTTATCCAAAGGAATGGTTAGAAAGCGAACAAAAACCTAAAAGTTTTATCGAATCAAAAACTAGTAAAAATGTCAGAGATCTGGGTAAGGGGGTTGGTTATGCAATGGGAAGGTGTTAGGCACCCAAAGCATCCTAGGTACTCCTAGGAAGCCCTTTTCACATTTGTTGCAAAGGTTGTTATTTTTTTTTTTGAAAATTTATTTGTGCAAACATGATTGAAGGGATGAGAAAAACGTGTATGTTTATCTAATGTACTACTTACTAAAAGAAGGGTCAAAAGAAAATGACTCGCACGGACGTCGCATCCACTGCATACATATCTCATCTGAATATGAGTATCAGAGTCTTCGTAGCTCGGCTACCTATGGGTTAAAGAGGAGTGTGCTCGCTAAGACATCGCGTCTTATGCCTACGTATCTCATCTGGGATGAAAATCAGAGCAAAACGTAGTTCGACCACCTATGAGGTAAGGGTTGTGTTTTGGGGTGAACGACGTTACTACACAATCTACCGGATGCTCGACCTTTGGAGACTTACTCGCCTGTAGTAGAAGGAGATAACGTGTTCTTAGGAGAAGAAAAATCAATGAGTTTGGGGTGTTTAGGGATGCTCATGCAAAAAGGCAGTCCTAGATGAAGGAACCGCGATACCTTAAATGACATGCCACGAGAGGCTATACGAAACCTAAGAAATCGGTAACATGCGAGAAAAGTAAAGGGATCGAGAGATCTACCGTACGGATAAAGATCCGAAGTAACATCAATTAAAGAGATAAGAAACCCAGAGATCTCTCAAGCTAGCACCATCAAAGAAAGTGAGTCAGTACAGGTAATCGGAATAAACCTCCAGGTGGTATCCCACAAATAAAGTGGAACACCAGGCAAGCCATCTCTGCAAGAGTCATATGAGCCCTCACAAAACAAAACTCAACAAACAGGTTAGAGAAACAAGATAGGGTAATCAAGAGTTGCCCCCAAATCAAAATGTAACCACATGAATCATGACATTAAAATTCACAAAAAGCTCACAAAAAGCAACCAAGGGTAGGAGGCCTAAACCTCTTGTCAAACACATGCATCAAAAGGGTATCAAATTCACCCATAATACCTCATACATTCAGAGCGTTCAAATTAAAAGCATAAAGTAATGGGAAAAAGGCAAACCTGACTGGAGAGATCGAATGAAATTGAATTGCCCGGTTGGGTTTGCAAAGCACTCTTAGGGTTTATATGAGAGGGAATTGGTTCTTTGCCGATGAGTTCCCTTCAGTCTCTGGAGGTTGCTCTGAACTCTGTTAGCTCTTCTCTCACTATCTTTTTCCCTGCCAGGGTAATAGGAATAGAATGGCCTTTTGTTTCACTGAAACTCTGAATTTATAACCTGATTTTTGTGGACCTGTGGGCTTAAATGAGAGAGGCCCAAGTCCAAAAATTTTATGTTATATTTTATATTTATTTATTTATTTATTTTCTTTTATTTTCTTTTTTTTTCGTTTTTTTTTTGTTTTTTTTTTTGAACATGTGGGCTTCGCCTAGCGAGCATGACAGTTCAAGAAATTCCTCTGAGCGTAGGTGATTCTGGTGGCTTTTCTTGGGACTCGCTAAGCGACCCATTCTACTCGCCTAGCGAGCATGACAGCTCATGAACAAACTTTTGCTCCTTCAAGATTAACGTTTTGACTGACGAATAGACCCCATTTGAACCTGTTGGAAGTATCTCAAGCCATTCCCTTGTGTTGACTGATCATCTAAATAGAACCCACAAAGTGTCTTGGATGATACTCAAGCTTCAAACAAAAGATGTTAGTGACACATTTTTGTGTTTTTGGTTAGTAAACAAAAGTAAGAGAAAAATGATGTATAATTCAAGCATGCTTGGTGATCTCAAACCAATCACAAGGAGTCCCACCCAAAGGCAAAGGGAACCAAGATGCTAAAGATCCTTGAGGCAATGCAGATGCAATGTTATGATGCCATGAGGGATCTTAGGGTCAAAATTGGGGTCTTACAGCATATAATTCTTTTAGCTCGCCTTTCCTTCACCAGGTCTCTCCCGACGACCATGCCAGAATTTCCCCAATTCTTAGCTTTGTTCCTTCTTCTTTGTTTTGTGTTTTTCCTTTGGGTTCTTGCACCATTTTCTGCACACTAACACACAAATCAAGGATATAAAGCTAATTGCAATGAATATGACATTAGTGGTAAACATGGGTAATTCAACAATGAAACCTCAAAATAGTCCAAAAAAGCCAAGTTTTTATATATCAATTATAGCCCAATTTAACACTTATCAGGTACCCACACATGTGCTAGAGTTTTGAATAATATATATGCAAAATGTGATGTTTTAATGAACAATATTGCTAAGTCATTTAATGCCACAATTTTAGTTACTCTGGATAAGCCTATCTTAACCACGTGTGAGTGGATTAGAAAGTACCTTATGAATATGATGGTAACATCTGGAAGTAAACTTGAGAAGTGGAAACATAAAGTTATGTTTATGCATAGGAAAAGGTTAGATAAAAAGGTATTTATGAGTGGTCATTGGAGACCAACTTGGTCTATTGCTGAAGAATTATAGGTTACACATTCGTTCAACATACAATAGTTTATTGTTGATATTTCCAAAAGATCATGTAGCTATTATTTATGGGAATTGGTTGGCATTTCATGTAAACATGTTGTTGCATTAACTTATAGCAAACAAAACCTAAAGATTTTATGGATGATTTTTATTCAAGACAAAAGTATTCCCTTTATTATAGTTTTTTGTGAGTCCTATAAATGGAATGGACATGTGGCATGAAGTTCAAGCTGATGAACTTCAACCACCTGTGTACAAAAATGGACCAAGAAGACTTAGGAAAGTTAGAATTAGAAAATGTGGTGAGGATGGTGTAATACCCCAAAATTTACCCTTCATTTTTCCTGGAAGCATGGGATTATGTTTTACACTTCATTAGCATCATATTAGGTCATACTCATTGCATACTGCATTAGTGACATGGAGATCAGGTTTTGATCGATCACTCCTTAACAGAAGGAGCCCACACAAAGCAAGATTGAGAATTGGATTTCATTTTCTAAGTATACAAGTCTCAAAGGTCTCAGGGGGGTCCAAGTATCTTATTATGGTCCTTAGTTCATCAGTGAAGGATTCAAAGCTATCAGAGTGTTCATCTGGATTTAATCAGAAATTAGGGTTTCATGGCTACCTGCAATAGGAAATGTTTGGTTGGAAGTAGAGGAGCTCATCCATGTCATGATTAGAGAGGCATCTTGGCCTAGGAAGATTCACAATTATCTTAGAAAGATCCATTGGCAATCAGTGCAATCAGTTCTTGATCATTTTGCCCTAAAACTAGGGTTTGGTATAAAATCAGTTTATTTCTGATTCTTTGGGTGAAACTCTTTTCCATGGCCCTCCATATGTCCACAAGGGTCTACATACAAAAAATCAGCTCTTTATTTGAGCTAGAAGTGCTTCAATTGATCAATGGAATCGGGAATCAGATAGTTTGGAAAAAGTAAACTGTGGGGCCAGAAAAGTCAACTCCTGACATTTTGAGAGTGGAATCTCAAAATCCATGCCTAGGGGATCCTACATGTGAAATTTTATCAAGGTTGGATCATGGATTCATCATTTAATCAGGAATTGGAAAAGTTACTTAATTTGGAAATGGTTGACTTTCCATTTAGGGCAAGTTTTCATGATCGTTGCACTCACTTTAAGCCCATTTTGCATCAAGATAAAAGCTCCATTTGAAAATTTCTCCAACATTAAAGTTGTTCCTCTTGTTCCAAGATTTCTAGATATATAAAGTTTGCTCCATTTCGATTAGAATTGAGAAAGTTATGCTTAGTCAAAGTGAGACATTTTTTTAGGACACTTAGAAAAATTTCTAAGTCCAAAATCTTCAAAATTTGTCAAGACTTCTTGGCCAGTTTTCTTGCATTTCAAGGAATTATTTGAAAATACTTTCTTCACAACAATTGTACCTTGCCATATACTTTTTCACATCCTTTTGGAATCATCTCATTTGGATCCATGGTTTGAGAGATACATTCATTTAAAGTGGGCACCATGACTTGATTTTCTAGGCAGATTTTGGGTCTGGCTAGCCCAATCAGATTTTCTAAGCATGCTGCACAAACCAGTCACGTTTTTTTACCTCTTTTGGCCATGCATTGGACATCCATTCAATTAAGTTTGGCCCAAAATAACAACATTTTACACCTCACTTCACACTTTTATTCTTATGGATAAATCACTTATTAAAAAGCCCATGAGAACACCTAATCCACCCTATTTAAGAAGCTGAAATCCTAACCCTAAAGGAGCATTGGAATTTCGTGGCAAGGAGGCAAAGCTTCATCACATATCAGATTCCATTCCATTTCTATTTTCCATTAGGTAATCATCTTTTCCATGGCCATGTTTTGATATATCTACGCTTGCTTACCATGTTCATCACCATTAATCCTTCCATTTTCATATTTCTTTTTCTTATTTAAAATATTTTCTTCGTCCATAAAATTACCCAAAAATATTTTTCACTTTTCTTAACGTTTTATTTAATTTTATATAATTTTTATTTTCGTATTTTTTTAATATTAATATTTTATTTTAATTATTTGTTCTAAATGGTCCATTTTAACACACTTTTTTTATTGATTTTATTTTTATGACCTAAAATTATTTTTAGCATTTGATTTTTGGGATGAAGGTTGACCACTATCTCGTGGTCAACCTGACCTTTTCTTGGAATTTTATTTCAAATTTTCAATTTATTTTGGATTTATTTTTGACCTAGTTTGGTTGGTTGAGTTTTAATTTGACTTTTATTTTATTTTAATTAATTCACGTACCAATTTTCATTATTTTTAAAATATTTTTGGGGGATGATTATGCCCTGACCCCACCTTATTTAGTTTAATTTTTCATAATTTTCTTGATTAATTTACTATTTATTATTGGTTTATTTCTAACCTAATCTTATTAATTGACTTTTGGTTTGACCTATGTTTTGTTTTAATTAATTCACGTGCCAATTTTCATTATTTTTAAAATCTTTTTGGGGGATGATGATGTCCTGACCCCACCTTATTTATTTTAATTTTTCATAATTTTCTTGATTAATTTGCTATTTATTTGTTATTTTTTAAGTTGACTTGAATTTTCAGTTGACTTCTTTATGATCGATGTTTGACTTTGGGATTGCTTATGGCAATTGAAGAGATCTTTTGATCCTCCCTCGTTCATCTCATATGCCATGTATTAGAGGCCTTTTACCTTGATTTTATTTGGTCCTTACCTCATTTCCTGATTAAATTATTCAGTGGACCCTTCGTGTGTATATTTTCATCTGTTTGATTCATCTATTATCTTTTATACTTGTTTCTCTCATTCATGCTTTCTATTGCTTGATTATTTAACATGTTCATACTCCCGTGCATTGTTTAAATGCTTCATTATTTGATTTTTTGGTTTGATTATATATTGTTTATTTATCCGATCTGATTGACAATTGTTGCCTACTTGTATGATGTATGAGGCATATATTCTTATTGTTTGTTTGCCATGAACAATCCCCATTCATAACAAATGTACCCCTCTCCCATAAAGTGTATAATATTTATTTCTTTATTCCTTTAGTCACCTGTTAATACAAGAATTAAAACGAACATCCGATAACCATTTCAAAATAAGATCAAAAGCTCGATCCAACATCGAGTAATCATTTTCAAAACTTAACAGAACCAGCATGCATTCATCCATCCTCTTGTAAGTCGATTGCCTCAGGCATCGCCATCTACCTGTAAGTCGATTGCCTCCGGCATCGCCATTTACCCTTATCCGTAACTCCTCTCCGCGCTCCATCCGTCGACTCTTGTCCGTTTAGGTAGCACCCATTAGGTAGAACCCTTTGTATGATAACATAGGTAGAATTCCCATATTCTTTGCATGCTAACATTAGGTAGATGTCCCCCTTTGTAAATCCTAACACATAGGTCCATATTGCATGACAACTCTAGAGCAGAGCCTCCCCACTTTTAGACCTTCCGTGCGTCTCCGATCTTGTGGCATGTCAGTCTGTTCTATTGCAAAGAGGTAACTGCCTAAGACTCGATTCAGCGAGCTGCGATACCTACTGCTAGGACGTTGAACACACTGCCCACCCTCCTTTGACACAGCTGGTGTCCTCTTTTGTAAGTCCATGTTCAGATGGCAATCCTTAACCCCTAGTTAGCCGAACTACGACAACTCTGATTCTCATGTTCAGATGAGATACGTAGGTACGAGACGTGATGTCTTGCCGAGTTTGAATGACGACTAACAACTAATCCTTGCTTGCTTTCGCCCTTGCTGCGATTCTTTTCTCTCGCCCTCGTTGCGATCGAGACCGTCCCTTTCTCTTGCCCTAGTTGCAATCGAGACCCTTGTTCCCGTAGTTAGCCGAACTACGTTTTGCTCTGATTCTCATTCCAGATGAGATACGTAGGCATAAGACGCGACGTCTTACCGAGCACACTTCTCTTTAACCCATAGGTAGCCGAGCTACGAAGACTCTGATTCTCATACTCAGATGAGATACGTAGGCAGTGGATGCGACATCCTTGCGAGTCATTTTCTTTTAACGTTCCTTTTAGTAAATATTACTTTAGATATACCTACACCCTTTAGACTAGAACAACACTTATGAAAAGGGCTCCCTAGGAGTACCTAGGATGTTTTGGATGCTTAAAACCTTCCCATTGCATAACCAACCCCCTTACCCAGATCTCTGACATTTTTACTAGTTTTTGATTCGATAAAACTTTTAGGTTTTTGTTCGCTTTCTAACCATTCCTTTGGATAAATAGAAGTGTGGTGACGACTCGACTTGTATGATTTACCTTGGATTTAGTCAATATCTCTAATGGTAACGAATACCCCGCTACAGATGGTACTAGGAGAAGAAGAACTTGTGTGTCTTATAAATGAACCAAATGTGATAAATTTGGTCAAAATGCACTGTCATGCAACTCAAAATCCAAATGCTTTGAAAAGAAAGGTAATTTTCAAAATCTTAGTCTAATTGTGTACATGAATTTAATTATGCACTAAGCATTTTAATTATAACTAAACTTGTTTCTTCTATAGAGGAAACCACAAGGAAGTTCAAAAGCTGAAGCAAGTCAAGTTAAAGACAAAGAAAGTAATGTTGAAGCAAGTAAAGCTAAACCAAATGCTGAAGCAATTCAAGCTGAAGCAAGTAAAGCCAAATCAAATGCTGAAACAAGTCAAGCTGAAGAAAAACAAAATCAGAGTCCAAAGAAGGACAAAGATGTGTTAAAGGTGCAAAGGAACCCAAATAAGAACAAAGTTGTGAAAGATGTGCATAACCTCCTAAGAAGGACAAATTTATGTTTCTTGTGTACTTATGTCTTTTATGTGCCATTTTACAATGACTCGTGCATTTTATCTACCATTTTACAATGATTTATACTGACTTATTTATGTGCTTTCTATTATCTATGCAATCACTTTTGGTTATATGTATTAACTTAAGTTTGAAAATAACTAATTCCAAATATTTCATTAATAAACTAGCAATTGATACAATTTCATGATTAATCAAATATTGAAATTGAAAAAGGAAAAATATATAATTAGACCTTAACTTATAAACTACATATTACATGAACTTGTAGATAATGGAAAACAAAATCCAATACATCGGAAGTGCAACTATTAAACAATGACTTTTGTTCTTCTCAATTTGAAGCTTCTTTTTCATGCTTCTTTGAATTCACTTTTACCTTATATTTCTTCCCAAATTTCTCATAAATGTCCTTCTTAAATCCCCTCAAATAAACCATTATTATTTCACAATTATTGTAGTTTGTTGAAATCTTTTTATTTTCATTCCTAACCATGAATCTGACCAAGTTCATCATCCCAGATTAATAGGTCACAACTTCCCAGCATTTCGACTTCTCCATAAATTTCTATTGGGTTTTTCAATTGTATTTGCGACCCACATCTTCATTGCTTGATCAAATCCACATCTAGGTAAATTCAATACAGTCGAGTTGCCAATTGATGGTGTTTTGCTTCCACCCATTCTTTTCAAACCCTAATTCTTAAAAGACTTAAACCTATAAGGAAAGATGATTATATGGGAACGACTGATGAAGAAGATAATGATTAGAAGACAAATGGATGTATGAAGCGATTAGAAGATAAATGGATGTATGGAACGATTAGAAGATGATGGAAAATAGATGTTTGTAATGGAAGATGAAGAAGAAAACAGTGAAATGAATGAATGAAGACCCAATGTCCAAATTGTCAACTAAGGCGTCAAAACAAAAGAATTTTTACATTACAAGGAACAAATATTACAATGAGTAAACCAAAACTCTCACTCACATTGCAACAGGGGATAAAATATATTTAACCCAAAATAAACTATCTGCCCCAAGAGAAACACTTCCCCCTCATGGCCATGGCTATGTAATAACTCTAGCAGTTTTTGTCCAAATTTTGTTGGACATTCCGACTTAAAACATATCATATTAGTGAACGGTGAAATTGATTATCTTGGATTAGTCGTTCACAAGATCGAATATTAAAATTAAAAAAAATCTATAAATATTATTTATTAAATAAATGTAAAAAATAAAAAAATAAAAGTTCAGTCCATTTTTCAACAAATAAAAAAAATTATTTCATTTTTATTGTAAAACATTGAAATAATAAAATAAATTTATATTTAATTATTGAAAAATATTGTAAAACATTTAAATAATAAAATAATTTTATATTTAATTATCGAAAAAAAAGACTTAAAGCTTAAGAAACCAATAAGCAACTAATGCGGGCAGATATATTGTTAGAAATTATGAATAATAAATTCATCAATGAATGGATAATAACGCGGGCCCCACAAGTAACTTTGCAACGAAGAAATATAAATTAGAAAAATAATACATAAATAATAATAAACGAAAAAAGTCGAAAAAGAAAATTTCTTGTTCGCAAAGCCAAGCAGAGCAGTATATATATCCCACTCCCCGCTTCAGAGAGCGTTAAAAGCGGCTAACGGGTACGCTAAAGCTAGTTATCACTACAAATTTCTGATCCGAACAAGTTTCAATTTTAGGGAATTAGGGTTTCAGTGCTCTTCTTCTATAAACTGCTACGCTTTCGTTCGTCTTTTATAGCTATGGATTCGTCTCTCGTGATCAAGGTACGATCTCAATTTTCTCGTTTTTTTCTATTTTTTGTTTGATTATCATGCTTTCAATTTTTTCTCTTTGTACATCCCTTTATAATTTTGCCTCTAGTTTTATTGTTTTTGGTGATCGGAACAAGGATGGAACTGAAGCGGTTAAACTGCAAATTATGCATGTTAGGTTTTCATGAGATTTTTTTTTGGCACTGAAGCGTCGGTTTTATGAAAGTAGTTTAACCCTAGTATATGATAGTCTGACTTCATATCATGTTACTTATTATTGCTGTACAGGCGAAGTATGGAGATACTCTCAGGCGATTCAGTGTTCGCGTGGATGAGAATAACCGACTTGATCTTAACATGGTTGGGTTGAGGGCTAAGATATGCTCTGTTTTCAATTTCGCCACTGATGCTAATTTTATTCTGAGATATGTGGATGAAGATGGTGACTTGGTGAATCTTGTGGATGATGAAGATTTGCATGATGTGATGAGACAGCAATTGAAGTTCTTGAGAATTGATGTACATATGATCAATAATTCTGATGTTAAATCAGATGCTGATGGCTCTAGTGGAAGTGCTACTCCTTTAAGAGCTAATCCTGTCTCAGACCCGTTTGTAGCTGATGCTTTGCTAGCTCTGCCAGAGCCGTTGCGCGAGGCTCTTTATTCATCATTTTCCAAAGCCGCGTCTTCAAATCCAGTGCTAGCAAATATTGCTGATTCAATTTCCAAAATTGGACAATCCATTCTAAAGCCTCAAGGCAATTCTCATACTGCAGGTGGCTCTGGCTCAGGCTCAGGCTCGAAAAAAGGCGTTCCTGATGTAACTGTCACTCCAGAAGCAAAAGGTTCACAGTCTCCATCTGTGGATTCTGCTTCTGGTGTTTCAATTTCTGTGCCAGATGTACTGCAGGAGGCTCTTTCTAATTTATCAGTTTTAAAAGCTGCAACTGCAAAAAAAGTGCTTCGCAATTTCACTGATTCAATTTCAAAAACACATCTGAAATCTCACTACCGGGGCCCTCTTGTTGCAGCTGGTCCAAGCTCCAAAAAAAATGTTCATGAAGAACTTGTCACTTCCGAAGCAAGAGGTCCACAGTCTCCATTTCCGGGCTCTGCTTCCGATGTCAATAGCCAGGCGGCAGCCTACAATGTCCGGCAACATGTTGAGGCTGAAAACATGAATAGGAATGTACTGGCAGCCTCCACTGCCGGTCGACAGGTGGACTCTGGAAATGCGGGAATTGCCCCTGTTGATCTCAATTCATCCACAAATATGAATAAAGTACCACTCTCATCAGCAGTTCCTGTTAGTGTTGACAAGGGTAAAGCGTCTATTGATGACAGTGTTGCTGGTAAGGGTGAAAGAGTTCCAGTTAGTGTTGACAAGGGTAAAGCCTCTATTGATGACAGTTTTGCTGGTAAGCATGAAAGATGTGTAACATCAATGAATTCTGCTGTTCCTAGTAACTTAAACAAGAATCCTGCAATAAGTTTCGGTGCTCCTTTTGACTGCCCATTTTCTGGGCCACATAATCTTCATTCAATGCCACATCCTCTACATTCAATGCCACATCCTCTAGGTAACTTTCGCATTCCTCCATTTAAAAGGAGCCACAGTCACTCTGATGCATTGAATGGTATGTTTCACAAGGGTGTCCGCTGTGATGGCTGTGGAGTCTATCCAATAACTGGACCTCGTTTCAAATCCAAAGTGTGAGTGCGCTTCTTTTTATTTGGATATTGGAAAGCTTTTAGGGGGTGTTTCTTGACTTTTTTTTGTCCATTATGCAGAAAAGAAAACTATGACCTCTGCAGCATTTGCTTCAACGAATTTGGTAATCACACTGATTATATCAGGATGGACCGTCCTGCATCTTTTCGGGGTCCAAGATGTTTATATCAGAATCCCAAAGAATTTGTAACTACATTTGAACTCATTTCTATCCTTTTTTTCTTCTGTGACTTTACACGTATTGATATCTTTTTTCTTATGGTGCAGAGGCTTCCAAAGATACCACAGCATGTTTTAAAAACAGCTGGGAAGCATGCAAGGCCAAGGCTAGATAGTCGGTTCATTTTGGATGTCAATGTTATAGATGGTACAATGATGGCTCCATCTACTCCGTTCACGAAGATCTGGCGGATGCGCAACAATGGCACAATAGCGTGGCCCAAGCGAACTCAACTTGTTTGGATTGGAGGGGACAAATTAAGTGAATCACATTCTGTTGACTTGGAGGTTTGCTAATTACTCATGCTGCAGTTCTATCGTTTCTTTAATTTAATTAGCTTTTCTCTAGGTTTGTTTTGCCTGTTAATCTTTTGAATAATCAATCTTATATTTTGATTAAATTTTCCAGGTTCCCGATTCTGGTATATCCGCGGAGATGGAGCTTGACATTGCAGTTGATTTTATCGCACCCCAGTCACCTGGTAGATACATATCATACTGGAGGATGGCATCTCTCTCCGGACATAAATTTGGCCAATGGGTTTGGGTCCTTATACAGGTAAAATGTCAGTTTTGCTTTCCTGTATACATTTTTTGCTCAGAAACACTAAGTTTTCTTCCTAATGGTGTAATAATATTGTTCCCTCTTTAATTATCATACATGAAGGTTGATGCTTCTCTCAAGGACTCATTCTATGATAGCTTTCAAGGCCTGAACTTGAATATTCCCCTTGGTGGGGGTAGCTCTGAAGGGCCTCAGATTATAGATATCAATGTTCAACCTGTTGAGGATGTTGCTTTTCACCAACCCAAAAATCCTAATGCTCCACCTGAAGCTGTGAATCAAATGGTTGATAAGGAACTAAGACCAGAACTGGGAAATGAATTTCCTATCAATAAAGCTACATTTGTTGGCCCTGCCGCCTCAGCCCCTGCAATTCCGGAGGCATCTTCATCTGTTTCTTACCCCATCATTGATTTCTATGGCTCAGCCCCTGCAATTTTGGCAACACCTTCAACTGTTTCTTACCCAATAATTGACTTATCTGGCACAACCCGGGCTGTTCCCTCCAACCAGCAAGCCTCAACTGCGGATGCACTATTATCCTCTTTAGACAAGGATGGAAATGATTCTGTGGAAGAGGCCCTCCTTAAAGAGCTTGAGGAGATGGGTTTTAAGCAGATTGATTTAAACAAAGAGGTTCTGCGAATGAATGAGTACAATCTGGAGCAGTCAATAGATGAACTCTGTGGTGCTTCTGAGTGGGATCCTCTCCTTGAAGAGTTGCATGATATGGTAAGTTGTTTTCTTGACTGCTTTTTCATTCGGTCTGATCGATGTTCTCTTGACTGCTTTTTAATAACAATCATCAAAAACAATAAAACTAGAGGCCTAATTACAAAGGGATGCACATTGATTCCCATTCAAATGCAATTATAAAAAAAATAGATCACTAATTCAAAACAATATAACCACTATCAGACTTCAAACTCCAAATCAGATGCAGAAGAAATCAACTTTCAAATATTAGCCAATAAAGCCCACTATCAATGTATCCAATCCCTGACCCCTGCTGCATTTCCTCTCCTATCTTACATCCCCACTGAATATAACCAGTATTGTCTGCGTTGCAAATTTTGAATTCTACATCCCATCCCCTACTTTACTGCTTCATAAACCAGTTTTGCATATTATCTTAACTTCAAATCTGTTCTCCTATTTTCGTAACTGCAAATTGAGACTTACTTTTATTATCACATGCATTGCTTATATTGTTTTTGTTGATGCTTTTTGGTTGATGAACGTGATGGGTTTGTGGATGCAGGGTTTTTGTGACAGAGAGACTAACAAGAGGCTGCTGTTGAAGAACGAAGGAAGCATTAAGCGTGTTGTTATGGACTTAATCAATGGAGAGTAGGTTTCATTATGTATTAGCTATTATATTATGGATGTTTAATTAAGTAATACGTTCAGGGAGAACGTTGAATAATCGCTAGGCACACTGCTATCTATTTTCCTTGACTCGATCTTGTGTTGTGGTGCTATGTCATTGCATATAGACAGTTGATCGATCTCATGTTTTATGCATATATATATATATATAAAAGACAAGACTATGTTCTATTTAATGTCTAAGACTGTTTTTCAGGTGTACGTATGTTTATTGTTACGAGCATATATATATGATTATTCTTAAGAATCTACGGTACGTTGTTTTTTGGTTTGAAACAAACCTTTCTGCCTCGCCAAGTCATAATAATGCCTTTTTTCTGAAACTAGGAGAAAATTTTGACATTTTTGTTGTCTTTTTTTAGATTTTGGATGAAATTTATTTTTCAGATTATTTTTTGGAATATCTAACTTTAAAGAGGTGACGTCAGACTAATTGGCGTGACATCAATTGGATAGAGAGGTGATGTCAATTGGATTGATTAGTATACTTAGTGTTGTCAATCCAATTGGAGTCTATGTCTTAATTTATAAAGAAGACGCCAATTGATCTGATGCCTGTGTGTGTCATAATTTTTTTTGAAAAATATTGTATAATTTAGGTAAAAGTCGAAATCGGATCAATTGATATTAATATTAATACGCGTTCACACAAACAAAACAGTTAATGTCGTTGATCGGAATGATCTAACCGACCTCTGGTTCCACACCCCCTAGCTACTCAAACGTGTGGTTCGAATCCACGTTGATGAATCACCCCAGGTTTTTGAGTATCTGAGGACCCATGAACATCACCACCAACTACAGGAGATTGCCTAAGATAATCAGACAAATTCGCGTAGTCTTATGTATGCATTGAAGCGCTACCGCCATAGCTGAGTTCAGGACCCATGTTAGAGTAGTTGGACTGTGTTTGAGTTATTGGAGGGCGACCAAGACGATTGAAGGACGACATGGTGTGAATGAAGCATCGAGGAAAGATTGAAATGATTGTTGTGGTGTTTGGTAGTCATATGGTTGTTATAGGTTTTGGTTTTGTGATGTTTGGGCTTCTTGGCTATAGTAGGAGGAGAGACGGTTGGTGTTAAATGATCGTTAGGTGTTTTGACTAAGGCGGTTATGGTAGGGTGATGTGTTGGGTGCATAACGATGTTGGGTGTCTTGATGAGGATCTACTTGTTGGTGGTGGTATGGGGTATGCTCTTGGTTGAGTGTTTGACATGTTATGATCGTAGATTTGTGTGTATGTGGTTCGTAAATTTTGATGGATAGAGGGTTGTGAGTAACCGGTCTAACAATGTTGTTAGGGATTAGATGTTGAACCTTCTTGTGTGTAAGTTGCTTGACGTGGGTCGTATAGGTACATATCCTCGGCAATGAACTCAAATTCAACCGATCTGTACTAAGTTATATAATTACGACTTTGTTTTTCTTTGGTTGGTATCACAACGTCAGTTAAGACATCGTCTTGGCGGTGCTTCCATTTTTGACACTCAGATCTAGCGAAGTTTTGTCATGAGTTAAAGTTTCATTAGTCGTTAACTTTTCGTAGATGCCATTCTTCGAGGTTTGTCGGAGGATCTGGGATGTGTTGAAGCATACCGAACTGCAATTTAACACGATCACTATTATGCATCTCCATAGTGGTGAATCTTATGATCGGTGTGCATGCAGTCCAAACGGCTGCGTCTTGTGCGTTGATTTCATGGTCATGATCCAAGTTTAAATATGGACGTCAAATGAATTGAAATGTGAACATATATTAGATTATAAATTTGTTAGAAGAAATTAATAAATTATTACGAATTAATTAGGTTAATGACAATAGATCTGTTGGTCAAAGGTGATCCAAGAGATTGTGATATTGAGTAATACAATGTCTAAGGCATCTGTTGTAACTCATATCACATGCCGATCATCTGCATCATAAAAGTAAAAACATTATTTAGAGATAATAATTGGTAAAGTAAGTAAATATAGTCCATTTTTAAGAACTTACTTTTGTGCGTACGGGAATGTGCGTACGGGAATGTGAACGGGTTGTGGTTGACGGGCGCTAGGGACAGTAGTTTGGACCAACCCCATGCTTGGAGCAAAACAGCACATCCAGAAAATTTAGATGTGTCTTTGTGTGCATTTTTACATAAAGAACTATAAAGATAAGTCAAACAGGTGGACCCCCAACTATAACTTCTTATTTTATCTACATGTATTAGTAAAGGTAAATACATAACATGCATACTAGAACCACTACCTTCGGGAAATAAAAATGAACCAATTAAAAGTATAATATAACACATAGTTTTTATTATTCTAGTGTCTTCAGTAGAATTTTCATCTAACTGTAAGTTGTTGTAATATGTCTTAAGGCGTGAAAGGATTATACCTTGACCTCTCGAGTTATCATCTAACAAGTCAGCATCCAAGAGGTCTATGCAAATTAAATTCGCATAGTTGGTTTTACTATTTATCGTCTTATCTTCGATAAGCAATCCCAATAACATGTAGACATCTTCTAATGTCACAGTACATTCATCGGTTGGAAACCAAAATGTGTGTGTATCGGGACAACATCTTTCACATAATGCAAGAATAAATTTTGTATCAATCGACCAAGACATTATTTTGCTTACATGTCCACAACTGACGAGTTCGACATAAGGTTCAATCATCGCGTCCATGTGAACAAATTCGTGGACACGAGTTTGAAACCTAGAAACATCCTAAAAAATAAACAACAAAATAAGTTACTTATAAAAAAATTTGTTCAGAAAAATAATACAAGAAGTAAACGCTTACATAAGTTGATATGTTTGCAACTGTGTCTCTATGTGATTCACCCATAGTGAGCAGAGACATCTTGTCGCAGTGTTACAGATGAAACAATAGTTGTTGCAGATGAAATAGTGATTGTTGCAGATGTATAAGTGATTGGTGATGAAGAAGTGATTATTGCAGGGCTATTTATAATGAGAGACATGCAAAATTTTGCATGCATGGATAAATGGGCTTGCAAGCTAGCGCCAATTGGTTTGACGTGCACATGCAAACTTTCAATGCTAGCATCATACGGACTGACGCCTCCTAGGTCGTGGCAGCTTGCATGCATGGTCTTGACATAGGTTGCATGGTCTTGACATAGGTTGCATGCAATGCAGAATCTCGAGGTCTGCAAGGCGCCAAATGGACTGGCGTCCATGTACAAATAATGCATGTAGGCGCCAAATGGAATGTCGCTAGGTCTTGCATGCATGTCATGTCACATAACTATTTAAGTGTCTTCCTATGTGATCCTAAAACCAACACAAATTCATTTGCACCAAAAAATTTACTATTCATCTACATTCAAATATTACAATGTTATCTACACCCAAATATATTATCAACGCTCACTGCAACGGTGAGACATATGAATGTGATGTATACGGGTTTTGTTTTCGAAATACTTATACTATCCGACTTACGGTCAAGAGAAATTCAAATTTCTTGCATTTGAAAAAACGAATAGAATCCTGCATAGGATCTGGTCTTGTGTCACAAATCACGTATCAAAATCCAATTTATTTTGAGAACAGTCAATGTAAATTTTACCCGCTAAAGGTACGAGACGATGAATATGTTGAATATATGTTTGTTAGTCACGAACATTCTGGTTGCAACTCTATTGAGTTATATATTACTCTTCAACCAAGTATACAATCTCAGTAATCTCATATAACTAATCAAGTTAAATCTAATGAATTTGATTCAGAAAACTCAGATGAGGCCGACCTAGAAGCAGAAGCAGAAATCAATGTCGTTGATGAAGAAGAAGAAGAGACCGAGACACAGGTCGATCATATGTTGAACAACAACATTGAAGATGATGATCATCTAGCGCCATTACCTCCAAGTCATGTATATAATCCACCTCAACATATGACAAACATGGATCTGCATGATGATGAAACATCCAACAATGCTTTTTATAACCCGTATCCACGATCAGAGGGTGAGTTAAAAGTGAGAGACATGTTCCGCACTAAAGACGAATGTGTGCAAGCTATCAAAAAATTTCACATGAATAACTCTTCTAATTTCACCGAGAAACACTGATTCAAGAATGTATGCCATTGAATGTCGTAACATCCTTTGCAAGTTTCGGTTGGTTGCATCTCATAAGAAGAGAAGCGACTCTTGGGATATAGCTTCTATAGACTCACCTCACAGTTGCATTGCCACTAACATTGTACAAGATCATCGTAAATAAAGCGATACATTGATATGTCAAGACATTTTGCCGCTTGTTAACAAAGACCCATCAATGAAGGTGAGTATAATAATATCTCATATCGTCCCAAGATATAATTATACTCCATCTTACTAGAAAGTGTGGATTGCAAGGACAAAGGTTGTTGAACAGGTATTCAGCAATTGAGAGGATTCATACAAAGATATGCCACGATTTTTATAGGCCCTTAAAACATACGCATCAGGAACTATTGCAGTTATGGAGACATTGCCAGCATTTACGCCAGACGGAACTTGTGTTGCTGGAAATAGAATCTTTCACCGCCTCTTTTGGGCGTTTCAACCATGCATCAAAGGTTTCACAATCTTCAGACCTATTATTCAAATTGATGGAACATGATTATACGGCAAATACAAAGGTACTTTGCTTATGGTTGTTGCACAAGACGATAATAATAGTGTCTTTTCTATTGCCTTTGCTCTGGTTGAAGGTGAAACTGCTGGTGGTTGGGGTTTCTTCCTTCGACAACTCAGAACACATGTCGCTCCACAAGCCAATCTCTGTTTGATTTCAGATAGACATGATGCCATTGAGAGTGCTTACAATAACCATGATAACGGATGGCATGATCCTCCTTCTACCCATGTCTATTGCATTAGACATATCGCACAAAACTTCATGCATGCAATCAAAGACAAGAACCTTCGCAAAAAAGTGGTGAATGCAGTGTATGCTCTAACTCAATCGTCATTTCAACATTACCGTGACGAAATTAGATTGTCTAATGCAGATGCAGGAAGGTGGGTGGATAACATACCAGTACAACAATGGACAAGGGCATTTGACAGAGGTTGTCGATGGGGCCACATGACAATAAATCTTGTGGAATGCATGAACGGCATATTCAAAGGTATTAGAAATCTACCAATAACCGCATTGGTCAGAACAACCTATTTTAGGTTGGCATCTACCTTCGCAACCAGAGGTGAAAGATGGAGTGCAGTGTTAATGTCGGGTCAAATATTTAGTGAATGTTGTATGAAAGTGATGAAAGAGGAAAGTATCAAAGCTAGCACACACGCGGTTAGAGTCTTTGACCGTCATAGGAAAAATTTCAGTGTACATGAAACAATGGACCATAATGAGGGGAGGCCAAATTTATCCTATGATGTCAAACAAAACAGAAGTTTGTGCGGCTGTGGAAAGTTCCAGGCCTTTCGTATTCCTTGCTCCCAGGTCATTGCAACATGCGCACATACTCGTTAGGACGCTTACAACCATCTATCTGATGTTTACAAGGCCATTATTGTCATGAATGTGTATAACAAAAGCTTCTCAGTGCTACCAATGGAAGAATAATGGCCTTAATATGAAGGTGACATAGTTTGCCACAACGATGAGATGCGAAGAAAGAAAAAAGGACGGTCAAACAACAGACGTATTAGAACAGAAATGAATACGACTGATAAAATGATAAGATTATGTAGTATATGTCGTCAACTCGAACACAATAAGAACAAATGTCACAATCTAGGAGCAACCTTTGCATCATAATTTAGTACCTCCTTTAAATTTTGGTAACCTTGGATTTTTTATATATTAACTTTTTGTTACAACAAGGTTAACAACAAACATCACTCTAATATAAGCACACTTAAAACATAACAAGTCTAAATAAACAACACAAAAAACAAACATCGAATACAGATGAAAATACTTAACCATAATATTTAAAAACAATATTTTTAACTGATTACAACAATCAAACTGATGTCATCTGGTTCAAAGATCATTTCCCTAACATCCTTATCAGTTTTTACTCGCACCCAACCAAACATACTATCGAGTCTCTTAATACTTCTAATTTTTCCCCTTCTGGTATTTTTTCATCTAACCAACGACCCAACTCCCTCTTCAGTTGATCGAAACTACAGATGTTCCATAAGACATCAACATCTGAGGTTTGTCTCTCGAATAAATCACTTTTTCATAGCGACAACGAACACCAAATATGTTTGCAATATGACGAAAAGAGACGTGGAAAAATGAATCAGACAACACCTTTATTTATAAAAAACATTACATTGAGGCGTCAGACCAATTGGCGCCTCCTCCCACTTTATACACATGGGCGCCAATTAGATTGGCAGCACCATGTGTTATAGCCAATTCAATTGGCACCCCCTCTTAAAAATTAAGGGTAGGCGCCAATTGGTCCGGCGCCTATGCCTTAAGATATATTTTTTTGAAACTGGGGTAGATTTTGAAATTTGTGGTATTTCAGTAAAAAATCCCCGACTCCTTACTAAACGATTTTCATTTTGAGAGTCTTACATTTTAAGAGGTACGGTAAGATATTGATATACGGGAATTTAGTTTAGGGTGTGGACTAATGCATGCCAAACGTGTACTCTCTCGATTAAAAGGTGTCAATATTCTGATTATATTTTTTTTAATAATGTTAACTTGTGCTATATTAAGAAACCTATGAATAAAAAATTTGTCTTAAAAAAGATAAGAATTAACTATTAATAAAAGCATTGTACAATTTTAAAAAAGTATTTTACATTGAGTACATACTAAAACATTTCTATGTTTAGTAAATGTTAGCATTACCTTATTTTCTTTTAATAAAAAATAAAGTTCAGGCTATAAAAAATTATATTTAACACGAAGCCACAAGTCCTGGGCTGACACTCAGCTCGCAGATTCTCCTACTAGGGACTTGATAGAATTCTTTCAATTCACAGTTACACATACATACTTATCACACATGTTGTCATTTTCATTAGATTTTAATGATATCTCATTTGAATTTAAAAGAAGAAATTTAGAAATAGCGTTAAGTGCCTCTTTAAAAAGTACATAAACAAAAGTGTTTTTATAGTTAAATCTTTGCATGTTGAGTAAGATTATATTCAACTAAATTGAGAATAATTTTGAACTTTATCTTTCACATTAAACTCACATTTTTTTAAAAATGTATCTTAGAGCAACTAACTTAATTTGAACATTAAAATAATGAAATATATTGTATTATATAAGTTTGAGTTTTAATTATTATAAATAAATAAATACGATATAAGTTTAGATTCTTTAAATTCTACGTGGTAATATGGTCCCACAAAAATAACTTAATTGATTCATTATAGTTTTTTATAGTTCATCCCATCTAGGGTGAAATATTAAAAGGTCGGTAATTTAATGATTTTATTCCTTTATAATAATATAATTCGTGTTTTACAATTTTTTAAATAAATTTTATAGGAAGCGTCACCACTGAAGTGTTTGAGTATATCAAAAGTACTCATATACCTAGGTAATTCACTTTATTTGAAGTATATATCTCATTAACAAAATTTCTATTACCTCATTCTCTCATTTTTCAAAGAATCATGCTCTTTTGATTTGTAACAGGATGTTCATCTCATATTAATTCATAATTTGTTTTTACCCATTAAACTTAACTATTGGGATCTACAATCTTTTAGGTCGGATTATTCATTATGAGTGACTCATTGTTCTAAAGATAATAGTTTCATTCTTTTGGATGTGTTTAATTTTTTTCCTACTTAATCCTTTCGTCAAACAACCAACTAATTTTTCATAAGTTAGAATGATCTACTCCAACAACTTCTTGAAAGGAAAACTCTAATAATGTAATACTTGTTAATGCGTGAGACACTTTTAGTGAGAAGAGGAAGAGAGAGAAAATGAAGAATAAGAATTGTTATTATTGAATGTTATATAAAGTTGTTAAAAACTGAATTACAACTAGGTGAATATATACAACTATGTTACTTGTATACAAAGTAACTAATATAACAAACCCTAACCCTAATAATTTTGGACTTGGGCTAAAACATGAATTATATCTCAACATACCCCCTTATAATCCAAGTTGTCAAACACAAACTAATCATAGTCGATCTGAACTATTCCTAATTTTTTTCTCAAAGTTAGGAATCTATCGATCTTCAGTCTTTTGGAGAAAATGTCGGTCAACTGTGATTCGCTCGAGCAATGCATCACTTCAAGTTCATCTTGATTTACCTTTTCCCTTAGAAAATAAAATCTTGCCTCAATGTGCTTACTCCTTCCCGCAGAATTGGATTATTTGTAAGATTAATGGCTGATTTGTTGTCGATCTGTAACACTAGAGGTTTCTTCACTTCGACATCCATCTATTCCAACACAAAACTGATCCAAATTGCTTGACACATAACATATGATCCTGCAATATATTCAGCCTCACATGATGATAATTCCACCACAAGTTGCTTTCTCGAGCACCAAATACTTGAAAGAAATAATCATTTGTACTTCTTCGATCTTCCTTATCTTCATACCAATCAACATCTGAATAGCAAGTAATCTTAGTTTCTTTGCTTTCAGAATCTTGTGGAAATAGAATTTCATAGTTTGTCGATCCTTTTAAGTATCTCAAGATTCTTCTTGCAGCCTTCATGTGTGATACCCTTGGTTCACTCATGTATCTGCTTACTAATCTGACTGAGAAACCTATATTAGATCGACGGTTGCACAATTTGTTTGAACAAAGTGACATCAACTTTATCTTTCTCTTTATTCCAGCTTCAAATTTGATTCGACAGGTGATGATGCAGGATTCGATTCTTCCATCCTGAATCTCTTGAGTATCACTTTGACTTACTTCATTTAATGTAGAACCATACCTTGCTTTGACATTTGAAATTCCATGCCTAGGAAGTATGACAACTTTCCCATATCCGACATTTTGAATTCCTTCTTCATCAGCTCTTTGAACTTCGACAAGTTCTCCAAGCTATTTCCAATTACTAACAAGTCATCGACATATAAGCAGATGATTGTTATATCTTATGCCCCAACCGGAACATAGACACCATAATCATATTTGTATTTGGTGAATCCGAATTTGACCATGTGTGAGTCGGTCTTCTTGTTTCAGGCCCTAGGTGCCTGCTTGGGGCTATAAAGCATTTTGTACAACATGTATACTTTCCTTGCCTCCTCCTGTAACACAAATTCAGGAGGTTGTGTGACATATACGACTTCATCTACAATGCAATTCAAAAATATTGATTTCACATCTAAGTGAAATGTCGACCAACCTAGCTTGCATGCCAAGGTTACCAGCAATCGAACAGTCTTCAATATTGCTACTGTTGCATATACTTCATAGTAGTCAAGTATTTCTCTCTGAAGAAATCATCGAGCTATTAATCTTGCCTTATGTCTTGCTATCGAGCCATCAACATTATGTTTCAACTTGAACACCCACTTTACTTCGATAATTTTTGTATGTGGTGGAAATTCGACTAACGCCTATGTGTTGTTTCTTTTGATCGCTTGTAACTCTTTGACCATAGCTGACTTCCATTGGTTATTCTTTAAGCCTCGCTATAATTGATTGGTTCAACACCTGCAAGTAAAAAGAAATGAACTAAATCTCCATATGGTGTGACTTCATCATCACCAACCACTTAACAATCTTGAAGCCTTGCTGGGAGTACTATGGTTCTTTAAGGTATTTGGTTTGTACTAGCCATACCCTCTTGATTGTCTACTTTAAATTCAACTTTTGTTGGAGTATCATCAATTGATTCGACTTCGAATTCATCAGTTTCTTCATCGATGCCATAACTCAAAGGCTTGTTAATTGCATCACCAAAATTCCAATCACATGCAAAATTTTCATCAATCACGATATCTCGAATTATTACGATGTTCTCATTGATTGGATTGAATAGCATGTATGCTCCAGTTTTGTGATATTCTACCAGAATCATATGTTCACTTTTATCATCAAGCTTCATTCTTCTTACATCAGGAACATGCTTGTAGCAAATAGAGTCAAACACCTTCAGATGACTCACTTATGGTTGTTTTCCACTCCACACTTCTTCATGAATCTTGTTCTTCAGCTTCTTGGTATGGCACTTGTTTAGAATATAAACAGTAATGGTGACAACTTCACCCCATAAGGATTTTGGCAAAAAAAAATTGTTTCAACATGCATCTTGCCATATCCAATATGGCCCTGTTTCTTCTTTCTACCATTCCATTATTTTGATGTGTGTAAGGAGCAGTTACCTCATGATCAATACCATATTCTGCACAAAACTCTTCGAATATCGCGAATGTGTATTCGCCACCTCCATCTGCTTGTAGAACCTTGATCTTCTTTTCACTCTAGTTTTCGACAAACATCTTGAAACTCTTAAAGATTTAAAATGCTTTATCCTTCCGCTTGATCACATAGATCCAAAGCTTTCGACTATACTCATCAATAAATGAGACAAAATACATGTTTCCAACAATGGTATGATCCTCAGATGGGCCACATACATCTAAATGTACTACTTCTAGTATGCAAGAGGATCCCATTGGTATAATAGAAACGAAATACTTTATGGATTGCTTCCTTACTAAGCAACCTCCATAGAGTTTGTCAGGCATCTCAAGACTTGGTATACCAATTACCATATCTTGAGTAATCAGTTGATTGAGTGACCTAAAATTCAGATGTCCAAAGATTAAATATTATAACCAGTTCTTCTTGTGGCCGACAACTATTTTTAGGCATTGTACCTCAGTCGAATTGATCATGGTATTAAATTTCATATTCTTCGATAGAGGTTATTTTAAGACCAGATTATTCTGAGTGTCGAATAGTTCCAAGGCTCTATCTTTCATAACCACTAAGAAACCTTTTTCGATTAGTTTCCTAGCACTTAGCAGATTGCACTTTATTCTAGGTACATAGAGTACATCTTTGATCATATCTTTTGCTCCATTTCTCATTTGAATAACTATGTCGCCAATACCTTCTGCTTGCAGTGAGCTATTATCATCAACTTTGACCTTGCTCTTCTTCGAATCGTTGAAATTTGCTAGCCACACCTTTTGACCAGTCATGTGATTTGAATAGCCTGTATTGAGAAACCAAATCTTGGTGTCGACATGCTCATCTGCAACTACAATCATAACTACCATGTCTTCATAATCATTTGAATCTTGGCAGGAAAGGTTTGCTCCTTCATTCTTGCCTTTCTTGTACAAAGAATTATTGGTCTAGTGACCACATTTTTTCACATTTATAGCACTGCACACCTTTTTTCTCTTCTTTTTCTTTCTGATAGTAGTTTCCTTATCCTCTTTCGAGGATTCAGAAGCCTTATCATCGACCTTATGCTTTTAAGGGGTCGACAAAGACTTCTTGCCATGGGTCTTGTCTCCTTTGCCATTGAACTTGTTGTAACAACCATGTTTCTTCCATGTTTGAGCCTCTAGAGCTTGTATTGAATCTTGATCATATTTCCTTTTGACAATCCTCATCTCATGTGCCTCCAATAAACCAGCCAAATCTTTCAATTTTAATGTTTCAAGATTGTTGGATCCTTGAATAACAATGATAACGTGATCAAAGTGAGAGGTTAACATACATATTACCTTATCAACTATCATCTTATCAGTTAGAGATTCATCACAACCTTTCATGAGAGGAACAAGTTTTTGCACCTTCGAGACATAGCCTGCAATCTTTTCTTTTTATCCCATCTGCAGTAATTCATATTGCTTTCACAACGTATGTAATCTGATGACTTTAACCTTCTCACCTCCTTCGTAATACTTGAAAAGAATATCTCATGCTTTCTTCGCTGATTCAACATGAGAAATCCGATCAAAGTTCATTGCGTCTACCACCGATTGAATATAAATCGCAGCCTTGCAGTCTTTCTTCTTAGACTTATTGTTCGTGACTCTCTGAGCATCACTTGTATTCTCGGCAAGCTCAGGGATACAATTAGTAATCACTTCTAAGGTTTCATGAAAGTCAAACAAAGATTGCATCTGTTTTCTCCATCGGATCCAATTCTTTCCGTCAAGAATTGGAAGAGAATTCTGAATATCATTGTTACCATTCATCATTTCAACAAATGCGATTAACAACCCACGATCCTAGAAACACGATCACCAATTTGTTAATGAGTAAGACACTTTTAGTGAGGAGAGAAAGAGAGAGATAATGAAGAATAAGGATTGTTATTATGGAATGTTATATAAAGTTGTTAAAAACTGAATTACAATTAGGTGTATATGAAGGAGAAGAGCGATCCAAAATGCAGCGAAGTTTAAAATTTCTCCTTTAGTGATCCTTACGAATGAGCATGATCAATGATAGAATCGTTACCTCTTGCGGCAATTGTAACCTTTGATGCAGAGAGAGAGAGAGAGAGAGAGAGAGAGAGAGAGAGAGAGAGAGAGAGAGAGAAACGAAATTGCAACTGCACAAATGCTTCTACACAAGGGTTGCATTTATAGAACCACTTGTGTGGGCTGCAAGCTAAAAAGCCCACTCAAATGTATGTGGCCCATATCTTATAATGTGCCAAAATCACTTAAACGTGTGGTACCTTACCATATTTCGTATTCTACTTAAGTACACTGTACCTTACGATGTTCTACAATTCACTTAAGTGCACTGTATATTACGGTATTCCTTAGTTACTTTATCTCTCATCCATCCGTCCTTTTGTGTGTGACCCTGTAGGTTTTCGCGGCATTGACAATTATATTAAATCACGTATTTAATATAATAAACAGTGAGCGGTATCTAGCAACACATCACTGCTACACAAGACACGAAAATGTCATGTGATCTGACAAATCCTTTTGTGATAATACTTATGTGTACAATCACCCTTTTGCCCTTATGTCTATATTGAACACAAGGCATAGACCGTGTCATCCTTGTCCAGTTCAATATTGGGCCCATAGACATTTATCCTGTTACTCAGGATGGGCAAATTCCATCTAGGTCACTTATGTCCCTTAGCATGCTTCGTGGAGTACCCATCAACTGTCTTTATGGTCATCCAGTTACGGACAATGTTTGATCAGCAATAAGGCACTCGACTCTACATCTAGGGTCCATAGTAGTTTCAGGTCGAAGGATGGTATACACCATTATCACCATGAGAATAATTATGACACTTTGCATAACATTCTATATAGTATTCTCATAGCGGGTCAATCCAGTATAAATATTACTCTTAATATTCATACCTATGTTTAAGACTTGATAACTCCTTATCCATGATCCATGAGATGTGATCATCAGTCTATATACATAATAGTCTTAATGCTTTAATGTTATCCCACTTAACAATAAAGCTCGACTATGGATACTTTAAGAATAGTGTCCTTATATTTAATGTGATCTCATGATTAAGTCATACTTGATACATTAGACAGACTATTTATTCTAGGGACTTTATTAGACAAACATAATAAAGAGAAAACCTTTTATCATTAATAAATAATTCGATACAAGTACCAAAAGTATTGGCCTCTAGGACTTACACCAACAGTATACACACAACTATGTTACTTGTATACTAAGTAGCTAATATAATAAACCCTAACCCTAACTATTTTGGGCTTGAGCTACAAATTGGATTATATCTCAATAATGCTTACCAAATATTTGTTGCATCTTGTCATTATAGTAATGGTTCTCAATCGTTTTAATAATTGCAATATTATCACATTGAATCGACACAATCTATATATGTTTTTTTATTAAGAGGTCTCTTGTAACAAACATATTAACCAACTTATTTCTTCATTAGAGATTGCAATTGCTATCATTTCTAATTATATATAGGATTTAACCAAAAAAAATTTGTAGATTTTCAAACGACTACTCCTTCAACTATACTAAATATAAAACAACTACTTGCTTTGGAATTATCTAACATGGTTATCTTTCAAGAACAACAACTTTTTTTATAATTTAATATAAGGTTCATGGTTTTGAGGTACCCTGTGAATCTCTCAATAGCATGTCAATGATCTATAATAGCTCTATTGAAAAATTGCACAACAATCCTACAATACAATTTTAATGCAATCATTGGCACATCTATGAATGTTAATGATGCTTGTATATCAAAATTTTCTCACACTTTTATCAGTGTTCTTGAAGAGTTTAACACTTGAATCATATAATTTATAAGTTGGTTTACAATTAAAATAATTGTATTTCTATAAAAAAAAAACAACACTGTGAGATTGATCAAAAGTAATTTCCTTTCTGATCTAACAATCTTAATACTAAGAATTACACCCACTTCTCTAAGGTCCTTCGTGTCAAAGTTGTTTCATAATAATGATTTCACATTATTACAACATGAAAATTTAATCCAAATATGAGAAAATTGTTCATGCATAATAAAATATACTCCTTCCGGTCTCATATGTAAGCAAAAAAAAAAAAAAAGCTCACCCTTTAAGAAAGTGGCTATATATTCATTTAAGTAATGGAAAATATACATTTTTTCCATATTTACCCTTATTTATTAATTTAGAAATAAATTAATATTTTTTATTATAACCATTTAATGGTTAGTCAATTTTTATTAATACCATTTAATGGTTAGTCATTTAGTGGTTATATATTCCACTTACTCTTACTAAAATACCTAAATCAAAAGATGGAAACTCATTAGCTAAATGATGTGGGTTTGCCATTTTTAGAGTATAAAAAAAAAAGGAAGAACAAGACTCATGGAGTTTTGTACAAGATGATACTGCACCATTTATAATAGGATATGACTTTTCAAAAGCCAATGATAACAAATGCAACGTTTCAGAATAAATGCTCTTTTGGAAGTGTAAAAAGTGGAGTTATTATAGGAATAAACATGAATATTGAAAAACTAAATTTGAGGGTAAAAATGGAATGGTATATTTAATTGTAACCATTGTAATTAATTTTTGTTTATATTTGAGACTCCAAATTTTTTTTTTTTTGCTTACATATGAGACCAGAGGGAGTATGTCATTTTCATATTTATTAATAAATTTATTTTTCACTTTCATTTATTTTAAATTCATCCAAGATAATCAATTCTCAAACTTTTCATATCATTGTTTTAAGACTTATTTAAGATTATACAGAGATTTGTCTAACTTATAACTTATAAATCCTTGATTTCTTGTCCATAAATCACCAAACGTGTAAGTTGTCTATTATAAGGTGTGGCATTGATTTTAGATTAAGAATCCTATTAAGCATATAACAAACAATCAATAATATTTCTCCACCAATTAGATGCAACACCAACATTTATTATGATAATAACAATCGATTCAACTAAAGTTCTATTATTTGTTTCAAGTTTACCATTAATTTCAAACAAATATGATGTAGTAATTTCATTTATAATCCCATGCAATTTATAAAACTCTTTAAACAATCTATTCAATGCCTCAATGCCTCTATCAATATGTAACCTCTTAATTTTTTTACAAATTTTTTTTTAAAATTTTTGTTACTAATATCTTAAACATGTCAAGCGTTTTGCTTCACATGGGTATAGAAAGAACAGTCATTAATAAAAATGTAATTTTTTTTCATTTTCAGTTAAAGTTCAATCAAGTTCATATATATTAGAGTGCATCATATTTATGTGAATTTTTAGTTATTTTAACTTAACTAGAGAAATCACATTTGCATGATCATTAAAATATAATTTTGGAATTAAACCTAAATCACATTTGTTGCAGCTTGAAGTCTTTTAGTGTAATCTTTAAATTGGGCAGTAAAATGTATCACAAAACTTTTATCACTCAATTTTTGTATTAATATCTGATAAACACAAAATCTAAATATCTCTATTTTTGTTTCCTACTATTTCTATAATTATAGATCCTTAATATTGTTTAATAACTTTTTAAATTTTTATTCTAAAATAATTACATAATTGATTTTTTTTAATTCATCTTAATTATGAGCGATTTATGATTGGTCTGCACGGGTAACTAATTTTTTTTATTTAAAATATAACGTATAAAAATCATTTATTATCTCTATTTTTGTTTCCTATAATTTACATATGACCACTGGAGTAATTAATTAATTTTTAAAACTTTATCATCATAATAGATCACAACCCTTTTCTAAACATGTAGACAAAATTTGATGCAAATTTAATTTAATGTTAATTCAACAAATAAAAGTATTATATTTATAAAATTAATTCATAATAGTTTATGTTTTTGAGCTATATCTTTAATATCATATATTTTATTATTAATTTTAATAAAAAATACTCAATTTTAATATTCAAGAATTAAATAATAAACGGTGACGCGCGAGCCAATATGCATGCACGAGTCAAATCGGTCACTAATTAATTGAAAAGATAAAGTCAATTCTACTTGAAGTAAAATAAGTTTTATTCTATTTAAAATATATTGGTGTTTTTTTTTCACAACCCCATTTTATTTTAGTGTCTCAATACATGATTGATGATTTAAAATGCATTATGGATTATAAAAGCAAACAACATAAAACTCAAGACCATTATTTGAACGAATGATTTTAATATATTTTTGAAAATGAATTTCAACATAATTAACAAAATTAATCAAATGATTTCTTGTTTCGTCCTCGGAAGTCATATATCTTATCCAACTAAATCTATATTTACCATCTACAATAATTATAAATAAAAAATCTAAAACCATACATAGATGAATAAACTATAGTACCCCATATATCAACATGTATTAAATAAAAATAGATATAAAAGGAGTGGTATTAAAAAAATAATTATTGCGCCTATTAAAATGACAAAAAATCACAAGATGGTAAACTAATAGATAATATTGAAAATAATGGTGTTTGATTACACTTGCAAAATAGGTGGGGGAAGAATGCCTTAATATATAGTGTCAAACATAGTCAATAGGAAGGAAAGATAACATCTAAAGTTTTTATGATGGGAGTACAAGGTATCATTGCATCAAACTTTTTTTTTTTTTAAGTTATGTTTAAGTTAAAGTTGAAAATAAGAGATTTATAAATAAGATTAAAATTGTTTGATAATTTTTATATTCTTCTAATTTTAAATTAAAAATTGCTTTATATATATAATAATATATATTAATATATATATATATATATATATATATATATATATATAATTATATATATATATATATATATATAATTTGATATATGGAGGAACTAATATAAGAAAGTGAAAAATAATAAAATATGGTTTTCCTCTAAATTTAGTACAAGTATTTGATGTATAATATTTACGAGTAAAAGTATTGATTTTGATTCATACTTATAAAATTAATAAAATATTAGATATATATATGTAAAAAAAAATTACATGAAAATGGATAAAAATTAAAATAAAATACTACTATATTACTAATATGTTATATAAATTTAAATGAATATTTATTTATAAATATTTAAAAATATGTGAATTTTTTTATCCAAATAACCTTATTTTTCAAAAAAAATAATTAAAATAACTCACTTTTCAGATTATTTCCCAAAATACCTCACTTTGAAGAGGAGGCTGTCAGATGAATTGGCGTCTGCTCTTAAACTTAGAGAGGAGACGCCAATTGCATTGGCTAGTGCACCTAGTGTTGCCAATCCAATTGGCGCATGTGTGTTACGTTTAAAAGGAGGCACCAATTGGTCTAACATCTGTGTGTGATTCGTATTTTTTTTGAAAAATATTGTACATTTTAGATAAAGTCGAAATCGGACCAATTCATATTAATATTAATACCCGTTTACACAAAAAAGACTAATGTCGATGACCACGATCACCTAACCGCCATCCGGTCCCAAATTCCATAGCTACCCGAACTCGTGGCCCTAACCCATGTTGATGATTCACTCCAGGTGTTTGAGTATCTGAGGACCCAGGAACATCATCACCAACTACAGTAGATTGCCTGAGATAGTCAGACAAATCAGCGTAGTCTGGAAGGGGTACCGCCATAGACCCACCTCACAGTTGCATTGCTAGTAATGTTGCACAAGATCACCGTAAGTTAAGTGCTGCATTGATATGTCAAGACATTTTGCCGCTTGTTAACAAAGACCCATAAGTGAAGGTGAGTATAATTATATCTCATGTGTCCCAAGATATAATTATACTCCATCTTACAAGAAAGCGTGGATTGCAAGAACAGAGTTTGTTGAACGGGTATTCGGCAACTGGGAGGATTCATACAAAGAATTGCCACAGTTTTTATGGGCACTTAAAACATACGCACCATGAACTATTGCAATTATGGAGACTTTGCCAGCATTTACGCCAGATGGAACTTGTGTTACTGGAAATAGAATTTTTCGCCGCTTCTTTTGGGCGTTTCAACCATGCATCAAAGGTTTTGCATTCTGCAAACCTATTATTCAAATTGATAGAACATGGTTATACGACAAATACAAGGGTACTTTTCTTATGGTTGTTGCACAAGACGACAACAATAATGTCTTTCCCATTGCCTTTTCTTTGGTTGAAGGTGAAACCGTTGGTGGTTGGGGTTTCTTCCTTCGACATCTTAGAACAGATGTCGCACCATAAACCAATCTCTGTTTGATTTCAGATAGACATGATGCCATTGAGAATGCTTACAATAACCATGATAACAGATTATATGATCCTCCTTCTACCCATGTCTATTGCATTAGACATATCGCACAAAATTTCATGCGTGCAATCAAAGACAAGAACCTTCACAAAAAAGTGGTGAATGTAGGGTATGCTCTTACTCAACCGTCATTTCAATATTACCGTGACGAAATTAGATTGTCTAATGCAGATGTAGGAAGGTGGGTGGATAACATACCAGTAGAGCAGTGGACAAAGGCATTTGATAGAGGTTGTCGATGGGGCCACATGACAACAAGCCTTATGGAATGCATGAATGGCGTATTCAAAGGCATTAGAAATCTACCAATAACCGCATTGGTCAGAACAACCTATTTTAGGTTGGCATCTACCTTCGCAACCAGAGGTGAAAGATGGAGTGTAATGTTAATGTCAGGTCAAATATTCAGTGAATGTTGTATGAAAGTGATGAAAGAGGAAAGTATCAAAGCTAGCACACACGCGGTTACAATTTTTAACTGTCATAGGCAAAATTTCAGTGTACAGGAAACAATGGACCAAAATGAGGGGAGGCCAAATTTATAATATGTTGTCAAACTAAACTGAAGCTGGTGCGACTGTAGAAAGTTTCAGGCCTTCCGTATTCCTTGCTCCCATGTCATTACGGCATGCACACATACTCATCAGGACACTTACATCCATCTATTTGATGTTTACAAGGCCATTATCGTTATGAATGTGTATAACAAAAGCTTCTTAGTGCTATCAATGGAGGAATACTGACCTCCATATGAAGGTGACATGGTTTGGCACAACGATGGGATGCGAAGAAAGAAAAAAGGAAAGCCAAACAGCACACATATTAGAACAGAAATGTATACGACTGATAAAATAATAAGATTATGTAGTATATGTCGTCAACCCGGACACAATAAGAACAAATGTCTCAATCTATGAGCAACATCTGCATCATAATTTAGTACCTCCTTTCAATTTTTGTTACCTTGAATTTTTGTATATCATTAACTTTTTGTTACAACAAGGTTAACAACAAACATCACTATAATATAAGCACACTTAAAACAGAAAAAGTCAAAATAAACAACATAAAAACCAAACATCGAATACAGATGAAAATACTTAACCATAATATTTAAAAAATAATATTTTTAACTGATTACAACAATCAAACTGATGTCATCTCATCCAAACATCATTTCTCTAGCATCCTTATCATTTTTTACTCGCACCCAACCAAATCTACTATCGAGTCTCTCAATACTTCTAATTTTCCCCTTCTGATATTTTTCCATCTAATCAACGAACCAACTCCCTCTTCAATTGATTGAAACTACAGATGTTCCAGAAGAGCATCAACATCGGAGGCTTGTCTCTCATAAATCATTTTTCCATAGCGGAGACGAACACCAAACATGTTTGCAATATGACGAAATGAGATGTGGAAAAATGAATCACACATCACCTCTATTTATAAAAAGAATTGCACATTACACTAAGGCGCCAAACCAATTGGCACCTCCTCTTCCAAATTACACACGGGCGTCAATTGGATTGATAGCACCATGTGTTGTAGCCAATCAAATTTACTGTCAATCCAATTGGCGCCCCCACTTAAAATTTAAGGGTAGACGCCAATTGGTCTGGCGTCTATGTCTCATGTATTTTTTTTTGAAACTGTGGTAGATTAGGAATTTTTTTGAAAACAGGGTTATGAAAAGAATTATGAAAATATATGCTAGTGTAAAGAATTAAAAAATAATTTGATAGGATAAATTGTGTTCACTAGAATTCAAAAATATAGGTAGTTATGTACAAGTAAATGTTCTGAATTTTTTTATAAAGTTCCTTTCAACTACTTTAGTAGCTAAATCATGTTTTCGACACTAAATATATTTATAGTCTGCACCTCCCCCATAGGGTCCTGACTGGTGTCACGTCTCGAAAAATACGATTCCTTGCGATGGTCACGGAAAAAATAGTTCAAATAGAGTCGCCACCGAATTTTATTTATCCCAATGAAGGAATAGGAAAATATCGATAAAACCTTTAAAAATAGAATAATGGTCATCACAACCATATTCGAGTTCGGGAGTCGATTACGCAAGGGGAAGATATTAGCATCCCTCACGTCCGTTGTACTCAACAGGAACCTTTTAGTCAAATTTGCGATTTGAATGCTAGTTAATGTTATTTGTTTTCTTCGAGATATTGAAAAGAGAGATGAATGGAAACCTCGGAAGGGGGGAAAATGAGGTTTTTTATTAGTGTGCTGTCAAGATCTCGCAATTTCGTGCCTACGTATCCTTATAGTGCAATAAGGAAATCAGAGCATTCGTAGTCGGGGGAACTACGGTTTGTTGGTGTCTTTTAGCAAACAGTTGATTAGATCGCGTTCTAAAGGCTAAGTGTTGGTTTGTCTACTCTCGGTGGAGGCTTAAGCACTAGTTTGTTATGCACGTTAGAAATGATTAAACAATGTTCTTTCTGAAAAGAGTTTTGATCACACGGGGTGACAAGTTGAATTAATATCTTGGATGTTTAGTCTGATTGGTTTCGATCGCACGGGGGAGAAAAAATATAGATTTGATGTGTCGAGATATTTTGTTGGATGACGATTACTCGGATAGTCGAGTAAGGCAACTCGTATCCAAATAGTCGGGGAGAGGAATCGAAGGCTCTAGGTCATTTCCCTTTTCATCCTTAATTGTAAAAAAGTTTGATAATAGTTAAGATGTTTTAAATGGATGACGAATACTCAAATGGTCGAGTAAGACAACTCGTATCCAAGTATTCAGGAAAGGGAATAAAAGGCTTTATACCATTTTCTTTTTCATCTAAGTTGCTATGAAAATAGGTTTATGTATGGTTGATGTATTTTAGATAAACGACAAATACTCGAATGACTAAGTAAGACAACTCATATCCATGTATTTGAGGAGAGAAATCGAAGGCTCTAGACCATCTCCCTTTTCGTTTAGATTATTACGAAAATGATTTGATTTAATTGGCTTAGAAGATTTTAGAGAAATGACAATTGTTTGACTAACCGAGTAAGGGAACTCGTATTCAAACAATCGAGGAGAGGAGTTAAAGGTTCAAAACCATCTTCATTTTCATCTCTAAATAAAATGGTATTTAATCGTGATTAGGTATTTTGAATTGATTTGAAAAAAAAATAGTCGATGTTTGATCGATGTTTGAATGTGTGTTTGCGGGTAAATTGAATTATATTTAGTGAATCAATCATCTAATCGATTAATTAATAATCAAATAGGTCTCATTGTAAGAAAGCCCAAGAGTAAGCTATGTGAGGTTAATGGCGATGCTAAAAGCGACCGAGTTACAAAGGTATGGAAAGTGGGCTCGATGTTGAATCGAGAATTGTGTGATTTTAATGGTTCATCATGATTTTGACTTTATGATGAAATTGAATGGAATCGAGTTTATATTATGAAATGATAGTGGAAGAAATCGATCAACATTTAATTCTCAAAATTAATTTATTAAATTTTGATTAAATCGATTAATTAAGATTAATTATCAAAATTATTTAATTAAATCAAATAATCAAGTTAATTAAAATTGATTAAGCAAAATTAATTAAGCAAAATTTTAATTAATTAATTAATTAATTAAATTAAAAGAGAAAGAAATAGGTGATAATTTCGATTTAATAATGATTGGATTGAATTGGTCATAGTGTACTCAAGAACCGGTTTGTGCGAAATGACAATATGGTTAATGTCATACGCAAAATCATAACGCGGTGAAATATTCTATTGATGTATTGAAACTTTGACGACATATCGGCATAAAATAGTCATATTCGTATATTAAAATCCGATTTATCGCGACGTTGTATAATCAACCGAAAGAGTAGTAACTCAATACATGGACAAATTTATTTACAAAGATCCACTAACAAGTCCAACATTGAAATTGAACCAAATTAAACCGGATGTATTAACTAAAAGATGGAATCTCTTATCTTAAGGCTTTTTATTATTACCTTGATTATATCTTTCAATTTTCTTAAGATTACTCATAAAAAAATAAAAGAAATGACAGTACCCACATTTTCACATAAAACTAATATTTTAATCATAAAGAATTAGGACAGCAGTAAGCCACGCCTAGATGCCTAAATATGGCTCCAACACTTATTATATTTCAACATTAATTAATATTCCTTCCGTTCCTTTTTAAGTGTCATTTTTTTTATATTTTTTACACATATTAAAAAAATTAATTATTATTGTTACTTTTTAAACAATAATTTTTATTTTACCTATAATACCCTTAATTATATCCTATATTCATTTTATTTTTTCTCTCTATGTAATAATTGAATATGGGTAATTGTGACAAAAATGCATTTAATACTATCTTGAATTCTATAAGTGACAATTAAAAAGAAAAAAAAATTATCAAAAAAATGACAGTTAAAAAGAAACGAAGGGAGTAAAGAGGAATCTAAGATATATCCATCATTTTGAGGAGAAAAACTAGTGAATGGTATATAAACATTAAAGGCAAGTGACATTTCCAAATTACGGTAGCGCAGGAACCTGACACGCATATGAAATATAATAGTACCAAAAATTAATTACCCATATATCAATAATGTTCATATGACTTTAACACTTCAGAAACAAATAGCGTGAAGTGAAGAACAAATATGATTATGAGTAGGTTAACATCCTCAGTCATTCCTTAAAATAAAGGTTATAAGGGTAATCGTTTGCTTTTGAGCGAGAGAGAATCGTTTGCCAACCGTTTTTTCATTGGAATTTGGATGTATTGAAAATAATTTTGAAAACATTTCCTTTCCTGAGTGTCACGCCACCCTTCTTTGTGAGCTATTAAGAGAGAACCGGTTGTAATGGCAGACGTGTCCTAACGTATGTGGATCACTCCCAATTTCTTTTGTCAAGTGAGACACACGACACGAGTTTGATGAAGGAAGTGAAATATTTTGGCATTTTTCTAAATTTTGATTGAACAAGAAGTAAAAATATGAACATTGGTAGATGGTTTGAATCGATAGGCTTGTTTCTTCTTTATTTCGTATCTTACCTTTCGACGAATAAGAAAATGGGTCAGATCTTACAAGATGAAACGAAGGAATAATGGGAAAAAAATAAGTAAAAAAATGAATTAGAAGATTCCAAAACGAACTAATTCAAATTTGATTGAAAATAATCCTTTTGATTCTCGAAGAATCAGATGTAGATGAATCGAAAAAGATTTACTCTTCTGATTAGAAGTTCATAATTGGATCCACATGTGGTTGGTAAAAGTAAAAAGAATAATTTTCTCCTTTGAGAATAAAAAAAAGGAAAGTGTTCAATTCAAACATGAAAACGTGACTGATTTAATTAGTTCTCGTTATTCTGGGTTTGACGGAAGAAATGGAGATTATCGAACGAGGATAAAGGATTTAATTACGTCGAAAGAATTGAACGAGGAGCTGTATGCAATGAAAATCTCATGTACGATTCTGTAGAGTGGCAGTAAGGATTACTTATCTATCAACTTTTCCACTATTAACCCTAAAAAATCAAACTCTGCATTACGTGAAGTTTCCAGAGTACGCTTAACCTCTGGATTTGAAATCACTGCTTATATACTTGGTATTGGTCATAATTTACAAAGGATACTATCTTTAACCAATGTAAGATTTCGGTTTTTCCCAATACACCCCCTCATACCCAATACTATTGGGCTTCGTGCGTGATATGAATGATGGATGATCCGAGTTATCGATATATGAGACTTGGTTTTTTCCATAAGTTAGGAGAGTTTTGTTATGTTGATGAATCCAAATCAAAATCCACTATTGTTGTGAAACTTTTGAAGTTTTTTTTGTTTTGTTTTTTTAAGGATAATCCAGTATTTTAGTACTTCATCTACGTGGTATTATTGTTTGTGTATATAAATATTAGTGTGCTTAGCCATTAAGTATGTAATAGTCGTAAGAGCAGTTTATGTAGTAGTGTGTGCAACCACTTACTGTAACCGTTTTAGCATAATAGTGGAGGTTTGTTATTCTCTTTTCTCTCTATTCTTCCATCTTCATCCATTTCATATTGCGCACAAATAGTTGGTATCTAGAGCTCCGGTTCAAATCCACAGGGAAACACAAAGAAATACTAGTGAACGGTGAGGCATTGTGTGATTGTTTTCTTTTCTTGAGTTCGTGTTAAAATTTTGATTGGAATCATAACATAAGCATATTTCTTGATTCTGTGGGATTGGGAAACACTAGTGTTTGGTGATATCTGAGTGTATTGCATAAGGTTGAGGATGAACGGAAACGGTAATCTGAGTACCGAGCTTCCAATGTTCAATGGAAAGGACTAGAATCGGTGGTCGGTTCAGATGTGTGTCTTATTTGACACTCAAGATGTTCTTGATCTAGTCAACGACGGTTATGTTCAAGTTGTACTTCCGGAGAATGCAACAGATGCATAAAGAAATGCTCAGCGTGATATGGGGAAGAAGGATCAGAAGGCGTTGTTCTACATTCATTAGTGTGTGGATGCGAACATGTTTGAGAAAATTGTTGATTTGATAACGACGAAGGTTGCATGGGACACACTGGTGCGGTGATGCATCAGTGAAGAAGGTGAAACTTCAGTCTATATGTAAGCAATATGAGAATCTCAACATGAAGAACAATGAAAAGGTACCTGACTACATCTTCAGAGTAATTCTAATCACAAATGAGATGAAGTCGTGTGGAGAAACTATCTCTATAAAAAGTATCATTGAGAATGTACTTAGATCCCTTACTACTCAGTTTGATTACATCGTTGTAGCAATTGAACATTCTAAGGATCTTAGCACCATGAGGATAGAAGAGCTACAAAGCTGTTTGGAGGCACAAGAGTTACGTATGACTAAGAGAAACTCTGAAATGGAGGTAGAGTAGTAGGCTCTGAAAGCATCTTCATGTATGAAATATCAGAAGCAGTCTTGGTCAAAAGTCAGAAAGAGATCCGATGGTGTTCAGGAGTCAAGAACCTCGACTTCTGAAAGGTAAAAGAGTGCTTAGAATGGGAAGTATAAGTATGACAAGAGGAAAGTTCAGTGCTAATGTTGTAACAAGTTTGGCCACTTCGTTGATGATTGTTGGTCAAACAAGGAAAGGAAGTCATAAGAAGCAAACATAGCCAGATGAGATTCTGATGATGAACCTGTGTTATTGATGACTTATGAATCTGATGATGATGAACGTATGTGATTGACGATTTCTGATTCTGAAGAAGACTCTGAGTATGAGTCAGAGTCAGAAGATGACTCTGAATTTGAAGTTGAGTCTGATTCTGAATATGAGTCAGAATCAGAAGATGTGTCAAAATCTGAAGGTTCTGAAGAAGAGTTGGAATCTGAGGGTTCCGAAGATGAGTCGGAGTCAGAAGATGACTCTGAAGTTGAAGGTGAGTCAGAATCAGAAGTTGATTCTGAAAGTGACTCTGAAGGCGAGTCTGACTCTGAAGATGAATCTGATTCAAATCTAGATTCTGATGGTGATTCAGACTCTGGTGGAGATCCAAAATCTGGGAATATTCCAGACTATGAAGGTGGTCATGCCTCTGAAGGTGGTACTTATGGGGTTCCAACATCTGATATTGTTCCGGCGTCTGGAGAAGATTCTTAACAAGTTTAGAGGCCACAAAGAATCAGAAACATTCCAAAACGTTTTGCAGAGTTTGACATTCTGTAAGATATTGAAGTAGACTTTGAAGGAGAAGTCATTCAGTGTTCCATGTTAGTAGACTCTGAACCAGTGAGTACTGAAGAAGCACTCAAGAAAAAAAGTATGGTTGAAGGCCATGAAAGAAGAATTTGAGGCTATAGAAAGAAATAAGACTTGGAAGTTGACTGAGCTTCCAAAGGACAAGAAAACCATCAGTGTCATATGGGTTTTCAAGGTGAAACTGAAGCCAGATGGATCAATTGAAAAACATAAAGCAAGGTTAGTAGCAAGAGGTTTCCTATAGAAACCTGGGTTAGATTATTTTGAAGTATTTGCTCTTGTAGTGAGACATGAGATAATCAGACTGGTGATTGCGATAACTGCTAACAAGAATTGGCCTCTGATGCATTTAGATTTGAAATATGCATTTCTGAACGGTCCATTATAAGAAGAGGTATACGTGTCACAACCTTCTGGATTTGAGAAAAAGAATCAGGAAGAGATGGTGTACAAGTTGCATAGAGTCTTGTATGGACTGAAACAAGCTCATAGAGCTTGGAAAGTGTGAGATGGAGTATGATGTGTATGCTCAACATACTTCTGAAGGCAATATGATTCTTGTGTGTCTCTATCATATTGCTAACAAGGAGTTGTGAATATGAGATGGTTAAGTTCAAGAATATACTAATGAATGAGTTTGAAATAACTAATCTATGAGAGATGACATATTTTTTAGGGATGACGTTTATTTACTCTGAGAAGGGTATCATTTTGCATCTTCATCAATTTTCTCTCTGGTTCTTAGGGGAAATGAGCCTTAATAATCCAGAGTTCGGCATGAGATGTCATAAGCCTGACTAAGCATTGTTCCTACCAGAAATCAAACTCGATATTTCCAAATTTTCGTTCTTTAACAGGAGTTCGATTACCACTCGAGTCCAAATACTTGATTTATGTTTTGTAAAAATGAAAAAGAGAGATGTGAAGATTGAAAGGAAAAGTTGATAAACAATGGTCGCCATTACACCTAGCAAACTTGATAAAGTAAAACCAACGTTAAAGCAGCTCTAATTACTTGAGGGAATCTAAACTCCCTCAATCTTGTCACTAATTTTAACATCATCGATCTAGCCAGATTCACTTCGTATAAACAATGAATTATAATAAAACTTATATACAACAAAACACAATAGCCTAGTATAAAGTATAAACAAACACATTGTATAGTTAGTATTATGAGGTAAAAGAAGAAGAAAATCATGTAGCATCATTTTTCAGTAGAAAAATTGGGGACATTAAATCTCCTAGAAGACATATTATTAAAGAGATTCCTAAGACTATTCTTACTCTCCCTCTTACCTTTCAATTGAACCGATGTAGAAACACAAAAATCATCAAATGGATTATCCAAAGCCAGCCCTGTTTCAATCCTTCTCGAAACCGTTACAAGCTCATAAGGATCCCAAAGTGAGTGTCGAAAGTCACAAGAATAAGTTGAAGTGCTTGTGTCCTTTGTTGACGATGATTTTGTTAATGTTTCAAGCTTAAACCTTGAAGGCCTACCTTTGAAATTTCTTCGTCGCGCGTCGAATTCACTCAAAGGTTTAACACTTCCGGAGTGATTGTACCAAGCTTGTGCAACTGCTTTCAACAGCTCTAAATCTTGGTTATGTTGATGTTGCTTCTTCTTCATGGTGTCATGTGACACTGAAAATGGTTTGTTTTTTCATGGCCTTAGAAATGACATAAGGGAGGTGATAAGGTTAGGAAGAGTGAAATGTTTTTTGTTTGTTTATGTTTTTTCTTCTAATTTTTGTGACTATGAGGTGAATAGGTAATGCAAGTGGAATATGAAGTTTGGTGTGGAGTTTAAATAGGCATCACTTTCAAAGCTAGAAATTGTAAAGTTGTGAAATTGTGGTGGATGGGAATTGAATTGAGATGCCGTGAGTAACACACACCTTAACAAATTTTATATATGTGTGGTTTAAATCAATTTTAAATTAAAAAAGCATAACATCTCAAATTAAAGTAACTCACATTTACTCTTTAAAAAATATATTATATAATTTGATCTAATTAATATAATATGATTTAAATCAATAATTAGATATTTAAAATTAAAATTATATATATTTTTATTAATACTTATATTATAAAAATATAATATATAATATATTAAAAATTAACAGTATAGATTGTAATATTTTTTTTTAAAACCACAAATAAATTAAATAAAAATAAAATAGATACATGGTACATATCCGACACAATCAAACCGCATCAAAGAAAGAGTAGTAAGCATTCTAAACATAATATAACTACAAAAAGTAGCGAGTATTCTAAACATAATACAACTACAACAACACTCGTCTAAAGGGAATAAGTAAAAGCGCACACATCACAGACGATACCAGCGAACTTTTGTACTAGAATGAAACTAGATAGAAGAAAAAAAATGTTATGTGGATCTTCACAATTTTCAATAATGGCAAATGAAATGACATTCATGGTTATCAAACTCGTAGATAGGCTCGTAAAACAAGTCTAGAAAGCAAAAATGAGTTGACTCGTGCATATAATCGTTTTTTTGATAGAATCGAATAGACTCGCACAAACTCGTATGGACTCGTGTGTTTATAGCAAATTTGCGAGTCTATAAATTCTTCTGAATTTGTTTTTTTTTAAATCGAAAAAAAAGGCCATATTCCCCCCAAAAAAATTTAAAAAAACTTATTTTATTGCTTGTAAAAGAATTAGAAACGTCTAATTTCTAGTCTCTTCTTTCAGCAATGTTTTTTCCTGATAGGAAATTAAGACACAAGAACAGATCAATATGCAGCGGATATAAAATTCTTCAGACTTGTAGGAACCTTGAGGATCAACAACAAATATAAGACGACAAATCGAACAAATAAAGGCACAAAAGAACACTGATATTTTTAACGTGGAAAACCCCTCAATCTGAGAGTAAAAATCATGAGTTGTCCAAACCAAAGAAATAACTCCACTATAATCAATTAAGGGTATAAGAAATTCTTAAAGTGATTCACAAACTAGTGCTAACAACGGCGAATCACAAAGCAAACTAGCTTACAAATAAGAATAAAAAAGCTGAACATTTTCTCAAATCTACGGCTTCAGTGCGAGGCATATAACTCCCATCTCGGACGTTATTTTGAAATTATGAACAGTCAAACATTAGATATATGTGTTACAAACTTGGCTTCCAAATTTGAGCTCGATCCGACGGTTAATGAATCGGGAATCGTTGATTTAGTGAGACTGATTGCAGAAAAACGGGAATGAGTTTCTCTCCTATTTTCTTTCTTTTGAATCCTTATTTGCTTTCTATCTCTTTCAATCCTAAATTGATCTTCTCCACTTAAATAATTGAGACAAATAGGCTAATCATATTTGGGTCTTTCTCCACATAGGAAGGAAGGCCAAACCCAGTAAATCTCCCCCTCATAACTATGTGGATGAAATCGTCAAAGCGGCGATATCACAATAAGCTTCAAATTTCCCTTTTGGTAATGCTTTAGTCATCACATCATAACCATTATCATCTGTATGAACATTAGCTAACTCCAACAACTTAGCATCCAAACTATCACATATCCAATGTTATCTCACATTAATGTGTTTGGACCTATTATGAAAAGTCGGATTCTTACCAAGATGAGTAGCGCTTTGACTATCCACAAATAACACATATTTGTCTTGAACAAAACCAAGCTCCTGCAAAAATTTCTTCAACCATAGTAAATTTTTGCATGCTTCGGTAATTTCAATGAACTCGGCCTCTGTATTAGACAGTCATACACACTTTTGCAATCAAGACTGCCAAGCAACAACTTCCCCTGCAAATTTAATCATGTAGCCTGAAGTGGACTTTCTGGAATCAACGTCTCTGGCCATATCAAAGTCAGCGTACCCCACTAGAGTAGGCTTATCTCCTCTAAAATAAAGCCTCACAAAAGTAGTATCGCGAAGATACCTTAAAATCTATTTTACAGCATTCCAACGTTATCTACCTGGATTTGACAAAAATCTACTGATTGTACCAACATCATGTGATATATCTGGTCTTGTACACACCATTGCACACATCAAACTACTCATAACATACGCATAAGGAACATGTTTCATATCAAATGCCTCATCTTCACTTGAAGGACTTTGATTAAAACTCAACTTGAAATGAGTAGCGAGAGGAGTGCTCACCGCCTTAGAATTTCCATTTTGAATCTTTGCAACACTCTTTCGATATAGTGTTCTTGTGACATCCAAAGTTTCTTCTATTTCCTGTCACGCATGATTTTAATGCCAAGAATCTGTTTAGCTGCTCCCATGTCTTTCATGGCAAATGACTTCCCCAATTTCTTCTTTAACCTGTTAATGTTAGAAATACTTTTCCCTACAATAAGAATATCATCAACATATAACAAAGGGATTATGAAGTCATCATTAGGAAATTTTCTAACAAAGACGAAATAATCTGAAATAGTCTTATGGTTTCCTCGATCACACATAATAGACTCAAACTTCTTGTACCACTGCCTTGGAGCTTGCTTCAACCCATATAAACTCTTTCTCAATATACATATATGATCTTGTTTACCTTTAACTTGAAAACCATCGGTTTGTTTCATGTAGATATTTTCCTCCAAATCACCATTAAAGAAAGTCATTTTCACATCCATTTGCTCAACCTCTAAATCAAGAGTAGCAACCAAACTCAACACGGTTCTAATTGATGACATCTTTATAACATGTGAGAAAATATCATTAAAATCAACACCCTTTATTTGACGGAAACCTTTCACTACTAATCTGGATTTATATCTTGAAGACTTAGAGTTGCTCTCATGTTTAACTCTATAAATCCATCTATTTTCCAAAGCCCTTTTGCCTTTAGACAACTTCACTAAATCATAAGTGTGATTATCATGCAATGATTTCATCACATCATGCATTGCATCCATCCACTTTTGATTTTCATCACTTTCCATGGCCTTTTGAAAACACTCAGGTTCACCCTCATCAGTCAAGGTTACATACTCATCAGAATTATACCTTGTAGAAGGTTGTCTCTGCCTGTTAGACCTCCTAAGTTGAACTTGAGATGATTCTGGAGCTTCACCAAAATTCTCATCTTGTGATATATCGCTTTCCCATTCACCATCATTAGTTGGAATATTTACCTCATCTCCAAGTTATTGATCATCAACATAATCATATCACTCACCACTGTGATCATCACCACCAATAGCATCTAGATTATGACTAGGTAACCGAAATGGATCAGCATTAGACAAATTGATATCTTTCTTGGGTGTAGCCTTCTCTACCTTATCAATGTCTTCAATAGTTTGGTCTTCCATAAACACTACACCGCAACTTCAAATAAGCTTTTTCTCTACATGATCATACAACCTGTAACCAAACTCATCTTGCCCATAGCCGATGAAGATACATTATTTTGACTTTGCATCCAACTTGGATCTTTTATCCTTTGGAATATGCACAAAAGCCTTACAACTAAAGACTCTCAAATGATCATACTTGACATTCTTTCCAAACCAAATTTTTCCTGGAACTTCATTGTTCAAAGCAATAGTATGAGTGAGATTAAGAATATGCACTACCATGTAAAGTGTTTCGCCCCAATAATGATTAGGCAACTTAGCTTCAGAGAGCATACACCTTACTTTCTCAATTAGTGTTTAATTTATCCTCTCTACTAAACCATTAAATTGAGGAGTTTTAGGAGGATATTTTTCATGTGCAATATCATGCTACTTGCAATAGGAATCAAATGGTCCACAATACTCTCCACCATTGTATGAATGAACGCATTTCAGCTTCTCGCATGTCTGGCTCTCAACGAAAACATTAAATTCTTTAAACTTTTTCAATACTTGGTCTTTTGTCTTCAAGTCATAAACCCATAGTTTCCTAGAGCAATCATCAATAAAGGTAATAAAATAAAATGCACCACTAAAGGATTTTACCTTTAATAGACCACAAACATCAGAATATACTAATTGAAGCAAATTTGACTTCGTTGATGGAGGATGTCTCTTGAAATATACTTTAGTCTGTTTACCAGTCATGCAATGAGAACACTTATCCAAATCTACATTCTTTAATCCAGGAAGAACATCCTTTTTGGCCAAAACATTCAGCCCTTTTCTACTAATATGACTAAGTCTTCAGTGCCATAAAGATGTTTCCATGTCGATAACATTCACATTGTCCATAGCAACCAAAGCTTTTGTCCAATACAATTTAGAAAGCTTTAACCCTCTAGCCACAACCAAGTTACCTTTGTTAAGTTTCCACTTTCCATAACCAAAGTGATTATCATAACCACAGTCATCTAGCATATGCACAGAGGTCAAACTAAAGCGGACAACTTGAGCATGTTTGACACCTCTAAGCAACAATTGCATTCCCATGTTGGTTTTCAAGCAAACGTCACCAACACCAATTACCTTAGATACACCATCATTACCCATATTCGACACTCCAAAATCACCAGAAGTATAATATGTGAAAAATCCTTCCTTGGTGTAACATGCAATGTAGCACGACTATCAACTATCCACATGCTCTCGTCTGATACAAGATTAACAGACTCATGATCATGGAGAATAACAAGATCATCACTAGTAGCAGTAGTAACATGATCATCATCATGATCTTCATGGTCTCATTGTTTAAACTTACCTTTCTTTTCTTTGTTATCTCTTTTTCACTGATAGCAATACTTTTATACATGTCATGTTTTGTGACAATAATGACACTCCAGATTCTTTTATTGCCGCTTGGACTTGCTTCTGTTATTCTTTCTACCACCCATCAGTTCCTTTTTATGACTTCTCCCCTATTTTCAGTGACAAGTACCTCGGGTTGAGACGAAGAACATTGTGACTTCCTTCTCATCTCCTCATTAAGAATACCATCTTTAGCCGTTTCTAAAGAAATAACACCTCTTAAAGTAGAACTTATGATAGAAACCTGAAACATCTCCTAAGACTCTAGTAAAGATAGCAATAGAAATAGTCCCAAAAGTTCATCTTCAAATTTGATACTCATTCCTGACATCTGATTAAGGAGTCCTTGAAATTCACTCAAGTGATCTGAAATAGAAGTCTCCTCCTTATACTTCAAACTTATGAAGCTATTCAATAAGAACAATTTATTATTCCTTGATTTAGAGGCATACAATGACTTTATCTTCTCTCACAAAGTTTTTGCATGTGTCTCCTTAGCAATATGATTATAAATATTATATTCTATATATTATCGAATAAAACCACATACCTGTTGATATTCAAACTCTCATTCTCCATCAGACACATATTCTAGCTTTGTGGAACTAAAAACTGGTAAATGCAATTTCTTCACAAATAGTAAATCTTTCATCTTGCCCTTCCATAAATGGTAATTAGAATCATTCAACAATATAATATTCATCTTTGTATTTGACTCCACCATTCAAACAAGTAAAATAGTCCTTAACTAATAGCTCTGATACCACTCTTATGGGAAATTAAGATACAATAACAGACCAATACGAAGCGGATATAAAATTCTCAAGACTTGTAGGAACCTTGAGGATCAACAACAAATATAATACGACAAATCGAATAAATAAAGACACAAAAAACACCGATATTTTTAACGTGGAAAACCCTTCATTATGAGAGTAAAAACCACGAGTCGTCCAGACCAAAGAAATAACTCCACTATAATCAATTAATGGTATAAGAGAGTCTTAAAGTGATTCATAAACTAGTTCTAACAACCGCAAATCACAAAGAAAATTAGCTTACAAATAAGAATAAAAAAACTGAAAAATTTCTCAAATTTGCATCTTTAGTGCGAAGCAGATAACTCTCACCTCAGACTTTATTTTGAAATTATGAATAGCCAAAAGTTATATATATATATATATATATATATATATATATATATATATGTGTGTGTGTGTGTGTGTGTGTGTGTGTGTGTGTGTGTGTGTGTGTTACAAACCTGTCCTCCAAATTTGAGTTTGATCTGACGGTTAACGAATTAGGGATCGTTGATTTAGTGAGACTGGTTACAGAAAACGGGAATGAGTTTCTCTCCTCTTTTATCTCTTTTGAATCATTATTTGTTCTTTATCTCTCTCAATCCTAAATTGGTCTTCTCCACTTAAATAAGTGATTCATATGTTCTAAATCCGCATAGGAAGGGAGCCCAAACCCAACATTTCCTCCCTTCATGGACGACATGGTCGCGTTTGTCTGTCTCTTGTTGTGTTCGCGTTCATTGTCGTAAAACAATCCTCTGTTGTGTAAATGTTCCCTTGTATGTTTCACTTGAATGCTTCTCTTGTATATTCTCTAGTGTAAAAATGATGCGCCATTTTGTTTCAACCAAACCCACTTGTCGCTAATCCACGTGTATCAATTTGCATATGACAAAATGGTTTAGAAGATTTATGATTCATGATAGAATAAGTTTGTGTCTGTTTTGCAATAATACATTGCTCAACTGAAAATCTGCTACAATTTAAAATAATTAATTAATTATTAATAGTAATTATAAAGAACCTATGTATAAGGGTTGTAAGGAAAGTTAGGGTGAGTGGACGAGATTTGCAGCGTGAGAGAACTTAATACTAGTAATGTATTGATAGAAGTACAAATGTTGTATGGATAGCAATCCACCTTATAATATTAAGTTTTGTCTAGTGTAAGGTGGGTTGTTATCCATAATATATTAAAAGATATCCTATTTCTTCAACAATGACAATCTTCCTCCTCGAAGTAATGTCTTGCCTCACACAAGTTATAATATTTACTATTTTGACTTTCATTTTACTACTTTACATTCTTGAACTATTGATTTTTAACTTTATTTACAAATTGTGCAAATGAAATCAACTTAAGGTGTCATTAGGTTGTTTATTGATTGTATCACATGAAAAAAAATCAGGTTTAAATATTTTCCAACTACACATCTACATCGATGTTGATGAACTTATTTGGGAATTGTTTATTTCATTTTAAGTGGTGGAAAAACACTTTAAGAAATTCTAAAAACACCCTTGAAAAAATCTGAACACTTTATCCATTTCATTTTTTCTATTAAATCTTTCAGTTGTAAAAAATGCTCAAAATTGTATGCATTTTATTTTTTCTATTAAATCTTTTAGTTGTAAAAAATGCTCAACACTGTCAACATCTTTAGCCGTGTATTTATTCCCTTATTTTTGTTTTGTTACAACTTATTGTTTTTATTGCTTCCTCTTTGTCTCAAATTATCTTTGAGCAAAACAATCGCTTATGTTGTTGATGTTCCCACTCCTAGAGTTGAAGGTACTAGAAAAAATGTTGTTGGAAGGTGGATTGATATTGGATGACAACATGAAACTGTGCTCTTGAAATCTATATAAAGGTTTAAATGCAAATACTTCTCCAAGATTATTAGTGAAGGAATATTCAGATTCAAATGTCACCTAACTAGTAACATAAATGATGATGGACCTTCTGCTTAGGTGTCCAATGCTGTTAGATATTTGTATATGAAGATTGTAGTTGAATCTCATCAATTAGCTTCCAAAAAAAGACAATTAATTGACATTAAAAAAGATGTTTGTGAGGTGGAAATTCAAGAGATGAAAATTATTACAGCTCAAAAGAAAGATAAGTTTATTGTTGGTTCTTCTAATGGGATTCAAAAAAACAATTAATTAAATGATGAAAGAGGATTTGAAGGGGAAAAATTCCTTTAAACTAAACAAATCTAGACCGCAGGGAATCAAAATTGAGAAATCTCAACGCCAACAAGGCCATGAAACATAACAAAATACGATATCCTGGACCACTTGTTCGATAAGATAAACCAGAATCTCAATAGATTAAGTTATACAAGATGATGGAACGGAAAAAGCAATAAATAACACAATAATCGGTAACTCAGTTCGATGCAATAACACCTACGTCTGGAGGGTTAGCTTCCAACTCAATAAAGGAATTTCACTATTAGTAGCTTAATACAATTAGTCTTACAAGCAACAACGAACTCTATGTTGTTCAATATCTCTTCTAAACACTATCCAATAACTTTTTATTTAGGATTCCCCATAAATATAAGAATCTCTCTCACTTTCTCTCAATCACTAACCCTAGTGATTGGTGTTTAATCCAATTATCAATGTTAAATATTACAACTCAACTAGACAAACCTTCTATATCAAGTTACTTAAACATAGAGGTGTACATAAAGATGTTGAATATACAACTCAACTACATAAACCTACAATTATGCCAAGTTACTGAAATATAGTGTGGTGTACATAAAATAACAAGAACTCTTATAAACCCTAGAACCCTTAAAATCTTCAATGTAAATGCTTGTTTTTCAATGTAGGTTTGCGCTCTTTATATAGCTTAATAACTCTGGACTTTTCTCCTTTGATATTAGCTTTAATTTCGTCCAGAATTAATATAGAATTGGTTGGATATTATTTGTTCCATAAATCTCTCCAACAAGATATGATTTGTTACCATTTAAATTCATATTTAAATCTTCATTTAAATATGAATCAATTTTCGTCCAATTGTCAAAAAAATCACCTAATCATATTGCTAAGCTAATTATCAATAAATTTCGATCCAATATTTGACCAAAAAATTTTCCAAAACGCAACAGCAATGATCTGTTACGCAAGACCCAGATGTCGTATCAAATATGTTGTGACATTGCGTTCAGCATGTGTTCCTTTTGCACCTAAACAAGTTAGATTAATTTTGAATAATTTAAACATTTGTTCATGTTATTGTTTTGCAAAATGCATTCAATCCAAACAAAAAAAAACATTATGTAAAAGAGAGATAAGACCAAGACATTTTTTATATGATTTTATTCCAATGACATTGACAATAATCTAACTTACACATCACAAAATAAGAATAGACATTGACAATAATCTAACTTACACATCACAAAATAAGACTTTCCTTTGGTAGATTATTTGATATGGATGTTTTCTTGCACAATAATAATATTGTCAATAATACTCCTCCCAACTACAAAGTTATTTTGATTGAACAAACTAACCTTAGACATCACTTCCTTTAGTAAGTTAGAGGTCACATTTATCACAATCTTGTATATTACATTATAGAGTTATTGGTCTGAAATTTTTGAAATAACATTTGTAATGGCCTTCAATCAAGAATATCTCAATTTTTTTTTAAGAAAAGGGAGTGAAAACCTTCCAAACCTAAAGCTTTGAAGTTACCCATTAAAACAAAGCACCCTTCACTACCTCCGTTAAAAACTCTTCCAAACATACTCAACTCATCTATGGAAATGGAAAACAAATATAACACTAATAAGAGACTCCAGAAAGATTCTTGTAGAAAATCAAAAATCATAAGCATATGTCACAAGTAGTTTCGTCACCATAAATCCTCTCATTAGATAAAAAAACTGAAAAGGCTTCAACCATCACCTCCCTAGAAACTCAATACACAAAATTTAATGAAAATGGCCACAAAGAGACACCAGAAAGAGTTCCACTAGATTTTCCTAACTTTCCTTTCACTTAACATATAAATCAGTGGAAATTTTCTAACCACAGCAAAACAATCATAGTTTAACAAGCACCACTTAACAGCTTGATAAATGTTATTAGTATGATGAAAGATGAGATACATACTAAGAAATAAAAAGTTAGGGATCAAGTAGAGGCTATCTGAGTCTCAGTCGTCTGACTCTCCGATGAACCAAATAGTTCGCAGATTTGATTATGCTTCCGGATGTGGTGAGGACTCTTGTACAAAAGATCTTTGGCCTCTGAATGTCTACCTTCTTGAAATAAGGATTCAAAAATTTGAAGGTAAACTTTATGAGAAGGGTAATTTTTTATACTCAAAACCTTCAGGAATTCTGCAGCATCCTCCATGGTCCCAAATTTCGAAATATGCGAGACAAATGGTTCATGGTATGGAGGGAAATTTTTTATTTTCATCAAACGAAGAAGGACCAGTGCCTCCTCAAACATTCTGACTCCTAATAGACTTTGAATCAGTTTCTTGAATGTAGCTTGCCATGGACATACGGAACACCTATCGGTTATCTCTAGAAGCAGCTTGTATGCTCCGCCTATTCTCTTTTGAGTAAGAAAACCATCAACCAGAACTTCCAACAAATCAGCATCCACATCGCCGTTCTGTTCCATCATCTTATAGAGACTAAGTAACGCATTGTCTAGTTCACCAGCATCACAGTACCCTTGTATCAAGATTGTCCAAGTCTTGATATCAGGCCTGCAATCGCAAGCTTGCATCTCCTCGATTACCTCGTGCGCTTCTTCGAACCTCCTCATCTTACAAAGACCGAAAATAATTTGACTATACGTGATGTTATCCGGCTCATAGCCAGCGTTTTTCATGGTCTCAACAATTTTCTCAGCTTCATCGAATCTCCCAGCACTTGTCAAAGACCTGTGGATACCATCATATACAGCCTTGGAAAGAGTATACCCTCCCGACTCGAATTTCTTAGCTACCCTGAAAACTAAATCCAAATTCGGCTTATCACCTCCAGAGATGCTCTTTAAAAGTATAACACAGTCCGAAACCGACGGCTTATATGAGCCGTCCATCATATGCTCGTAAAGCTTTACAGCATCCTCCATCATCCTGTTCTTCTGAAGCTGCCTCGATATCTTTATGTAAGTGTCGAGATCCAATTCATGACCGACACTCTTCATCTCGTCAAGAACACTCCAAAACTCCTCAATCGATTCCAGCCTAGCAAGAACTCTAGCAACTGCATTGTAAGTCACTGTATTCTGTTGATAACCAGATTGCTTCCCAACCCAATGAAAGAACTTGTAAGCCTTTAAAGGAGAACTTCGAACCTCTTTCAAAACCCTAATCACGAAATTATCCGAAAGCTGAATTTCAACTTTTGCAAGTTCATTCTCAACCTTATCATCATCCCAATCAGACCCTGAAATTATACCAACAACCTTTTTGACAACACTCTGCATAGCATTTTGCTGAATCCTGCCATTATAAAAATGAGAAAGAGCAGAAACATCACTATTCAGTTTTTCCTTTTTAAAACCTGTTGAAATTGTCAAATACGTTTCTTCATCAAGGTAAAACCCTTTCTCCTTCATGGTCCTTAGAGTAATCCAAAACTCTTTCATTTTCTTATTATTCGCTAAAACCCTAAGAACTAAGCTATAAAGTGAAGAACTTGAGATAAACCATTCTTTCTCACTGACCCAATTGAAAAAGGTAAAAACTTTCTGTGGGTTTTTATCCAATCGCTTCAAAACGTAAACAACAGTTTCATGGGTTAACGATTGATGACAGTTTTCTAACTCTTTCTCTACCTCTTCGGACCAATCGTTTGAGAAAACAAGCTCCAAAATGGAGTTTGGTTTGGAAGAAAAGTAGAGTTTTTGATGAGTGTTGTGAGAAGGTAATGAATCGTGTGAGCGATTGAAAAAGGGGAGTGAAATAGAGGAAGAAGAGAAATGAGTCACCTGGTTTCGAGTTGCAAGAACTCGAGTAGCGAGTGATGAGTTGAGGAATCTGAGGGAAGAGGATATTGCCTTCATGCGATTCATCCTAGAAGTTTAGAGTTATGTTCCTACGATGAAAATGCTGCGCAACCAAACGTGGTGGTGTTTTATTAGAATGGGTTTAAGTTTAAGGTTTAACGACGGGTTTTTGTTGTGGGTATAGATCCGGTGTTTCGGTTTTACCATAACCTGACCTGATTTGTTACTCTAGTTTAAATTCATATTTGGCCTTTTAAGGAGTTCGCGGTGTGATTTTGACGTTAAAAATCATCTAAATTATAAGAGAAAAATGTATACTTAGATTTACTTCGGTTGCCTTTTAAAAATAAAATCGACAAAACCAAAATAAACTAATGCGGTTTGGATTGACTCGTTTTTTATAAGATTTTTATTGAGGCATATATACATCTATAGATAAAAACATAATTTTGTATTTGGTCATTCATATATTATCAAATAACAATAGAACTCATCATATTTAGACAAAAAAAACTCACATTCCCAAAAATCAGATTAGAAAAAAATGGAAAAAATAGTAGCATAAATCAATGTCAAAAATATTATAATAAAATAGAAAAAGCAGAGGAGATGAGAGATTAGGAAAGATGAAAAAGAAAGAACATAAGAGATGTGAGATTAGAGAAGAAATGTACGATTAAAATGTAATTGGAAGAGAAAATAGTAACATAAAAATGAGAAGGTGAAAAAGAATGAACATAAAAGATGAGAGATTATAGTAGAAGATGTGAGACATACATGATAAAGAAGATGAGAAGAATGTGTGGTACTGCTAGAAGAGATTTGAGAAGGTTGAAACTGAAATCCTAAGTGTGAGTAAGAGAAAATCATTAGTAATTCTACGATTAATGCATAATAGATTTGAGTTTTGGGTTGAATATGTGATAACTGAAGTTTGGTTTTAACATAATGTGGTTTGGTTTGGTTTAGTTCGGTTAGCAAAATACAAATTACAAACCAAATCGAATCACACGGTTTTGTTGAAAAATGGTCCAAACACATCCGAACCAAGTGCGATTTTTTGCGATTTTGGTTTGATTTGGTTTGGTTTGCGGTTTTCTATTGGGTTGGTTCGATTTTGAACACCCTTACTTTAAATATTAAATTCACTTCTTAAAGAGTCAGAACAATTGTCTTGTTCATCGAACGCGATTTTTCTTGTAAGTTGTTTGGGGGCATCCCTCTTTGATCTTGTTTTTGTTTATCAAGAACTTGTCAAGATTCTTCCTTTTTCTTTGTCCTCAATTTTATTCCTTGTAATTGATGTGAATTCGAATTTTTCACCATCTTTCATTCCAAATTTAATGGTATCTAGATCATTGCGAAGCTTGAGGAAAATTTATTATGATCCAAGGAGAATTAAAGTCTTATTGAAGATTGTGTCAAGGTGTATCTTGCAGACACTACACCATAGGAAATTTACATCATAGGAAATTGAGTTTGTTGTTGATAGCTAGTTTTGAGACTTGGAGGTGAAGAATGACGTGTTTCAAACCATTGATCATTCAAATCTTGAAATAATCTTCGTGCGCAGCACAACAGAGGACATTAAAGAATCGATACACAAGAAATTTCAAGGATCTACTAAACTGAAATATGCTCATTTACAAGCTCTTTTTAGAGATTTTGAGGTTCTTTGTATGCCAGAGTGTGAATCTGTCACATGTTACTTTGCAGGAATCATTGCAATTTTCAACAATATGACCTCTCATAGGGCTATGAAACCTAAGGTGGTGCATAAGAGGAACAACTTAAGTCCTTAGTGATGTTTACTACTTATCAAGCCTTATAAAAAATCTTCTAAGCATAGGTCATCTATTGAAGAAGAAATAGCGCATTGTATTTCATAACGGCGGTTGCATGGTATTTCATGAGGAGAAGGGTTTGAGCATGTCCAAACAAATATCCTCAGAAAGAATACTTGTAAATTTTGCACTTTTGGTAATTCTTATGAGCTTACAAATGACCGAAGACAATATTTATTTGTGACATTATAGATATAGTCACCTCAGTTTCAAAGACCTTAATATTCTTGTGAAGAAATACATGGTAAAAGGCCTACCTACTCTAAAAGAATTGAATAACATATGTTCAGACTGTGTGATTAGGAAACAACAAAGTGATGTTATCTATAAGCAAGCCTTATGGAAAGCTACTAGTAAGTTAGAATCATACAACCTTATATTTGTTGACCAATAAATCCAAGTACTTATTATTTAAACACTTTCACAAATGGTTGTAGTAGGGAAACATGGACATATGCCTTGCAAGAAAAATCAAGTTCCTTTGATATGCTCAAAAGATAGAAGATGGATCTAGATCCTTTAAATCATGTTTGTCAAAGAGATCACTCCTGGAGAAACTTGGATTAAAGTGAAGCACTTAATTAATCACCTCAGAGTGTTTGAATGTGTAGCATATGCGCATGTGCCAAATGTTTAAAAAAAGAAGCTAGAAAAAAAAGGTATCAAGTGTGTCCACCTTGGTGTCAGAGAAGAATCTAAGGCATACATGTTATATGATATGTCAAGAAGGATATTGTGATAACTAGAGACGTAAAGTTTGAAGAATTCAAGAGTTAGAATCAAAGTTAATTTTCACAAAAGCATAAAATTGAAGTTGATGTTATTAAGGAAGAAAAAGTTAGCTCAAAGAAAAATGGTCCAAAGATAAAAGTTGGAAATCATGAAGAACAAATAAATGAAGGTAATAATAAGACCAATGCACTTGATTTAATGATGAGGAAGTTGACTTTGATGAATATGAACTACCTCCAAGAGAAGGAAGAAAATATGCATACCTTAGGGATGTTGTCATGGGGCAAGAAGTTGTAGAATGTATAAAGTTATACAGCTTTTTCATTTTTAGCACAAGTGATTATCCAAGCACATATAAGAAGATGATATGCTTGAATTTTGAGGGAAGTGATGGACCAAGAAATAAAATCAATAGAAAAGAACAACATGTGGTAGCTAACAAATTTACCATTAGGTTGTAGATATATTGATATCAAATTGATATACAAAACAAAGTCCAATTAAAATGGGTAAATAAAAATCACAAATCAAGGTTGATGGCAAATGGATACTCTCAGAAACATGGAATAAACTATAACGATTTTCCCATTTGCTAGATGGTACACTATTAAAACTATCTTGGCTTTGGTAGCATATAGGAAATGGAATTTATATCAATTTGATGAGAAAAGTGCTTTCGTTCACATAGAGTTGGTTGAAGATTTTTTTGGTGATCAACCTCTTGGATATCAAGAGTATGGAAATGTATAATCTCAAAAAGGAATTGTATAAACTCAAACAATCACTAAGAGTTTGGTACACTAAAATTGAGTCATATTTTTATCAAGAACAACTCAACAAATATCCACATAAGCACACCTTGTTTGTCAAAAAAATAAGACCAAGATAAAGATCATTTTCAATCTTTAGGTTGATGATTTGATGAACATACGAAATGATGAGAAAATGTTTGAGAGCATTAAAATCTCAATGCAAGATAGATTTACCATAATAGATTTGGGCAAGATGAAATATTTTCTTGGTGTAAAAGTTAGTCCGCTTGATTATAATAGCTTAATTCATCAACAAAAGTACGATAAATAAATTCTTTTAAGGTCAATATGTTAAAAAAATGACTTCAAACATAAAAGTGGAAGTGAATTATAGATATAAAAACTTTTTTCCAAACTATTAGGAAATAAATGGTTTTCAAAAGAGTTTTCCATATAAGGTATATTAGAGTAAAGATTAAAGATAATGAATTGAATAATGAAAGAAATAAGGGAGAAAGGAAAGACTATGCCCGACTTTATTCTAGTTCCCCAAATCATGTGGCCTATGTTCAGTCCTCAAGAAGAGCACATTGAGATTTTCACTAACAATCAAGTTTTTAACACAGTTTCAGATTGCAACTTTTATATCTTACAATGAGATAATAATAATAATAACAATGATTACAAATAATATTTATATAAGAGTTTCTCTCTTAACACACATATATCAAATGTATGAAATTGTGAAACTGAGTCTGTGCGCGCGCGTGTATGCATGAGTACGTGCATGTGTGCGCGCGCACGTGTGTGTGGGAGAGAGGGGGAGATAGAAAAAAAAATTGCAAGGTTTTTAGTCAACTAATGTGTTTTTCAAATGACCATTATGATCTTATATATTGGTGAGCTGCCATAAGTTTCCATATAAAATGAAATAATGAAAATAGTGTGTCCTGGTTCCATAATAAATTATGGCATATTCATAGTTAATTATTTGAAGAGTTTTAGGAAACATTTGACATGATACACATCATAATCGATTATACAATAATCATAATCGAGTACTCAACTAAAATAGGTGTATAAACGATAATGACACATCCATAGTTGATGGAAACAGATCCCCTCCAGCATTTTTGGTTCTGCCATCTCTCTTGTGCGATATTGATCGTTGGATTCGACTCTAATTGTTTAATCTTCTTTTACTTTTTTTCTCTTTCATGCTATTAAATTAAGTTAATGATCAAGACGAAAGTAGAATAGAGAGCAGCAGATATTCCACAGGAGTTGATCCAGATCCATAGTTAATTATGGGACGAGATGCACTTCATTAATGATTATGCTTAAAATCATAATCTTGTATACATGTTAAAAATTATTTTCCCTTTTTCAAGAAAGTTTTATTTAAGAGGTTTTAAAAGAGTGATGTTTAGAAGACTATTTTTATAATTGTGTGTATATGTTTCAATATTAAGAGAGAAACACCATTACTTATAATATGATCCAAAGAAGATACAAACACTTAAAATTATGAATCATATCACATTTTTTTACTTAGATTCATTTTTTTTATGATGTTTAGGATATATAATGTTGTTGATTCAATTATCAAAAGTTCTTTCGAATAATGTGGTTAATTAACTCTTGTACTGACTTTTTTTTAAATAATTTTTATAATATTATATATTTTGTTGTAAAAAAAATTATAAAATTTTTTTTCATAAAAATTTCAAATGAAAATTTACTTTGAATAATTATTCTTAAAATGTTATTTTAGGTATATCATCATTTTATAAAAAAAATGGATATCAAATTTTTAAAAATCACTTAATTTAAAACTATTTCAAATAATTTTTCATAAAAATAATTTCTGAGATATAACTTTTTTGTAAAAATTATGATTTTAAATATGTTTTAATCTTTAATAATGTATGTTTAAGTTATAGAATATTAAAATTAGTCTTTTAATTTATAAAAAGTAAATTTTAAAAAACTTATAATATCATAAAAAACAATTTTATAGAATTCATTTTCAAAAATACAAAGAAAAATCATTTTTTTTAAAATAAATTGACCCTTAATTCTACACTAATTTGAGTGTAGAGACAAGATTTGGCTAATGATTAACATTTGAAAATAAAGTACTTTCCTAATACCTTGGCTAAAGATGCATTCATGTGGTTTTCATACTCCTGTTTTTTATAATGAATTTATTTGGTTTTGCATTGACAAGAATTGATTGAGTGAACTTTCTGTAAAATTAATTATAGAGACAAAACCATCTCTACTTTAGGAGAACCAAATATTTCAAAATTAATTTTATATTCTTATAATTACTTTGGCCTCTTCCAACTTGTCTAGCACTAGAAGGGGTAAATCATCAACACCAACCTTTCCCCTTTTTAAGGTTACAAATCATCAAGAACCAAACCCGTTCATTGCCAAAAGAAACAACAAACATTCATTACGTAGTCAACGGTGAAGAACTTCGTGACAAAAAAGTAATTCATTGAAAATGATAACATCACTCTTCCTTCAATTTTCACCCCCAAAACAGTGATTCTTGGAGGTTGACACTTGCCTCAATCCAAGATCATTGCATACCACAAGTCAATAGCTTACCATGGTACTTACAGGTCGGATCTTTCAGCCGAACCATGCTTCGTTGGCATGATTGTAGGTAATTGAAAAACAATGAGATGAACACTAGGAAGTGAAAAAAGTTCTGGAATCAATTAGCACTAGCAGTAGCAGCAGCAGCGATCTGATTCTCCGCTGAAGCAAAAAACTCACTGACTTGTTTACGTTTCCTTATACGAGAAGGACACTTGGACAATAGATCTTTGGCCTCTGTGAGTCTACCTTCTCCGACAAATGATTCAAAAACATGAAGATAGGCTGAATGGGACTGAGGACTTTTCTTTCTCCATGCCTTCAGGAATTTCTCAGCATCCTCCATGGTACCATACTTTGAAACATACTGCACAATAGGTTTGATGAATGGGGAGTAATTGTGTTTACGCATCAAACATAAAAGGTCAATTGCATCCTCGATTTTTCGAATTCCTAATAGGTTTTCAATCAATCTCTCATATGTACGTTGCCTAGGAAATGTGCTGTGATTCCTAACCATCTCTACAAGAAACTTGTATGCATTATCTATTTTCTCTTGACTAAGAAAACTGTCAACCAGAACGCCTATAGCATCTGCATCTGCGTCGCAGCCCTTTTCAGCCATCGTAACTAAACAAAGTAACGCCTTCTCTACTTCATTGGCAGCACAATGCCCTTGGATCAGGATGGACCAAGTTTTGTTATCAGGAATGCAGCCACTAGATTCCATCTCCTCCAACACCTTACATGCTTCTTCAACCCTCTTCATCTTACAAAGTCCAAAAATCATTTGACTGTAGGTGGTGTTATCCGGTTCATAGCCAGCATTTCTCATAGTCTTAACAATATTTTCTGCTTCGTCAAATTTCCCAGCACTTGTCAAACACCGGTGGATTCCATCATAGATTTCCTTTGTGAGAGTATGTCCTGCAGATTCATATTTCTCGGCTACCCTGAAAGCTAGTTCAGAATTTGGTGAATCACTTGTAGCAGTTGCATTTAAAATGACACAGCAATCACGAGCCGATGGCTCATACGGACCATTCATCATAACCTCGTAAAGCTTGACAGCATCCTCCATCATCTGATTCTTCACAAACTGCTTTTTTATATTCATATAAGTATCAATATCCAATCCATGGTTCACACTCTTCATCTCCTCAAGAACACTCCAAAACTCGTCAACCGAACCAGGCCTCGCAAGAACTCTAGCAACTGCATTGTAAGTCACTGAATTCTGTTGATAACCAGATTGCTTCCCAACCCAATGGAAGAACTTGTAAGCCTTTAAAGGACAACCCCGAAGCTCTTTCAAAACCCGTATTACAAAACTATCCGAATATTTAATTTTAAGCCCCGCAAGTTCATTCATAACCTCATCACCCCATTCAGATCCTGAAATGATACCAACAACCTTAGTGAAAACACTTTGCCTTGCATTTTCCTTAAGCATTTGCTTAAAAAAGGTTTTAAGACAAGCAAAATCCCTATTCATTTTCTCTCTTCTAAAACCCTCTAAAACCGTTGTATGCGTAACCCGATCAAGATAGAACCCTTTTTTCTTCATCATCGTTAGAGTAACCCAAAATTGATCAATTGTAACCTTATTAGCTAAAATCCTAAGAACCAGGTTACACAATGAAGAACTTGCCAAAAACCATTCTTTCTTACAGACCCAATTGAAAAAGCAAGAAGCTTTTAGTGGGTCATTTTCCAAATGCTTCAAAATGTAAACAACAGTTTCGTGGGTCAAAGATGGGTAACATTTTTCTAACTCGTGTTCAAACCCTTGAGACCAAGCGTTGGTCAAAACAAGCTCTACAACGGAGTTGGGTTTCGAAGAAAAATAGTGTTTTTGTTGAGTGGTTGGGAAACGCAAATCATGAAACGGAAAGGGGGCGAAAAAGGGTGGTGAAGTATAGGGAGAGAAGTGAGAAACCTGGTGGTTGTGAGTGAATTGGGGCGACCGAGTTGGAGTGACTCGGATGGCGAATGACGAGTTGAGGAATCGGAGGTTGGAAAGAGTTGTTTTGAACCTTTTCATTGCTGATCGGAGTGACGACGCAGGTGGCGGAGTAATGTATTCCCATACAAAACCATAGGCGAAATCAAAATATGCTTCGTAGGGTAGGTAAATGGTTTTTTTTAATAAAGGCCAAGATATATTAAAAAGCATGGTGTTACAACCGGATAAAAAAAATTCTTAAGACCTCCTATGCGAAAATTTAAAAATGCCTCTAATTTTTATAGAAGTATTTTCGGACGTATTTGAACACACATTAAATATAGATCATTCTGAGGGATGTCTTATTATTTAGTTTTTTTATTCTAAAGATACATCTTTGAAATATTTTCGTAGTTACATTTTCGTAACACACACATCACTAGCAGAACTTTTGTTTCGAAACGGAAATATATATTTCACGTAGCCCTTACATCTGTTTGCGTCTTGAGCTCAAATTTGTTGAACTCAATCTTCCCTCAGTTGTTAATCGACGGTGAACGGTACTCGAGATTCACAATTTTACCTAGACATGTAATCGTTATCATCCAACAATTTCAAGAGTTGTTGCATTTCAGTTCTATCCCCATAAGCGTCTTGTTAGTTTGGTACCGAATATTATACACTTACTTGATATTTGATACATTTTCGGGTCTTTTTCGTTTCAATGTTCCAAGTATATTTTTGGTTGAACCAAATTCAGTGTCATATCAGTAACACATTCTTTCTCTTCCGGCATGAGCCGACACACACTAGGATGACCGACTAATTTTTCACACAAATCATGGTTATGCAAACCACATATGACATTAAATCTCCAATTTTTGTTTGGCAACATGTAACCACACACCTTAAATAGACACTCACATTTTTTTATATCGGCGTCGTCTCTTTTAAAAATCCCGAGTGAAGTTGTATATTTTTCACTTCTTTCGCATGTCATTGTCACTGTTGGTTCTAGGTGTCGACAGCAATTTTGGTAAAACCAAGAGGGTTCACAAGATGTTACATGTGATGTCTTAACATAAGATATCTTGTACCTGCTGGAGGTTTAAAATATAATTATGCATGATTGTTTCAGGATGTCATACCCGATGTCATGACATATGATATCATGTATCTGCTGGATATTTAAAATGGAATTATACAGGATTGTTCCAGGATGTCAGACCCGGTGTCATGACATTTGTATACAGAACATTCAGTCTGAATATTATGTATTATGTGATTGTGTTTTTAAGGGCAATTTGTGTATGATTGATGAGTTAATTGAACACGCTATCAATCAGCAATTACAACGTGATTAACTTATTTTCCAAAGAGATCTAATCAACTGTCATAAGAAGATTTGAATGGAAAATAGTTTTAGGGTTTTATGATGTCCAAGCAAAGCTGAATGCTTCTATAAAAAGGACATGGAAAACCTGATTTGATACACAAGAAATATAGAGCGAAATATTGAGAGAGAATAAGGGTTTTAGTCTTGTGTGGTCGTGTGACTTGTAAGCCATTCAATTCATCCATAGATGATTGAATTGGTCTGATTTTTGAGTTGTAATTTGTCACTCTAAGCTTTTAAGCATGAGTGTGTGTCTACTTGATTGAAGTTGCTAAGTAAGATTAAGTGTGTGTCTTTGAAGAGTGTCTTTATTTCAGTATAATTCTTGTTTAATATCACTGGTGTGATTGAGGGGGAGTGAGTGGGATCTCATATCTAAGAGTTCTTAGGTAGAAGTCATACGGGTAGAGATTAGGTGAAAAAGACTGTAACTTGTGTTGTTTAATGAGAGTCTTTGAACTGATTCTATTTAGTGGATTTCCTTCCTGGCTTGGTAGCCCCCAGACGTAGGTGAGTTGCACCGAACTGGGTTAACAATTGCTTATGTCTTTTGCATTATTGTTCTCTATCTTTGATCCTCTTTGTATTATTCAGATATTAGTGTCGTGACATTACCTTCGACATCTCATATCTGATACCAGAATTTCAATTGGTATCAGAGCAGGCATCCTGCTCTGGTTCTGAGTGAGATCTAGGGACGATACTTTCTGGTACTATGGAGAGAGATGGAGGATCTGTTCACAGACCACCTATTTTAGATGGATCCAACTATGACTACTGGAAACCTCGAATGGTAGCCTTCCTAAAATCTCTGGATAATAAGGCTTGGAAGGATGTGTTGACAGGCTGGGAACATCCAATAGTTACTAAGAAAGGAGAAGCTACAACTTATAAAAAGCCTGAAGAACAATGGACCAAGGAGGAGGATGATCTAGCTCTTGTAAATTCTAAAGCATTGAATGCTATATTCAATGGAGTAGACAAGAATATCTTCAGATTGATAAACAACTGTGAGGTGGCTAAAGATGCTTGGGACATTCTCAAAACCACTCATGAAGGCACCTCTAGAGTGAAGATGTCTAGACTGCAGCTGCTCACCACCAAGTTTGAAAATTTAAGGATGAAAGAAGATGAAAATATTCATGAATTTCATATGAGTATCCTTGAAATTGCTAATGCCTCAGGAGCCCTGAGAGAGAAGATGTCAGATGAAAAATTTGTAAGGAAAATACTCAGGTCACTCCCTAAGAGATTTGCTATGAAGGTGACAGCCATAGAAGAGTCTCAAGACATCTCCAATATGAGAGTTGATGAGCTAATTGGTTCCCTCCAAACATTTGAGATGGGAATGTGTGATGGATCTGAAAAGAAATCCAAAAGCATAGCCTTCATGTCAAACACTGAGGAGGAAGAGGAGGAAAGTGGTCAGGATGTTGAAGAAGATCTGGCAAATGATGTAGCAATGTTGGGAAGACAGTTCAACAGACTTCTGAAAAAGATGGATGTAAGATCTAAGGCAAATGTCAAGAACATCTCATCTGACATCAGTAAATGCAACAATGCTGGAAGAAGAACAAGGTCAGATGAAAAGCCCAAAGAAGGAAAAGGAGTTCAGTGCCATGAATGTGATGGGTATGGACACATTAGAACTGAATGTGGAATCTACCTCAAGAAACAGAAGAGGAGTCTTGCTGCCACTTGGTCTGATGAAAGTGAAACAGAAGAGTCTGCAAATTTGGTGACTACCTTGACTAGAAGATGGGGTTCTGATGAAGACTCAAGTGATGATGAAGTAACCTTTGAAGAGTTGGCCACTACCTACAGAAAGTTGTGTCACAGAAGTACAGAAGTGTGTAAACAGGTTGAAAGCCAGAAGAAGGTAATAACTCAACTGGAGAATGAGAAGGTAGAACATGTTGTTAGACAAATACAGTCTGAATTTGAGATGAGCCTTGTTGGACTTGGGCTACAAGTCAAGCAGATAGAAGATTCTATTTTTCTATCTCAAAGCAAATATGCCAAGAACAATGTTAAGAAGGTTGGTATGGAGAATGCAAGTCATAAAAGGACACCTGCTCCTACACATTTGAAAGTCTCCAAAGATGAAAATGGTGTTTGTGTTATATATCAAGCTGAATACATAGCAGCTGGAAGTAGCTGCTCTCAATTGGTTTGGATAAAACAAATGTTGACTGAATACTATGTCACACAAGATGTCATGACATTGTATTGTGACAACCTGAGTGCTATAACTATTTCCAAAAATCCTATTCAGCACAGCAGGATAAAGCACATTGATATTTGTCATCACTTCATTAGAGAACTTGTGGAAGAGAAAATCATAGCACTGGAGCATGTTACTACTAAAATGCAATTAGCTGATATATTTACAAAGGCTTTGGATGTTAATCAGTTTGAATGTTTAAGAGGGAAAATAGGGATTTGTATTCATGAGAATTTATAGCAATTAAAGTGGAGTGGAAAAGGTAATAAAAATATTGTCTGCTCACTTAAAAGAAAGTGCCTTATTTATGGTAAATCATTACCTAGTATTGGAACTAGTATCTATACCATCTTCACACGCTACCTCAACACAACCACTTCCATCTTCATCCAACTGCTCAGACCATCTCTAGGGCAACAAAACGTTTCTCAAAAGTTCAACAAAATGTCACAACATCCCTCATCCTCTGGTTCAAAACCCACTCACAAAGCAAGGACTCCCTCCATGGAGTTTCTGGATGAAGATATTTTGGAGGTTATTCCTCTTTCTGTAATCCCAGGTGACGCCCCTGGCCCTTCTTCCACGGCTGGAAACAATTAAGGTAACAACTCTGAAAACCCTCCTCCTAAGGATGACATGACTATACAGATCGTGTTATTAGGAACCTGGTAACTAGGATTCTAAACGAAGGACATGCAGTCAAGGGAGTTTCGACTCCTCTGTCTAGAAGGGACCCCTCACCTGAGGTGGAACCTCAAACTGAGAAAGATGATGATTCATCTAGATCAGAGAAAGACATTGCTGCTGAGGGACTGTGCTCTCTAGGAAAAACCATGCCTAGCAAGAATCCTATAGATGCTTCTCATTCTAAGAAGCCTGACACTGCTGAGAGAGTAATTGATTTGGAGGAAGAGAGTTTAGAAGAAGAAGATGCCACCCTGGTTCATCACTTGAAACCAAGTGTTGCAAAGAAAATGAAAACCAGGAAAGCAAGATTGTGGTTGAGATGTTGACAGCCAGAACTAGGAGGAAGGTTGCTGTTGTAGGTCCTTCTAAATCATGGAGTAAAGTAGAGGTTAAGAAGAGGAAGGTCAGAGAAAGTTCTGACTCTGAAGATGATGTCGAAGACGATGTCCCAGAAATTTCTCCTACTAAAAGGAAAACTGTTAGAAAGTCTCCAGCTAAGGTTGCAGTTGTGCATTTGGACAACATTTCCTTCCATCTGGAAGATGGTGCTTCCAAGTGGAAATTTGTTATACAGAGGAGAGTTGTTGTGGAGAGGGAACTAGGGAAAGATGCTGTAGAAGTGAAGGAGGTTATGGAATTGATCAAGTCTGCAGGTTTGTTGAAGACAGTTAGTGCATTACCCTAATGCTTTGAAGGTTTGGTGAAGGAGTTTGTGGTTAATATCCCTGAGGATATTTCTGAAGGAGAAGTGCGATCCAAAACGCAGCGGAAATTAAAATTTTCTCCTTTAGAGATCCTTACGAATGGGCATGATCAGTGATAGAATAGTTACCTCTTGTGACGGTTGAAACCTTTGATGCAGATCTACGGAGCGATCATGAACGTTGAACGATGACAACGCCTCTACTCAGTCCACACGAACGGATTCCTTCAATCTCAGTGCTAGCTGTTATGAATGAAGGCTTTGAGTGAGAGAGAGAGAGAGAGAGAAAGAGAGAAATAAAACGAAAATGCAACTGCTGCAAATGCTTTTGCACAAGGGTTCTATTTATAGAACCACTTGTGTGGGCTTCAAGCTAAAAAGCCCACTCAAGTGTATGTGGCCCATATTTTATAATATGCCCAAAAAGACTTAAGCGCGTGGTACCTTACTATATTTCGTATTCTACTTAAGTACACCGTACCTTACGATGTTCTACAATTCACTAAAGTGCACCGTACCTTACGGTGTTCCTTAGTTACTCTATCTCTCATCAATCCGTCCTTTGTGTGTGACCCTGTAGGTTTTCGCGACATTGGCAATTATATTAAATCACACATTTGACATAATAAATAGTGAGCGGTATCTAGCAACACATCACTGCTACCCAAGACACGAAAATGTCATGTGATCTGACAAATCCTTATGTGATAATACTTATGTGTAGAATTACCCTTTTTCCCTTATGTCTATATTGAACACAAGGCATAGACCGTGTCATCCTTGTCCAGTTCAATATTGGGCCCATAGATATTTATCTTGTTATACAGGATGGGCAAAAATTCCATCTAGGTCACTCATGTCCCTCAGCATGCTTCGTGGAGTACCCATCAACTCTCTTTATGGTTATCCAGTTACGGACAATGTTTGATCAACAATAAAGCACTCGACTCTACATCTAGGATCCATAGTGGTTTCAGGTCGAAGGGTGGTATACACCATTATCACCATGAGAATAACTTATGGCACTTTGCATAACTTTCTATATAGTATTCTCATAGCGGGCCAATCCAGTATAAATATTACTCTTAATATTAATACCTATGTTTAAGACTTGATAACTCATTATCCATGATCCATGAGATGTGATCATCAGTCTATATACATAATAGTCTTTATGCTTTAATGTTATCCCACTTCACAATAAAGCTCAACTACGGATACTTTAAGAATATTGTCCTTATGTTTAATGTGATCTCATGATCAAGTCACACTTGATACATTAAACGGACTAGCTATTTTAGGGACTTTATTAAGCAACCGTAATAAAGAAAAAGCCTTTTATTATTAATAAATAATTCGATACAAGTACCAAAAGTATTGGCCTCTAGGGCTTACACCAATAATTTCTAACAAGAATAGCAAGGAATTTTGCAAGGTGTTTGTGAGAGGAAGATGTGTAAGGTTCTCCCCAACTATAATCAATAAGTTCCTAGGGAGAGGAACTAAAGGAGTTGTGGAGTTAGAGGCTACAGACGATGAAGTCTGTAGGACAATCACTGCTAGCCAAGTCAAGGAATGGCCAAGCAAAAAGCATCTATTTGCTGGCAAATTAACTGTAAAGTATGCCATCTTGCATAAGATTGGTTCAACCAACTGGATGCCAACAAACCATATCTCAACTATCTCTAATGGTCTTTGAAGGATAATCTATGTTATTGGAACCAGGCTCAACTTTGATTTTGGAAGGTTCATGTTTGAACAAATTGTTAGACATGCCTCCACTAATGCAGTAAAGCTACCTATTGCCTTTCCCTCTATCATTTGTGGAATTATTTTAAGCCAGCAACCTGGTATTCTAAACACAAGTGATATCCCCAATCGAAGGAAGCCTCCATTGTCCATTCACTACAAGTTATTTGAAGGAAGTCATGTCAATGACATTGTCATGACATCTGCAAGGAAGGAGCCAGCCTCTCAACATGGCCTGATTGCTCAATTGAAGGAAACTTGTAAGGAGCTGGAAACTGGGATTAGGGTTTCCAAGGCTAGGAAAGAGGCTTTAGAGGTTCTCATTAGTAGCTTGGAGCAAGAAGAGATGGATAAGGTTGGTGAAGCCAAGGAGTCAGATGCCCACACCTCAAGTGAGAGGTCTAATTCTCAAGATCAATCTAGTGGCAGTTCTGAATCTGAAGGTGAAGAAGATGCTACTTCCTTAGACTAAGTTGTGGTGATGGTCCCCTTGTTTTATTGCTGTGTGTTTCTGGATGCTGTTTTGGATGCTTGGATGTTTTGTTGTTTTTCTGTTTGATGTTTGTATTTTTTTTTTTTTGCAGTCCTTTCAGATGCCATGATGTAATATTTGGGCTCTTTATGAGTTCTCTGGATTTCTGATTATCTCAGCTATTGCAGCTGTGTATAATTATGGTTTTGTATCTCCTGACATTGTGTTTTAACATTTTAAATGTTATAACATCCTTTGTGACATTCTCTGCTGGACTGATTGACATTTATTTTGTCTAATTGGTCACTTTGGTCTATTTTGACAAAAAAGGGGGAGAAGTGATTATGTGGAGAGCTGCAGTTAAATGTGTGGATGTGGAGATCTGCAGTGTTGATGTAGCTAGCTAGGCTAAATAGATAAATAGCTGATGTTGAAGGAGATGTTTGATGTGGGACAGAATGATGTTCTATTTTGTGATGTGGAACAGCTGATGTTGAAGGAGATGTCTGATGTTGAACAGAATGATGTTCTGTTCTGTGATGTTGGAGGAGATGTCTGATGTTCTGTGCATGTTATGTGTTGCACAGGTGATGTTGAAGGAGATGTCAGAGGGTAACTCTGAATGTTACAGGTGCTGAAGGAGATGTCTGTATTGAACACACTTAGGGGGAGAAGAAGTACCCATGTGTTTTTTATGTGTGTTTTACTAGTTGCTATTATAGCTAGTAATTCTGTTTGCTTCTGTTGCTGCTTAAACGTTGTTATGTTGTTTAACTGCTGATGTGTTTTTTCTTGTGAACAAAATGGACTGATATATGTTTTAGCCAACATTTGCCAAAGGGGGAGTTTGTTGGTTCTAGGTGTTGGTAGAAATTTTGGTAAAACCAAGAGGGTTCACAAGATGTTACATGTGATGTCTTAACATAAGATATCTTGTACCTGCTGGAGGTTTAAAATATAATTATGCGGGATTGTTTCAGGATGTCATACCCGATGTCATGACATCTGATATTATGTACCTGTTGGATATTTAAAATGGAATTATGCAGAATTGTTCCAGGATGTCAGACCCGATGTCATGACATCTGTATACAGAACATTCAGTCTGAATGTTATGTATTATGTGATTGCGCTTTTAATGGCAATCTGTGTATGATTGATGAGTTAATTGAACACGCTATCAATCAGTAATTACAACGTGATTAACTTATTTTCCAAAGAGATCTAATCAACTGTCATAATAAGATTTGAATGGAAAATAGTTTTAGGGTTTTATGATGTCCAAGCCCAGCTGAATGCTTCTATAAAAAGGACATGGAAAACCTGATTTGATACACAAGAAATATAGAGCGAAATATTGAGAGAGAATAAGGGTTTTAGTCTTGTGTAGTCGTGTGACTTGTAAGCCATTCAATTCATCCATAGATGATTGAATTGGTCTAATTTTTGAGTTGTAATTTGTCACTCTAAGCTTTTAAGCATGAGTGTGTGTCTACTTGATTGAAGTTGCTAAGTAAGATTAAGTGTGTGTCTTTGAAGAGTGTCTTCATTTCAGTATAATTCTTGTTTAATATCACTGGTGTGATTGAGGGGGAGTGAGTGGGATCTCATATCTAAGAGTTCTTAGGTAGAAGTCATACGGGTAGAGATTAGGTGAAAAAGATTGTAACTTGTGTTGTTTACTGAGAGTCTTTGAACTGATTCTATTTAGTGGATTTCCTTCCTGACTTGGTAGCCCCCAGACGTAGGTGAGTTGCACCGAACTGGGTTAACAATTGCTTGTGTCTCTTGCATTATTGTTCTATATCTTTGATCCTGTTTGTATTATTCAGATATTAGTGTCGTGACATTACCTTCGACATCTCATATCTGATACCAGAATTCAGTCACAAAAGCGCATCTTCCATCTAAACCATTATCGTACCTTCCAATAACCACACTATATCCAAGTTTAGAGGCCTCCATATGAATCCATTGAAGCATTTGATCATGAGATTCAAACTCTTGCTAGTTTTTAAATTGGTTCCCAACATCTACCGCCTTCACAACAATACCTTGGAAATTCTGAGAAATAACTTATTTTGGGAAAATATTGGGGTGCATAATATCTAATAAAAACAATTACAACAAAACAGTATATCAACACTACTGCTGAAAATAGAGTTGGAAAATGAACACAAACTAGTTCCGGAAATGCATCTCCGAAAATGTTCATACTCGTTCCAGAGATACATTTTCGAACACAATGCTCGTTTTTCAGACAAAATACATGATTAATGTGAGCAATGTTGTGTGAAATAAAGGATCTTTACTTTAAATTTTAACTTCTTTTGCTCCCTTTGATACGATGAACCATAAGTTTGGAGATTTGGAGTGAAAAATGGATGGAGAATTAAAGGTTTTTGGTGAGGGTTTGTAGAGGAAAACAACAATTGATGTATGATCATGCAACTGTTTATTTTATCAGATTATTCCGGAGATGCATCTCCGAAAACATCTGACATGCAAATGTGACCGAATATTTCAAAATCCCGCCCAAACTTTCAGAGATGTAGCTCCGAAAATTCTACTGAACTGATCAATTATGAATATATTTTTTGAAATGTTTCGGAGATGCATCTCCAGAATAAAAATGACCCAACTTATAGGGTGTCACTCATAATGGTTTATATTGTGTGTGTGTTGGGTGCATCTGAAGATGCATCTTCAAAAACTAGGGGGCATTTTAGAATTTTCGCGTGGTGCATTAGAAGAATATATGGTGCATTAAGAAACTATCTAAAAAAGGACACACACAAGCCCCGGCAAAATTAAGAGAACCTAAAAAAAGGAATACCTGACAAATTATTTAGAAAACTCTATCTAATAGCTAGAGGGATAGAGTCAAAAAATAATGTGAAATTTGCGTTGAGGCCAATATTAGCAAAATCATCGACACAAGAATTTCATTCCCTAAATATATGCGTAATGAGTAAGTTAGAAAAATTAGAGGGACCGATGTTCTCTAGCCACTTGTTTCTCAGGCCACGGGGAATTAAACTAGGATTTGAGCAAGCTTTGATGACCAACAAACTGTCGATTTCGATCCAAAGCTTATGCCAACCTCTGCAAACTGCAATATCAAATTTTCTGCGTAAGCAATTAGAAAATCACCCTTGTAGTTCCGAAAAATTCCACCATACCCCGTCTCGTTTGTAATGGAACGAAACGCTCCATCACAATTAAACTTATACCAATTAGGAAGATGAGGGGTCCAAAGGACTTCAATAATATTAGGTGCTCTAGGCGGATTAATTGTGACACCAAAAGCTTTAAGAAACACAAAGTTAGCCATGGAGATAGAGGATAGCTTATTAGTATTATTACCAACCAACATAGTCTGATCTAGAATTTTGTTGGTAGAGTTTGTCCTACTGGGCTTAAATTCTCATGCTTGCATTTATTCCTGGTAAGCCAAATTTGATTAATAATAAAGGTGGTGGTTGTTATCAACACAAGACTTGTTTGTTGCAATCTGTTATTGTTTTAATACTCAAACTAAGCAGGCAGGGAATTAGGATTGGAACTAATCCCAACCTTCTCCTTTAGCCAACTCCATAAAGACCTAGCAAAAGAACAATGAAAAACAATGATCAATATTCTCTTCAGTCGCATTGCAAAAACAACAGAATAGCCGCTAAAGCTATCCCTCTCTGTGTGACCTGCGATTCAATAGGGATTTACCCATGATAAAGCCTCCATAAAACCAAAGACTTGCTAGGAGAAATGTCGGTGCAACACAAAAAACCGGCCCAATGAGTATCCATGGTTCCTCAATCTTCAAAGAAGTAAGAATCCTTGAGGGTGAGGGAACCCAACACTGTATGATTCCACACAGGCTGATCAGAAGTGTTGTTGTTAGTGGAAGAGATAAAAGGCAGACTATTAATTAAAAAGGGAAACCAAATGTTCCAAGAAGTAGGGAAGTTCCACTACCCATCAAAAATGAAATCAAAGACGGAGGTGTTCACTTTAATATCTTTGGAACTGAGAACATTCAAAGAAGTATTATGGATCAGGGGTTGATTGCACAAGGAAGCAGACCAGGAATTGATATTAGTATCTGAGCCTCAAATGCAACTAGTGTTATGATCAAGCACTGAGTCTTCAGACTTTAACCCCGTCCAAATCGAGGAGAATATATGGTAATTAATGACTCCATTCCTATTGAAAACTCTCTTCTTGAGGAGGATTGTCCAATAATCCTTGCTAGTTCTTAAACTCCATGATAGCTTGAGGTTTATGGCCTCATTCAACCTGATTAAGAAATGCAAACCCATACCGCCTTTAGAGTAAGGTTGACAAGTCTTCCTCCATGAAACCATACACATATTTGCAGTGTGAATGTCACCAGGCTAAATAAAGTTCCTACAAGCTTGCTTAATTTTTCTCAGCAGTACCACAAGCCAAGAATACATGCTGATGGAATAACTTATCATACTGTGAATGATAGTTTTTAACAAGGGTGAGTCTACATGTCATAGAAAGCAAAGTCCCCTTACACACATTCTCCAAAATTTTATCAACTATAGGATTGGGATGAGATGATTTGACTCGCCCTCTAAAAATTGGGATCCTGAGGTAAGTTAAAGGAAGAACACATTTAGTGAAACCATTTCTAATCAGAATTATGTCCAACTGACTCTCAGTGATAGAACTAGAATAAACAAAGGATTTGGTGAGGTTGAAGCTTTCAACCGAGGCTGCCAAATAATCATGAAAAGCCTTTTTGAGAGACTGAATATTGGACGACTTACCGATACAGGATATCATGAGTTAGTTAGCATAGAAGACATGAGATGGAACTAAGTTGTTTCTAGATAACTTTATCAGATCATAGCCTCCTTACGATGTAACACCCTTCTATACCCCAAAACAGTAATCTGATATTTTAATTAATAAACATAACCACAAGGGTGTCACACACATTAAAACACATAACCTGCTCCGTAACATGGGTTTCCAAAAAAAAAATCAAGTGCACATATTTATACCTGGGATGTTACACGACATCCAACACGTCTGATTTATACTTGGGATGTTACACGACATCCAACACATCTAATTTCAGTCAAGTACTTGTATAATAAGGCATTTAGTACCTGTCCTCGCATGCTCACCCCAGAGTTTGCGGTATCATCGCAGAGAAATCACTAATAAACATACCACAATAGTATTGTAACTCAAGACATTAAGTCTCATAAATTTCAACTTAATCGCATAATCAAAAGAGTATGTCAATCAACTCAAAACAACTTAAAATCTCCAGAACACAAAAGTTTGTAACATCGACAACAATGATACAAAAAATTGAATCAATCATTTATCCCAACCCGATGTTACATTATCAAAGCAAGGAACCACTAAATAAAAGCGATAAACTACGAAAGTAACTCCAAGGCTATCTTCCACTTACTTCAGCAATGCTACTTCTGAGTATCTGCATGATTCCCATGTAAAGGCAACATTCAAACAGAAGGGGTGAGAATTTATTTCAATAATAACGATATAGAATGAAGAATAAAGTACATCTACATAATCATGTACAACAATATATCGCATTCTTACATTCAAATCATAATCAACATCATACACGACAACATCTCAATTATCATCAACATCGTATAAAACCATATCTCAATTATCATTAACATCATATGCAACAACATCTCATCCAATAACACATCAACAATAATCAATACAAATGCAACACTTATGCAATATACTCAACACCGACTCGACATGCATGTGGTACCAAATATGAACACTCAGGTTCATCTCACTCCATGATCCCCATCATAGGATTGATTCCCTCTTGAAACCAGAGAACACCAAAATCGTTACCATCACCATAGGTAACGCTTCACTAATCTCCCATAATAGGAATTAGCTACTCACACCCGATCCATCACAATGGGATCGAGGCTCACCAAAATTGTACCAAAGTTTGTACACCATGATACATGAACTCACATTAGCATACATTAGCACCAAATTAATTATCAAAGTAATTACCAAATAGTAATTATAATAATCACCAAAATCATTGCAAAAATTATCATCCAAAATTATCAATTAAATAGTTAAACAAATGTGATAACATATTCACATTATCATTACATAAGTATACACGTTTCAGCATAGTAATTTATATGATCATCATACAATACAATATCATGTTCACATGATAATTAAACAAGTGTGATAGCACATGTTACCATATATGTAATTATGATGTGAGATAGAAGCTATATGACATGTGCATGCTGTTATGAATATGTTTACATGATAAAGTAGTGTAATATTGATGTGAGATATCATATAACAATAAGTCACAATAATTTCCATACAATACACTTATAGTGAAAGCCTTTTCTTTTCTCTTAATATTGGAATAAATTCCCACCCTTACCTTAGATTTTCCAACAAGATGCACACTTCGAACTCTAACAATGGAGTTTTCCTTTAGTCCTAACTCTTGTCTGTCCTCACCACAAAATTCTATTTCACGTAAAAATCCTCCAAACTCTCTTACTAACCTTTTTATCATTAACCTAATCCCCCCCCCCTCTCTCAATTAGGAACTTCCACCATTACCCTCCCTTATCATCTTATTTACCACCATACCCCTCTTGACTCTAATTTTCTTTTAATAAAATAATACTAATAATATTCTTCTTTTTCTCCCTACTATTTCTACTCTTCTATTTTATTCCAACCAATTAATAAAATAGTTATAGGCTAATTATTAAAAATCATACACAATTAATTTAAAACACCCATTAATCATATAAAAATCTAAATAATTCAAATTAATTAATTAATTAAATTCGGGGTGTTACAACTCTCCTTCACCTAAGAAATTTTTGTCCTCGAAAATTACCTGATGAGAATAGAGTCGGATACGACTCTCTCATTTGTTTTTCACGTTCCCAAGTAGTGCTCCCACCAACTGGTCCTCCCCAAACTACCTTTACCAAGGCAATCTATTTACCCTGCAACTGCTTCATTTATCGATCCTCTATTTGCATGGGTGATGCCTCCACAGTCAAGTTATCTTTCATCTGTACATCATCCACTTGGATCACATGAGACAGATCCGGGATGTATGTCCTCAATTGAGACACATGAAACACATCTTGAAGATTAGAAAGTAGCGGAGGCAAAGCAATCCTATAGACCACCTTTCCTACCCGTTGTAAAATCTGGTACGGACCAAAAAACATGGCGTGAGCTTTCGAGACTTCAAAGCTCGACCAATACCAATTACCGGCGTAACCCTCAAAAACATGTGATCTCCCTCCTGGAACTAAAGCGCTTTCCTCCTCTTGTCATGGTAACTTTTCTGACGACTCTGCGATGCTTTCATCTTTTCTTGGATCATCTTGATCTTTTTAGTAGTCTGGTGAACAATATCAGGTTCGAGCACAACACTCTTGCCGGACTCATACTAACACAAAGGAGTCATACACCTCCTACCATACAATTCCTCATACGGTTCCATTCCAATACTAGAATGATAACTATTGTTGTAGGTAAACTCAATCAACGACAAGTAGCTATCCCGAGCACCTCCTTGTTCTAGCACACAAGCCCTCAGCAAATCTTCCAACGACCGAATGGTCCTCTCGGTTTGACCGTTCATCTGAGGATGATAGGAAGAACTCAACCTCAACTTAGTACCCAAAGATGTCTGCAAACTCTCCCAGAACCTCGATGTAAATCTCGGATCTCTATCAGATACAATAATTGATGGAATACCATGTAGTTTCACAATCTCATTGATATACAATTTGGCCAACTTCTACAAAGAAAAATTTATCCTCATTGGTATAAAATGAGCTGATTTGGTCAATCTATCAACAATCACCCAAATTGAATAGCATCCCTTCGAAGTCTTCGGTAGACCTGTCACAAAATCCATGGAAATGCTATCCCACTTCCACTCTGGAATATTCAACGGTTGCATCAGACCCAACAATTTTTGATGTTCAATCTTCTACTTCTGACAAGTCAAACAAGCATACACAAACTTAGCTACTTCCTTCTTCATTCCTGGCCACCAAAAGAATTTCTTCAAGTCTTGATACATTTTTACGGCACTGGGATGAATACTTAGCCCACTTTTGTGACCCTCATCAAGAAGGCTCTTCTTAATTTTTGGCACATCTGGAACACACACCCTGTCTCTGAACCTCATCACCTCATTCTCATCAACCCGAAAATCACCCCCGTTACCTTGGTTGATTAACGTGAGACGATCCACCAAACCCAAATCAGATTTCTGGCCTTCTCTGATTTCTTTGAGAATACCACTAATCAACTTCAGCACACCCAACTTCACACTGTTAGGAGTCGCTTCACACACTAGACTCATATCTCTGAATTGTTCAATCAGTTCTAGCTCTCGAACCATAAGCGTTGACATATGTAAGGACTTCCTACTCAACGTATCAGCTACAACATTAGCCTTACCCGGATGGTAACTCAATTCAAATTCATAATCCTTCAAAAGTTCAAGCCATCTCCTCTGCCTCATATTCAACTCTTTCTGATCAAATAGATACTTCAGGCTCTTGTGACCACTGAACACTTCAAACCTAGATCCAAAAAGATAATGCCTCCAAATCTTCAAAACAAAAACCACAACTTCCAACTCTAAGTCATGCGTAGGATAATTCCTTTCATGAACCTTCAGTTGTCTGAAAGCATAAGCAATGACCTGACCATTCTGCATCAGTACACCACCGAGATCTATCCTTAACGCATCATAATATACTACAAAAGACTCACTTGGATTGGGCAAGATCAATACCGGAGCACTCGTCAATTTCTTCTTGAGTTCTACAAAACTCTCTTCACATGCAACATCCCACATGTAAGCTTGACCCTTTTGAGTCAACTGAGTCAAAGGCAGTGCTAACTTTGAAAATCCTTCTATAAACTTACGATAATAACCAACTAAGCCAAGGAAACTTCGAATTTCAGTAGCAGACTTCGGAGTCTCCGACTGTAACACAACATCAACTTTCGACGGATCAACCGCAATTCCTCCCCTAGAAATCACATGGCCGAGGAAACTCACTTCTTTTAACCAGAATTCACACTTTGACAACTTGGCATAAAGCTTCTTGTCTCTCAACACCTGCAATACAACTTTTAGATGCTCTGCATGCTCTTCCTCATACTTAGAATATATCAAGATATCATCGATGAATACGACCACAAATTGATCCAAATAAGGATAAAAGATCCTATTCATATACTCCATGAACACACCTGGCACATTAGACACTCCAAACGGCATTACTGTATACTCATAATGACCACACATTGTCCTGAATGCAGTCTTCGTAATATCGTCTGGTTTTACATGAATCTGATGATACCCTGACCTTAAATTTATCTTGCTAAACACACAAGCAACCACCAATTGATCCATAAGATCATCAATTCTCGGAAGAGGATACATGTTTTTAATAGTAACTTTATTTAATTGTCTGTAGTCAACACACGACCTCATACTGCCGTCCTTTTTCTTAAATAGCAACACTGGCGCACCCCACGGAGAAACACTTGGTCGAATAAACTTCTTCTCTAGTAACTCTTCCAACTATTTCTTCAATTCACCAAACTCTTAAGCTGACATCCTATACGGATCCATCGACATAGGATTGGTACCAGGTATCACATCAATGGAAAACTCAATTTCATGCTCTGGTGACAAGTCACGGATATCATCTGGAAATACATCTGGAAGTTGAAGGTGAGAAAAACAAGAAAGGGGGGGTTTGAATTGTTTGGAAAAATAAGCGCTTTTTCAAAATGAAAAACACACCATGATTTTATACTGGTTCGCTTATAACACAAAGCTACTCCAGTCCACCCGGCCAAGGTGATTTCGCCTTCAACAAGGACTTAATCCACTAATCTTGAAAGATTACAAACAACGTCTAAGAGAAAAATCTCTTAGTCCTCTCAAGTATACAGACTACACAGAGTCACTTGAGGAAATCAACAAACAAATAAATGAAAGATTAATGTAATCTAGAATGCTTCTAAGAAAGCAGATATTACAATAGTAAGAACAAGAGTTTTTCACGTAATAAGCAAAAGCTTCGTGAAGATCTTAGAGAGCAAGAGTGTTTTTCTTGAGTGTTGATGTTTCAGTATAATTTTGGCTTGTTGGCTAATACTTGTGTGTAGTGTACTGAATGTTTATTTGCAATCCTTTATATAGATCAATGAGGTAGTAGTTGAAACTGATGAGTAATAAGATGAATTTACGCCATAACATAAACAGCTTCTACAGGATAACTTTTTCTCCTTGAAATGACTACTTACCACATATAGTATCTTCTTTATTGAAATTGGAGATTAACGTCTCTTTCTGTTTTAGGAAATCCATTTGCAAATCTTTTCTTGACTTAAACGTTACTCTTTCATGATTAGCAATTCCATGCTCAGAGTATTTGTGTTTCTGGAGAAACTTGGAATCTTGCTTCTGATGTTGATCTCTTGTGAGTTCAGATAGTTTCTTCAGATAGCGCTGATAACTTCTGGAGCTTAGAGATAGCATTGTTCAGAGTCAGAACTTCTAGAGCTTACTTCTTGTTCAGATGCTTCTGATACTTTGCTGTTTTGCTCAGAGTTAGACTTTCTTGAACGTGTCTCCACTTCAGATGCTTCTGATCATTTGATAATTTGTATCTGATCTGGTTTTGTATCTGATGACATCATCAGATTTCTTCCTTCTTTCTTTAGAATCCTGCACACTTAGAAACTTTTCGTTAGGGTGCCATTTTTGGTTTCATCCTTTGTTATCATCAAAATCAAGGAATCTGTTGTAGAACAATTTTTGTTCTTACAATCTCCCCCTTTTTGATGATGACAAAACAATCTTAATTAGCAGATGAAACATATAAAATATCAGATCAGATAGACAGAAGCTCCCCCTGAGATAGTGCTAGGGAGTTCAGAAGTTCTTACCAGAGCTTCTAAGTAAAGAGGTTTCTTGATATCTTCTGCAGTTGCTTAAGTCCAGGTTAGATAAGTTTATTTTTAAGAAAAATATGTTTGCAGAATGCTTAAGGTATTTAGACAATATTTTCATCAGAGCTATTAATTACTTCTCCCCCTTTTTGTCAGAATCAAAAAGACATAGTAAAAAAAATAATTGAAGAGAAAAACATTGTATTAAAATAGAAGCACAAAGGCAAAAAGGAGCAAGAAAACATCAGATTCGGAGAAAATAAAAACAACAGGCAAGCAAAAAATAAATCCTAAGTGCCTAAGGGTTCGGAGGCGGAGGCATTCTCTGAAGCAACATTGCAAGCATGCTCTGGATGTTGTCGTTGACAGTATCTTGCTTGTCCATTCTGGCCCGGAGTTCATTCTGATCTTGCTTGAGTTCTTTCAGAGTCTGAAGAACCATAGGGATCACAGAAGAGGACTCCCCCAGAGTCAGAGCCTGCTGAGCTTCAGCTTCAGCAGCAGCTTGTGCTTCTGCATCCGCCAGAGCCTTAGCTTCAGCTTCCTTTTCCCTTAGGATTTCAGCTTGACGAGCTTTTTCTTCTTCTTCCAGTCTTCTTGCTTCTTCTTCAGCTTCCTTTGCCAATCTCTCTTCCTCTAGCCTTCTAGCTTCAGCTTCTCTGGCTAATCTCTCTTGGAGTCTTGCCTCAGCATCTCTGATGTAGCCATTTCTGACTTGTTCAGAGATACTCTTCAGCCTAAAAGACTCAGAGGTCATCCAGCCAATGACTCTGTTCCAGTGTGTCCTTACAGATTTAGGATCATCACTGATTTCAGAGTTAGTGGTCAGAGACTTGACCTTTTGTACTGAAGCTTCTGCTACCTGCATGATGGCTTCCTCAAGGGTAGGTGTAGAAAGTTCAGGTTCAGGTTCAGGTTCAGAGGTATGAGGTGGAGAGTTTGGAGGGCTGAGATTTAATGTGTGAGGTTCAGATTCTGATTCAGGTTGGGGTTCAGATTCTGCTTCTAGTTGAGATTCAGATGTTTGGGGTGAAGCGTAAAGAGGGTTTAAATCTAAGGGTTCAGTTTCAGCTTCAGGTGCAGGTGAGATGTTTGGTGGGGTGATATCAGAGGTGTGGGGTTCAGAGGGTTGAGTTTCAGAAGGTATGGTGGTTGTTTGTTGTGGTGGTGAAGTTATTTCAGGTTCTGTTGGTTGTTGTGAAGCGAATTTTTGAGCATAAATTTGAGCTATGGTTGGGGAGTCAGGGTCAGAATATTCTGGGTCAGAAGAGATAGAAACATAAGGGGGTGAGTCTGGTGCTGAGGATGATGAAGATGAAGTGCTTTGGTGGGTTTGTGCAGGTTAGAGGGAGGTATGAAAGTACGGGCGATATTTAAAACTGGTGAAGGTTGGGAGGTTCTGGTGGTTGAAGGTGGGATTTCAGAGGTAGTAAAAATAGGTTGTGAAGAGAGAGGGTTAGAAGAAGCCATCAGAGGATTAGTGGTAACAGAAGGAACAGACGTACCAGTAGATATATTCAGAGGAGCTGAGGATTTGCTTCCAGAAGCTTCTCCAAGTCTGGCCTTCTTTGCCGGAGGTGCTATCTTCTTCTCAGAGAGACCTCTCTTGTATCTGACGAAGTCTTCCTCTGAATCCAGACAGTCGTCGAGGCTGAAGTCAGAGATGTCAACACCATCATCCAGCAGACGCTGAAGATAGATAGCGACAACATCTCTGGGTTCATTCTTGAAGAACCTGGCAAGGCCATGAGGCATCTTCCTCTGATCTTTCAAACAATCCCAGGATGTATCCAGAGTGGGTCTGACTTGAATCTTCTTAATTATCCCCATACTCTTGAGATTTCTGGCATTCAGAGGCTTCCCAACATCTATTGCCAGATCTAGCATCAGCTTGGCCTTCTCCAGATGATCCACCAGCCCATTCTCAATGAAGACATCAAATAACAATCTTCCCAGAGGGATGTAGGATCTGGGCTTCATGTTGTTTCTGGTTTCTCTGACAGAATCTCTCAGATATCTGAAAAGGAGAGCAGGGAGGCAGATCTTCACACCCTTCTGAATGCAGTACAGAATGCATTTCTGGTCTGCATTGATGTAGTCAGAGGAGTTAGAGGCTGGACGGTGGTGAAAAGTTCCCAGAATAATCTTCAGCCACACTCTGAGGTTCTGATGCAGCTCTTTGTTCTTTGAAGGATTTCCTTCAATGTTGGGTTTGAAGATTGTTGGGTTGATTACTTCAGTAATGCGCTTTGACCTAGGAGGGATGTTGTAAATCCTTTTTCCTCCAGCTCTCTCCATGTTCAGTAGAGAGGCTATTGACCCTTCAGTGATAACAATCTTCACCCCCAGAACATATGAGACGATGAAGTGGTCATCTGCATCTGCAAACCTCCAAAACTCCTTGATGAGAAGAGGGTAAACAGGACCATAAAGCCTTTGGAAATAGTTTTCCCATCCTTGTTTACGAAGCTCTTCAGTAAGATCAACGCCATTTCTCTTCAAGTTGTCGAAATCAACTAGTGATTCACACAACATGTCCAATCCTTCAAAAGGGGTTGAAAGGTTAATATGGCGTTCACGGTCAAGAACATGGGGTTCTTTGTAAACAGGGGTTATGGTGACGCCTGTAACCGTTGGTGTTGGAATGCTTGAGGTTTGAGCAGTAGAACTTGATTCCATTTCTTGAGAGAAGTTAAAGACTTGTTGTTGTTGAGCGTCCATGGTGAAGGAGAAGATGAAGATTGATGAAGATGAAGAACTTGCAGAGAATGCTTCAGAGAGGGTTTAGGGTTTTAGAGTGAGTGAGAGTGATAAGTGTGTGAAATGTGAGAAGAGTGTTTATATACTCTAAGTGAAACACATGCAAAACGATACATAAAATTGCGTTAGCACAACGCTCAAGTAAGCACGCTTGGGGGGAAAAATGATTACAGCTAATTAATGAATGTCTAATCCCACAGTACGCACACTGCTCAAGGAGATTTCAAACGTTCTGACCTTTGAATTTCTTTTGACAGCTGTCTAGAAGTTCTAGGGTTAGACGCTTAGTGCTCCACGTGTTGATGTATCTGATCTTCAGGAATACCAAAAGATTGATTCCTGGAGATTTCTAACTCAGATATCTTCTTAACTGGTAGAAGTATCAGAGTCAGAGGCAGAAGTGTATTTGTTTTTATCAGAGTCTCATTTTACATTTTCAGAGCCATGCTTCACTCAGGGCAATTTTTAATGTTCAGATGTTCTAAGATAAAAAGAAATCTATCTTCAGCTAGAGGCTTAGTAAAGATATCTGCCCATTGATGTTCAGTATCAATGAACTTCAATGTTACTATCCCTTTCTGAACATAGTCTCTGATAAAATGATGTTTTATTTCAATGTGTTTGGCTCTGGAATGTAGAATGGGATTCTTACTTAAACAAATAGTAGCAGTATTATCACAAAAGATAGGAATGTTACTCTCAAAGATTTGCAGATCTTCTAACTGATGCTTCATCCAGAGCATCTGAGTTGTGCACAGTGACGCTGAGATATATTCTGCTTCTGCAGTTGATAGAGCAATTGTTGATTGTCTTTTGCTAGCCCAGGATATCAGATTGTTTCCCAGAAGCTGGCAATTTCCAGAAGTGCTTTTTCGTTCTATTCTATCTCCTGCATAATCTGCATCACAATAACCCGAGAGTCTATACTCTGATGTTTTCTCATACATCAGGCCCAGGTTAGGAGTTCCTTTCAGATACTTAAGAATTCTTTTAACTGCTGTTAAATGAGATTCTCTAGGATCTGATTGGAATCTGGCACAAAGACAGACACTAAAGAGAATATCAGGACGAGTAGCAGTCAGATAGAGAAAAGAGCCTATCATACCTCGATAGAGCTTCTGACAAACCTTGTTGCTTACCTCTTCCTTTTCAAGAATGCAAGTTGGGTGCATGGGAGTTTTTGCAGAGTTGCATTCAGTCATGTCAAACTTCTTCAGAACGTCTTTAATATATTTACTTTGATGGACGTACGTGACTTCTGGAGTTTGATTAATTTGAATTCCCAGAAAGAACTTTAGTTCTTGCATTAAACTCATCTCAAATTCTGCCTGCATTAACTTAGAAAATTCTTGGCAAACAGAGATATTAGCAGAACCAAAAATAATATCATCAACATAAATCTGGCATATCATGAGATCATTATTAAGGTTTTTACAGAAGAGTGTAGAATCAACTTTCCCTCTGATAAAATTTTGTTCCAAAAGAAAATTGCTTAATCGTTCATACCAAGCTCTGGGAGCTTGTTTAAGTCCATATAAGGATATTTCTTAAGTTTAAAAACATGTTCTGGAAAATTTGATTTTCAAAACCTGGAGGTTGATTGACATACACTTCTTCTGAAATATAACCATTAAGAAATGCACTCTTGACATCCATTTGATATAATTTGATAGAGTGATTAATAGCAAAAGATACAAGAAGACGAATAGATTCTAACCTTGCGACTGGAGCAAAGGTTTCATTATAGTCAATACCTTCTTGTTGACTGTAACCTTGAGCTACCAGTCGAGCTTTGTTTCTGACAACTTCTCCTTTCTCGTTCAGCTTGTTTCTGAAAACCCATCTGGTTCCAATGACATGAGTGCCTCTGGGTTTAGGAACGAGATCCCAGACATTTCTTTGAGAATTGATCCAATTCTTCTTGCATAGCTGCCACCCAGTCGTTATCCTGAAGTGCTTCATCCCAAGACGTAGGCTCAATCAGAGATACTAGTCCTAGAGGAGTATCTTCAGAAGTCCTGAAGGTAGATCTGGTTCTGACAGGTTCGTCCTTGTTTCCCAGAATCAAATCTTCAGATACATTGATACGACTTTTGACTTTCTTTGGGATTTCTGGAGATTTAATTTCTTCAGAGTTCTGAGTGACAGTTGCTTCTGGAGTTTTATCAGATTCTACAAGAGTGATTTCCAAATCTGCAAACTTTTCAACTAGCTTTGACTTTTCAGGGTCAAGCTTATCATCAAATCTGACATGAATTGATTCTTCCACAATTTTGGTTTCTGTGTTGTATACTCTGTAGCCCTTAGAGCGTTCTGAGTATCCTAACATAATACCTTTCTGTGCTTTGGAATCAAACTTGTTCAGATGTTCTTTAGTATTTAATATAAAGCAAGAACATCCAAAAGGATGAAAATATGAAATGTTTGGTTTTCTTCCTTTACACAGTTCATAGGGAGTCTTTTCTAGAATAGGTCTTATAGAGATTCTATTCTGAATGTAACACGCTGTATTTACAGCTTCTGCCCAAAAGTGCTTTGCTACATTAGTTTCATTGATCATGGTTCTGGCCATCTCTTGGAGTGTCCTATTCTTCCTCTCTACAACTCCATTTTGTTGTGGAGTTCTAGGGCAGGAGAAATCATGGGATATTCCATTAGAATCAAATAATTCCTCAAAATCTTTGTTTTCAAATTCTCCACCATGATCACTTCTGACTCTAATAATTTTAGAGTCAAATTCTTTTTGCACTTTGGAACAGAAACTGGTGAATACAGAGTGAGACTCACTCTTGTGCTTTAGGAATTTTACCCATGTCCAGCGACTGTAATCATCAACAATGACTAGTCCATACTTCTTTCCATTAACTGATGCTGTTTTCACAGGACCAAATAAGTCAATGTGAAGAAGTTCCAGAGGCTTAGAGGTAGAAACAACATTTTTCTTTTTAAAAGATGTTTTTGAAAATTTTCCTTTCTGACAAGCCTCATGTAGCACCTCAAATTTGCACCTACTTCTTGTACATACATTCTCATATTAGGTCATAACATAACATGGTCCACTGCATAACATTGCATTGTCCCTTTGCCTCAAGTGCAAGCCAGTCAGAAGAATTAGGTCAAACTGGTCAGGAGATCAGTCAGTCAAGCAAGCAAGTGCAATTTTCATTGAAACAAGGCCCTAGGGTTGGTCCAACATGTTCACATGACTTGGGGATCCATTTGAAGTGTTTTGGTCAAGGATTGGATGTTCAGAAGTCATCAGTCAATGCACAGTGTGCTAGAAACCCTAAAAAGTCAAACTTGGTCAACTGTGTCTGATTTTTATGGTTTTGATGGTTGGATTTGGTTTGAGAGAGCTCATTCATGTCCAAATAGGCTTCATGTATCATGTCAAAGACCATTATTGAAGAATTGGAAGCCAGACAAGAAATTTCCAAAAATAGAAACTGGACCTGTAATTTTAGCTGCCAAAAATGGAAAGTCTTGATCCTCAAACTTACATCATGATACAAGCTTCAAATGAATTTTTGCCCAACATGAAAGTTGAAGATCTTGTTCTCCCATTTCCAAAAAGTCCAAGAACACTCAATTCCCATGTATGGTTGGCAAGTTATGATCAATTCATTCTCCAAAATTTTTGAACTTCAAAAGGCCATATCTCTCAAACCATTTGGCCAATTTGGGTGGGGTTTTTTGCAACAAGTCACATTTGATCCCCTCTTTCCAAATATGCAACCATCATTCACCAAAACATTACCAATCAAAATGGCATTTTTGGACTTGCATGAATTAATTTCAAGTGAGGTTGAAAAATGAGTTTCAAAATTAACCACTTCCAACCAATTCTACCAATCAAATATGTTCAGAAATCATATTTTGGACATGTTCAAGGCCCATTTTCGTGCTACATACACCCATCACCAACTTGCTTGAAAATTGGCAAAAGGACACTTTTCACCAACTCCATTCCACTTTTTCATGAACCTTGATCAGTACCATTAAACAGAGTATATATTCATCATTTTTCTGCTGAAAGAAACCCTAGCAGCCACACAACAACAGAAAATTCACTCACTCTCTCAAAACCTCATTTCTTGCCATTTTCAATTTCTGCCAAAAAACTCCCAAAGAACCCGACCTTGCCTTTGTTGTTTCATCATCCAAGCATCATTGTGAGCTCATTGCAACATTGTTTCCACAACTGTAAGCTCATTTGCCCGACTGTTTTTGCAAAGCACCATTAATGGCAAAGTTCGATTGAAGTCATTTCAAGTTGTCCTGAGCCAAGATTCTTCCTCCATCCATCTTGTAGAAGCCTAAGGTGCACCTGTTTCAACCATTGGAGACCAGACAACCACAATCCAACTCAGTTCTTCAAATTTGGTAGGTATTTCGAATCCCTCATTTCTTGAAATAATGTTGTGCACTGTATAGATCTCACTTAGCTGGTTGTTGTGGACTTTAAATCACTAAAAATGGTCAAGTATTGGATGAGTAATTTGGTTTTAAAGATTGATGTTCAAATGATGTTTTGCTTGATTCTTCCATATGAGCTCGAATCAATGTGTTTGGTTGTTGGATTTGTAATGTATGTTGTTTGATGGTTCTAATGATATGCTCATTACTCATTTCTGGGAAATTTGTTCTTCAACAAGTTTGATGATGAAATATATGTGTGCTCGATTCTTGAGTTATGCTGTGTTTTAATGAAAATTGATGGTAGATTCATGTTAGTTGAAGCTTGCTGATCATTTCTGTATGTCTAATTGAGATTTCTGGAAAAAATTTTGGATGGATCGATTTGGGGATGATGAAGATGCATGATGTTCATCCAAAACCCTAGTTCTGTATGCCTTGCCCAGATTTCATATTTCTCACGTGTTGCATGTCACTGTTCATTCATGCACCAATGAAAACATTCCGTTTCATGGCCCAAAACGGCAGCGTTTGATTAAGTGACCTCGCTAATTACAAAAATGCCATTTCCGGTTTTTAAATCCATTTAATTCTTTTATTTTTGCAATTTTCATTTCATTTGGCATGGCTTACTTGCAAAAATCATAACTTATTCATTTTAAATCCAATTCTCATGGGAATTTTTGCATCATCTTCATCATGCTCTCTACTTTTTTATCATATTTTTTTCCAGAATTTTGTGATCATTGGTTTTTGTTTGGCATTAGGATTTGTAATATGCATCCATATTGTACACATTTTACCAAAACCTTTGTGAAATGGTCATGACTTATCCTATGGACTTGAAACTTTTTGAGCACAAACTAGACTCATTCATGTTTATTTTTATGTAGAGTTTGTGAATTTATCTTATCTGGATTGTGAGTTGTGAATTTTTGAAGTAGGGTGTGACAATTTGTGTCACACCATTGATGTGCAACTTGTTGATTTTTGATACCATGCTTCTTGACCTCCAATTGATCTAAATTTTTGCATGAACCTACTCTTGTATGTCTAGTTTACATGTGATTTTTGTGGATTTGTTTATGGCATTTTCCAATTTGATTGAGATTGTTGTCCCCTGTTTGGTCTTATGTTGACTTTTTGTGACACTTGTTCCCATTTCATTTATGAAATCCTCATACTTTATTAGATGGACATGAAATTTGATATGTGATTACTAGACATCTTAATCTTTGCCATGGTTTTAGTCCCATTCATTTCTCATATGCCATCCCTGATTTATGATTTTTGCAAGTTGATGCATGTTTGGTTGACTTCTTTGAGCATGTTCAAAATTGCCTTGCCTTTCTGATTTTCATTGACTATCTTCTACTTGTCCAAATGAGCTGAAATTGGACATGCATACCATGCTATGGGTTGTGATTGACCATGATTTATTTGGTGATTTTTGGAAATGTTTGAGTTTGCTTTTGATGCAAGTCTTTCTGTTGACTCCTATGAGCTTCTGTTTGCAACACTTTGACCTAAATTGTTCATGAATTGATGATGGTGATTGATATGCATGTGAACCCAACTGGTTATGTTTCTTAATTGTTTAGACATGATTTTGGATGCTTTCCCCTTGCTGTTTGAACTTTTTCATTCCCTTTTGACCCTAGGCTTGCCCTAGTGGTCCTGTTACTTACCTTTGAGTTCATTTTTTTCAGGTTGATCAACAAATGACCAACGAGACCATTTCATTTTGATTGAGCTTGCTTGAATATCATTGACTAACTTGTTTGTTTTGTAGGTGGCTTGGCTCACATGCCTTAAGCCTTGTGCCTTGCACATCCATTTGCTTCTGATTAACTATTGATGTTTGTTTCTTTTTGTTTTGTTTGAAGTTGCATACTAATGTCTGCTTGACTATTTCAGGTGCTTTTAGTTGCTCAGTTCCTTGTGAACTTTTTGCTTTGCTTTGCTTGTATAAGCAATTTGCATTGAGGTATATTTCTAATCTTCATGTAGTCTGGAAGACCTGGCCTGTTACTTGGCCAGGCAACTGTCTGAAGTCCTCCTTAAGAGGCAATGTTTGTGTATGTTTACAATTTGTCCCTGTACATATGCAAAGACCTCCTAAGTGAAGAGGCAATTGGCAAAACCCAAGGGATATGCAACCTATCCCCTGCTATTCTGTGTGTCATCTGCTTTGCTCACATCACTGTGTTGATGCATTGCAGATACAAACCCAAGATCTTGTACAATTGTACAGTTGAGTCAGTTTCAAATGTGTAGGAGGGTTCCCACCTTCTGAACCCACACATTCTTGTCTTAAGCTCTCCCAGGCCCGGGATAAGAGCTGTGAAGTCTCATCTTCACTCACCTTTCATCTGCTTCACCTTAGCCCCTCAATGGCAAGGTTAAGAGCTAACACTACCCAGTTCCAGTGGTTTGTTTGTTGAGGTTGATATGACCCCTCGACTAAAACCTAACCTTGTTTGAGCCCATTGTTCGCATATAGTGTGTGCTACCTGTGCTTGTGTGTTTGTTTGACTTGCTTCCTGTGCAAGTTAGGTGTGGCTTGCTTCCTGTGCAAGTCATGATTAGGATAGGCTTGCTTCCTGTGCAAGTTAGCTAGAAACCTTAACTTAGGGACGACTTTGCATGACAACATCTAGGCTCGAGTCGTAGTCTCCCTAGTGTTGTGTCTCCCTCTGTTATCTGGTTAGGCTAGTCCTTTATCCCTCTGTAGGGGAACTACGTCGCCCTGATCCTCATACCAGATGAGGTACGTAGGCAGGAGATGAGCTGATCTCTCCGGGCGCCTGTGTCTTTGTTTTGTCTTGTTGTGTGCTTGGAAGCTGATGTAAGTCCATCGAGTGGCATTCGGGTTCCAGTGTGGGTTTGTTGGTTCGGATGCTGATGTAAGTCCAGTGATTGGCGTTCAGGCTCCACGTTTGCCTCTTTGTGTGTGTTTTGGTTCGGATGCTGATGTAAGTCCAGTGATTGGCGTTCAGGCTCCACGTTTGCCTCTTTGTGTGTGTTTTTGGTTCGGATGCTGATGTAAGTCCAGTGATTGGCATTCAGGCTCCACGTTTGCCTTTGCCAGTGTTTGTTTGTGAGCGTGTCAGCCGAGCTACGAATGCTCTGATTCTCCTTCGTCCAAGGAGATACGTATGCATAAGATGCGACATCCTAGCGAGCATGTGTCGTTTCCCCAGTCCGAACTACTTTGACTCTGATGTCTATGCCTGATAGACTAAGTAGGCCCAGGATGCGATATTCTGCCGAGTCAGTCTTGTCCGTTTTCTTGTGTCTCTTTCAGCCTGTATAGATGTTTATGTGAGCAGTGTTTTAGCAACCATTTTCCTTCCTTTTGTGCGTGGATCCCGTCGAGTACGACGGATGCGTAGGGGTGCTAATACCTTCCCTTCGCATAACCGACTCCCGATCCCATTCTCTTTGGTCGCGAGACCATGCTTTTTCCAGGTTTACTTCGAGCGTTTCCTTTCCCTCTTTTGGGATAAATAACGCACGGTGGCGGCTCTGTTGTTCTTGTTTTCCCGCCGGTTTTTCGCGTGATGCGACAGCTGGCGACTCTGCTGGGGATAGAGAAGTTGACCTGTGCTGGTCCGTCTTCCCTGAGCGAGTCTCTCCTAGCGCTCTCTAGGATAGGGTTTGGTTGCTATTGGCTGTTATTTATTGCATTCATTTGTATATATGTGCATTTATCGTTTGCATTTATTGTTTGCATTAATGTTTGCATTCATTCATTGTTTACCTGGCTGGCTGGTTGTCTGTTTCTCTCTGTTGGGGTGGGAGTTACATGAGGTAAAAGGCCCAATACCCAGGCCATGAGTGAAATCTAGGATACTTAGGAATAGAGTGATTCATGGGAAGCGGGTGGTATTGCGCCACTTAGCAGAACATTGATATCACGAGCAGTTCAGACCCTGGTGGGATATTATCGTTACATACTTCGGGTGTGTATATGATGATGTTCTGTGAAAGGTTATTTATGCTGCGTTTCTCTCGACCTTACCCTGGCCTAGATGACACCCGTGAGTGGGGAGGGAATGATCATTATTACAGGTACAGTTGGTGACTTGTTGGTGACTTGTTGGTGACTTGTGATCCTGCTGGTGACTATTGGTTCAGAATTTTGGGGTCTCATATGACTTTGGGTTTCAGATGAATATGTGGTTCCGAGTTCAAGCCGAAGCTTTGATCCTGTGTACCGAGAGACACAGCCATTGTTTACCTGGCTGGCTGGTTGTCTGTTTCTCTCTGTTGGGGTGGGAGTTACATGAGGTAAAAGGCCCAATACCCAGGCCATGAGTGAAATCTAGGATACTTAGGAATAGAGTGATTCATGGGAAGCGGGTGGTATTGCGCCACTTAGCAGAACATTGATATCACGAGCAGTTCAGACCCTGGTGGGATATTATCGTTACATACTTCGGGTGTGTATATGATGATGTTCTGTGAAAGGTTATTTATGCTGCGTTTCTCTCGACCTTACCCTGGCCTAGATGACACCCGTGAGTGGGGAGGGAATGATCATTATTACAGGTACAGTTGGTGACTTGTTGGTGACTTGTTGGTGACTTGTGATCCTGCTGGTGACTATTGGTTCAGAATTTTGGGGTCTCAGATGACTTTGGGTTTCAGATGAATATGTGGTTCCGAGTTCAAGCCGAAGCTTTGATCCTGTGTACCGAGAGACACAGCCAACCAGTCCAGTCTGCATCATTTGCATCATAGCATATTTATTTTTCAAAAAAATACGCAATAAAAAAAAAGAGAAAAAAAAAAGAAAAGAAAAAAAAACTAATCCCTGCATGCATATCATTTCTCAGGTACATTCCAGAGCTTGTTCGCTGATAGAGATGACAACAGTCCCAGAGTTGAAGCGGAAGACTTGTTCCTACAGCTTTCACCGTGAACCTTTGACGTCTCTGATTGAGTTGAGCAACCTTATGACCAGTGGTAACCAGAAGGGGTTTGTTGACCAGTATGGAGATATTCTGACACTATTGAAGATGGTAGTCGATCCGGTGCCGTTGCAGACTCTTCTACAGTTCTACGACCCAGAGCTTCATTGTTTCACCTTTCAAGATTATCAGTTGGCGCCTACTCTGGAGGAGTACTCCATTCTGCTGAGTGTCCCGGTCCGGTATCAGGTTCCTTTCTTGGATGTGCCCAAGGAGGTTGATTTCGGAGTTGTTGCCAGAGCTCTCCATTTGGGTATCAAGGAAGTCAGCGATAGTTGGAAGTCCAGTGGGGATGTTGTAGGATTGCCTTTGAAGTTTCTGTTGAGGGTAGCTAGAGAAGAAGCAGAGAAGGGAAGTTGGGAAGCCTTTCATGCTCAGTTGGCCGTCATGATCTATGGGATCGTCCTGTTTCCGAGTATGCCCAATTTTGTTGACTATGCTGCAGTCAGTATTTTCATTGGAGGAAATCCAGTTCCTACTCTGTTGGCTGACACTTACTATGCTATTCACAGTAGGCATGGTAAGGGTGGGGTTATCAGGTGTTGTCTCCCGCTTTTGCTCAGATGGTTCTTGTCTCTCCTGCCAGTCAGTGGACCTTTTGTGGATGCTCAGAGCACGCATAAGTGGACTCAGAGGGTTATGTCTCTTACTTCCTATGATATCAGGTGGCAATCTTACCGGACGGATGTGCGTAACGTCATTATGAGCTGTGGAGGATTCCGTAATGTGCCACTCGTAGGGACTAGGGGTTGCATCAATTACAACCCGGTTCTTTCTCTTCGCCAGTTGGGGTTTGTGATGAAGGGAAGACCACTTGAGGCTGAGGTAGCAGAAAGTGTGTATTTTGAGAAGCAGAGTGACCCAGATAGATTGGAGCAGATAGGAAGAGCTTGGAAGTCTATTGGTATGAAGGATGGATCTGTCTTAGGGAAGAAGTTTGCCGTTGCTATGCCCGATTACACTGATTGGGTCAAGGAGAGAGTAGGAACTTTGTTGTTACCCTACGATAGGATGGAGCCGTTGCAGGAGCAACCACCTTTGATCCTTGCTGAGAGTGTGCCTGCGGAGCACTACAAGCAAGCCCTGATGGAGAATCGCCGTTTGAGAGAGAAGGAGCAAGATACCCAGATGGAGCTGTACAAAGCCAAAGCTGATAGGTTGAACTTGGCTCATCAACTCAGAGGAGTGCGAGAAGAAGATGCTAGCAGACTGAGAAGCAAGAAGAGATCCTACGAGGAGATGGAGAGCATGTTAGATGCAGAACACCGGGAGTGCTTGAGGCTGCAGAGGGTTGAGGCCAGCTATCAGAAGAAGATCAGAGACTTGGAGAAGCAACTCAGAGATAAAGACATCCAGTTGAAGAAGGAAGTAGACTTGAGACAGGCATCAGAGAACCACCTTGGAGGAGAAGTGGTAGAGCTTAGACGACAACTGAAGGAGAAGATCACTCTTTTGCCAGAATGTTCAGAATGTGACCTGTTGATAGACCAGTGTCAGTACTTGAAGACTCTCATTCCGGGAGGCCGTTTGTCTTAGCTTGTATCTTTGATATGTATGTTGAGAATCACCTCCAGGCTTGTTGGATGGGATTCATTGTTGTACTCCGATTGTTTGGATTTTCTTTGTCGACTTTGTTGTATGATCCTGTTACTCATATAGATGAGGTTGTTGGTTTCACCTTGTACTCATCACTCTTGTGTATGTTGTTTCTGTGCTTCTATGTTGTTCTTGCTGCAGGTTGCCATCTTTTGAGGATGACTCAGGCTCTTTGAATGCCTGAGGAATGAACATATCATGTGCATCATACGCATCATTAGCACCATACTCATATCATTTTGCATAACAGGTGTTCTTGGTCGTGACTTCTCACTCTTGGTTCCTGTTCAGGCAGGATAGCTGATCAACGTCCGCACCGCTACTCAACAAGACTGAATCAACAAAGAGGTATGGATCAAGTTCAAGCTGAGTTGGCTGAGATGAAGGCTAACATGGCCCAGTTCATGAATATGATGCAAGGGGTTGCACAAGGTCAAGAAGAACTTCGAGCCATGGTTCAGAGACAAGAGGCTGCAATTCCACCGGTCAACCATGCTCCGCCAGAGGGAGGCCCGGTCAATGATAACAATGTTGCTGCTGCTGTACCCATCAACAACTATGCTGTAGGTGATGAGTTGGGGGGTATTCGAATCAACGGTCAACCTATTGCTCCAGATGCCGCTAATGCCAGAGCAGTCCGTGCCCCGGCCCGTAATCCTGCTCCGATTGTTGACAGACAAGAGGATATGTTCACTCTGCTCAGTGAAGACGAAGACGTTCTGGGAAGGGTTGATGAGAGGGATCGTAAAGTTGATGCCCTTGCTGAGAAAATTAGAGCTATGGAATGTCAAAATTCTCTCGGTTTTGATGTTACCAATATGGGGTTGGTGGAAGGTTTGAGAATCCCTTACAAGTTCAAAGCACCGTCCTTCGATAAATACAACGGTACTTCTTGCCCTCGCACCCATGTGCAGGCTTATTATCGAAAAATCTCTGCATATACCGATGATGAAAAGATGTGGATGTATTTTTTCCAAGATAGTCTATCTGGGGCTTCTTTGGATTGGTACATGGAATTAAAGAGAGATTCGATCCGATGCTGGAGGGATCTGGGTGAGGCCTTCTTGAGGCAATATAAACATAACATGGACATGGCGCCTAGCCGGACTCAGCTGCAGAGTCTATGTCAGAAATCCGGAGAGAGCTTCAAGGAGTACGCCCAGAGGTGGCGTGAACTGGCTGCTAGAGTTCAACCCCCTATGCTGGAGAGGGAGTTGACAGATATGTTTATCGGTACTCTTCAGGGTGTGTTTATGGACCGGATGGGGAGCTGCCCATTCGGTAGTTTTTCTGATGTTGTCATTTGTGGAGAGAGGACTGAGAGCTTGATTAAAACTGGGAAGATCCAAGATGCTGGTTCCTCTTCTTCTAAGAAGCCGTTTGCTGGGGCACCTCGTCGAAGAGAGGGTGAAACTAATGCTGTTCAATACCGCAGAGATCAGAACAGAAGTCAACGCTGTCAGGTTGCTGCAGTGACCATTCCGGCACCTCAACCTCGTCAACAACAACAACAAAGAGTTCAACAACCGCAACAACAACAACAGCAACGTCCGTATCAGCCCAGACAAAGGATGCCTGATCGACGTTTTGATTCGCTACCCATGTCGTACGCCGAACTGCTGCCCGAACTACTCAGGTTGGGGTTGGTTGAGTTGCGTACAATGGCTCCGCCTACAGTATTGCCTCCTGGGTACGACGCCAACGTCCGTTGTGACTTTCACTCTGGGGCACCAGGGCATCATACTGAGAAGTGTCGGGCTCTCCAGCACAAGGTCCAAGATTTGATCGATGCCAAGGCGATCAACTTCGCTCCAGTGCCTAACGTCGTAAACAACCCTATGCCTCAGCATGGTGGGCATAGAGTGAACAATATTGAGGGGAAAGAAGCTGAAGATCTGGTTGTTAATGTTGATGATGTTCAGACTTCTCTGCTAGTTGTGAAGGGCCGTCTGCTGAATGGGGGTATCTACTCGGGCTGTGATGAGGATTGTTTGGGCTGTGCAGAATCTGAGAATGGTTGCGACCGGCTAAGGGCCGGTATCCAGGGTATGATGGATGAGGGTTGTTTGCAATTCAGTAGGGCTGTAAAAGATCGTGGGACAGTGTCAACTATCACCATTTACTTTAAACCAACTGAAGGACGTGGACAAAGGGTCGTTAGTGCACCTGCAACGAATGGTACCCCAGTTACCACTTCCGTGCCTGTAACCATCAGTGCTCCAACTACCATCGTTGCGTCTGGAAGAAGGGTTGTTGAGAATAGTAGAGTTGTGCCGTGGAAGTATGATAATGCTTACCGCAGTAACAGAAGGGCTGAAAGTCAGACGAGACCAGTGAATCAAACTCCAGTGACAATTGGTTTACCGAATAGAGTTCCTGCAACTGTTGGTCCGGCTGTGGATAATGTAGGGGGTCCAGGAGGTTTTACCAGAAGCGGTCGTCTGTTCGCACCACAGCCTTTGAGGGACAATAATGCTGAGGCTCTCGCCAAAGCAAAGGGTAAGCAAGCTGTGGTTGAGGAAGAACCTGTCCAGAAGGGAGCGCCCGAGGGGTCATTTGAGAAGGACGTGGAGGAGTTTATGAAGATAATCAAGAAGAGTGACTACAAGATTGTAGATCAGTTGAATCAAACTCCGTCCAAGATTTCTATACTTTCACTGTTGTTGTGCTCTGAGGCACACCGCAATGCCTTGCTGAAGATGTTAAATCTGGCTTACGTGCCTCAGGAGATTTCTGTCAATCAACTGGAGGGTGTGATGGCCAATGTGAGCACCAGACATGGTGTAGGTTTCACCAACCTGGACTTAACGCCTGAAGGGCGAAACCATAACAAAGCCTTGCACATCACCATGGAGTGCAAGGGGGCAGTGTTGTCTCACGTATTGGTAGACACCGGGTCGTCGCTGAATGTGCTGCCTAAGCAGATTCTGAAGAAGATTGATGTGGAAGGGTTTGTGCTTACTCCCAGTGACCTGATCGTTCGTGCTTTCGACGGCTCCAAACGTTCTGTGTGTGGGGAAGTTACCTTGCCTGTGAAGATAGGTCCTGAGGTATTCGATATCATCTTCTATGTTATGGACATCCAGCCCGCCTATAGTTGTTTATTGGGGCGTCCATGGATTCATGCAGCAGGGGCAGTCTCGTCGACTCTCCATCAAAAACTCAAGTATGTCTGGAATGGTCAGATTGTGACCGTGTGCGGTGAAGAAGAGATTCTGGTGAGTCATCTATCCTCGTTCAAATATGTTGAGGTGGATGGCGAGATCCACGAAACTTTATGCCAGGCGTTTGAGACTGTGGCTCTTGAGAAAGTGGCGTACGCTGAGCAGAGGAAGCCAGGTGCTTCAATTACTTCTTACAAGCAGGCTAAGGAAGTTGTTGATTCTGGCAAAGCTGAAGGCTGGGGCAAGATGGTGGACTTGCCTGTCAAAGAAGACAAATTTGGCGTTGGTTATGAGCCTCTCCGAGCAGAGCAGAATGGTCAAGCGGGTCCGAGTACCTTTACCAGCGCTGGGCTGATGAATCATGGCGACGTCTCTGCAACCGGTAGTGAAGACTGTGACAGTGATTGTGATCTGGACAACTGGGTTCGCTCGTGTGCACCAGGGGAGTCTATCAACAACTGGACGGCTGAAGAAGTGGTTCAAGTTACTCTTCTGACAGAGTAATTTTCTGTTGTTTTTGTCATTTTGCATGAAAATCCTACGATCTGCCCAAGGCGTAGTGATTCATTGTAGGGCCTCATCATGTTTTAATGATTATCATTAATGAAGGACATTTTTTGCAATCAAACTTTGTGATCCCTGTCTTTCTATTTTTTGTTTTCATCTTTTTTTCAAAAACAATAAAAATGGCAATGTTTTTGTTTTTTGTGACTTTATTGAACTCTTTTTCTAAAACAAAGCATTAAACATGCAGAAGCGATCTTATGGCATTCACTATGAACAGTTCTGTTATGGCTCAGTATGATTTCGACAATCCCATCTACCAAGCTGAAGAGGAGAGTGAGGAAGACTGTGAACTTCCTGCAGAATTGGTCAGATTGCTGAAGCAAGAGGAAAGGGTCATCCAACCTCATCAGGAGGAGTTGGAGGTTGTTAATTTGGGTACTGAGGACGCCACAAGAGAAATCAAGATTGGGGTTGCTTTAGAGGACTCTGTCAAGAGGAGGCTGATTGAGATGCTGAGAGAATATGTGGAGATATTCGCCTGGTCATATCAAGATATGCCTGGTTTGGATACAGACATTGTGGTGCACGATTACCTCTTAGAGAAGGATGTCCTTCGGTCAAGCAGAAGCTTCGTAGAACGAGTCCTGACATGGCAACTAAGATCAAGGAAGAGGTTCAGAAGCAGTGGGATGCGGGTTTTTTGGCTGTTACAAGTTATCCCCCATGGGTGGCCAACATCGTTCCTGTGCCGAAGAAGGATGGTAAAGTCAGAATGTGTGTCGATTACCGGGATTTGAATAGAGCGAGTCCGAAAGATGATTTCCCATTACCTCACATTGATGTATTGGTTGATAATACGGCTCAATCCTCGGTATTCTCTTTCATGGATGGTTTCTCTGGATATAATCAGATCAAGATGGCGCCAGAGGACATGGAAAAGACGACATTCATTACACCTTGGGGCACGTTCTGCTATAAGGTGATGCCATTTGGACTAAAGAATGCTGGTGCTACCTATCAGAGGGCAATGGCGACTCTCTTTCATGACATGATGCACAAAGAAATTGAAGTGTACGTAGATGATATGATCGCGAAGTCGCAGACAGAAGAGGAGCATTTGGTTAATTTGCAGAAGCTGTTTGATCGGTTGAGAAAGTTCAAGCTGAGGTTGAATCCGAACAAGTGTACGTTTGGGGTGAGATCAGGGAAGCTGTTAGGCTTCATTGTCAGTGAAAAAGGGATTGAGGTTGATCCAGTGAAAGTCAAAGCTATTCAAGAGATGCCTGAACCGAAAACGGAAAAGCAGGTCCGTGGGTTTTTAGGGAGATTGAACTACATTGCAAGGTTCATATCTCATCTAACAGCCACGTGCGAACCAATTTTCAAACTGCTCAGAAAGAATCAAGCGATCAAGTGGAATGATGATTGTCAGAAAGCTTTTGACAAGATTAAAGAGTATTTACAGAAACCTCCAATCCTCATACCTCCAGTTCCAGGGAGACCTCTGATAATGTACCTGTCAGTGACTGAGAACTCGATGGGGTGTGTATTGGGACAGCATGACGAGTCTGGTCGAAAAGAGCATGCCATATACTACCTTAGCAAAAAGTTTACCGACTGTGAAACAAGATATTCACTGCTCGAGAAAACTTGCTGTGCTTTGGCCTGGGCTGCTCGCCGACTGAGGCAGTATATGTTGAACCATACTACCTTATTGATTTCTAAGATGGATCCAGTGAAGTACATCTTTGAGAAACGGCTCTCACCGGACGCGTTGCTCGTTGGCAGATGATTCTAACAGAATATGATATTCAGTACACGTCACAAAAGGCCATCAAAGGTAGTGTTCTGTCAGACTACCTCGCCGAGCAACCGATTGAAGATTATCAGCCTATGATGTTTGAATTCCCTGATGAAGACATCATGTATCTTAAGATGAAAGATTGCGAAGAGCCTCTTGTCGAGGAGGGACCGGATCCGGATGACAAATGGACACTGATGTTTGATGGGGCTGTGAATATGAATGGTAACGGTGTTGGGGCAGTATTGATTAATCCCAAAGGTGCTCATATACCTTTTTCTGCCAGATTGACGTTTGACGTCACCAACAACGAAGCTGAGTATGAGGCTTGTATCATGGGGATAGAAGAAGCCATTGATCTGAGGATCAAAACGCTTGACATTTATGGAGATTCCGCTCTAGTGATCAATCAAGTCAATGGAGATTGGAATACGAACCAGCCGCATTTGATTCCGTATAGAGATTACACCAGAAGAATATTGACGTTCTTCAAGAAGGTGAAGTTGTATCATGTCCCCCGGGATGAGAATCAGATGGCTGATGCTTTGGCAACTTTGTCTTCTATGATCAAAGTTCATTGGTGGAATCATGTGCCACATGTTGCGGTGAATCGACTCGAGAGGCCTGCGTATGTGTTTGCAGCCGAGTCTGTTGTGATTGATGAGAAGCCGTGGTATTATGACATCAAGAACTTCCTCAAGACTCAGGAGTATCCTGAAGGTGCGTCGAAGAATGACAAGAAAACCCTGAGAAGGCTAGCTGGAAGCTTCTATTTGAATCAGGATGATGTGCTGTATAAGAGAAACTTTGACATGGTCTTGCTCAGATGCGTGGACAGACCTGAGGCAGACATGTTAATGCAGGAAGTTCATGAAGGTTCCTTCGGTACTCATGCCGGCGGACATGCAATGGCTAAGAAATTGTTGAGAGCGGGTTATTACTGGATGACTATGGAATCCGATTGTTTCAAGTATGCTCGGAAGTGCCATAAGTGTCAAATTTATGCTGATAAGGTGCATGTACCACCAAGCCCTCTGAATGTCATGAATTCGCCTTGGCCGTTTGCCATGTGGGGCATTGATATGATTGGGAAGATTGAGCCTACTGCTTCGAATGGACATCGCTTCATTTTGGTAGCAATTGACTATTTCACCAAATGGGTGGAAGCAGCTTCCTATGCTAACGTTACCAAACAAGTGGTTACCCGGTTCATCAAGAAAGAAATCATCTGTCGTTATGGAGTTCCGGAGAGAATCATCACTGACAATGGTTCGAATCTCAATAACAAGATGATGAAAGAGCTTTGTAAAGATTTCAAGATTGAACGTCACAATTCTTCTCCTTACAGACCGAAGATGAATGGTGCTGTAGAAGCGGCGAACAAGAATATCAAGAAGATTGTGCAGAAGATGGTCGTTACGTACAAGGATTGGCATGAGATGCTGCCTTTCGCTTTGCATGGGTACCGTACCTCAGTACGTACGTCGACCGGGGCAACCCCTTACTCCCTTGTGTATGGTATGGAAGCTGTCCTACCTGTTGAAGTGGAGATTCCTTCTCTGAGAGTTTTATTGGATGTCAAGCTGGACGAAGCCGAGTGGATTCGAACAAGGTTTAACGAGTTGAGCCTTATCGAGGAGAGACGGCTAGCAGCTGTATGTCATGGACAGTTGTATCAGAGAAGGATGAAGCGAGCCTTTGATCAGAAAGTGCGTCCTCGAAGCTATCAGATCGGTGATCTAGTTTTGAAGAGGATCCTCCCTCCCGGTGCAGATAACAGGGGCAAGTGGACTCCTAATTATGAAGGTCCATATGTTGTGAAAAAGGTATTCTCCGGTGGAGCCTTGATGCTTACAACTATGGATGGTGAAGACTTTCCGTCTCCTGTTAACTCAGATGTAGTCAAAAAATACTTCGCATAAATTGACCCGCTGGACAAAAAGAAAAAAGAGTCCAGGCAAAAATGGGCATCCCGGCGAACCAAAAAACAGAAAGGAAAGGTTCGGGCAAAAATTAGGGATAAAATGAAAAAGAATTTGTACACCCGGTAAGTCGAAAACCCGCAAGGGCGGCTTAGGAAAAAATGGGTATCCCGGTGGATTGAAAACCCGAAAGGGCGATCCAGCCAAAAGAGGGATTAAAGCGAAGACTACAGTCTGAGTTGTCTGTACTTCATCGAGCTTTGTCGTCTGCCATCTCGAAAGATGTGATCCGTCCAGTCATTCTTCTCAGAAAGCAGGGAGTTGGGAGGAAAACTGATGATCTGTGAATTATAACAGAATTGGGAAATAGTGGATGCCGTGTTCACATTGCCATTATGATAGATTTTTCCTTTTGTGCGCAATTACCTCTTTCTAGGAATTGCTTCCCAATGTATTTGCCTCTTCAGGCACATTTTCAATCAATAAAAGTCGTTATTCAGATAAATGGCTCTTTTGTTTTTATTTTTACTGTTTTGTTTGCAAAAATGTCCGAATTTTTGATAAGCACTGCATATAAAAACATGAAGGCTAAACAATAACGTGCAAAAGTGACAAAACATTTGAAAATCATTTTGAATGTTGAGGACACTTGAGCGTATCTTGTCCATGTATCCCCTGGGGCATTTTGTTGTGCTGTTTTTCGGGTTGGCATCTGTGAGGACGTTTCCCCAGCAGATATTTTCCCCAAGCAGGTTTGGAAGCTATCAGAGCTATGCTCCCCTGCGGAGACGTCTGTGGATAGTGCCTTCTATTCCCCAGCAGATCCAAGGATTGCCTATCCCCAGCAGGCCTGTATTTGCCGATTTCCTCCCCGAGTGAGGCCAGTTCATTGAAATTTATCTCCAGCAGTTATCCTATCTGTGGACTGGATGGGTCGTCCCCAGCGGAATAGCTCTTATTTCCCAAAGCAAAGTTTTTTCCTATTTGTGGATTGGTTGGCTTTCCTCCAGTGAAGTCACCAGGTTGTCCCTAGCAAGTCGTCTTATTACTCCCCAGCGAGTGGCTTTGTTTACTCCTCAGCGCAGTCGTTTTGGTTCGTCCTCAGCGTTGTATTGGTTGTTCCCTCAAGCGGAGTCCCCGAGTGGATTAGGTCCTATGAAGGATATCCCCAGCGGAGTTTACCTTTCCCCAGCAGCAGTGCTATTCTCCAAAATGAGTGAGAAGTCGTTGCTCTCCCTGCAGAGTCTCCCCGCAGAGTTGGAGTACCCGATCAGTTTTGGCTCCCCAGCCGGAGTTTTTCATCATTTTTGCATTTTTGCATTTTAGTGATCATTGCATCCTCAAACTGCGTAGCATTCCCATTCAATATGGAGCATTACGCCATAGAAAAATTCAAACATATGCATTCATGTGTTAACCCAATCAGACAATATCCCCGGCAGAGGCGGATCATTTTGTTCAACATCGGTGCAACACGCCTGCTACAGTTGCTCTTAACAGCACTCAGGATTGATATTCCCCAGAGAGGTTTATTTCCTCACCCGTCCGAGGACGGAAAGTTTGTTTCTCCCCAGTGAGATCCCCAGCAAGTGGTCAACCTTGCCTTGACATATCTAAGATGACGTTCTTGTGATACCGGTAAGTGTCATGCCAGCACCCACGTGTGTTTCATTTTTGGTGTCGGTAAACACCATTGTTTCGGTGTCTGTAAACGTCGGGTATTCTCCCCAGTCATCAGTAAATGTCTGGTCATCATTTTTGGTGTCGGTAAACACCATTGTTTCGGTGTCTGTAAACATCGAGTTTTCTCCCCAGTCATCGGTAAATGTCTGGTCATTTTTTGATGACGGTAAACATCATCTTTCGATGTCGGTAAACATCGAGTCTTTTCTGCAGTCATCGGTAAATGTCTGATAATCCCCAGCTAGAGATCCCCAGTAGAGTCATCGGTAAATGTCCTATCTGGTTTCCAGTTGCAAATATTTGTTTTTTCCCTTAGTGAAGTGTTCCCCGGTTATCGGTAAATGTCTGGTCGTTTGTTTTGATGTCGGTAAACATCATCTTTCGATGTCGGTAAACGTCGAGTCTCATCCCAGTCATCGGTAAATGTCTGGTCATGCTTTGTTTCCTTGTTGATAAAATCAAGATCCCCAGAAGTCGTCGGTAAACGTCTTGTCTGATTACACCACAAAGATTTTGTTCCTCCTCAAGTGGAGACGCCATCGGTAAATGGCCCCGTTGCTTCGATATCGGTAAATATTGAATGCCCAGTTTTATCCGCCATCGATAAATGGCCCCGTTTTCTTCGATATCGGTAAATATCGGATCCCTAGTTGCAGTAGCCATCGGTAAATGGTCGAGTTGAAGTTGATATCGGTAAATGTCAAGTTTCTTTGAAGCCACCATCGGTAGATGGTCTTGCTTCCTTTTACATCAGAAGTTGTTCCCCAGCAACCATCGGTAAGTGGTCTTGCTGAAGTTGATATCGGTAAATATCAAGTTACCAGTTTCTAACCATCGGTAAATGGTTTCGCCTTTCTGAAGTTGTCAATTGCAGGCGTCATCGGTAAATGACGTGGTTCTTCTTGTATCATATCCGGCAGAGTGCAAATTTCTACGGTTCTTTGGTATTCAATCCCTGTTTACCCTGAAAGTCTGACAGCCGTCGCTATCATTCGTTCGGGTTCCCAGCTGATTGAATAGGGGCAGCTGTAGCACCTCAAATTTGCACCTACTTCTTGTACATACATTCTCATATTAGGTCATAACATAACATGGTCCACTGCATAACATTGCATTGTCCCTTTGCCTCAAGTGCAAGCCAGTCAGAAGAATTAGGTCAAACTGGTCAGGAGATCAGTCAGTCAAGCAAGCAAGTGCAATTTTCATTGAAACAAGGCCCTAGGGTTGGTCCAACATGTTCACATGACTTGGGGATCCATTTGAAGTGTTTTGGTCAAGGATTGGATGTTCAGAAGTCATCAGTCAATGCACAGTGTGCTAGAAACCCTAAAAAGTCAAACTTGGTCAACTGTGTCTGATTTTTATGGTTTTGATGGTTGGATTTGGTTTGAGAGAGCTCATTCATGTCCAAATAGGCTTCATGTATCATGTCAAAGACCATTATTGAAGAATTGGAAGCCAGACAAGAAATTTCCAAAAATAGAAACTGGACCTGTAATTTTAGCTGCCAAAAATGGAAAGTCTTGATCCTCAAACTTACATCATGATACAAGCTTCAAATGAATTTTTGCCCAACATGAAAGTTGAAGATCTTGTTCTCCCATTTCCAAAAAGTCCAAGAACACTCAATTCCCATGTATGGTTGGCAAGTTATGATCAATTCATTCTCCAAAATTTATGAACTTCAAAAGGCCATATCTCTCAAACCATTTGGCCAATTTGGGTGGGGTTTTTTGCAACAAGTCACATTTGATCCCCTCTTTCCAAATATGCAACCATCATTCACCAAAACATTACCAATCAAAATGGCATTTTTGGACTTGCATGAATTAATTTCAAGTGAGGTTGAAAAATGAGTTTCAAAATTAACCACTTCCAACCAATTCTACCAATCAAATATGTTCAGAAATCATATTTTGGACATGTTCAAGGCCCATTTTCGTGCAGTACATACACCCATCACCAACTTGCTTGAAAATTGGCAAAAGGACACTTTTCACCAACTCCATTCCACTTTTTCATGAACCTTGATCAGTACCATTAAACAGAGTATATATTCATCATTTTTCTGCTGAAAGAAACCCTAGCAGCCACACAAACACAGAAAATTCACTCACTCTCTCAAAACCTCATTTCTTGCCATTTTCAATTTCTGCCAAAAAACTCCCAAAGAACCCGACCTTGCCTTTGTTGTTTCATCATCCAAGCATCATTGTGAGCTCATTGCAACATTGTTTCCACAACTGTAAGCTCATTTGCCCGACTGTTTTTGCAAAGCACCATTAATGGCAAAGTTCGATTGAAGTCATTTCAAGTTGTCCTGAGCCAAGATTCTTCCTCCATCCATCTTGTAGAAGCCTAAGGTGCACCTGTTTCAACCATTGGAGACCAGACAACCACAATCCAACTCAGTTCTTCAAATTTGGTAGGTATTTCGAATCCCTCATTTCTTGAAATAATGTTGTGCACTGTATAGATCTCACTTAGCTGGTTGTTGTGGACTTTAAATCACTAAAAATGGTCAAGTATTGGATGAGTAATTTGGTTTTAAAGATTGATGTTTAAATGATGTTTTGCTTGATTCTTCCATATGAGCTCGAATCAATGTGTTTGGTTGTTGGATTTGTAATGTATGCTGTTTGATGGTTCTAATGATATGCTCATTACTCATTTCTGGGAAATTTGTTCTTCAACAAGTTTGATGATGAAATATATGTGTGCTCGATTCTTGAGTTATGCTGTGTTTTAATGAAAATTGATGGTAGATTCATGTTAGTTGAAGCTTGCTGATCATTTCTGTATGTCTAATTGAGATTTCTGGAAAAAAATTTGGATGGATCGATTTGGGGATGATGAAGATGCATGATGTTCATCCAAAACCCTAGTTCTGTATGCCTTGCCCAGATTTCATATTTCTCACGTGTTGCATGTCACTGTTCATTCATGCACCAATGAAAACATTCCGTTTCATGGCCCAAAACGGCAGCGTTTGATTAAGTGACCTCGCTAATTACAAAAATGCCATTTCCGGTTTTTAAATCCATTTAATTCTTTTATTTTTGCAATTTTCATTTCATTTGGCATGGCTTACTTGCAAAAATCATAACTTATTCATTTTAAATCCAATTCTCATGGGAATTTTTGCATCATCTTCATCATGCTCTCTACTTTTTTATCATATTTTTTCCAGAATTTTGTGATCATTGGTTTTTGTTTGGCATTAGGATTTGTAATATGCATCCATATTGTACACATTTTACCAAAACCTTTGTGAAATGGTCATGACTTATCCTATGGACTTGAAACTTTTTGAGCATAAACTAGACTCATTCATGTTTATTTTTATGTAGAGTTTGTGAATTTATCTTATCTGGATTGTGAGTTGTGAATTTTTGAAGTAGGGTGTGACAATTTGTGTCACACCATTGATGTGCAACTTGTTGATTTTTGATACCATGCTTCTTGACCTCCAATTGATCTAAATTTTTGCATGAACCTACTCTTGTATGTCTAGTTTACATGTGATTTTTTGTGGATTTGTTTATGGCATTTTCCAATTTGATTGAGATTGTTGTCCCCTGTTTGGTCTTATGTTGACTTTTTGTGACACTTGTTCCCATTTCATTTGTGAAATCCTCATACTTTATTAGATGGACATGAAATTTGATATGTGATTACTAGACATCTTAATATTTGCCATGGTTTTAGTCCCATTCATTTCTCATATGCCATCCCTGATTTATGATTTTTGCAAGTTGATGCATGTTTGGTTGACTTCTTTGAGCATGTTCAAAATTGCCTTGCCTTTCTGATTTTCATTGACTATCTTCTACTTGTCCAAATGAGCTGAAATTTGACATGCATACCATGCTATGGGTTGTGATTGACCATGATTTATTTGGTGATTTTTGGAAATGTTTGAGTTTGCTTTTGATGCAAGTCTTTCTGTTGACTCCTATGAGCTTCTGTTTGCAACACTTTGACCTAAATTGTTCATGAATTGATGATGGTGATTGATATGCATGTGAACCCAATTGGTTATGTTTCTTAATTGTTTAGACATGATTTTGGATGCTTTCCCCTTGCTGTTTGAACTTTTTCATTCCCTTTTGACCCTAGGCTTGCCCTAGTGGTCCTGTTACTTACCTTTGAGTTCATTTTTTTCAGGTTGATCAACAAATGACCAACAAGACCATTTCATTTTGATTGAGCTTGCTTGAATATCATTGACTAACTTGTTTGTTTTGTAGGTGGCTTGGCTCACATGCCTTAAGCCTTGTGCCTTGCACATCCATTTGCTTCTGATTAACTATTGATGTTTGTTTTTTTTTGTTTTGTTTGAAGTTGCATACTAATGTCTGCTTGACTATTTCAGGTGCTTTTAGTTGCTCAGTTCCTTGTGAACTTTTTGCTTTGCTTTGCTTGTATAAGCAATTTGCATTGAGGTATATTTCTAATCTTCATGTAGTCTGGAAGACCTGGCCTGTTACTTGGCCAGGCAACTGTCTGAAGTCCTCCTTAAGAGGCAATGTTTGTGTATGTTTACAATTTGTCCCTGTACATATGCAAAGACCTCCTAAGTGAAGAGGCAATTGGCAGAACCCAAGGGATATGCAACCTATCCCCTGCTATTCTGTGTGTCACCTGCTTTGCTCACATCACTGTGTTGATGCATTGCAGATACAAACCCAAGATCTTGTACAATTGTACAGTTGAGTCAGTTTCAAATGTGTAGGAGGGTTCCCACCTTCTGAACCCACACATTCTTGTCTTAAGCTCTCCCAGGCCCGGGATAAGAGCTGTGAAGTCTCATCTTCACTCACCTTTCATCTGCTTCACCTTAGCCCCTCAATGGCAAGGTTAAGAGCTAACACTACCCAGTTCCAGTGGTTTGTTTGTTGAGGTTGATATGACCCCTCGACTAAAACCTAACCTTGTTTGAGCCCATTGTTCGCATATAGTGTGTGCTACCTGTGCTTGTGTGTTTGTTTGACTTGCTTCCTGTGCAAGTTAGGTGTGGCTTGCTTCCTGTGCAAGTCATGATTAGGATAGGCTTGCTTCCTGTGCAAGTTAGCTAGAAACCTTAACTTAGGGACGACTTTGCATGACAACATCTAGGCTCGAGTCGTAGTCTCCCTAGTGTTGTGTCTCCCTCTGTTATCTGGTTAGGCTAGTCCTTTATCCCTCTGTAGGGGAACTACGTCGCCCTGATCCTCATACCAGATGAGGTACGTAGGCAGGAGATGAGCTGATCTCTCCGGGCGCCTGTGTCTTTGTTTTGTCTTGTTGTGTGCTTGGAAGCTGATGTAAGTCCATCGAGTGGCATTCGGGTTCCAGTGTGGGTTTGTTGGTTCGGATGCTGATGTAAGTCCAGTGATTGGCGTTCAGGCTCCACGTTTGCCTCTTTGTGTGTGTTTTGGTTCGGATGCTGATGTAAGTCCAGTGATTGGCGTTCAGGCTCCACGTTTGCCTCTTTGTGTGTGTTTTTGGTTCGGATGCTGATGTAAGTCCAGTGATTGGCATTCAGGCTCCACGTTTGCCTTTGCCAGTGTTTGTTTGTGAGCGTGTCAGCCGAGCTACGAATGCTCTGATTCTCCTTCGTCCAAGGAGATACGTATGCATAGGATGCGACATCCTAGCGAGCATGTGTCGTTTCCCCAGTCCGAACTACTTTGACTCTGATGTCTATGCCTGATAGACTAAGTAGGCCCAGGATGCGATATTCTGCCGAGTCAGTCTTGTCCGTTTTCTTGTGTCTCTTTCAGCCTGTATAGATGTTTATGTGAGCAGTGTTTTAGCAACCATTTTCCTTCCTTTTGTGCGTGGATCCCGTCGAGTACGACGGATGCGTAGGGGTGCTAATACCTTCCCTTCGCATAACCGACTCCCGATCCCATTCTCTTTGGTCGCGAGACCATGCTTTTTCCAGGTTTACTTCGAGCGTTTCCTTTCCCTCTTTTGGGATAAATAACGCACGGTGGCGGCTCTGTTGTTCTTGTTTTCCCGCCGGTTTTTCGCGTGATGCGACACCTCACACAGAGCATCTGAAGAAAACTTCAGTTTAGGTAGGCCTCTGACTAACTCGAGTTTAGTTAGCTGAGAAAGTTTCCTCATGCTAATGTGGCCCAAGCGTCTATGCCATACCCATTGCTCTTCGTGAACTGACATTAGACATTTAACATTTTGATCTTTTAAATCAGAAAGATTTATTTTGTAAATGTTGTTTTTCCTCTTGCCTGTGAAAAGGACAGAGCCATCGTTCTGATTAATGGCTTTACATGTTTTTTGATTGAAGATTACATCATAACCGTTATCACTTAATTGACTTATGGATAACAAGTTATGCATTAATCCTTCTACATAAAGAACATCAGATATAGAGGGAAGAGTACCATTACCAATAGTTCCGGAGCCTCTGATCCTTCCTTTCTGATCTCCTCCGAAGCCTACAAATCCAGCATCTTTAAGTTCCAGACTTTGGAACATAGACTTTCTTCCCGTCATGTGTCGCGAGCATCCAGAGTCCAGGTACCATGACTGGTGTCTGAACTTTGTTGCATAGGATATCTGCAACATACACAATCTTATCTTTTGGTACCCAGAATCTCTTGGGTCCTTTCAGATTAGTTTTCCCAGAGTTTCTTATAACTTTGGGTTTTCTAGCATTTTTAAATTTTTGTTCTTGTGTGTGTGTGTAATGATATGAAAAGGGAGACTTAAGTTGGTTACTGGTAGAAGTTTTATCTTCTTTAGAATCATACCCAATTCCTTTTTTATTGTTCTGACTGACTCCATAAATCATGGATGCCATAATACTCCTATCTATCCCATTTTTCAGAAATTCTTGAAAGGCTTCTTCGTATTTATAAATTATTGCATTTGAAGTTTGTGGAGTTTGAGATAACGCTTCTTCTAATTCTAAGCTTTTTCTTTTTGCTCCATCTCTTTCTAATGTTAACAATTTAATTGTATCTTCTTGTGCTAGAATTGTCATCTCAAGCTCTCTACATTCTTCAAATTTTGCTTTAAGACAGCCTTTGATGTTTTTAAACTTTTGTTTTAATTTCTGATATGAGCTTAGAGTTTCTGACAAGCATGATTCTAAATCAGAACGAGAAAGTTCAGAAAATACCTCTTCAGATTCTTCATCTGAGCTGCTGGATGTGGTAGCCATAAGTGCTACGTTGGCCTGTTCATCAGAGTCAGATTCTGATGATCCAGATTCACAATCATCCCAGGTGGCCATTAATCCTTTCTTTGTTCTGAAGGTATTTTTCTTGAAGCTTTCTTTTCTAGAGTTGTCTTTCTTCAGCTTGGGGCATTCATTTCTGTAATGACCTGTTTCTTTACATTCATAACAGGTAATATCTTTGTTAGCTTTACCTTTTGAAGTTGACTCTGATCGATCCCCTCTGGGTCTTGGTCTTCTGAAGTTGTTGTTCCTCTTTTTCCAGAGTTGCTTGACTCTTCTTGTTAGTAGGGACAACTCTTCTTCATCATCAGAGTCTTCTGGTTCAGAATCGTCAGTATCTTCAGTTTCTGCCTGGAGAGCTTTGGTTCTGTCAGGTTTCCGTCTTTCAGATCTGGACTTTAGCGCTACGGACTTGTTCTTTTTCTGAGGCTCATCCTCCTCTAGTTCTATCTCATGGCTTCTGAGAGAACTAACAAGTTCTTCAAGGCTGATATTGTTCAGATCCTTTGACAGCTTCAGAGCAGTAACCATAGGTCTCCATTTCTTTGGCAGACTTCTGACTATCTTCTTAACATGATCTGCAGTCGTGTATCCTTTGTCTAGCACTTTAAGACCTGCAATAAGAGTTTGAAATCTAGAAAACATAGCCTCTATAGCTTCGTCATCTTCCATTTTGAAGGCTTCATATTTCTGGATAAGCGCCAGAGCCTTCGTCTCCTTGACTTGGGAGTTTCCTTCATGGGTCATCTTCAGAGAATCAAGTATATCTTTGGCTGTCTCTCTGTTGGTGATCTTTTCATATTCGTTGTATGATATAGCATTTAGAAGTATTGTTCTGGCCTTTTAATGATTTTTGAAGATACGTTTCTGATCTTCTGACATCTTGTTTCTGGGAACTTCAGCTCCATTTTCTAAGACTAGAGGTGTATATCCATCTGTGACTATGTCCCAGAGGTCAGCATCATAACCCAGAAAGAAACTTTCGATTCTATCTTTCCAGTAATCAAATTTCTCTCCATCAAAAACAGGAGGCTTAGCATTGTAAGAATCTCTTTCATTTGAGTGGGCCATTGTTTTTCTCGTACTGGATCTCTCTACACGGTTAAGTGTTTGATTAGAAAATCAATAACAGAGCCGGAGCTCTGATACCAATTGAAGGTGAGAAAAACAAGAAAGGGGGGGGGGTTTGAATTGTTTGGAAAAATAAGCGCTTTTTCAAAATGAAAAACACACAATGATTTTATACTGGTTCGCTTATAACACAAAGCTACTCCAGTCCACCCGGCCAAGGTGATTTCGCCTTCAACAAGGACTTAATCCACTAATCTTGAAAGATTACAAACAACGTCTAAGAGAAAAATCTCTTAGTCCTCTCAAGTATACAGACTACACAGAGTCACTTGAGGAAATCAACAAACAAATAAATGAAAGATTAATGTAATCTAGAATGCTTCTAAGAAAGCAGATATTACAATAGTAAGAACAAGAGTTTTTCACGTAATAAGCAAAAGCTTCGTGAAGATCTTAGAGAGCAAGAGTGTTTTTCTTGAGTGTTGATGTTTCAGTATAATTTTGGCTTGTTGGCTAATACTTGTGTGTAGTGTACTGAATGTTGATTTGCAATCCTTTATATAGATCAATGAGGTAGTAGTTGAAACTGATGAGTAATAAGATGAATTTACGCCATAACATAAACAGCTTCTACAGGATAACTTTTTCTCCTTGAAATGACTACTTACCATATATAGTATCTTCTTTATTGAAATTGGAGATTAACGTCTCTTTCTGTTTTAGGAAATCCATTTGCAAATCTTTTCTTGACTTAAACGTTACTCTTTCATGATTAGCAATTCCATGCTCAGAGTATTTGTGTTTCTGGAGAAACTTGGAATCTTGCTTCTGATGTTGATCTCTTGTGAGTTCAGATAGTTTCTTCAGATAGCGCTAATAACTTCTGGAGCTTAGAGATAGCATTGTTCAGAGTCAGAACTTCTAGAGCTTACTTCTTGTTCAGATGCTTCTGATACTTTGCTGTTTTGCTCAGAGTTAGACTTTCTTGAACGTGTCTCCACTTCAGATGCTTCTGATCATTTGATAATTTGTATCTGATCTGGTTTTGTATCTGATGACATCATCAGATTTCTTCCTTCTTTCTTTAGAATCCTGCACACTTAGAAACTTTTCGTTAGGGTGTCATTTTTGGTTTCATCCTTTGTTATCATCAAAATCAAGGAATCTGTTGTAGAACAATTTTTGTTCTTACAGAAGTACATCTGGGAAATTGCACACAATAGGAAGATCAATACTTGCAACCTTATTGTCGACTTGCAATGATGCAAACATTGCAACATCTGAGAGTCATCTTCTAAGAGTTCTTCTACTTACTTAGCAGATAAAAACATCAGCTCTCCATAATCACCAAACTCTGGGAACTTCACAGTTTTGCTGTAGCAGTTGATATGAACATAGTTGAACTCCAACCAGTTCATTCCAAGAATAATATCGATTTGATGCAAAGGTAGACAAACCAAGTCTATCACAAAATTCTTACCATAAATGGTCAAAGGCCAACTCAAACAGACTAACATAGTAGTCACCGAACCGTTAGTCGGGGTATCGATAACCATACTCCCAACCATATAAGATAATTTTAAACCCAACCTCGTAGCACACTCAAGCGAAATAAATGAATGAGTAGCACCAGTATCAATAATAGAAATTAAATCAACATTATTAATGAAACAAGTACCTCTGATCAAGTTATCTATCTTGGGAACCTCTGAACCATTCAAAGTAAACACTCTACCATTAGTCTAGGCAGCAGTAGCGGCCGTCTTCTTTGGCTTCTGACATTGTGTACTGATATGAACCTGTTCATCACAATTGTAACAAGTCGGACCATCATTCTTGCACTCTGCAACATGGTGACCCATTTTTCCATAATTGTAACATCTCAGGATCTTATTATTACATTCATTAGCATGGTGGCCCAGTTCGCCACACTTGAAGCACTTGACAGAAATGGGAGCCCCTCCCCCACTTGTCTTCTTCCCATCTAAAGCCTTCTGTTTCCCTTTGTCAGCTGGAGTTACATAAGGTTTCCCTCGAAATTGTCCCTTCCCTCTATTCTTACTAAGGCTCTTATAGTGAGCAGATCAGGCTCTGCTATCCTCATCATAGATTCTACTCTTATTCACCAATTCAACATATCTACAAATATGTTGGTATCCAATACCTTGTTTGATCTCTGGTCTCAGCCCATTCTCAAACTTGATACATTTGGAAGTCTCAGCATTAACACGGTTATAATTGGGACAAAACTTCACCAGCGCCTCAAACTTCGCAGCGTACTCTGCCATAGTCATGTTCCATTGCTTCAGCTCAAGGAACTCTATCTCCTTCTTGCCACGAATGTCCTCGGGGAAATACTTTTCCAAGAATTCTTTTCTGAACACAGCCCAAGTTATCTATGTACCAATAGCTTCTAATCTCTGACTCACGTTATCCCACCAATCCTCAGCTTCCTCTGACAACATATGAGTACCAAACTGTACCTTTTGAGCCTCAATGCAGGCCATCACTCGAAAGATCTTCTCGGTTACTTTGAGACATGCATGTGCACCCTCCGGATCATGGCTACCCTTGAAAGTTGGTGGATTGTTCCTCTGAAATTTCCCCAAAGCGTGAAAATCGTCAGAAGCTCCTTCATTCTGATTGTTCTGTGCATTTTGAGCCATCACCTGAGCAAGCGATTCCAAAGCTTCAGCAATAGCACGATCGCTTCTTCCAGCCATTATGTACACCATCAAACAACATTATAATAAACAATACATCGATAGTATACACACACTCATCGACTAACAGGGAACTGATATCATATAAAAACCTGGTCGGACAGACCGACCTGCTCTGATACCACTAATGTAACACCCTTCTATAACCTAAAATAGTAATCTGATATTTTAATTAATAAACATAACCACAAGGGTGTCACACACATCAAAACACATAACCTGCTCCGTAACACGGGTTTCCCCAAAAACAAAAACAAATGCACATATTTATACCTGGGATGTTACACGACATCCAACACATCTGATTTATACTTGGGATGTTACACGACATCCAACACATCTGATTTGAGTCAAGTACTTGTCTAATAAGGCATTTAGTACATGTCCTCGCATGCTCACCCCAAAATTTACGGTATCATCGCAACAGAATCACTAATAAACATACCACAATAGTATTGTAACTCAAGACATTAAGTCTCATGAATTTCAACTTAATCGCATAATCAAAAGAGTATGCTAATCAACTCAAAACAACTTAAAATCTCCATAACACAAAAGTTTGTAACGTCGACAACAATGATACAAAAAATTGAATCAAGCATTTATCCCAACCTGATGTTACATTATCAAAGCAAGGAACCACTAAATAAAAGCGATAAACTACGAAAGTAACTCCAAGGCTATCTTCCACTTACTTCAAAAATGCTACTTCTGAGTATCTGCATGATTCCCATGTAAAGGCAACATTCAAACAAAGGGTGAGAATTCATTTCAATAATAACAATATAGAATGAAGAATAAAGTACATCTACACAATCATGTACAACAATATATCGCATTCTTACATTCAAATCATAATCAACATCATACACGACAACATCTCAATTATCATCAACATCATATAAAACCATATCTCAATTATCATTAACATCATATGCAACGACATCTCATCCAATAACACATCAACAATAATAAATACAAATGCAACACTTATGCAATGTACTCAACACCGACTCGACATGCATGTGGTACCAAATATGAACACTCAGGTTCATCTCACTCCATAATCCCCACCATAGGATCGATTCCCTCTTGGAACCGGATCACACCAAAATCATTATCATCACCATAGGTAACGCTTCACTAATCCCCCATAATAGGAATTAGCTACTCGCACCCGATCCATCATAATGGGATCGAGGCTCACCAAAATTCGACCAAAGTCTGTACACCATGATACATGAACTCACAATAACATGCATTAGCACCAAAATAATCACCAAATTAATTATCAAAATAATCACCAAAATTATCACCAAATAGTGACTATAATAATCACCAAAATAATCACCAAAATTATCATCCAAAATTATCAATTAAATAGTTAAACAAATGTGAAAACATATTCACATTATCATTACATAAGTATACACGTTTTAGCATAATAATTCATATGATCATCAAACAATACAATATCATGTTCACATGATAATTAAACAAGTGTGATAGCACATGTTGCCATATATGTAATTATGATGTGAGATAGAAGCTATATGACATATGCATGCTGTTGTGAATATGTTTACATGATAAAGTAGTGTAATTGTCCAGAGTGTATATAATATTATGTTATTTGTTCTAGCAATGAATGATTGTTATTTTCTATGTGAGATATCAATGTATTGTGATACTGTATGAAGTTCTTGTACATTGCTTAGTCAGAGTGTTCTAGCAACGTGTGATTAGCATGAATGTCATGTAAGACTGAGTAGTAATAATTAGTATTTACATTGTGAATTCTATGAGATGCATTTTAATAACTCTATGACAACGTGACACCTCATATATACATTATACATTACTTATGGAAATAACAAGTGATGGTAATTCTACCTTTTTTTCCACACAATATGACGAGAACATGATTACCACACATATATGGCACCTAATGTTTAAAGTTCCACGCACACAGACGACAACAAAAATTACAATTCCTAGACATATAAAATCACACACGTCAGCAACTCACTATAATTACTACCCAAATTAACCGGTATGGTATCAGAATACAAACACATCACATGTCAGGCCAAAACGATCACACCTAAATACACGTTACCTAAGGCATTACAACATAGAGTTATACTATCATATACTATCTGATACGAGCCCTGTTTGTGAGAATCCACAACAGCAAGATAACAGGCCCAATAGTGAGAGGGAGACCAAAGTAGAAAGCCCAAAGCTTGGAAAAAGGTTGACCAAAAAGCCAGCTTGGATGGAAGACTTTGTTTGTTAGAGGAGAGTCCTTGGTGAAAGGCATTAGTGGTTTAATTGTGTTGCAATTCCGTTTTTTACCCTTCCGTATTTTTCGCAAGTTGGTTATGATGTAATAGCTATATAACTTTGTGTACTGAAACAGAATAGTGGGTGGAATGAATAGAAACTTCTCTTTTTTTTTTCTTTCTTTTCTCTCTCTAAGGAGTACACACTCACTCAAAGAGTGCTTTCTGTTATACAATTTGTGCAGCAGGTTGTATCACTGGTGCTTTCATCATGAACCCTTCTGAGCTTATGAACGCCCTTCAATCCAAAATGGACGCCCAATCGGCTGAGTTACGTGATCTTCTGAAATCATCACTTGCCTCACATTCTGACACCATTCATTCCACTCTCCATAGTCATTTACTGGAGGTTGATGCCAAGGTTGCTAACCTCCATTCCACGTATCAACATCCACCGCACGGGTCTCCGGAAACGGCATCACGTTCGCTTAAACTCAGTGTTCCTCGTTTCGATGGTTCTAATCCAATCGATTGGCTGTTTCAGATCACAACTTTTTTTGATTTTCACCAGACACCAGAAAACGCACGTCTTCAGATCGTGTCATTTCACATGGAAGGTCGCGCCGCCGCATGGTTCGAGTGGGCGATGCGCAACCACTTGCTTCCGTCGTGGACCGTCTTCATGGAAGCTGTTCGCAACCGCTTTGGCCCAACTCCATACGAAGACGTAGAAGGTGATTTATCTAAACTCTCTCAAATCGGTTCAGTAGCGGATTTTCAGGCCCAATTTGAAGATCTCATGAACAAAGTTACTGGTATTTCTGAATCCTTACTTATCAGTTTCTTTATTACTGGTTTGCGACGAAATCTCCGCCGGGAATTGCAATTCCACCGACCCTCAACACTTATGGAAGCTTTTGCTATGGCAAAGGCTTATGAAGCCCGTTTGGATGACACTCCAACCCAGGGAAAATTTTGGTCCAAAGGCCCAGCTCACAATACAAACCCAAACATATCATCTATTGCAACTTCTACGACCAATCCCCAAAACACTTGCTTCGCCCAAAATAATTCTCCCACCCTTAAACCGAATACCCTACCCCCATTACTACCCACACCTAAAACCAATGTTGATGTTCGTCACATACCTCCGGCGGAACTCCGGGATCGCCGTGCCAAGGGGTTATGTTTCCGATGCGATGAAAAATGGAATCCATCCCATCGTTGCAGTAGCAAGGTTCTCATCCTCCTGGGTGATGAAGACGAGGAACCAGACCTAGAACCTGAGGACCACCCGCCGGATGAAATTTTAGGTGACATCTCTAGCTTACACGCGTTATCTAGTCAATTACAGAATCGTTCGCTGCGCGTTACAGGGGTGTATCAGCACCACAATTTTCCGATTCTTATTGACAACGGAAGTACCCACAATTTCATTAAACCAACACTGGCAGAGCGTTTGGGTCTAGCTGTGACTCCGTGTTCTCGTTTCCGGGTGGCAACCGGATGCGGCACCTTCTTGGTTTGTACCTTGTGCTGTAAGAATGCTCCAATTACCTTACAAGGTATTACCTTTTCCGTTGATCTGTTTGTCTTAGCAATTGAGGGCCCGGAGGTTGTGTTGGGTTTTCTGTGGCTTCAATCATTGGGAAAGGTCTCCCATGATTATTCTGCCCTCACCATGGAATTTTGTTGGAAAGGTACTCCAGTCACTTTGGTGGGAGACTCCTCCTTGGCACCACACTCTGTTTCCTTGCATCAACTCCAAGCCCTTGTACACAGTGATGATATTGCGGGTATTTTCACTATCACAAAGTCCCTCCCGGAGTCACATAAAGAACCTGACTCCACCCATTCCTTTCCCAAACACCTCATCTCACCATTTCGCGACCTTTTACAGAGTTACAATCACATCTTCACCACCCCTATGGGCCTCCCTCCCCGTCGTTCCGTCGATCACCGCATTCATTTGATTGAAGGAACAAAACCTGTAAATGTGCGACCATACCGTTACCCACAATTTCAGAAAACAGAAATGGAGAAATTAATCCGCGAAATGCTTGATCAAGGGATCATCATTCCCAGCCATAGTCCTTTCTCCTCGCCTGTATTGCTGGTCCGAAAGAAAGACGGCTCTTGGAGGTTTTGTGTCGATTATCGTGCTTTGAATGCAGCGACGGTTAAGGATAAATTTCCTATCCCCACCATCGATGAACTTTTGGACGAGCTTGGTGGGGCAACTGTGTTTAGCAAACTGGACCTTCGCGCAGGGTATCATCAGATTCGAGTGCATTCTCGCGACACGTACAAAACGGAACTTCGCACACATGAGGGCCACTTTGAGTTTTTGGTCATGCCTTTCGGCCTTACTAACGCGCCTTCAACTTTTCAGGTGACCATGAATCAACTGTTTTCTCCGTTCCTCCGGAGGTTTGTGATTGTTTTTTTTACGACATTTTAGTGTACAGTTCTTCTATTAAGGACCACTTAAATCACTTGGATTTGGTTTTACAGTGCCTGTTAACTAATTCATTTTTTGTCAAGCTGTCCAAATGTTTGTTTTGTAAGGAATCCATTGATTATTTGGGCCACATAGTGTCTTCCAAGGGTGTTCATGCTGATCCCACCAAGTTGGATGCCATGATGAAATGGCCGCCGCCTTCTAATGTTAAACAACTTCGGGGATTCTTAGGCTTGACTGGTTATTACCGCCGTTTTATTGCAAATTATGCCACGATTGCAGCACCGTTGACAGATATCTTACGCCATGATTCTTTTAGCTGGACTACAGCCGCCACTGCTGCATTCTCTGCTCTTAAACAGGCTATGATGGCAGCTCCAGTTCTCCGATTACCAGATTTCTCTAAAGAGTTTGTCATAGAGACTGATGCTTCTAACTTCGGTATTGGGGCTGTCCTAATGCATGATGGTCATCCCATTGCTTTTTTTAGTAAGAAACTTGGCCCAAAATTACAGGCTGCATCTGTGTACATAAAAGAACTGCATGCCATCACCGACGCAGTCCTCAAATGGAGACAATATCTTTTGGGTCATTTTTTTATCATTCGGACTGATCATAAAAGCATCCGAGAATTATTACAGCAGGTTATTCAGACTCCCGATCAACAGGCATACGTGCGAAAGTTATTGGGTTTTCAATTTCGCATAGAGTATAAACCCGATGCCTCAAATAAAGTTGCAGATGCTCTGTCCCGCGTACCGGCAGCATGGCCCGATTGGGATTCACCTGATTCTTCTGCACTTTTGGCTTTAGTCTCTTCCCCTACTTTCGGGATTATACAGCAGCTCCGAAAGGAAAATGCCTCGGATTCTTTTTTGTTGGCTTTTCATGAGAAATTTGCACAAGCTACCTTGATGTTTCCTTATTCCATCAGCAATGGGCTGGTTTTACGTCATGGGCGCTATGTTCTTAATCCCTCGTCGCCGCTTTCCACTACTATTATTAGTGAATTTCATGACACCCCTAGTGGCGGGCATGCAGGTGTTAAACGTACCCTCGTTCGTGTTGCAGCCAATTTCTTTTGGCAGGGTATGCGCCAAGCTGTGGAACGTTTTGTAGCTTCGTGCCTTCTTTGTCAACAAATTAAATACTCCACTCAAGTTCCCGTCGGGCTGTTACAACCCTTGCCTGTGCCAGAGGTGGTGTGGGAAGACATCACTATGGACTTTGTTACAAGACTACCTTTAGCTCATGGTTATACGGTGATCTTAGTGGTGGTTGACCGCTTATCCAAATCTGCTCATTTTGGTGCTCTCATAGCATCCTTTACTGCTTCCAAAGTGGCTGAATTGTTTGTTTCCATGGTTGTTCCCCACCATGGTTTTCCCCGCTCAATTGTGTCTGATCGTGACCCGATCTTTATGAGTAACTTTTGGCGCAAACTTTTTGAGTTGAGTGGCACGAAGTTATCTATGAGTAGTGCCTACCATCCGCAAACAGATGGGCAGTCCGAGGTGGTTAACAGAGGCTTGGAGCAGTACTTACGGGCATTTACTCAACACAAACCTTCTACTTGGGTTTCTTTTCTTCCATGGGCCGAATTCCACTACAATACTAGTTATCACAACAGCCTCAAAATGTCACCATTTGAAGCTCTGTTTGGTAGAAAACCTCCTTCCATTCCGGTGTACACCAGAGGATCAACTTCTATTCAAGCGTTGGAAGATGCTCTCCTTACTCGTGATGAATTATTACGCACTCTTAAGGAGAATTTGCTAGCTGCTCAACATCGTATGACTCAAAAAGCCAATGCCCACCGCCACGAACTCTCGTTTGCTGTCGGAGACTTGGTCCTTGTTCGTCTTCGCCCATATCGTCAAACGACGACATGTGAACACCGCTATCACAAGCTGTCTAAGAAATATTATGGACCGTATCCGGTTATTGAGCGTATTGGTCCTGTTGCCTACAAGCTGCAGCTGCCACCGGATAGTCGTATTCATCCCGTGTTCCACATTTCAGTCCTAAAACCATTCCGCGCCACTGATATTCCGCCTCCACAGGACCTGCCAAGTGACAGCTTCAACAACTAGCCCCTAGAACAGCCGGATGCAATAGTGGACACACGCACTGTACTCATACATGGTTTACCAACATCTCAAGTTCTAGTTCAGTGGAAAGGATCTCTAATGGAAGAGGCGTCTTGGGAGGATCTTGCCCCATTCACATCTACTTATCCTACTTTCCACCTTGGATGGAAAAAGGTTGACCAAAAAGCCAGCTTGGATGGAAGACTTTGTTTGTTAGAGGAGAGTCCTTGGTGAAAGGCATTAATGGTTTAATTGTGTTGTAATTCCGTTTTTTACCCTTCCATATTTTTCGCAAGTTGGTTATGATGTAATAGTTATATAACTTTGTGTACTGAAACAGAATAGTGGGTGGAATGAATAGAAACTTCTTTTTTTTTCTCTCTCTCTAAGGAGTACACACTCACTCAAAGAGTGCTTTCTGTTATATAATTTGTGCAGCAGGTTGTATCACTATCACAACGTAATTTTATTGTTCAGTTATTCACACTACACACTACAATTTGATGATTGGCATATAAACGTAAAACACAACACTACAACACAAATATGCATAGCCATACAACAACACTCTCATACAATGATAATTCTATACAAAAATTAGATAATCACATATTCAATTTTTAATTTCCAGAATATCATATAACAATAAGTCACAATAATGTCCATACAATACACTTATAGTGAAAACCCTTTCTCTTCTCTTAATATTGGAATAAATTCTCACCCTTACCTTATATTTTCCAACAAGATGCATACTTCGAACTCTAACAATGGAGTTTTTCTTTAGCCCTAACCTTTGCCTCTTCTCACCACAAAATTCTATTTCACGTAAAAATCCTCCAAACTCTCTTACTAACCTTTTTATCATTAACCTAATCCGCATCGGAGACAGGATCACCCTACCTAATCCTTCTCTTGTAGTAAAAGTAACCATGATGCACACCATCAAAATTAATAAATAAGCATATGTCGCTATGCAAAAAATGATCAAAGCACAAAGTCGTCCACCGATTTTTTTTTATTCCCCAAAAAAGAGGAAAGAGAAAATAACCGATAAAACCCTCTAAAGAAAAAGAAAAATGGTCTTGTAACCAAATTAGGGTTCGTAAGTCGGTTATGCAAGGGGAAGGTATTATCACTCCTCACATCCATCGTACTCGATGGGAACCATCTAAGTTGTCTATGTAAAATTAATGTTTATTTTATCTTAATGATTATCTGCTATCAGGAAAAAGAGGAAAAAAAGATTGGTTTTTTATTATTGTGCTCGCCAAGGATTTAGAACTTTGTGCCTATGTATCACTCATCGTGAAATGAAGAATCTTAGCTCCGTAGTTTGGAGTAGAAAATGATTGTTTGTTGGTTGTTTTTACCTTGAAAAAGGGTTTTCAGAGTGATGCCCAAAGGCGCAAAAATAAGTTTGATGAGTTGATGTTGTTTTTAGTTTTTTTTTAAAAGAGATTGTTTTTTATTAGAATTGCACTAAAGACTATGGGTAAATGTGAATATTTAAGACAACCAAGTCAAGCATCTTGTGTCCAAAATACTCAGAGGAAGGGTAGGAAAGTTTCATTCTTACTCATTCTCCACCATTTAAGGCTCATGGCACACAATTCTATTTGTATACTTATTATGTTTTGAATTTGATTGAGAAAAGTAGTGTTTGACGTTGGATCAAAGGTTTATCGTTTATTGCTTTGAAATAGTGAGATCGACCTAATAACGAAGGAGGAGAAAATTACAACCAAAAGGGGGAGGGATACATGGAGAATTACAAGGGGAATAATATGAGAAATAATGGGGGTTTATTGTAAGGTAGCCCAAGAGAAAGTCTTGTCTGTGCAATGTGGCATAAGCTAACAAGTGGATAATGGACTCAAAACATGTCTCCCTAGGGTAGTGTCATGAATGTCATTCTTGCAATAAAAGATTACAAGTCTAAATAAACTCCAAGTCAAACAATAGGTCAAATACAATAATACAAAGTCCAAATGCAAGGGTCCTAACAAGTCCTTTAAGTCCAACATTAGGTCACAAATGATACATCTTTTTGGTCTTTTTATTTTATCATGTTTTTTGTTCTTTTTAGTTATGCGAAACAATAAATAAATGACAAGAAATAAAAATGGTATAAAATAAAGGATGTATGAGGTAAGTGGATGATGATGAACATAAATGTAAAGTGCTTGAAATAAAATGGACAATAAAAAGTAAATTGCGAGAATTTAAATGGAAAAGAAATAAAGTGCAATAATATAAAAGTTAGAAGTTAGTAGTTAGTGACAAAGATACAAAAGGTGATCACCTAGGGATTTTCTATCCACAAGTCGAAGGACTCAAAATATGGTGCATTAAGGGATAACCTATCATTGATTCAAAGTGTCAAAAATGATACAATGATCATTTATCAACATGTTTGAATCAAAGAAGATTGAATAGACCGAAACGTCCATCTATTAATGATTTGAAATGTGGAAGATCTATCTACCAAGTAACCACATAAGATAACTAAGAATTAGCATAAAAAAGAAATATATAGTTAAAGGTTAGTCATTAGAATAATCGAATCGGGACAATTTAGCGTTATGTCAAACCACGTAAGTTGACTTATATAGAAGTCACACCTTTTTTAGGCCGGTGAATGAAATTTATGCATTAGCGTATTAGAGAATTAATAAGAATTAATCTCTGAAAATACGAAACACAATAAAGGAAAATCAAAGGAAAATAAGATTAAAAGGATAAAAATCAAATAATCAAATGATAGAAGAAATATTTGGAAAAAGGAAAATAAGTGGAAAATTAAATATGAGATATTGAAAGAAAATAAAAGTGTAGGCAAACTTGAAAGGAAATTGCAAACAAGTAAAAACCACAAAAAAAGAAGGGTGATCTTGCCCACCAGTGTTGAACCCAGAACATGGGAGTTAGTAGACCTAAGCCTTAACAAACTCAACCATTCATCCAATGGTGTCAAACAAAGACAAGGAATAATATATAAAGAAACAAAACGAAATAAAATGGAAAAATGAAAAAGGAATAGAAACTCCGTAAGACATGCTTCTTCATGAACACAAACCATTGTTCAGTCATCTTGCTCACATTGCAAATGAAGCAAAACTCAATCCAAACATGACATGATTTTGAGATTTGTTGTGCTTTGTTTTGAGATGGTATATAGTTGTTGTGGTAGAAAAATGGAAGAGAAGGAAGTTGTATGTTTACATGGTGGTGGTGAATGGTTATATGGATGAAGGTTGCATGTTTGCTATTGCTGTTGAGAAAAACTTGTTGTATGAAGATTGTGGATTTTTACATGGTGGTTGGATGGTTCAAAAAAGAAAGGGGAGTTATGTGAGTTTGGGTTTTAGGTTAAAAAAGAGAGCTTGAATGTGATTTTGGTAAAGGCTTAATGGCTTCTTAGCTTCGAAAAATGAGGGGGGGATGGTGTTCTATTTATAGGGGAAGCATATGGGTTGAAGTGTGTAAAAATGGGATTCACTTTATGTAAAAAAAAGAAGAAAATTATTGCTATTGTCCGTGCAGGTGTAACCGGTTACCCATATGAAAAATGGCCTTGGAAGTCTGCTGAGAGCAGGTGTACCGGTTACCATAATTTGGGTAACTGATTACATGCGTAGAAAATTGCCTTGGATGCTTGTTTAAGAGAGGGTGTAACCAATTACCATAATTTGGGTAACCGGTTACCAAGACCCAAATTTGGATTTTTTGCTATGTTATGTTTTTTTTGGAGTTATTGGAATGTTAACGCTTATGTTGATGAGATGATGAATGTATGCATATGTAGTATGATAAATTTTGGGGTACGACAGATGCCCCTATTTAACCTTCTCGGACCTGAATGTATGGGTAGAAACTACTTTCACACGTTCATGGTAGGAGAGTATTAAATACAAAAATATTCAAAAATTTGTCATACGGGGAATGAATGAATGTGATGTGAAGTGATGGGTATCTGTGAGAAGTTATTTATTAGATGGCAAATGGGCTTTGATATGAAGTCATCTATTGGGGATTGTATATGGTATTCTGTGGGAAATATTGGTCAGTTGTACGCAGAGATGTTTAGGCATGCATGATGTATGCGATAATATGTAATAATATGTAATGTGAGTATCTCTTCCAGTGATGGACTTCGCCAGTCTTGGTGATTGAGACATTCCTGCAGGATTCCGTAGATTTATGCGCTTTCAGAGGCAAACCATAAGGGTATGGTTGTAACTTAGATTCTTCTACAAAAGGCAAAAAGACGTCTTGCAAAAGGCAAGCATGGCTTGGCTGGGGAGAAAGGTCCTTCGTGCACAAGGTAATAAGAATGCTATGGTAGTTGAAAGGAGTTGAGATAGCTATGATTGAGGTTAAAACACAAGTCTGAGGAGATAAGTCGAAGCTTACATAAGCTTTGAAAGTTGATGACCCCTTTAAGGTCAAGGTGGTATTTGTGAATGAATTTTTTTCTTAGTTGTTTTTATGTTTTGTTATCTTATTTCGTGACTTATCTCTATAATTCATTTTTTCATGTTAATAAAAGGTTTCTTTTGTGCATCAGTTATCTTACTTTTTTCTTGAGTATAAACCATAATTTAAGGATTTAAAAGGTTGTTTATGGATTCTAAAAGAAAAAAGGAAAAATTTATTTATCAGGGAAATTACAGAATCTATTACATAGGGTTTCAGTCATGATCTTCTTGATCTTCTGATCCCTTGTAAGTCTCCAAATTTTTTTTGTAATCTTCATCCCTCTTAGAGTCTCGATAAAATTTCTAATTTGCATCCTACTCCTTTTTGTCTATTGGAACCTTGCTCTTCTTAGGAACTTCAACAGATGATCCTTCATCTTGTGCTTGTGTGGTCTTCATTTTTTCTTCGGTCTTTTTATTCCTCTTATCCTCTCTAGCCTTCTTTCTCATTAGATTATGATAATCCTTATCAAAATCTCGCTTATCTGCTTTGAAAGCTCTTTCCTTACCCATTCTCATAATTCCTTTAGGTTGCGTGTCTTGTTGTTTTGCTCTACATATGCTTTTGTAGAGTCTGAATATAATCTCTTCCATCTTGAAGACTGTGTTCCTTGAGTCCTGTGCCTATGAACTTACTGGTTCTTGGAATCTATGTAGTTAGAGTTTATGTGTGACTATCTTGATAATCATAGTTCATATGCTTATTTGTCTTCAACATGTGCATTTAAACTGTTATTTTTTTCTCTGTTTTATTGTTCTTCTCTTTTTTAATCTTTTTGATAATGACAAAGAGAGAGAAAATGCATAGAGTATTTAAGAAGAAAATAAAGCATCAAAACTTGAACAAAGCAATTCTTGCCAAAACAACTCCTGATTTATAAGCTTTGTGTTGTTTATTTTTTTGTAATTTATTTTGTTGAGCTTAAATGACTAATTTTAATCTAACAAAGACAATGATTTAAGGAGAAGCTTACAAATCTTACCTTGATGAACTGTCAAGACTAAAGGAAGGGCTTACAAACCTCAACCCAAGGTCTGTCAAACTCAGGGGGAGCTTACAAACACCAAACTCTGATGTTAGACTTTGTTGATTAAAATTATAGGATTAAATTAACACAGATAAGAAGTTAAGACGAGCTTACAAACTTCGTCTTAATGGATTATCAGACATATGGGAAGATTACAAACCTCACCTTAATGGACTGTCTAACTTATGGGGAGCTTATAAACCTTAACCTCTTATGTTAGACTGTGTTAATTAAACCATTAACCATTATTCTTAAATACATTTATTTGTTATCATAAAAAATGGGGAAATGGTTAGAACAAGATTTGTTCAAGCTCCTAAAAGATTTTGATGATAACAAAGTATTTAAATAACAATAGGGTTTACTAATGGTTATTCTAGCATGCAGAATCAAAAGACGTTAACCTTGATACTAATCAAGTAAATCACTAAGAAGAACCATTAAAGGAAGGAAAGTTATTCTGAATCTGAAGTATCAGAATCAAGCTTTTAGACTCTGATGAGTCTAATAAAGTCTTTCAGGTTCTAAACCTAAGCTTTCATGGAATACAAGGATCAACAAAACTCTGAAGACTGGGTTCATTTGAAGCAAACAGTCACTGTCACAAGGAATGACCCTGTAACTTCTGAACGTGCTTAATCAACACTTTTGAAGGATCTGCTTCAAAGGAATTTGTCTACATGAAGTCATCAACTCCACAAGTGTTTATCTAGACTAGTTCTGATCAAGACTCTGATGAAGATAAGTTTAGAACCTGTGAACTCTAGACTCTGAAGTCTCACTCCAACCAGGTTATGAAGACATACTTCAACTTCTGATCAAGCTTTAACTAATTCTATAAAAAGCATTTGAATCATGAAGTTAAGTATAAGGATAACAACGACTCTAAATAAGCTTCAACAAACGTCTACAAGAAGATTTTAAGTATGAAGTTATGTAAAGAAGATCATGTGACAACGCTACAATACTTTATGTCTAATCAGCATAAAGCTATGTTGTCATAATCTTATCTCTCCAAGTGCTCTAAACGATACTCTACTTCTCCCAACGTTCTTATGCTAGATGAGTTTTGATCCACTCTATTCTATAACGGCTAAAGACCTTCAACGACTACTTGTACCTTTGATAGTTTCAATCTTCAACAAATTTATTCCCATAATCTATTTATAGATGAAGATTGAAAATATTCAAGAAGTCTGTTCTGGCTAAGTTGAATTAGAGTTGAAGAACACATGACTGTCTTTGCAAAGATGTGATATCAGTTCACTGTATTGGTTGAGAGAGAGAGAGAGAGAGAGAGAGAGAGAGAGAGAGAGAAGAGAGAGAGAGAGAGAGAGAGAGAGAGAGAGAGAGAGAGAGAGAGAGAGAGAGAGAGACTGCATTATATTCAGAAAATACACACTAAATAGAAAATATAACCATAAGGGTTAAGTGTGTGAGAGCAAAGCGAAAATGATCAAAGAAGATCATCATAACAGAAATGCACAATATTTATAAAATTAATTTTTATGAATTGATTGATCAAAAGATATTATTATTTGATGAATTTATTTGATAACTTTTTAGGGTGGTGTCTTGAACACGAGTTTAAAAAAAAAATTGTTATTTGATAGTATTTGATATTAGGAACCAAACCACTCATAATCTTTTTACAAAGACTCAAACTATTATATAAAGACTAAACTTAAAAGTTGATATATTTAAATTATTAATATAACTAATTTATTTATTCACCCATCCACTATAGTCGGTGACAAAAAAGACTACTTTTCATGTTGGGACAAGCTTAGGTTCGGTGCTTAGTCTCTTTGAATAGGTGTGTATGTGTGATGCTTCGCCCCTACGTAATTAATTGTGCGCACTGCCACGACATTACTTTATGTTCTCAACTTAATTCACAAGTTAAATATTCTTGCCCTACAAGAATATTTAATTAAGTCTTCAAATCATTAATAATTGAGAAACTAAAACTAAATATTTTAATGTTATAAAAATCAATTTTACTATAAATAAATTAAAAAAAAAAACTAAAACTGAAAAACGAGTATAAAAAATAAAATAAAAGTATTTACAAAAACCAAAACCTAAATAAAATAAATTATAAAATTAAAACTAAAAAATAATACATTTACATGATATATATATATATATAATATATATATATATATATATATATATATATATATTATAATATATATATATTAATATATATATATATATATCTTAAAAATTTATTATTCTGTAAAATTAAATATATTTTATACTATGTCTAATAATAGAGTATCACTTTTGTGTATTCTATTTACTCCATCCATCCATTTCAAAATGATTGTCATTTTAGCAAATAAAATATGTTTCAAAATGAATGTCATTCTTGTTGGAACAAAATGTTTTCAAGAAAAATGAGAGAAGAAGAAAAACAGAGAAAAACTATAAACTAAATTTGTGAAAAGCAAAATCCTTATTGAGTTTTGTTGTTGTTGTTGTTCTTATACCTATTTACATCATACCATGTCCTTTTTATAGGCAACTAAAATCCATACCTAAAACTTACAAAGTGCAAATATAAAACTACAAGTTACACTTCGACATAACAACTATATGTTGTATTTGACTCTGTAGAATACAACTGGTTCCTACTACTTCGACTAGCTACTTTGACACAATCGAATACCAGATTTATACAAAATCATGGATTACAACTAACACACCAACTAGTTCATATTTTTGAGACTTCTCATCCCAATTCCTTTCTTCAACTCGCCAAACCTAACTTTCTTCAGAGGTTTGGTGAGTATACCAGCTAGTTGTCATTCTGTCTTGCAATGTTCAAGTTAAAGTTTTCCTTTGTTAACTTGATCCCTAAGAAAATGACACCTTCTGTCCATGTGTTAACTTCGACCATGACACACTAGATGATTCGCCAGGGCGATAGCTGTCTTATTGCCGACAAACAACTTCATTTTCCTATGTTCTATTATCTTGAGATCTTCGAACAACATCTCTATCCATGTTACTTGACATGCTACATATGATGCAACCACAACATAATGTTTTGCTTCCTTGATCTCCATGAGATTGAAGCGCCTTCGATCATGAATATGTAACCTGCAATACTCTTCTTCTCGTCTTGATATCCACTGAAATATGAATTAGTGTAGCCACATACCTATGGATCAATGATGGTTATCTTCTGTCTTGACATAAACACATCATGATCAATCGTACCTTTGATGTATCTAGCACTCTCTTGACTGCAGTGAAATGACATTCTTTGGGTTTCTCCATTAATCTGCTCATCAGTCTGACACTTCAACAGATATCTGGCCTGATATTGCAAAGATACCTCAAGGATCCAATGATTTATTTATACAATGTTTCACTTACAAACTCATCATTTGTCTCCTTTCTCAACTTTGCTCTAGTTTCTAATGGCGTAACAATTGCATTACAGTTACTCATCTTAAACTTCTTCAAGATATCTTGGGCATACTTCTTCTGAGGCAAGAACAATATTTCACATGTTTCTTTGAACTCCGTCCCTAAGAAATTTGACGAATTCTCTAGGTCGTACATTTCAAACTCATGCATCAGTTTTGATTTGATACTTCTTATCTCTACTTCATCTGCACCTATAATCAACAAGTCATTTTCATACATGCATAAAATGATTTGACTGACCCTGCCTACATCATTGACATTTATGTTCAGAGACACACTTTATGAAACCTACTTTGATTAGGAAGCTATCTATTATCTTATTCTAAGCTCTTGGGGCTTGCTTCAAACTATAAAGAGTCTTCCTCAATTTGTATACATTTGACTCCTGCCCTTTGATTTCAAATCCTGGTGGTTGAATGACATAAACTTCTTCTTCCAAATGTCCATTCAGAAATGTTGACTTTACATCTAGTTGATGTATCTTCCAACCTTTGTAGCCTCACAACAGGTGCATACACTTCGTCGAAATCAATACCAGGTTTTTGCAGAAAACCTCTCGACACTAGTCTTGCCTCATACTTGTAAATTAACCGCTTGACCTTCGTTTCAGCTTGTAAATCCACTTCGCATCAATTGGCTTCTTGATTGACTTTCCAACAAATTCCCAGGTCTTCTTCTTCTCGATTGCCCTGAGTTCTTCTTTCATGGTTGCTAACCAATTTGAATCATTCATGGCTTGATCCAAACTGATTGGTTCTGCTTCAGCCATCATCATCACATATTTTATTAAGTCACCAATTGCATCGACTGCTTGATCTGAAAATATCTCATATCCAGCAAGCCTTGTTGACTCAGTTCTTTCTCTAGTCGATCTCTTAACATTACGCTCAGGTGCTTGTTCATTTTGATTGGCCGTGACTTCAGTCAGTTGGTCTTCATCAAGCACATTTGTGGCTGTTTCTTGCTCTTGTCGAACTGAACCTTAACTTCAATCCTACCATTTTCTTTCATCCACTAGAACACATCGACTGATCACTAGTTTATCATCATTTGGTGAATATAGTTTATATGCACCAGTTGAATGATAACCTATGAGCGTCATAGCCTAACTTCGATCGCCTAGTTTCTTCCTCAATTGTTCAGGTACATGCCCGACTCACATTTACCCAAGCACTCTAAGATGACTAACATTCAACTTCACACTTTTCCAAACCTCATAAGGAGTCCTCTTGACTATCTTCTTGGTTAGACATCCGTTTAGAATGTACACTGCTATCGAAGCTGCCTTACCCCAAAATCTATGGCATATCTTTAGCTTTCAACATGCTCATAGTATGTTCAATATAATTCGATTATTCCTCTCAACTATGCCATTATCCTGAGGTGTATAGGGTGTAATGGCCTCATGCTCTATACCTTCCTCATTGCGAAATCTAGCAAATTCTCGAGAAATTATTCACTACCACCATTAGTTCTTAGTTTCTTCAACTTACATCCACTTTGCTTCTCGACATGCAATTTGAAGTTCTTAAACTGTGTGTATACCTCGCTCTTCCTTTCAATAAGGTAAATCCACATATATATGGTGAATTTATCTATGAAATCTAGGAAATAGTAGTTACCTCCATTCGATATTACTTCAAAAGGTCCACATACATTATAATGAACAAGCTCAAGATTTTCTTTCGACCTCATAGGCAAGTAATGTTTGAATGCTTTCCTTGTCTGCTTTGCTTTGCAACATTCCTCACATACCTGACTTGGTTCCTTCACCTGAGGTAAGCCATACACCATCTTATTATGGTTGAGCATACCTAAACTTTTGAAGTTTAGATGTCCATACTTGTGATGCCATAACTAGTTCTTGTCTTCTTCTTCAGTCGAAGCAAGACACTTGTGATCAACCATGTTGATCTCTACTTTGAAGGTCTTGTTTTCTGCCAACGGTGCCTTCAGAATCAACCTTCCATCACCATGATACACCTTCATCTGATTCTTTTCTAGTTTCATGTTGTACTCTTTTGCGAGTAATTGACCTACGCTTATCAAGTTACTTGTCATCAAAGGTATATACAACACATCAGTGATGCTGACATTTCGACCATCCTTTCTGACAACAAATATTTCCTTTTTCATCTGATGTGATGTGTCTTCCATCTGCAAACTTATCACTTTCTCAACTAATTCATCTATCTTGGTGAACAACTTTTTACTACCAGCCATGTGGTTACTACACCATGAATCTAGGTACCACATGTTGGTTTGCTCATTGTTTGATTGAGTATTTTCCATCAGTAACACATCATCAAAGTCACTATCTCTAGCTTGTGCATATTACGTTTCATCACTATCTTTTTCTCTTGTTTCTTTCTTTCTTCAACAGTCTCGAGCATAATGACCAAAGCCTTTATAGTTGTAACACTGCACCTCCTTCATGTCAACTTTCTTCGTCGAATACTTGTTGCCCATGTCTTTCTTGATTGAATCAAAGTGATTCTTTGAGTTTTTGCTCGACTTCTTATCATTAACAAGATTATTTCTCCATTTCGCTTTCTCTTTATCAAACTTCTTGATGAATCTTGCTTGTAGTGTTTATTCAGCCACCTTCTCCCTTTCTGAGTTTATCTGCTTCAACCTCATCTCATGAGCCTCTAATAAAGCTTGAAGTTCTTCTAACTTCATCTCATCTAGGTTCTTGGACTCTTCAATAAACATTACAATGTAATCAAAATTCGCAGTCAGAGAGCTCAACACTTTCTCAATCTTCTACAAATCGTTGATTAATTTACCACACGCCTTCATCAGTTTCGTTAACAATACCATTGAAAAGTATTCTGAGACTTATTCTTCTTCCTTCATCTGAGTCATCTTAAATTGCATTCTCAACGTCTACATTTTCACCCTTTTCAGCTTTTCATCTCCGCTGCACAAGTTCTTTAACTTGTCCCACACTCATTTGATAGTTTCTTCTTTAATTATCTTCTCGAACGTGTTAGGATCCAAGCATTGATGGATCAAGAATAAAGCTTTTCCATCTTTCTTTCTTCTTTCCTAGTATGCAGTTTACTGAACATCGTTCGCATTCTCTTCTAATGCATGTACTCCATTGTTCACGATTTCAACCACATCTTAAAAATTGAAAATGACTTTCATCTGCGCCATCCACCATTCACAGTTCTCCCCTTTGAAAATCGATATAATAGTTGGAAATTGCGTTGATGTCGTGTTTCCATTTGCCATTACCGATTCTCTCTGAATCACAACCAGACTCTGATACCAATTTATTGAAACAAAAAAGGTTTTCAAGAAAGATGAGAGAAGAGAGAAAAGAGAGAAAAACTCTAAACTAAATTTGTGAAAAACAGAATCCTTATTGAGTTTTGTTGTTGTTATTGTACCTATTTGCATCATACCAAGCCCTTTTTATAGACAATTAAAACTATGACCCAAAACCTACAAAGTGGAAAATATAAAATTACAAGTCACTTCGACATAACAATTATATGCAGTACTCGACAAAAGAATACAACTGACTCGTTTTTCTTCGTCTAGCTACTTCGACATAGTCGAATGCTAGCTTTCTACAAAACTATGAATTACAACTAACAATTTTCAATGTAGAAATAATTGCTATTTTTTCAATTATATACTTCAATTATTACTCTATATTATTACTTCCAATACATTATAAAATAAATTTAATAAAAATGTAATGTCTTATTATAATAATGATAATAATAATAATAATAATTTTAAATTCACTCCTTTTAAATTTTAAAACAAAAGAGTAACTTTTAATAACATTACTTTTGAGAAAGAAGTATAGTACTATTTGAGAAAGAAGAAAACGTGGTGTGATGTGTTTGTGTGTTGGAAAACCATCCGGTGTAAGAAACAAAACACGAGTCAGCAAAACATCAGAATACAATAAAGCCATTGGTGATAACAGATGACTTGACTGATTGAAAACCAAACTCGCCTCCTCTTTTCTTTACATTCCAAAACCACCTTTTCTCTCTCTGATTATCACCACCGCCATTACCCTCAACCAAACAAAACCATCACTTTCACTTCTCCTCTGCCTGAAGAAACAAAGAAAGAAGATAATATCATGGATTTGGATATCATGGCCAGTATTCACTCTGTCAACCACTTCTCTACTCTTCAATATTCTCCTCCACTTCACTCTGGTTAGTTACTTCCTCTTTCCCTACTTTCAATTCTATTGTCTACTACTCTTTTCTTTTTCTATCTCTTGCTTCAAAACCTTGCTACTAACACTCATTAAGTCCATTTACTTGCCACAGATGAATATCCAGTAATCCATTACACAGATGTGTATGATGATGATTACCAATCTCTTCTCAGATGTCCTTTTTGTGATTTTCAAATTCAACTTCCTGGACCCTCCCAAGAGGACTATTGCTCTGCCCTTAAATATCTGGTATAACCTTTCTGTTTCCTAAATTTTTTTATGTCATCTTTGAAATTTTCATGCATTTTATGCAAGTAAACAATGGTTATAATATCTGATTCTATTTGCCTACACCAGGTTTGTCCTGTGTGTGAACAAGATTTAGGAAATGATGCAATCGCACAATTTACACATTCAACCTCGCCAAAGGTATGTTTTGTAGAATCCAGCATATGTTTGAGTCTACGCTGTCTCAAATTTTTGGAGACATACTTAGATTAGTCGCAGTTTAATCTTGACAAAATAAATAGATTAGTTACGGTTTAACTGTGACAAATTTCTAGCCCTGTGTCTTGCGCGCTCACAAAGACGGCTCTGACTCTCGTTTAAGCTAATGACATTTCTTGATTATCTTGCTAAAGTCAATAAATTGATATTTTGATCTATAGTGGGGATGGAAGTCTGAGAAATCTAGCACCTGGTCCGGTAATTCAGCAATGTTTGGCAAGAAACCAGCTGGCAGGGGAAACAAACAAGAATCGGTAGCCGATCCGCTTTTGTCACCGTTCATCTGCAACGTGCCCGTTCCTAACTCTGTTCCTAACTCTAACAGTAGCCATCAAGGTGAAAAGTCCAGCCTCGGAAACAAGGATATAAACATTCATAGACCAAAAAGGTATGGTTCTTGCAGATTATATAGTTAAGTGCTGAACCATCAAGACTTATGGAAATTCTCTCCTTAAATCTGTTGCTGAATGGATGCTACTGGTTTTGTCTCTGCAGGTGCTGGACTGCTGATGCTGAGCAGGATCAACAAGAACAAGGGTTGAAGGCAGCTTTTGTTCAAAACTTGATATTATCAACCATATTCGAAGAAACATGATCATAGAATTTAATTTACAGTCGCGTAAGTCATGGATTAGTTACGGCTTCTTACATATTCATATAGTCCATGTATTATGATGCTGGTCCAAGAAGCACTGGGTTTTATTGCGGTGCTTCGGTTTAGAATGTGAAGTAGTATAAGCAATAGTTATGTTGAGGCCAAACATATTTCAGATCTCTATTAATTAAAGTGTGATTTTTCGGTTAACTCCTTTGAATTTCGCCTTAAATCTACTTACTACAGCTTATTGAGAGAATGGTAACAGTGAGAGATTACACATCACATTCTAAGTATTCTGGTTTGCAAACACTGTTTTTTTTGTCGTTCCCATCACACCCACCAATTATTATTTAGTCTCTTGGTCCTCATAGTTGGCCAGTCTACATTTCACGATTAGATCAATAAATTTAACCATATTTTAATCTAATGGTGCGATTTATTGATTCATCAGTATAAACAAACTTGCATATAGTGTAACATCTTTTTAGTTATGACCTATAGAATTAGCCTTAATAATTTTAGGAGGTAATCTTTGAATCGAGACTTTGTTTGTAACATATCCTATGTTAGGATGAACTTGAATCATTGAAAGAGAATTCTCACAAGCTCTGCTTGTGTTGTTGTTGATTGTTCATTGGATTGTAAAATGCATGAAGCTTGCTATTTATAGATTATGCAAGCTATTATGGTTACATTGTGTAGAAGTTAGTTACTAATTTTCTCAACTACCTATAACGAACTCAACTTTCCTCTACTTGTTACCACCATGGCTTTCCTTTTATTACTCCAATACCCACAAGGTCATGGTTGGAGCAAGGGTGCACTTTGAGCTTGGACTTGAATTCTTGAATCACGACATGAGAGAGTGGCTTGGTGAGAGCGTCAACAATTTGCACTGTCCGTATGTGTTGGATTGTGAGCTTGTTAGCTGTCACTCTTTCTCGCACAAAATGGATGTCGATCTCGATGGATTTTGTTCTTGCATGAAGCACCGAATTAGGCATTGCAACGGGGCGGGTCGGGGACGGTTTTTACCTCCCCAAACCCAAACCCAAATCCCCAAACAATCCCCGTTCTCCGCCCCAAACCCAAACAGAGATGGAGAATCAAAACCCAAACCCGTCCCAAACGGGTTCGGGTATCCCCGTCCCGTCACCATTCATTTAGTTAAATCATTTTTTTAAATAGAAATATTTATTTTTCCAAAATAAAATTATATTACAAATAATAAAATAAAACAATCTAAAAAAATTCCATACATACATTTCAAATATTTCAAATAATAAATTCAAATTAAAATATCAAAACATTGACCACATATTTAATATTCTAAATATTCAAAAATAAATAATAACGTACATAAGGAAATAAACGGGGCGGGTTCGGGGACGGGTTCGGGGTGGGTACTAGTGTCCCAATTACCCGACCCATCCCCATATTTTAAAATCGGGGAAAATCCAAACCCGAACCCAAACCCAGTCAAAGCGGATTTTCCCCGTCAACTTCGGGGCGGGTTCGGGTTGGCACCCGCGGTTATGGGTTATGTTGTCATGCCTACACCGAATTGTGTGACACTGATCGCTTTATTCGCAAGTGCACGAATCGCGTCAGAGTAATATAAAAGAATATCGATCCCACAGAGACCAAATCGTCAATCTATCGATTACTATCGTTACGATGTTTATCTAAGGCGGTATAAAAGAGATATTGATGTCGCAAAATAATAGTAAATAAAGAAAATAATAAATACAGTGCAGATAAAGACAAGTTTGAATGTATTTCACTTCAGTTAAACGATGTTTCGATTGTCTAAATAAAACTACTTATGGGGCAATATTTTCTACTCTTGAAAAGAATCCATTTAACGGGAACTGTCGCTTTCGCGTATTCAGAATCGAGTTTGCCCTTAAATTAAAGTCTTTTATTGTCACTTACAAAAGATGCGCATACCGCTAAAGTAGTAAACTTATTTTTAAGAAATAAGACTCGTAAACTTAGTTGAAAAGTGATTTTGATTTGGAAAATTTACCCAAGAAGTTTCCTGATTTTAAATCTATCAACGCGTCCGAAAACAGTTTCAAAAATCGTTTTTCCTTAAAGTGATAAAAATTTCTAGTTAACTAAGCCAGGGTGCTTTCACACTCCTTGAGTAGTTAAAACTAACCAAGTTTGTTTCAGAAAACTCGATTTAAAAATCAAAACAACCTTTAAAACATTTCTACAGATTCAATATGTGAAACATTTCTTTAACCGCGATCCTTACATTCTAACCTTTGAAAGATTTAGCCAGACATGGTAATACAAACAAACACAACGATATTGATCATGATGAAAAGTTGTTTTAGAATGTAAGGCGTAAAGAACAAGTAAAACGTGTAAAATAATTAAAACGAACAATAAAGATAATGGCGAGAAATTTAAATAAAGTAAAGACAATGACATAAATTAAATAAAGTATAGCAAGAAATTAAATGAAGTAAAACATGACAAGTAAAATAAATAAAAGCGATTAAATTAGAACCTGCTCCAAACGGAGGCTTTAAATCTGGTACAAGGAAAATAAACCTTTGACTTTGAAGATAAAGACGACAGCAAAATCGAAGTGCTCCAACTTAATTACACTACGGTGCGATAACCCCTCGATGTGACGGATTACCGCTTTTACAGATGATAATATAGTCTTAGTGTTGTAAACTAAGTTGGATGATTTGGAAATGGACTAGAACGGCCTATTTATAGAGGAATTCAGCAGCTTGCAAAGACCATGATGCCCTTCAGCTTCTCCTTAGTGGGAAAGTGAAATGCAAAGGTGGCGTCCGCCACCCCTTCATGGCGCCCGCCATGTGTGTGAATGGGAAAGTTCATCGGATCGTGTCGGTTACTTCCTGGTTGAGGGCTGATGTGTCATGGCTTCTCCTATAACGGCCGCCATGCATAACGCCATGTGTACAATATTTGCCGAAAAACCCTAATTTTTGGTCTTTTTGCTTCGTTTCTTCTAAAAAGGTCCCGAAAGAGCTAAATATCTGGAAAAAAACATTAAAGAGAGCATAACACAAGCAAAACGATAATAAAGACCTAATAAACATGTGAAATCCGAGTCAAAAGTGCGGTGTGATTCAGTGTGATCAAATTCTCCCACACTTAAACCTTTGCTTGTCCTCAAGCAAAATTCTTTATAGTTTATGCAAGAAAAACAGTATCAATCAGAGTTAATTCAAGGCAAAAAGGCTTATAAGTTTATTCAAGGAATGTATCGATAGGTACTAACGAATCTAACAAAGGATATTGTAGTGACACTTCTCGCAAATGGGGTCATATGCTTCGTTCCTATACAAATCAATCCACATCACCCCACCATACCTATGCCTTCTTTTGATATTCTTCAAGTCCTTTTCATTCAGGTGCAATCACATTAAGCCCGTTATCCGTACATACTCGTAGTAAGGTGACCGGTTAGTGATTATGATCTTAAGCATGAGGCTCTGGTACATAAGTTGGTGTAACCCCTTTATTTAACCCAATTTGTAGTTGTGGGGGATTGGATCGTAATCCACCCTACCAAGTTCAGCACCAGATACCTCTGAACCAACCAACAAGAGGCATATCATTTATATATATATATATATATATATATATATATATATATATATATATATATATTTATTTATTTATTTATTTATTTTTCTTTTGCATATTTCGCAAATGTCTTTATTTTGCTGGGTTAAATGACCGTGTGAGAGTCACCTAGCCTGGATTTTCATACAACTAGAGAACAAAGCAAGAATTTTTGTGATCATTCACTTATTTTCATCGGTCCCCTACGTAGAGCATGCTTAAGTCGGACCTGACTGCAAGGATAAACTACTTAAGGACTTATTTGGAACAAAAATTAGGGCCACAACATATAGGGTATCGAGATCGACTCTTATAATCATGAAGCCTACGGTGTTAAGACAATATCGATTTTTAGAAAAAGTTTTCCCAAGTCTTTTACATCCCGTCATAAACCTGTCTTATAGCCTGAATATTCAAGATGCACTGTTATCTTTGCTCACAATTTTTTTTGGTAAGATTAAAGAAATGGGAGAAATACATATACTACACAGATGACTCGTCAAACACATGTTATTTTATTGAAAAGAAAAGGCAAACAACTAAAACGCACAAAACATACTAAAAATAAAGGAAAGCAATAAAAAGTGATAAAAATCTCCTCCCACACTTAAACTGAACATTGTCCTCAATGTTTGGATATGAGATAGAGTAGGAGTAACCTGGAAGAGAGAGAGAGAGAGAACTATGGGTGTTCACCGGTACCGTCACCGTCACCGCCCTGGTCAGGATGCTTGGGTCGACGACGCCTGCTACAAGTACTAAGTCCTTCCTGTAGCTGCCTAGAGCGACCTAAGGGAGACCCTTGGTTGGCCTCGATAAGTGCGAAGTGACGCTCAGTAGCTTATCTCTGGGTGTTGCTCATTAGTGATCGCAAGTAAGGACTCAATGATAGTCCGATGTGCTTGCTCACTACGCTGTTGGGAGGCTACCATAAAACTCATATTATCTGTCAATTGTTGGTTTATGGTATTCAGAAGGGTGTCACGCCTTTCCTCTCGAGCCAGGTGCTCGCGCCACATCTCCTCAGTGATGTAAAAACCGGGAGCGGTACCTGCAAAATGGTCAGAAGAAGAAGGTGCAGTGTATGCAGGTGATACAGTAGGAATATCATGAGCAGGTGACTGGTCGCGCCGGTCATACTCATCATCGGTCCCTTTCCCATCGTCCATAGGAACATTAGGTGGCAAAGGATCGGTAAAAGGTGGAGCATCGAGATCATACGTCCAGTTCCTTGCATGTCACACGTCTGTACGCTGAGAGCAAGGTAAAACAACACTGGGTATAGATACACCATGGATCATGAGGTTATAACCACCTGCTCGCTGCACCTTGTATAATTTCATATCCTTCAAGAATTTTAAGTTAATGGTGCGGTGAGGGAGTGGTTCTAAGGTGGCTAACTCAACGTTGAGATTTAATGCTCTAACAATAGAAGTAATTAAACCACTAAAAGAAATGGTTCCTCCCTTTTTAAGAATTGTGTACATATGTGCAAGCATAAAAGGAACAAGATTGATCCTTTGATTAGTGAGGAAATTCTCACAGTCAAACCCACATACCGAGAAATCATCCATGAACACTTCCATAATTCCGTCGAGATAATCTGCGAAGATTGACATCATACAACGTTGGAAAGTAGCTGGCGCATTACAGAGTCCAAACGACATTCGTCTGTAAGCAAATGTACCGTAAGGACAGGTGAAGGTTGTTTTCTCTTGATCCTCGGGGTGTATGGGTATTTGGAAAAATCCAGAATATCCATCCAGATAACAAAAGTAAGAGTGTCTAGCAAGACGCTCAAGCATTTGATCTATGAATGGAAGGGGGAAATGGTCTTTCCTCGTTGCCTTATTAAGCTTCCTATAATCTATGCACATACGCCATCCACCTTCTATACGTTTAACTACATGCTCGCCCTTCTCGTTCTGCACGACTGTGATGCCTCCCTTTTTGGGTACCACATGTAGAGGACTTACCCATTTACTATCGGAGATCTGATAAATTATACCAGCTTCTAGCAGTTTAAGGACTTCCTTCTTTACCACCTCACTCATTACAGGGTTGATTCTTCTCTAATGTTCTCTGGAAGGTTTTGAATCTTCCTCTAGCGAGATCCTGTGCATACACACGGATGGGCTTATACCTTTTAAATCAGAGATGTTGTATCCTAAGGCAGAGGGGTGTCTTCGTAAAACATTCAAGAGTTGGTTTCTCTCGCCTTGGTTTAAGGTGGCACTAACTATTACTGGGCGATTCATTTCTTTATCCAAAAACTCGTATCTCAGGTTCTTGGGCAGTTCCTTAAGTTCTTGAGTTGGCTTTTGAGAATTTGGTGAAAGGTTAGGAGTAAGGGCCAAACATTCGTTAGTGTGAGGTTCCGTTTCCTTTAGCTCGTCATCCTTTTCATTCGAGTTTGAAGATGGTTCGATCACAGGTTCTTCTTGATCAAATTCCCTTAGCATTCATCTATGATATCGATCGCGTAACATGCGTCTCCTATGATTGGTGCCATCAGGAACTTTGAAAGAATAAACTCTATCTTTTCATCCCCTACTTCGAAAGTTAATTTTCCTCTTTTAACATCTATTATAGCTCCGACTGTTGATAAAAATGGTCTACCTAAAAGGATAGGGATATCGTCGTCTTCCTTGATATCCATGACCACAAAGTCTGTTGGGATATAAAGTTGACCGATCCTAACTGAGATGTCTTCTAAAATGCCTACAGGGTACTTAACAGATCTATCGGCTAACTGGAGGGACATCTTAGTTGGTTGTAATTCTCCTAAGTTTAACCTTTTACACACAACTAAGGGCATTAAACTCACACTAGCGCCTAAGTCTAGGAAAGCTTTGTGGATCACATGACTCCCTAGAATGCAAGGTATAGAAAAACTCCCAGGGTCTTTCTCCTTCTTAGCAAGTTTATTCTCAGAAATAAAATTGCATTCCAAAGGTTTGGGATCGTCAAGCCTACACTTGTTGGTTAAGATGTCTTTGAGAAATTTGGCGTAAGATGGAATTTGGGTGATGGCTTCGGTGAAAGGAATCTCTACATGAAGCTTCTCTATTACTTTTATAAACTTTTGGTATTAGTTATTGATTTTGGTTTGTTTAAGTCTTTGCGGTGGGATTGGTGGTTTGTACGGGGGTGGTGGTTTGTAAGTTTTATCCTTGGCTTCTCCTTCTTGGTCGGTTTGTTTTTCGGGTTCCACTGGTTCTTCTCCTTAGTTTGTAGGTATATTTTCTTTAGAAGCTTTGGACTCGCTCATTGCTGGGTTATGAGGCCCTTCGTAAGCGGTCCCACTTCGTAATGAGATAGCGTTAGCTTGCCCTCGAGGGTTGAGTTGAGGTTGTCCAGGGAATTGTCCTCCAGGTGTAGTTTGTGGGGCTTGGTTTTGTGCTACCTGTGAGATATGGGTTTCAAGCATCTTGTTGTGAGTGATTATCTGATCAACCTTGGTCCCTAATTGCGTTATCAGTTCGTTTACGTGAATGTTCTGGTTTAGGAATTCTTTATTTTGCTGAGTCTGGCCTGATATAAAGCTCTCTATGATCTTCTCAAGGTTAGACTTCTGGGGCACAACTTGCATATGTTGATTTGGTTTTTGGGCTTGATAACCTTGTGGTCTCTGAGGTGCATAATTTTGGATAGGGTTCTGGTTTTTATGGGAAAAATTCGGGTGATTCTTCCATCCAGGGTTGTAAGTGTTTGAAAATGGGTTACGTTGGGCGTAATTCACTTGGTCGGTGTTCAGGTCGTTCAAAAGGTTACATTCTGTCGTTTCGTGTCCTTTAGATCCACAAAGTTCACACTCTGTGTGGACTACCGCTGCGGTGTTAGTGTTTGTAGAAATATGTTCGACCTTAATGGCTAAAGCGTCCATTTTCGCCTGCATCATGTCCATAGAGCTTATCTCATGTATTCCATCTTGGGTCTCCTTTTTCTTTACCGATGCTCGTTCAGTTCCCCATTGGTAATGGTTTTGGGCCATATCCTCAATTAGGTCAGAAGCTTCAGGGTAAGGTTTGTTCATCAACGCGCCACCAGCGACAACGTCGATGCTCATCTTTGTGTTATAATGGAGTCCATTGTAGAAGGTATGAACGATCAGCCATTGTTCTAGGCCATGGTGTGGACAGACTCTTAATAGCTCTTTGTATCTCTCCCAAGCTTCAAAAAGTGATTCTCCTTGGTTTTGAGTAAATCTAGTTATTTGGTTTCGAAGAACAACAGTCTTACTAGGGGGAAAATATCTAGCAAGGAATACTCTTCTAAGGTCTTCCCAGGTAGTTATTGAGTTAGCTGGAAGTGAATCCAACCATGAACGTGCTCTATCTTTGAGGGAGAAAGGAAATAATCTTAAACGGATCGCATCATGTGAAGCACCGTTGGATTTAAAAGTGTCGGCCAGTTGGATAAAGACTTTTAAATGTTGATTTGGGTTCTCAGTAGCGAGACCCGCGAATTGGTTCTATTGCATTAATTGCAGTAAAGATGGTTTTAGTTCAAAATTGTTGGTAGGAATGAGGGGGTTTACTATACTAGAACTAGGTTCCTCGTCAGAGGGTTGGGAAAATTCCTTAAGAGGTCTCCGGTCACGATTCTCGGCCATAGCTTTCTTAATTCGGATGAGTAAGAGGCGTGTACGAGTGTAACGTTCGGGTTCCGCTAAAGGATCTACTAAATTTATGGTACTACGTGTTCTTCGCATTTACCGACTAATAATGCCTTAGTCTAGACGGTGTAACAACATGGTATGAAATTTGACGAAGTTATTCCCCGGTAGCGGCACCCAAAACTTGATCGCTCTATTCGCAAGTGCACGAATCGCGTCAGAGTAATATAAAAGAATATCGATCCCACAGAGACCAAATCGTCAATCTACCGATTACTATTGTTACGATGTTTATCTAAGGCGGTATAAAGAGACATTGATGTCGCAAAATAATAGTAAATAAAGAAAATAATAAATACAGTGCAGATAAAGACAGACTTGAATGTATTTCACGTCAGTTAAACGATGTTTCGATTGTCTAAATAAAACTACTTATGGGGCAATATTTTCTACTCTTGAAAAGAATCCATTTAATGGGAACTGTTGCTTTTGCGTATTCAGAACCGATTTTACCCTTAAATTAAGGTCTTTTATTGTCACTTATAAAAGGTGCGCAGAACGCTAAAGTAGTAAACTTATTTTTAAGAAATAAGACTCGTAAACTTAGTTGAAAAGTGATTTTGATTTGGAAAGTTTACCCAAGGAGTTTCCTGATTTTAAATCTATCAACGCGTCCGAAAATAGTTTCAAAAATCGTTTTTCCTTAAAGTGATAAGAATTCCTAGTTAACTAAGCCAGGGTGCTTTCGCACTCCTTGAGTAGTTAAAACTAACCAAGTTTGTTTCAGAAAACTCGATTTAAAAATCAAAACATCCTTTAAAGCATTTCTACAGATTCAATATGTGAAACATCTCTTTAACCGCGATCCTTACATTCTAACCTTTGAAAGATTTAGCCAGACATGGTAATACAAACAAACACAACGATATTGATCATGATGAAAAATTATTTTAGAATGTAATGCGTAAAGAACAAGTAAAGCTTGTAAAATAATTAAAACGAGCAATAAAGATAATGGCGAGAAATTTAAATAAAGTAAAGACAATGACAAGAATTAAATAAAGTAAAGCATAGCAAGAAATTAAATAAAGTAAAGCATGACAAGTAAAATAAATAAAAGCGATTAAATTAGAACCTGCTCCAAACGGAGGCTTTAAATCTGGTACAAGGAAAATAAACCTTTGACTTTGAAGATAAAGACGACAACAAAATCAAAGTGCTCTAACTTAATTACACTACGGTGCGATAACCCCTCGATGTGACGGATTACTGCTTTCACAGATGATAATATAGTCTTAGTGTTGTAAACTAAGTTGGATGATTTGGAAATGGACTAGAACGACCTATTTATAGAGGAATTCAGAAGCTTGTAAAGACCATGATGCCCTTCAACTTCTCCTTAGTGGGAACGTGAAATGAAAAGGTGGCGCCCGCCACCCCTTCATGGCGCCCGCCATGTGTGTGAATGGGAAAGTTCATGGGATCGTGGCGGTTACCTCCTGGTTGAGGGCTGATGTGTCATGGCTTCTCCTATAGCGGCCGCCATGCATAACGCCATGTGTACAATATTTGCCGAAAAACCCTAATTTTTGGTCTTTTTGCTTCGTTTCTTCTAAAAAGGTCCCGAAAGAGCTAAATATCTGAAAACAACATAAAAGAGAGCATAACACAAGCAAAACGATAATAAAGACCTAATAAACATTTGAAATCCGAGTAAAAAATGCGGTGTGATTTAATGTGATCAGACATCATGACAACGTTAATGTTGTCACAAAGTAGAGTTGGGATTTGATACTCAACATGGATTTTTGTGAGCAGAGATTTAAGCCATAATATCTCATAAGTGGTGTGAGCTAGTGCACGATATTTTGCCTTCGTGCTCGAGCGTGCTACCAACGATTGTTTCTTAGAGCTCCATGAGATGAGGTTTGGTTCAAGATACACAAACAAACCCGATGTAGATCGTCAAGCTTGAAGATACACTTTCTGCATATATCCGGTTGGATTTAAAAGAAGACCATGGTGTGCAATTCCATTTAAATATCGAAGGATGCGTTTGACTGAACTCTAGTGTGATTCTAATGGCTTAGCCATAAATTGGCACATTTTCTTGACACCGAAAGCTATGTCAGACCGTGTTAATGTCGCAAATTAGAGGGCACCAACAATTGATTTGTAGATGGTGGGATCGGGTATGACATATGTGGCATCCTTACTCAACTTGTAATGGTTGAACATTAGTGTGTTGACACCATTAACACCTACCATGTTTGCATTGACCAATAAGTCTTTGATGTATTTGTTTGAGTGAGAATGATAGCTCCATTTTGCTAATCATGCACTTCAATACCAAGGAAGTACTTTGGCTTCCCATGCTTCTTGAGAGAAAATTTGTGATGAAGCTTGGAAATCAGGTAATGAATAAGCCTGTAAGAGGTGTTTGTGATCAGAATGTCATCTAACATAAACCAAAGCATACAAAGTGATGTTTTGATTTTGATAGATGAATAATGAATGATCGCAATTGCTTGAGAGAAACCAAAAATGAATGAGGGCCTCGTGAAGTTTTTCATACCAAACTCTAGGGGCTTGTTTAAGACCATAAACTAATTTCTTCAGTTTGCAAATAAGGGGGCTTTGGTGTCCACAAATCTAGGAGGTTGTTACATATACACTTTCTCTGGATGATCACCATTCTAGAAAGCATTATCGATGTCTATCTGTTGATTTTTCCACTTGAATGTGTGAGCTAAGGACATGATGACCCTGATGGTAGTAGGTTTGACCATAGATGGCAAGGTCTCATGAAAGTCAAATCCTTCTTGTTGGTGGAAGCCTTTGGCAATAAGTCTTACCTTGTACTTGTTAATCGTGTCATTTGGGTTTTCTTGAAGGCATACTTGCACCCAATTGCTTTCTTATGAGGTGGAAGTAAGGTGAGAGTTTAGGTTCCATTCTTTAGAAGAGAATTATATTCTGATTCCATAGCATTGAACGACTTAGGTTGAGCTAGAGCTTGTTTGGTAGTAATAAGTTATGAGTGTACAAGGAAAGCTTTTGGTTTGGAGTTGCCAGTTTTGACTCTTGTTAGCATTGAGTGATTGTTGACAAGGAGAGTAAGATTAAAGGCTTGGCTAGGAAATGAAGGTGATAAAAAGTCTCTAGAATGCATCATGTATTGGGATATAGAAGTTGACATGTCTTAATATGCCTTGTTGGACAAGTTATTTTCATAGATAGGATAATGGTGTATAAGTACATAGCTAGAGTCTGAGTTGAAAATGTTTTTGTCTAGGATGATATTGCTCAATTGGCTCAGCATGATGGGTAATGGATAAAGATGATTCATGGTTGGGATCACTTGGTAATGCCTAATTAGTGGAATTTGGCACTGATTGGGCATGTTGAGAATGAAAAGACTCATGTTTAGGACTAGCTTCTATGTGAGTAGACTTAGGTAATAACTTAGAGCTGAAAATTAGAACCATTTTGTGTGGGACCCAACAATTGTAGCTGAAAACTAGTACATGAAAGTACAAATAGAGAAATAGTACGTCGATCATGAGCTGGGACACTAGTGACAAACTCAATTTGTACAATAGAGTAGGGAAATTCTGCTTCATTGAACCTTACATCCTTTGAGATAAAAAATCAGCCATCCTTGTCCAAGCATTTATGACCCTTGTGTATTGGGGATACTCCCAGATAAACACATTTGGTGCTTTTGAAATCCAGTTCATGTTGATTGTATGGCCTCAAGTGAGGGTAGCATGATCGACCAAACACTTTTAGTGTCTTATACTCTAGTTGCTTGTTATGTAAGGAAAATAATGGTGAAGACTAATTTGGTGTATGGCGTATGTTGATTAGATACACTACACTTGTAAAATAATGGTGAAGGCCAATCCCATTTCCATAATTTGTCTATGCTTCATTTCAACAGTACCATTCTGATGGGATGTGTGTGGACATGTGAGTCTGTGCATTATGCCAAGCTCATTGTGATACCTTATGAATGACGTGAATTCACCACTAAAGTATGATTGAATATACTTTATTTGCGAGTTGAAATGTGTTGTGACATAGCTCTGAAAGAATTTAAATGCATTAAGAACATCACTTTTCTGCTTCGGCATGTATATCCAAGTGTACCTTGTATGAGCGTCAACAAAGGAGACATAATAAGTGTATCCACCTCTAGATGGAGCAAGTGAAACCCCCTCCCCCCAAATAGATTTGTTTGGATTAGTTCAAAAGCACTACTATATTTTGTATGAGTTAAAAGAGCATGAAGCCCATGAGATTTGTCTAGACAACAAGCATGACAAAAACTTTCATATTTCTTATTATTCACATGAATACTACACAACTCAAGAACATGATTGATTGCTTTAGGGTGAGTATGCCCTACTTTATAATGCCAAATTACATTATTGTTGGCAGTCATGGATGCACTATCATGTCAAAGGCTAGCAGTTATATTATTAGCAAAGAAATACAAAAATTGAAAAATATTTAAAGTAGAACCGTGCGAGGGTTCAAAGTGAGATTGTTGAAGCAGTACAATCCACTTTTATTAAGAGGATTAATTTTTTTGAAAAATCTCTCTTAAATCCCTTCACATACTTCATACGCATGCTGACATGATAGAACCTTTGGTATGACCGATTCAGAAATGATAGAAAGTAACCAAGTGAATAGAGCTTGATCTCGAACAATCCAAGATTCACACTCTTCTGAAATGATATTCGATAATCTTTCACTATCTATTTTGAACATGGATGGAATATAAGGATTCATCGCAACTTTGTGAAGTTTGTGTGATAAAATCATACCTTCTACCAGCTAATTCCATATGATACAAATTGTTTTCTTGCAACATGATGGAGAGTTTTGGTGCAAACGAGTTGCCCGAGTTTAAGTGCACCATTGTAGGTGTCGTTGCTTGTGAAGACTTGAGAACATCTTGTGCATCATACAACGTGCTTTCTTGATCCACCATTATAGCTTCTCTGAAGTTTGCTTGTGAAACTGGTTCTGCAATGAACTACATGAAGCTACAACACCTTCAACAAGTGGTGCAACTGACAATATATTGGTGCGAGATCAAGAAGAAAATGATGGATTTGAAAGGGGAGAAAGCCCCTTAGGCGATTGATACCATGTTAGAATAAACTTGAATCATTGAAAGAGAATTATCATAAGCTCTACTTGTGTTATTGTTGATTGTTCATTGGATTATACAATGCATGAAGCTTGCTATTTATAAATTATGCAGGATATCATGGTTAGTTACATTGTGTGGAAGCTAATTAGATATTCTAACTAACTTTCTCAACTACCTATAACTAACTCAACCTTTCCTCTACTTTTTACCATAATGACTTTCCTTTTATTACTCCAAATATCCTATATAAGTAGAAATCTAGAATGCAATTTTTTTTTCATTTAATAACATTCCGTGCCACATGTGACCTACCATCTCCTCCTTAACCTTTTATTCCTCGAGACATTTTGAGCTTCTTTAAGAATTTATTGCACCGAAGATTGTGCCAAAAAAAACATAAAATACTTAGACATTATTGATTTATTTTACATGCAATAGATGAAAATATTTCCTAGTTTATCAAGAAAATATGAGAAAACGAAAATATGAACCTTTTAAATATAAACCAAAAATGGGCAGCAAAATCTTGGCCAATGAAATCCCCATTAACACACTTGGCCGAATGAACTTCTTCGACATCAATTTCTTTATTTGAATCTTAAGCTAAATCAATTTTGATGGGAACATCTGGCACAATGTGATTAAGATAGGATCATTCTCAAATGTAGGTCAATAGAAAATCCAATATCTCTTATAGGTGGTAGTCGAGGTACATTAACCGAAAATATGTCTATACATTCTTTTACTTTAAGTGTATTTTCTATACTAGTCTATTGTGTAACATGTACAATTGCCAAAAAAAAGCACTTTATGTAGCCATCCTTCAAGAAAATATTGATCTAATATGCAATTGAGAACCTAGAAAGTTCGGGGTCTAGAAAAATCACAAGTTTGGAGTATTTTACCAACATACAACCTTTTTTCAATTTTTTAAACCAAAATACCATATTTTTCACACAAAATGTCAAACTATTATCTTTAAAAAAATGTTTTTTTGGTATAAGGCACTTAAAAAAATGTTTTTTTGGTATAAGGCACCGGCTCAGGGTGTGTGGAAAATTTAAGAAGGCTCGCCCAATGCTATGGAGGGTGCCTTAAAAAATTAGAGGATCCGTCTAATGCATTGAATGACCCTTTAAAATGGATTTATTTCATTTTTTAAAATTATAATTGACTTTCTAATTATAATATTTTTAATAAATATAAATTAAATTTTAATATTATTTAAAAAAATAAAAAAAATATTTTTATAATGTATTAATAATTAAAGCAATACATTAAATAAAATAATAATTAAAAGATTATTTATTTATTAAATAATAATCATATTACATTAAAAAAAATTAGCGTCGATTTTGACCGGATCATTGTAAGCGCCTATCGGTTCCACATGAAGGAGGGGCGCATTGTCGAATAAAAATTATTGTTGTGGGTAAAAAGGGAGTTGTGGTCAAGGTGTCTGAAAATTGTTATTTTCTATAGGGGTATATTGTGTGCATAAGTATGGGTTATAGTGTGTGGTGTATGATGGTTGTTGGTTTAGATTGTAGGTATTGTTGTCGTGTGTTATGGTATTCTTGACTTGAGATGTTGAAGGTTGTCGGCAAATGCATTGACTTTAAGGTGGGTCGAAAACATTTGTGTTGACAAGTGAACGAGGGCATTTGACGAGGATCGGTAAAAATGACACATGAAAATAAACCTCGTTGAGTCTATGAACTCGGTCTTTAAAGACACCTATAATATACCCATCATAACATTGTCGAGGGCACCCTACATTGTGTTGGCATCAAGCTAGATATTCATAGAAAATTGCATGAATGTAATGAAAGAGGAAACTATTAAATCCAACACACATTGAGTAATAAGATTTGATGGACAAAACTACACTTCAAGTGTCCAAGAGAATGATCCACAATGAGGGGAGGTCTTTTATAAGGTCTAATTGGGAACTGGTTCGCAATTATGAGTTGACAATGCGGACTTGGTAATGTTGACTTGGTTCCCATTTAGTTCCCAAATAAAGTTGACATTGCTAACTGGGAACAGTCGAGAATGATCCATATACTGACCTCAACAACCTATTGTCAAATTTTGACAATAGAAGTACAAGTATGTTATTGTTAAAAAATATCAATTGAGAATTGTGGAACGATATTGTCCACTCATAGGTTGTTGAGGACATTGATATTGTTTCTTGAGAGTAGTGACAAATAAAGTACATGATTAAAATAAAATCTTAGTTGCAACCATAACACGACAAAGATCCGTAAATATGTACCGAAATCCCCAACACCATGAGAAATTAAAAAAACAATCTAACGGAACATATATGATCTCTAGTACATGATTAAGAAAACCTAAAGTTGATTTAAATAATGTGAATCTAATAATAAAATTTTTAGACACTAGAGCACTGTTTCCCACGAAGTTTCCATTTAGTTGAAGGCACTAAATTCTTCGGCAAATGGCGACATGCAAACAAAGTACTTCTGTGAGCTTTTCAAAAGCCCGTTGTTTCCTCTCGAATTCCAATGTTAAATCTTCCGTAATTTGGTCTAGTGGAAAATAAATATTTATTGAACTTTTAGTGAACTCTCCCTTAATAACCTTTCTTATCACCGTAAACTTTATGATAAGTCCTACGTACATGAATCAAATCTATCCATAATTAATGTCTTGTGGCAAATTATCCTTTCTATTGCGAATGTCAATTCACCTCACAAATATCTTCACCGTGACATGAATTTGGATTAAGAAATCATATACTAAAATGTGTAGAGATCAACTCTAAAAGATATCGAGCATAAGAAAATGATCATCCCATTATATTGGTAACAACGAAACATGTAAAGAAAACTCAATTAAGATTTAATAAAATTCCATCAACCCAACCATATCCCTTCCATGAAAATGTAACGAACACATGAAAATGATCATATCAATATATTGAAACACATACAATTACTAACAATAAAACATGTACAATACAGTTAAATACAAAGTAAACCCAATAGATGCACCATGGTAGTTCCAACCTAATGAATACCTACACAACACAATATGCATGTATATTCTCTGCCACAATTTTCAGATTCAACCCAATGAATGCACTACAGTGGTTCCAACCCAATGAACACCACACAACACGATATGCATACATTAGTGCTTCATTTATTTTACAGACTATGAGAATCACTCACAAGGAGTATCTGATAAAAACTATCATGTCCTAACTCCAGACTAAAGACAAAATCATAACAAGGGTAATTCCGAGTTACTCAAACACAAGGTATAACAATTCAACGTTTAACAAGCACCACACAAGTCATGCATAGTAATTACTTCATTAATCAACATAACATGGACCTCACATAAAGACAACAATTATAAGCATGGTATCAAACAAGGAGGACTCTCTTACCTTGGTAGTAACAATCTGAATATTCTCTCACAGTATATTTTCTTTAAGTTTATACTTGTTATTGGGTTAAGTGATGACTCATATTATATTGATCATTTCTCTTCGTTTATCTTTTTGTTTCTAAGTTCTTTCTATACTTTCTTTGCGATCTTCTTCGATTGTATAAGCATCAAATTCAACAAGTGATTAAGGGATGGTGGAATGTTTTAATGAAAGAGATAAATAGATAGTAATTAGGGGAACAAGAAAGGTGACTATTGTGTGGCTCAAAATAAGTAATTTCTCAATTTTTATTTCAATGTCCTTATTTGATTTTCTAATTAACTAGTATTAAATAATAAGATTCACTATTAGCACTGTTATATTTTTTAAACAAATATATATATATAATATATATATATATATATATATATATATATATATATATATATATTAATATATATATATATATATATATATATAATATATATATATATATATATATATATATTATAATATATATATATATAAATAATATAGTTCAGGTACAATATGATGAATAAGATGACACGAGAGGTATCACAAAAAAAAAATCTAAAACCAAATCAAAAAGGAAGAAAAAAACACAAAAAGAGATTAGCGAGCATGAACAAGAGAACTCCGAAAATCGAATAGAGAACCAGGGCTCTACATGGCTGAGAACCAAGCTAGACTTCAGACCACCAGTCCCACCAGCATGATATAGGAAGAAGGCTTTTTAAGTCATCTAAAACCGAATAGAGAACCAGGGCTCTGCATGGCTGAGAACCAAGCTAGAGCTCAGACCACCAGTCCCACCAGCATGATATAAGAAGGCTTTTTAACTCATCTAAAACCGAACAGAGAACCAGGGCTCTACATGGCTGCCAACCAAGCTAGAGCTCAGACCACCAGCCCCACCAACATCATATAGGAAGGCTTTTTAAGCGATCTAAATTTGTTCCAGGCGCAAAATTAACATTTTAATATTTTTCGCAAATTTCTATTTTTGATTTTATTAAAAGCACATTAGGGTTTCTTTTTTCTATTTTGTTCCTGTTTTGGATTAAAATCCCATTATGGTTTCTTTTTTCTGTATATAAAAGCTTTTGGAAGTGGCTGTCAAGATTATCTTTGATTTAATAAAATTTAGTTTTTTCTTTATCTTGTGGATTCCATGGTTCATCTGACAAATTTTGCGTTTGCAATCTTGTTTTATCATTCTAGATTATGCGCTTGCAATCTTGTTTTATCATTCTAGATTTAGCGCTTGCTAATCCCTAGTATTTCCAACTACTTTAGGTGGCATTAAGCAAGTTTCTTCAGTTTCTTTTTTGTAACTAGAGAATATCAACTAGTAACCAGAGAAGATCTTGAGGGAATTACCGCGACTTTTACCGCGGCTCTCAATGTTTTGACTGAATATATGAAAAATTTAGTAAATTAGGTGAACAATGCCAACAACAACGGGAATCATAGAAGAGATACGAGAGGAGAACATGTTAGGGTTTTGTGGAGTGTCAACAATCATCGTGCTATTATTGCTGAAAATTCGAGTTATGAAGACGAAGAATCCCACGAGAAAGAGATAGTTGATCATGGGAATTAACATAGCCATGATTATCAAGTGAAAAATAATATTCCATTATTCTATGAAATGATGGGAATGGAGGAGTTCATGGATTGGCATAACGACCTGATAGGTTATTCAATAAGTTAAGATGGTGGCGATCAGACTGAAGAGTACTGCTGCTGTTTGGTGAAATAAACTTGTTGTTTAGGGGCAAAGGAAAAGAAAGGGGCAAGTTAGAACTTGGAGAAGAATGAAGCAATTGATGTTGGAGTAGTTATTATTGGAGGATTATGAACAAATTCTCTATAAGATATATATTGAGTGTGTTCAGAGCAAAATAATTGTTACAGAATACACAACTGAGTTTCTGCGTCTTTTTTAGCGCAATGAATTGGGAGAATCAGAAAGCCAAAAAGTGTCTTGTTACATCAGTGGCTTAATGGGATCCTTGCAGGAGAAAATGGGTTTACAAACTGTGTGGTCCGTGGCTGAAGCAGCCAACCTAGCTTTAAAGGCGGAATTGATAGAGAATTCCCCTTGAAATTTCTCACCTTTTATGTATTCGCCCCATAATAACTTTGAATAAGTAGTCTTCAAGCAAAAAATTGCATCAACCATGGATTCCAACCTTGACAATAATGGGAATAGCAGCCCTAGCGGTATCCAACATGGTAAAACACCAGTTTAGAGAAAGAATAATCCATATCCTAAACCCACTGGAGACACATTTTATCGTTGTAATGGAAGAGGTCATATATCAAATGTTTGTTTGACAAGGAGAGTCGTTGTTGTTGTGGAATAAAGGGAAGATGGAGAGGAAATAGTAAGACATGCCGTTGAGAATGATGAATATACATGGGTTGAGTCTGCATAGTAAGAATCAAATGAAAGGGTAAATTTTTATCGTAGAGAATTTTACTAGAATTCAAAGATGAAGGGCAGTGCATGAATTTGTTTAAAACACATTGTTCTATCAAGAACAAGTTATGTAATATGATCATGAATAGTGGCAACATGTAGAATCTGGTGTCTCAGAAATTAGTAGATTATTTAAATTTGTCCATAGAACCTCATGAAAATTCATACACTCTCGGTTGGATAAGCAAGGACTCCCAAGTTCGAGTAACACTAACCTGCAGAGTTCATATCTCCATCCGAAAGTATTACAGAGAAAATGTACTTTGTGATGTTCTTGATATGAATGTTTGTCTTATTTTACTTTGTGGACCTTGGCAGTTTGATAATGATATCACTTATGGAGGATGGAATAACATGACGATGTTTACATGGGGCACACATAAAATTGCCATGGCTCATGTTTTGCACTTTGATAAGAATGCATGAGGAAAAAATGTAGTTTCTTGGTGATGACGCAGAGCGAAAAGGAGTTTGGTGAGGCTATTAAAAGAATTGAATTTTTCTATCCAATAATGATTAAAGGGCTGATAAGTGATGTAAAGGAAACAACAGCTCCAAAAGAAATGCTAGGGATCCTAGAGAATTTTAAGGAGTTGACCGCGGATGAACTACCAAGTGATTTGCCTCCTATGCAAGATAAACACAAGAAATTTTAAGTTTTCGATGTGCGAGATAATTTGATGGTGTTTATGCGTAAGGAGAGATTTCTAGTTGGTATTTACAATAAGCTGCAACCACATAAGTATGATCCGTTCAAAGTGACCAAAAAGATAAATGATAATACTTATGTGGTAGCTCTCTCGAATTTCATGAATATATCCACCACTTTCAATATTGCAAACATTCATGAATATCAGGTCGATGGGGTATTTTATCAAGAAGAGAACTCGGGGTCAGCTTTTTCAGAGGTGGAAGAGACAGATGTAGGAAGGATTTTTAAGCCATTCGAGTTTGTTTCAGGCCCAAAGTTAGAATTTTAATATTTTTCGCAAATTCCTATTTTATTTCTTTTATTTCATTTAAAGATCATTAGAGTTTTTTTTTCTTCTATATTTAAACACTCTTGGGAATGACTGTCAGGATTATCTTTGATTTAATAAAATTTAGTATTTTTTATCTCGTGGATTCAGGAGTTTATCTGCCATATTTTGCACTTGCAATCTTTTGTTATCATTCTAGATTTAGCGCATGTTAATCCCTATTATTTTCGACTGCTTCACAACAACAGAGCAAAAGGTTGGCTGCTACAACCACGCCACGTCGCCCCACAAGACAACTTTTTGTAGTTTACCATGTTTGATAATCACTGCATTCGACAATTTTTTAGTATATTTCATTTTATATGTCTATTTAATAAACAAAACTATATATATATATATATATATATATATATCCGATAACTCTTTACCAAATATTTGTATAATAAAATCCTCAATTAAATTGAAAATTGTTATCATATAGAAAATGTCTATAAAATTTAATATCAATCAAAAATCATTTGGTATGTTAAAGAGAATGATAAAAATTAATGATTTTCATGAAGTTTTGTAAGACATTAGTTTTTATGTATCTTTTGACATGTTAAATAATTTTCGATTGATATTAAATTTGATAGACATGATCGGTATGATAATATCTTTCAATTCAACGATGAATTTTGTTATACGAATATGCTGTAAAGAGTTATCGGAGATGTCGTGTTATTAAATTTGACATATTGATGTCATTTAGTCCTAACATATATATATATATATATATATATATATATATTATATATATATAATATATATATATAATATATTATAATATATATATATATATATATATATAATATTCTATAATATATATATATATATATATTATATATATATATATATCATCTTTTAGATTTATTTGATTATTTAATAAATTAAAAAAAATTGTTTATAATATGAAAGGGAGAAAGTATATACTTTTGTCTTAAAAATTATAATTTTAAATTTTTGTTTTAAGATTTATTTTCACAATTATGTCAATCCAAATTCTTTTAAAGACAATCTTTCAAATTACAAAAATATACATACATGTATTATTATTTTAAAGATACACGTTACTCACTAAACTCATGTCATGTTTATCCTCTAGCTTTTGATCATTTCAATCTTAAAAAAAAGAAAAAGACTGATTGTCTACTATACTATAGAAATTTTGGTAGAGGAAGCACGCAGTGTGCGTCTAGAATGGAGACAGTGAAGACAGTGTGTGTGGCCAAGCATGTGTGTCGAAGACTGGGCAGAGCCCTTAACAAACCAGACTGGACATACAAATTGGAGCCGTCTGGCGTGGCCTATAACGTTAGTGGGCCATATACTGCAATTTGCAGGCCACTTTTACTTTACAGTTTACATTGTTGCAGATTTTGGTAGCACGTGGTGTGCGGATGCTGGAGCAAAACTTTATCAAGATCAAATGCCTATCATTCCCTACTCATGAATCATGAGTTAGAAGTAGCTACATTTATTATATGTTCTTTTTCATTTATCTTTTTAAAATTTTAAATTATTTTTTATTATAATAACTGTGTATAGAATAAGCTAATTTACAATTAACCCAAATATTAATATTTTATTGGTTTGTTAACTAAGATGTGTTGGAGAAATTTTTTATTATGGAGAATCAAACATTGGAACTTCTTTTTTTTAGAACAACACTTTTGTAAGACACACATCACATATTCATCAAAAATCTTAAGATGGTATGTGAGTGAGTTCTCTCACTTATAAATCCTCAAATTTTCATATTTTTCAACCAATATGAGACTATTATCCACGCTAGTCACACTTGCTAAATTCTCAACAAAATGTACATTCTTTCCTCCTATTTTAAAAATAGAATGTGAAAAAGAATTTAATTTGGGTCACAGAATTACTTATACTTTTTATATAAAAAAATGAATTATTGGGTAAATTTATTCTGAGTCGATCAAATGTCTAACAAGAATGACCTGGTAAAAAATGAACTATTAGGTAAACTTATACTTTTTATATAGGAAAATGAATCTTTGATGAGATGTATAACTAAAATGTCACAATCAGGTGGAGACGTATTGAAAGGTGTCATGCCTAATTCGAGTCATTGGTTCATTAGACACCGTCAAATTCGATAGGACGACTTTCTGCAATCTATATCAAATCAAGTGATTATATATGTTTGTCATCATCAAAAACAGAAAACCAAATATGGTTTGAAGGACAATATCTTCTATTTGTGGTGTTTTGACAATAACAACATAGTTGAGAATAATCGGTACTCTAATGTGTGGAAAAATTATAAAACACCTACGAGAAAAAAGAAATGATCATTTGCGTCAAGTCAAAGTATAATCATGTGTGTGAGATTCAACAAGTTTGAATACTTGACATCAAGTTAAATGATCGTCTGCATCCAAATAGGCATATGATCATTTGCCCATAGAAAGAAATGATCATTTATGCAAAAGTCAGCAAAGTTGACCATTTACACCTCAAGGGGAACATAATCATCGGTACTCAAAATAAGTGATCACTTGTACCCAAATGAAGAATCGATCATATGTGTTCAGATGACGAAAGTGTTGGATCATCATGAGGAGTATCCCACATTGAGTCAAGAGCAACACACAAGTGAGAGAGACATCCGATTTTCACACAAACCTTAAGGTGATAGGTGTATGGATTCTCTCACTTATAAAGTGCTCAACCTCCACTTTTCTAAGAAATATGGGGCTTTAACTCACACTTGTACACAACAAATCCCCCTCAAGTGTGAGTCTATCCACTTGCTCATCCTCAAGTGAAAACTCTTTCATCCAGATACACTTGTACCACCATTGCGGACACTACAACAGAACACGCCGCTTGACCACTACAATGTCAGGAAGACTTTTGATACAAGGAGTCAGTCCCTTAATTGAACCATCGACTCTGATACCACTGTTGGGGAGTCTAGGGAAGTCAAAAGCACCAAAGAAATAGATGCTCCAAGGCCACAAGAGAGAGAGAGAGATGTCATATCTCAACCCAAAACCTTAAGGTGTTAGGTAAATGGATCACCTCTCTTATAAATCCAACATTCCATTCATTCATAAGCGATGTGGGACTTTAACCACCCACACTTGTACACAACATTCTCCCCATAAGTGTGAGTCCCCCACATCCTATAACATGATCCAACACCGGATCCATCTCTCGTTCTCCCACCAATCGAAATTACGACTCTGATATCACTGTTGGGGAGTCTGGGAGAGTCAGGAGCACCAATGTGACTAATGCTCCAGGACCATAATAGAGAGAGAGGGTATATATATATATATAATATATATATATATATATATATATATATATATATATATATATATATATATATATATATATATATATATATATATATATATATATATATATAATATATATATATATATATATATATTATATATATATATATATATATATATATATATAATATATATATATAGAGAGAAGAGAGAGAGAGAGGAGAGAGAGAGAGAGAGAACCACATCTCAATCCAAAATCTTAAGGTGTTAGGTAAATGGGTTCTCTCTCTTATAAATCCAACATAGGCAATGTGAGACTTTAACTATCCACACTTGCACACAACATTCTCCCCACACAAATGTAATCTTTTGGGTGTAATAGAGATTTGGGTAATTGTGTGTTTAGAGAAGGTTTTCTATTTTTACGTTCAAAAATAGTTTGTTTAGAGGGTTTTCTATTTTTCCGTTCAAAAATAGTTTGTTCAGAGAATTTGAAATTTTTCCGTCCAAAAATTGTAATTGAGAGAAGGTTTGCAATTTTTCTGTCTAAAAATTATAATTGAGAGAGGGTTTGCAAATTTTTCATCCAAAAATATTAATTTAGAGAGAGATAGAGAATGTTGTGTGCAAGTGTGAGTGGTTAAAGTCCCACATTGCCTATGAATGAGTGGAATGTTGGATTTATAAGAGAAATGACCCATTTACCTAACACCTTAAGGTTTCGCGTTGATATGTGATGTCTCTCTCTCCCCCCCCTTCTCTCTCTCTTGTGATCCTGAAGCATTAGTCATATTGGTGCTTCCGACTCTCCCAAACTCCCCAACAGTGGTATCAGAGTTGTAGTTCGACTTTGTGGCGAAGCAGGAGTTGGATCTTGTTATAGGATGTGGAAGGCTTACACTTGTGGGGAGAATGTTGTGTGCAAGTGTGGATGGTTAAAGTCCCACACTGCCTATGAATGACTGAAATGTTAGATTTATAAGAGAGATGACTCATTTACCTAACATCTTAAGATTTTGGGTTGAGATGTGGCGTATCCCTCTCTTATGATCCCGGAGTATTAGTCCCATTAGTGCTCTCAACTATTCTGGACTCCCCAACAGGAAGTCCTTCTATATTGAGTCACCATATTGAATGTTCTCTCCACTGTCACATCATAAAAGATGTGTTAGTATAAGGAATGAACGAATAAGATTTCATACATATAGTACAATTCCAACTGCTCTATTTCATATGGACAAATTATTGGCAAAGACAAATAATTTAAAATCATATATTAAAGGCCTACATACAAGGGAATCCAATTCAAATGTTGAAGGTTGTCGATTCCCAAGACTTTGAACTGCTTAACAACGTTCTAAATATTGTGTGAGCTTTACATTTCATTGTAACACTTTTAAAGAACAAACACCTAGACACATATGTGCTTTTATTCAATATTCTTTCTTAGAAATTAAACACTTGTATTAGAGCTTTATTAAATTTACCACAATGTGTGATTTGTTGTAAGCAAACATCTTTGTAATCTCTTAAATTCTTTAGTGTGAGACAATAATGTTCTTAATAATTTAAGGCAAGGGAATCCTCTGGTGTGAAGGAAGAAAATCTATTTCTAATTTGTCTTGGTGGTTATCTATAATCAATTAATGAAAATCTCTTAAGATCGAGGGGAATTTGACTGCCTCTCGTTAAATGAATAAACTAGCATAAATTATTGTGATTTTCTTTCCTTTCTCTTTTTTCCACTCTTACCTTGTTTGTTTGTGTGTTATTAATTTTTTTTATAAATATTACCCGACTCATACTCTTTTTTTTCTTCTTTTTTCCCTACCTTTATTGTTAGACCAATGGTTCAATTAAGTTTTAAGTGTTGACTGTTCAACTCTGATGATTGAGAACTTCTAATTTAGAGTTAAAAAACATTATGTTATGAGTTCAAAAGGTTCTCGTGTGTCCCAAATTTTGTTAGTCTCTTGGTAAAGATATTCAAGTATAATTTGTTTGCCATCTCGAGCTGTTTTGTATTTTAGATAGATGCTATTTATAAAGTTTTATTCATTTGTATACACTAATGTGGCATTTGTTTTATGGATTACAAATTTCCTCTTGGAAAGTTTTCTCAAGAATTCAAAATAAGAATTTTAATCTTATGTATTTTTATGTGTGTTTAATATTTATCACATTTTTAGAATAATTTTTAAAAGTAGAAAGTATGAGTAGCTATTTAAATTTTATTCCCACCTTCTTGAGAATTATTTATACTCATCCTTTATCTTGAAAATAAAAACATAGAAATATAGAAGTTATTTGTTTCCTAGAAAAAAAATTATTGAGAATTAATTTTTTAACTTTGAAACAAAGAATATGCTCTCATAACTTATATATTCATATGAATAAATTTTACAACCTTGAAACAAATGTCCCCTTAAATATAAAATTAAAAAAGAGAGAACTTTGCTACTTTGTCCCTTAAACAAACGCCCAATCATAAAGGCTCAATCCAGAGCTCCACCATGAGAAGGGATGGTCAGGTAGAACTTTGCTAGAAATTAGAGCACCTGATCCTAATCACTCAAGCATCACCTTCCATTGGACAACCCTCGCATGACATGTCGGGTTTGATATGGATGGTTTCAAATGCTCATATATAATCTCAACGAAGCATCTTTTCAGGTATATCTCACTCTTACCCTTAAGAAATATCTCTCGGACTTGACTGACTTGAGCGTTAGAGTGCTAACCTTATAGGTCCTTCCCGATCTTCGGTACCAGTAACTCTCACTACAACACCGAAAGAGATCATTCATTCAACACTACATATATCTTGTTCCACCTTAGAACAGTGGTGTTACCTATGAGAATCGAATTCTAATTTTCACATATTTCTGCATTGAATTCATTTAATTCATCTAATTATGAATTCACCAATAATGATCTCGGTCGATTATCGATTACATTCTCTGATCCAGCTACTAGAGTCATATCTCGTGCATCTACTTCAAGTTCTCTTGCAAACCTCATCTTTCCCCATTGACGGAGGATCATTCAATAAGAAGGAGCTACGCAAGAAACCTCTGACTGGGAGTTCCTCAAAACTACTGACATTCGAAGGAAAATCGAAGAAAGAAAGACACATATTAGGGTTTCGAAACAATGAAAAATTAAAAAGGGATTCCTATCACGACAATTACATTAGTAGTAATATACGTCATAATTAACCACACAATCTCAAGAACCCTTATCGATGACGGGAGTTCATGAAATATCATGTACGCCAACATCTTTATGGGATTAGGTCTATGCAAAAGAGATCTAGCACCATCTGGAGGTAGGATTCTCCAGGTGTTCAATGACTCTGTCACTCACCCTTTTGATACTAAAAAAATTAACAATTTCCATTGGATAAGAGAGGGACAAAATGACAATGAATGTATTCTTCTTAATAATACCTTGTAAGAGTGTTTACATTTGAATCTTTGGAGGCCTTTCCTTGCATACTAGACGCAATATCTTTCACTGTCCACTTGAAGATGATAAGTTATAACTACTTCAGTGAACTAGTTGTCATTCTTACTGACTTATGCGGAGCCCACCTAATTCACGAGATGATCTTCAAAGAATCCAATGTAACCACCCTCACTATTGGAAAAAAGGTGAAAGAGACACCTATTATTATCATAGTCGCAGTTGATATCGATTTGCATGAAGCTGAAGCCATGTCGGACGACGAGCTCGACTCCCTAGTAGGAACCATAGTGAAAACCCTGAGGCCGGTTCTAGAAGGGAACTTTGAGATGATATAGCTTGACGAAAATCCTGTTAAGTCAGTTCAGATAGGAGACGACTTGCTGGCTCTAGCAAGGAGAGGTCTTATTTAATATCTAAGAGCTAACTCCTACTTCTTTGTGATCTCCCCCAATGAAATGCCTTATACTGGCCTCAATATAACATGCCACTAGTTGAATATCAGCCCTTCTATTTAATACGTGGTCTAGAGAAGGAGATGAAAATCCCCTGAGAAATTTGAATCCACCATGAACACGGTTTGAGACCGACTTCATGCCAAATTTATTTATGAATTAAGATGCACCAAATGAAATATCCAATGTTGTTCTAGTTAACTATGCATCTGACAAATGAAGGATATGTGTGGACTACACCAACCTCAATTAGGGTGGCCCCATATATTTTTAGCCACTTCCAAACATCGTCAAACAGGTAGTTAATTTTCTTGGCTACAAACTATTTTCATTCGTGAACTCATACTCCAGATACACCCAAATCCCCATGCACGAAGAGAACAAAGAAAAAACTGCCATCATGACAGAACATGCCAATTCCAATACAATGTCATGCCTTTCAGTTTGAAGAATACATGTGCAACATATTAGAGGATAATGGATATGATTTTTTAAAGAGGAATTACAAAAACGCTAGAGGTATATTTGGACAACCTGATCGTAAAATCCAATGAAGAAAGGCAACACAATAAACACCTTGCCAACATGTTCAGATGAACTTGTTAGTATAATATGAGGCTTAAACCTGAGAAATGCACCTTTGGAGTCATAAACGACAATTTTTTAGGTTCTTACTTAATGGAGAGATGCATAGAAGCTAGCGTAGACAAGTACAACGAAGTGATCAAAATGGAGGTTCCAACTATAAAGAAAGGAATGATGAAATTGAACAAGATGATCATGGCTTTAAACAAATTCATTTCAAGGTCATCCTGATAGTTTTTGTCATTCTAAGATTTTTTTAAAGAAAGAGGCACACTTCGAGTAGACCCCGAAGTGCAAACATGTGTTTGTGTCACTAAAAGCAACCCTTTCCATCCTGGCAGTTACGTATAAACCAATGATTAGTGTGATCTTATTCCTCTAACTAGCAATGTCCTCCGATGTAGTTAGCTTCATCCGTATATGAGAAGCAAACTCCATTTAAAAAATGGTATATTTCGTATCTAAAGCACTGGTAGGGCCGAAAACACATTACCAGAATGTAGAGAAGATTATGATAGCATTAGGACAGTCTCAAGAAGGCTATGATGTTACTTCCTATTGCATACCAACACCACCCGTATCTATCTACCCCTTAAACAGGTTCTTCATAGGCCTAATCTTGCAGTACAAATGAGAAAATGGCCCATTGAGATCTCTAAATTTGACATCTTCTTTAAACCGCGGAAGGAACTGAAAACTCAAGTGTTAGAAGACTTCCTAGTAAAAATAATGCAGGCTAACAACACATGGATCATGGTCACATATGGATCATCCAAAAATAGATTAAGTGGGTCGACCTCATATGGGAGAGTGAAGTCAGGATGACCATCGAGATATCCTTATGTTTCTAGTTCACCACCACTAACAACCAGGCGAAATATGAAGCCTTTATCGTCTGTCTCACGCTGACATATGAGATGGGGGAAAATAAGTTAAGTTATGAACAGACTCATAACTGATGGGGTCTTAAGCCAAGGGAGAAGCGAAAACCAAAGATTCATTACTGCAAAGATACTTCTCCATGTCTAGAGAAAAGTTGCTCAAGTTCAGGGCACACAAGATCATGCATATTCCGTGGGAGAAAAAAACTAGGCATATGTCTATCCTAACTCGGAAGCAAAAGAACTTCAAAAATTGACCACTCTTTTATATAGAGAAGCTTGCACACGCCTATCATTTAAACTCCTGAAGTGGTGATGGTGATCGCAAATAGTATCCCATAATCCTCCTGGATATTGCCAATAATCACGTATATCGAGAATGGTATCCTTCCTTTTGTCGCAACCTGAAAAATGGAATGCGAAAAAAAACAACCGGCGAAGAAAGACAGGAGAGTCGCCACCGTGCGTTATTTATCCCAAAGGAGGGAAAGGAAACGCTCGAAGTAAACCTGGAAAAAGGAAAGGACAAGACGGGGTCTCGCAACCAAATCTTGGGTTCGGGAGTCGATTATGCGAAGGGAAGGTATTAGCACCCCTCACATCCGTAGTACTCTACGGGATCCACTTTTGTAGTTCTTGTCTAAAGGGTGTGGGTTTATCTAATGTGTTATTTACTAAAAAAAGGGGTCAAAAGAAAATGACTCGCACGGATGTCGCATCCACTGCATACGTATCTCATCTGAATATGAGAATCAGAGTCTTCGTAGCTCGGCTACCTAGGGGTTAAGGGTAATTGTGCTCGCTAAGACATCGCGTCTTATGCCTACGTATCTCATCTGGAATGAGAATCAGAGCAAGCCGTAGTTCGGCTAACTACGGGGTTATGGATTGGGTTTTGGACGAACGACGTTACTACGCAATCTACCGGATGCTCGACCTTTGGAGACTTACTCGCCTGTAGTAGAAGGAGTAAACGTGTTCTTAGGAGAAGAAAAATCAATGAATTTGTTTGCGTTTTAGGAACGCTCAGGCAAAAGGGAAATCCTAGACGAAGGAACCTGCATAAAGTAAACACACAAAACATTGCCTCCTATCGAGGTCTTCCAGCTAAGAAAGCGGTAAAAATACGGGAAAATGTAAAAGTACCACACGGATAAAGATCCGAAGTAACAGTAATTAACGGAACAAGGAAACCCTGAGATCCTTCCAAGCTAACACCATCAAAGAAAGTGAGTCAGTACAGGTAATCAGAATGAAACCTCCAGGTGGTATCCCACAAATAAAGTGGAACACCAGGCAAACCATCTCTGCAAGAGTCATATGAGCCCTCATAAAACAAAACTCAACAAACAGGTTAGAGAAACAAAATAGGGTAACCAAGAGTTGCCCCCAAATCAAAATGTAACCACATGAATCATGCCATTAAAATTCACAAAAAGCAACCAAGGGTAGGAGGCCTAAACCTCTTGTCAAACACATGCATCAAAAGAGTATCAAATTCACCCATAATACCTCATACATTTAGAGCATTCAAATTAAAGGCATAAAGATGATGGATATAGGGCAAACCTGATTGGAGAGATCGGTTGAAATCAAATGGCACGACTGGATTTGCAAACCAACGTTAGGGTTTGCTTGAGCTGAAAGTGTGTGAGTCAGAATGAACCTTTCAGAGTTGCCTGGAGGTTGCTGCAGATTAATTCTCACTCTCTCTGTCTAGGTTTCTCTCCAGGTTTTTGTCCAGGATTTTGTTCCAAGGAAACCTCAGAGTGTTTTGCTTCTCTTCCTTTTTCTGTCTGTTCTTCCTCTTTTATAACCTGATTTTCATGGCTTTGTGGGCTCAAATGAGAGAGGTCCAAGTCTGAGATTTTTTCTTTTATTTATTTATTTATTTAAATTATTATTATTATTACTTTTTTTCTCTTTTCGTTTTTTTTTCATTTTTTTCATTTTTTTTTTGCATAACACGTGGGCTTCGCCTAGCGAGCATGACAGCTCATGAACAAACCTTTGCTCCTTCAAGATTAACGTTTTGACTGACGAATAGACCCCTGTTGGAAGTAACTCAAGTCTTTCCCTTGTGTTGACTGATCACCCAGATAGGACCCACAAAGTGTCTTGGATGATATTCAAGCTTCTTGGATCTAATTCTGATTGACATGATGAAATGCAATATGAAATGTTAAATGACCTAAAAATGAATGCATGAATAAGGAGGGCAAATTTTGGGGTGTTACAGCTGCCCCTATTCAGTCATCAGCTAACCCGAGCAGGATGAAAGCGAACAACTTATCAGAAAAACAGGGTGAACTGTGATTGAATACCAAAGACAGATCGAAAATTTACGCTCCGAGAACACCACAAAAATGCTGAAATACACCGCGCTGTTTATTTCTCTTCCGATCCTCTGGCTGAATCTGAATCAGTCTTCTGACTTAATCTGGAGTTTCGATCCTCTGGCTAAATCTATACTCAATTTAGTCCTCTGGTTGGATGTTAATTTTGATCCTCGGGCTGGATACGGTTTCAATCTTCTGGCTAGATCTTCTTCGATCTTCTGGCTAGATCTCCTTTGTTTCGATTCTCTGGCTGAATCTATTTTCTTTTATTCTCTAGCTGAATCTACTTCGATCTTTTGGCTAGATCTGAATTGTTTCGATTCTCTGGCTGAATCTATTTCCGGTCTTCGGGCTAGACCTGACTTCGATATTCTGGCTAGATCTATTTTCTTTGATTCTCTGGCTGAATCTATCTATTTTTCGGTCTTCGGGCTAGACCCGACGTTGATCTTCTGGCTAGATCTGGATTATTTTGATGATAAATTTCCATCATCAGGATCTCGCATCTGGGGCATGCGCTGGTTGACCCTCTTTCGAAATCTACAGTCTTCATGTTAGATATGCAGCTTCGAGAATATCCCACTTTTGGGCTTCGTACATATTCTTCAGGCTAGAACATGTTATAACGACTCTTCAATTAGACTTTGTTTTTTTAATGCGATCCGCGGGCTGGATCCTCTTGTAGGTTGATTTTCTGTTGAGCTGTCAAACTATTCCTCCAGCTGGCTTGTTGGGGAAATAACGCTCGTAGTCGACTCTCTGGCTAAATCTTCGAAATGACCCTCAGGCTGGATCTCTGGAAAACGATTCTCAGGCTGAATCTTCGAAATGACCCTCAGGCTGGATCTCTGGAAAACGATTCTCAGGCTGAATCTTCGAAATGACCCTCATGTTGGGTCACACACACACACTTGATCCTCTGGCCGAATCTCATGACTTTGGTTGTAAAGTAATTTTTCAATCTGCTTTGAAGAACCTGTTTATCAACTTATGTGTATGTTTGATATGTATGCAAATGCAAATGCAAATGTTATGCATGGTGCAAAAGAAAAAAAGAAATCTGCTTGGGGAAGCAACTCTGGTAGGGAGCGGATCGATGTATCAATCCTTGAATGCTCTGTGGGGAACGATCCGTCTGCCGGGACCGGGGAGCCACCGAAAATAAATCGCCCTTTTTTGAAAAGTTGACCTTGCTGAGGAAGTATCAACTATGGAAACTTTGCTTGGCGAGGCTCTACGAGAAGAGTCTGTGAGGAAAGTACTTCCTGGGGAAATGTCGTAGGAATCGACCTTTGCTGGGGATATGCACTTGCTAATCGTCCTCAGGCCGGGGATTAAAACAAATCTGTTAAAAATAATCTGCAGGGGAATGAGATGAACACTAGGAACACTACCCTCCTGTATGTTGGGTATGCGACTACTCCGCTGTTGCTGGGAAGATACAGTCTGGCACTGTCGACTCCGCTGGGGATATATAGTCTGGATACTGTCAACTCTACTGGGGATATATAGTCTGGATACTGTCAACTCTACTGGGGATATATAGTCTGGATACTGTCAACTCTACTGGGGAACCTGCTCTGCAGAGGAGAGGCTTTGTCAACCGCTTGGGGGTGAGGATTCATGACTTGGCATCCGGTTCCTGTGACCTGTAACCAAAAAATACACGTATGCCCCGGGGAATTACTCGGTTTGAATTCACCATCCGGGATTAAGCACATTCAAAGCAATTTTGACTGTTTTCCTGCGCAAGTCATCTGCAAAAGCCACCATTACATTCAGATGCAATATGTTTCCTCAAGAATTCAGACATCTTTTGCAAACAAACTGATAAATGAAAAATAAAGAGGCTTTTTAACTGAATTATTCGACTTTTGTTGGTCGAAAAATTTATGCCAGGAATAGGCGAGTACATCAGGAAGCTGATCCCTGGAAAGAGGCGATCGCTATAAATTGAACAAGAGAAACTATCCTAATGGCAACGTGGAAGCGGGGTCCCACCGAGTTTCGACTCTGCTATGGCTCGTATGTCCTCAAGACGCTCTGCTCATCTTGCTTTCTGAAGTGGATGATTAGTCGATCTTTTACCTTCGAAGATTGCCGGATTGAATGAAACGGTGATATAACACGGATGAACTCAGATCACAGTTATTCGCTTATTCCCTAACTTTTGCGTGGACCTCCCTTTTGGGTTTTCAATCCACCGGGATACTCTTTTTTGCCTGAGCCGCCCTTTCGGGTTTTCGACTCATCGGGTGTACATTTTTTTGATTTTTATATCCCTAATTTTTTCCCGAACCTCTTCATTCTTTTTTTTGGTTCGTCGGGATGCCCCTTTTTTGCCTGGACTATTCTTTTTACTGTCCAGCGGGTCTATTTTATGCGAAGTATTTTTTAACTGCGTCTGAGTTGACAGGGGACGGGAAGTCTTCGCCATCCATGGTTGTTAGCATCAGAGCTCCGCCAGAGAAAACTCTTTTAACCATGTATGGACCCTCGTTGTTCGGTGTCCATTTGCCCCTGTGATCTGTGTTGGGAGGAAGAATTCTTTTGAGTACCAATTCACCGACTCGATACTCCCGAGGACGCACTTTCTGATCAAACGCTCTCTTCGTCCGTCTCTGATATAGCTGGCTATGGCATATAGCTGCTAGTCTCTTTTCCTCAACTAGGCTTAGCTGATTGTATCGAGAACGGACCCATTCTGCTTCGTCCGGCTTCATTGTTAGTGCAGGGAAAAGCTATTCTGGCACAAAATGGCATATGAACCCCCTCCGGTGTGATCAACACTGCACCAACTCCGCGACCATTGACGTTGACCGCCCCATCAAACATCATAATCCATTTGGATTCAGGGTCAGGCCCCTCCTCCGGGAGTGGTTCCTCGCAATCTTTCGATTTGAGAAACATGATGTCCTCATCAGGAAAGTCGAACCTCATAGGTTGGTAATCATCAACCGGTTGCGCGGCAAGATAGTCTGACAAGACACTTCCTTTGATGACTTTTTGTGAAGTGTATTGGATGTCATACTCTGTCAGCATCATTTTCCACCTAGAAACCCTGCTGGCTTTTCAAAAATATACTTGACTTGATCCATCTTTGATATCAATAGATTCGTGTGAGTCAACATATACTGTCTTAGTCGGCGAGCAACCCATACCAAAGCGCGGCAAGTTTTCTCGAGCAGTGAGTATCTTTGTTCACAATCGGTAAACTTTTTGCTAAGGTAGTATATTGCATGCTCTTTTCGACCTGACTCGTCATGCTGACCGAGCACACAACCCATTGACCTTTCTAACACAGTCAAGTACATGATCAACGGTCTTTTCCTCTCGGCCTGTAGACTGGCCCCGATCTTGATCTCTTTCTTGTCGTCTTCGGTACCAATGTTGATGGTCTCAACCACCTCTTGATAAGGTGTGATAGCTCGGTCCTCCTGTTTCAACAACCTGGCTAACTCCTCAGGCAATTCACAATCTTCCTCAACCCCTTCTTCGGCTTGATAGATAGGATTGTCGAAGTCATACTTGGCCATAGCAGTGTCGTTAGCAGTGAGATCCGGGTGATCAGTTTTACGAGGTGGTTTTTGGAAAGAAAAACGAAAAAGAAACATGAAAAAGAAACATTGTCATTTTTGTAAAAGTAAAAATAATTGAAAGAAAGAGAACACAAAATTGTTTGCAAAAGCTGTCCTTTATTGATGATGAAAATAATTGCGAAATGTAACTAAATGGATGGCCCTACAGATGAGTCATTACACCTTGGTCAAAGTGTAAGACTTTGTTATGCATGTGATAAAAGGAAAACAATAAAAATTACTCCTTCAGTAGAGTAAACCGGACGACTTTTTCAGACGACCAATTGTCGAGCTTTTCTCCTGGGACACACGGGCGAATCCAGCTATCTAAGTCACAGTCGCTGTCAGCCTTGTCTTCATCTGCAGCATTGACGATGTGGGGAGAAACCAAACCCCCGCTGGAGAAAGTACCAGCTTCATTCTTCTGAGACCCCGGAGTATACCCAAATCCAAACTTGTCTTCTTTTATGATTGGCTCCACAAATTTGCCCCAGCCTTGGGCATTACCAGCCTTAACCACTTCAACAACTTGCTTGTATGAAGAGATAGAAGTCCCGACCTTCTCAGACTCAGGTGAAAAGACAGTTTCGGGCGCGACCTCGCTGATGTTTATGGCTTCGAAGCTCTGACACAGCATCTCATGCATCTCGCCATCCATCTCCACATACTTAAATGTAGACAGGTGGCTAACAAAAATATCCTCTTCACCACAGACGGTGACGATCTGACCTTCTAGTCCATATTTGAGCTTCTAGTGGAGAGTAGAAGTAACAGCACCGGCAGCATGAATCCAGGGTCGACCTAGCAGACAACTATAGGCAGGCTGGATATCCATCACATAAAAGGTACTCTTGAATACCTGCGGTCCAATCTTAACTGGCAACTCAACTTCGCCACAAACAGCTCGCTTAGAGCCATCAAAAGCCCTTATAACTAAATTACTCGGCCTCAGGGTGGCGTCATCGCAATCCAACTTCGTTAAGGCTTTCTTTGGGAGAACATTCAGAGAAGAACCCGTATCAACCAAAACATGGGAAAGCACCGTCCCTTTGCATTCCATTGTGATATGCAAGGCTTTATTGTGATTCCTGCCCTCAGATGTTAGGTCATAATCGGTGAAACCTAGCGCATGGCTAGTGTGTACATTCGAAACTACCGACTCCAGTTGGTCAACAGTTATCTCTGGGGGAACATAAGCCATATTCAGTACTTTCAACAAGGCTGCTCTGTGTGCCTCAGAGCACATCAATAATGAGAGAATGAAGATCTTTGAGGCTGCCTGATTTAGCTGGTCGACTACCTTGTAGTCACTTTTCTTGATAATCCTCATAAACTCGTCCACTTCCTTCTCGAATGCGGTCTTAGGAGGAGCTTCCTCAGTAGTAACCTCTTTGGTGGCTACCTGTTTTCCTTTAGCCTTGGCAGCCGCCTCAGCTTCAGTATTCGTACGCAATGTTGATGGTGCAAATAGCGTCCACTGCGAGTGAAGCCACCAACTCCTCCAACATTGTCTACAACGGAGCTACCAATGTCAATGTCTTCTTTGTTAACTTTTTGCCCCTGGCAGTAGATATCAGCCCCATAGTGCCACGGGATAGCACTGTCTTTCTCATACGGAATAGGTCCTGGTACCGTGATGGTGACCGGACCAATCAAAGTCGGTTGAGGTTTGTCAAAGTAAATTGGTGCTGGACTTTCTGGGAAATATATTGTTGTTAGAGCGGGTCTCTCGGGAACATATATTTCTTCAGGAGTGAAATAAAACGTTACTGTCGACACATCATTCTTCACTGAACGAGTCTGATCGAACTGAAGACAACCTTCATCTATCAGTTGCTGAACACCCCTTCTCAAACTATCACATCCATTCTCGGCGTCTTGACAATTTATGCACTCTTCCCCACAGCCTGGGAAAATCCGTCCTTTCAAGAGTCGGTCTTTGACCACCGATAGCGAAGTCTTCACTTTAGTCACATCAGAAACCAAATTCAAAGTTTCCCCACTATCAACAACATTAATCCTCTGCCCGCCGTGAGCTGGCATCGGGTTTTGGATAACATTAGGCACCGGAGAAAAATTGATGGCCTGGGCATCTCTCAAATCTTGTACCTTTAGCTGGAGAGCCTTGCAATTATTTGTAGTATGACCAGGTGCGTTGGAGTGAAAAGCACATCTGGCGTTGACATCATAACCTCTAGGCAGATTGTTGGGATCGACCGGTGGGGCCAGAGTTCTCAATGTAACCAGATTCATGTCAATCAGCTTAGGAAGTAATACAGAATAAGGCATTGGGATTGGCTCAATGACCCGGTCCGCCTGCCTTGGACGTTGTTGATAGGGTCTATGCTGACCCAGATTACCTCCTTGTTGTTGATTGTTGTACCTGAGTTGCTGTTGCGGATGATACTGCGGTTGAGGAAGAGGTGTTGGAATAGTGACTACGGCCACTTGATCTTGATAATAATTAGAGCGTCCTCTGCCCCTGCCTCTGCCAGCATATACAACGCTCGTCTCACCTTCTCTTCTTCGCTGACCGTTACCAGCAAACGGTTTCTTGGGAACTGATGAGTTGGAAGCAGTGTTGTCTTGAATTCGGCCCATCTTCAACAGACTCTCGATCCTTTCTCCAACAATCACTATCTCTGCAAAGCTGATTGACGGGCAAGCAACCAATCTCTCAATATAATTGCCTTGAAGAGTGTTCATGAACATGTCCGCCATCTCCCTTTCAGACATAGGGGGTTGGACGGATGCAGCAATCTGTCTCCAACGCTGAGCATATTCTCTAAAGGTTTCCTTGGCAGTCTGAGACATTCCTTGCAACAAGGTCCGATTTGGAGCCATGTCCAAGTTGTATTGATATTGCTTGACAAAAGCCTCTGCCAAGTCTTTCCAGCTCTTGATGGTAGTACGAGACAAATGAGAATACCATTCACGAGAAGCTCCAGTTAAACTGTCTTCAAAATAGTACATCCACAGCTTTTCATCTTCAGTGTGAGCTCCCAACCTTCCCAGATAAGATTGGAGATGAGTGCGTGGGCAAGAAGCCCCGTTATATTTCTCAAAAGTAGGGGGTTTGAACTTGTGAGGGATCCTTACTCCCTGAACCAGACCAAGATTGGTGACATCAAAACCTAAGGAATTTTGAGACTCCAAAGATTTGAGCTTCTCAGCAAGCTCATCCATACGGCGAGTGGTCTCGAGGGCCTCGTCGTGCAAAGAAAATTGATCATACTGACAATCTTCAGTAACGGGACGCCCGTTAATCTGAATCCCTTGATTCACATTGTACCTTCCGCCAATACCATTCCCAACATTTGCCGTGTTGCCAACATTACCCGGGTTTCCATCAACATTTGCGTTACCCGCGTTTCCAGTGTTCACAGGGTTATCAGTGTTCCCAGGGTTACCAGGGTTCCCCTCAACATTTGGTATCTCCACCTCTGGATCGGGCCTCGGTTGCTCAACCAATTCCTTCAGCTTCGCCTGGCCTTCTGCCATACCAGTCATCAATGTCATGAACTGATCCATCCTTTCACGCATATCAGCCAGTTCTTTCTGTATCTAGTCCATTGCTAGTCGTGGACGGTTTTCCTTTGTCGGGTACCTGTGAACTCGCTTGGGACCAATAACTGCCTGATACAGGGAACAAACATTAGGCACTGCGGTGACACCTGCAAAACAAACAAGGGTTAGTATGTGTGGTATGCGATGCACTGCTTATTTGATTTTAAGTCCCCCCCTTAAAAAGGGAATACCCTGCAAATGAATAAGCATGAGATGTTGGATGCAAATATGTAGATGATGTTATGCAATGCAATGGCATGTCAATTAGGATGGCTGGATCCGCTTGAACATCTGTTAGGTTGCACTGCCTGGAGAGAAATTAAGAGGATCAAGCAAAGCACACCAAACAAAGGTCATGGGATGGATCATGTTATCCTTAATATCAACCATCCATTTTTGGTGGATTATGGTTTACACCTTATCAACATCCAAGTTTCATTGATATTAAGGATACCTGAACGGATCAACCATGAATCAAGGGTTTGTTGCAAGTTACGAGCATGGAGTTTAGGTTAAGAACCACCCAAAGGGAGTGTACTAAGGTTTAAACCTGCCAAACATGTTCTACAAAAGGTTCCCATAGTCATAATCCCATCTTTCAGATATTATCGGAGGAACGACTACTCGTATTCCAAAAATATTCTCAAGAGAGACTCTTATGAGTGTAGTATCGTGTAACAATCGTATCAAATCTTACACTTGAACGACTTTCGCACTACGTCCTACGAATAAGCCAAGATGGGTTTGGTAAACTAAGGTCCTTGGCTTCTAAGGTCTATATTGGAAAAAGTAATGTCTAACCACAACTTACTTGTGTGACATTATTGATCTCAACATGACCTCCACCAAGTGAATGGGCTTGCAAGTCAACTTGCTAAGGAATAACTCCACACAAGTCAACAAGACTATGCCATTCTCCTATCCTAAGTGCACTCGAGTTCGGGTATAAAACTCATCTCACAAACAGAACCAACAGATACGACAGTCATATGTACACAATGCAATAAAGCAGGTAAATGCTGAAAGATAAATAACTATCCAAGAGAATAAACACCCAATAAATAAACAACCTACAAAAGCTAGGAGGAACTCGCTTAGGGAAACCGGGTCCCCAGCAGAGTCGCCAGCTGTCGCAACCTGAAAAATGGAATGCGAAAAAAAACAACTGGCGAAGAAAGACAGGAGAGTCGCCACCGTGCGTTATTTATCCCAAAGGAGGGAAAGGAAACGCTCGAAGTAAACCTGGAAAAAGGAAAGGACAAGACAGGGTCTCGCAACCAAATCTTGGGTTCGGGAGTCGATTATGCGAAGGGAAGGTATTAGCACCCCTACGCATCCGTAGTACTCTACGGGATCCACTTTTGTAGTTCTTGTCTAAAGGGTGTGGGTTTATCTAATGTGTTATTTACTAAAAAAAAGGGGTCAAAAGAAAATGACTCGCACGGATGTCGCATCCACTGCATACGTATCTCATATGAATATGAGAATCAGAGTCTTCGTAGCTCGGCTACCTAGGGGTTAAGGGTAATTGTGCTCGCTAAGACATCGCGTCTTATGCCTACGTATCTCATCTGGAATGAGAATCAGAGCAAGCCGTAGTTCGGCTAACTACGGGGTTATGGATTGGGTTTTGGACGAACAACGTTACTATGCAATCTACTGGATGCTCGACCTTTGGAGACTTACTCGCCTGTAGTAGAAGGAGTAAACGTGTTCTTAGACGAAGAAAAATCAATGAATTTGTTTGCGTTTTAGGAACGCTCAGGCAAAAGGGAAATCCTAGACGAAGGAACCTGCATAAAGTAAACACACAAAACATTGCCTTCTATCGAGGTCTTCCAGCTAAGAAAGCGGTAAAAGTACGGGAAAATGTAAAAGTACCACACGGATAAAGATCCGAAGTAACAGTAATTAACGGAACAAGGAAACCCTGAGATCCTTCCAAGCTAACACCATCAAAGAAAGTGAGTCAGTACAGGTAATCGGAATGAAACCTCCAGGTGGTATCCCACAAATAAAGTGGAACACCAGGCAAACCATATCTGCAAGAGTCATATGAGCCCTCACAAAACAAAACTCAACAAACAGGTTAGAGAAACAAAATAGGGTAACCAAGAGTTGCCCCCAAATCAAAATGTAACCACATGAATCATGCCATTAAAATTCACAAAAATCTCACAAAAAGAAACCAAGGGTAGGAGGCCTAAACCTCTTGTCAAACACATGCATCAAAAGGGTATCAAATTCACCCATAATACCTCATACATTTAGAGCATTCAAATTAAAGGCATAAAGATGATGGATATAGGGCAAACCTGATTGGAGAGATCGGTTGAAATCAAATGGCACGGCTGGATTTGCAAACCAATGTTAGGGTTTGCTTGAGCTGAAAGTGTGTGAGTCAGAATGAACCTTTTAGAGTTGCCTGGAGGTTGCTGCAGATTAATTCTCACTCTCTCTGTCTAGGTTTCTCTCCAGGTTTTTGTCCAGGGTTTTGTTCCAAGGAAACCTCAGAGTGTTTTGCTTCTCTTCCTTTTTCTGTCTGTTCTCCCTCTTTTATAACCTGATTTTCATGGCTTTGTGGGCTCAAATGAGAGAGGTCCAAGTCTGAGATTTTTTCTTTTATTTATTTATTTATTTATTTAAATTAATTTTTTTTTTCGTTTTTCGTTTTTTTTTCTTCGTTTTTTTCGTTTTTTTTTGCTTAACACGTGGGCTTCGCCTAGCGAGCATGACAACTCATGAACAAACCTTTGCTCCTTCAAGATTAACGTTTTGACTGACGAATAGACCCCTGTTGGAAGTAACTCAAGTCTTTTCCTTGTCTTGACTGATTACCCAGATAAGACCCACAAAGTGTCTTGGATGATATTCAAGCTTCCTGGATCTAATTCTGATTGACATGATGAAATGCAATATGAAATGTTAAATGATCTAAAAATGAATGCGTGAATAAGGAGGGCAAATTTTGGGGTGTTACACCTACCAATCTCATTAATGCTAGTCTCGTGAAGAGGAGATAATTCTTATCATTTATCCTAAAGACACATTGTACATAAGAGGCTTGTCGGCCTGTATGCTGAAATGTATAGAAGGGGATGAAGCTACATATGCATTAGCTGAGTTACACTAGGGTATTTCCTAGAAATACCTCGGGTCCCGAGCCTTAGCCAAGAAAGTTCTTAGAGTCAGATACTACTGGATATCCATGCTCTAAGACTCCAGAGCATATGTAAGAAAATATGAGTAGTTCCAAAAGTAGGCAGATACTTATACAACCCCTTTGAAGAAGCTTAGTTTATTGATAGCACTCTGTCCTTTCTTGTAATGGGGTATGGACATCTTAGGTCCTTTTCCCATGGCCGTCGAGTATTTAAAGTTCCTAATTGTTGCGTTATTTTACTTTAACTAATTGGCATATGCATAATCCTTATAAAAGATCACGATAAACAACATATAAAAGCTCTTCACATGAAATATCCTTGCAAGATATATGATTTCACAAATACATTGTAGTTGATAATAGGACGCAAGTCAATGACAAAGGTATCAATAAAATCTATAAAGACCTAAAATTCATACATCATTTCATATAAGTAGAACACCCTCAGACAAACAGGCAAGCAGAGGCCGCCAACCAAGTTCTGTTGAGATGGTTGAAGAGAAATCTCAAGGGCTCCAAAGGGATTCAGGTGGAAGAATTCCCAAACATCCTTTGAGAATATCAAATCACACCCCATTCAATGACTGAACAAACCTTGTTTAGGCTTACGTACGAGACTGAAGTTGTCATCCCGGTCGAAATAAGGGAGCTCGGCTGTAGAACGACTCACCATATTCCATAGGAAGACAACATACAAACCATTAGGGGAAAATCTAAATCTCATAAAAGAAAAAAGATGTTTCTCCGTACTCACAAGTTTCGTCGTGAAGATAGACGCAACCTTCAAGTACAACAAGAAAGTTAGACCCCAAAATTTCCATCCCAACAATCTCGTGCTATGAAGAGCAAATATTAGAGGTAAAACACTGAAGATGGTAAATTTGCACTGAATTCAGAAAGGCTATACTAAATACGGTTAACATATGTAGCAGAGCTTACATGCTCGAGACTCTACTGAGAGAACTCATCCTCGAGACTTAAAATCCACCAAGTTAAAATGATATTTCATCTACGTTGTTTCTAGTTTAGAATTTGTAGAAATATTGAGATTTAGAAAATGTAACACCATTTAATTGAATAATGAAATGTCTTTACACTAAATTGCATGATTTTATTTTTCAAGGGAAAGTAGAGCATGGCACATCTATACGCAACTAAACTTGGAATTTCAAAAGCAATACAAGTAACACCACACCAGGGACACCCCCTCTTGATAGCTAGCCACTCTAGAGTGCAGGCGGTGGAGCCCCAAATAAATTGACCTCAAACCGGGTTTCCACTTGGGAGAAGGGAAAAGGAACAAACCCTTTGCAGGATATGATCCCCAGAGACATCAAAGTAATGATGAAATAAAATCATTAGCAATGAAAAATGATGAAATAACATTATTAGGGACGCACAATGATGAAATAAAATCCTTAGTAATTCAAAATGATGCAATAAAATCATTCAAAAACATATAATGAGGAAATGAAACAATTCTCGAAGATGAATGATGAAACAAAGTCACACTAACAGAAATGAGAAAGTAAATTCACTCCTAAAGACAAAGTGAAATAGTTAACATTCATAATGATTGAGTTACAATAACTCGGGGACTAATTCTACAACTGGCAACAAGAAAAATGACATATGACTAAACTAAAAAGTTAAATTCAATCTTCAGAAACCATTAACTTCCCTTCCACAACTTTTTTCTTCGTGTTAAACTTCTCCCGAGAATCTTCACTTCTAGACAAAACAGCTTAACCTGACTCATAATGTTGTCAAAGGAGACCTACATGACTTGAGCTGCTAGGTTAACAGAGTGTTCGAGCTCCTTCATCAAGTCTTTCAGGCGGTCCTCATAGGCCTTCACCTCCTTTGGAACGATATTTCTTCTCATTTTCCAAGGTGATCTCCAACTCTATCACCATCTTTGTTGAAGTAAAAAATATTCCTTGGTACACATTATATCTTTTTCAACCTTAGCTAGTGAAACCTACACCTATCTAAGAGTCTCTTCTTTCTTTGTTAACAACCACTCTAGGAGCTTGACCTTAGAATCAAGGTCAAAAAGGGAATTATGCTCTTTCACCTTCTTCTTTAAAGAAGCAAGTTGCTCATTCATTCACCAACTCCTTCTGAAGACTAACTCGTTCAATAAGGGCGACGCCAATTTGCTTCTTCAGGTTTTCTGTCACTCTCCTCAAGATGTCTAGAGCATTTTGGCAGCTTTAATATAGAGGGACAGGGAAGAAATCTCTCAGGAATAATAAACAAACTTGAATGTTCCTCAAGACTTTATGGAACAACTAAAAAATATTGATCTTTGAAGTTCTTGAAACTTTCAACAAAAACGTCAAACATTTTCTTTGTTTGAATGAACAAAAGAGACCATTGTCCTGACTTTTCCTTGGCATAAGTATGATGCATGTTGAACAAATGGAAGAACAACTTTAGAGTCAGTACCCTGCTCCTATACTCACATCAAAATCGGAACGCCTTTACATATGGCTAACTCACTTGGTGCAGTTAAGAAGGGGAAATCTTAAGGTGATTCAGAACCCCTACCTCAAATTTGTTGAAGATAAGTTTAAACCCTATCTAGGAGAGAAAACACTCGTGAAGAGGTAGAAAACATCAAAGACGAGTTAACATCCCGATGAAAATTTTCCAATGTACATGCTTAATTAAAGACAAATGGTGTCCCCAATGTCTCGATTTCCACCCAGGGATACTGGTCGACATCGGAAAGAAGCTCGAGATTTTGTTTTCTCCCCCACCCCATATCTTCCTCACTATCAACAAATAAAAAAATCACGATTGTGAGTTCTAGAGCATGCCCAAGATTCAAGATATCACCTAACCTCGTCATCGCCAGGTTTCCGACTGTTCAGAGTCCTAAAGTATTTAATATATAAACAAGGGCCCTCAAGTTACCCTGGTAATCCTCAACCATTTTCAAGTTCAACATAGACACTTCAAGGAAAGCAAAATAACGACCAACTTCTCTAATGTCAAACATTGCTTATCTCATCTTCGCTATATCTTTAACCAAGGAATGTCAACCAAAGGTGACAACAATATCTGAAAAGAAGAGTCTATCTACTACGACATTCGCATATTTATTCACAAAACTTCAAGAGCATAATATTGAACTTGGGAGACTAGAAAAACATGAGATTCAAGAAAAGAAATCCAAAGGCACTGCTTTAACTCAAGGGAAGAACTAGAAGAAGATGCTCCTAATGAAGATGAGAACTTCATGCTTCTTGTAAAAAGGCTTGGTAAGTTTTTTTAATAATAATGATAAATCTTTAAACTTTGCAAAACGAATGAAATTTTTCAGGAATAAAGAAGCCTCTATGTTAACACAAAATGTCACTTGCTATGAATGTGGAAATCAAGGACACATAAAGAAGGATTTCCCTAAACTAACCAAGAAAAGTTATTTCAAAGGAAGAAAAAAGTTAAAGTCCAAAAAGAATATATTGCATGGGATGATAATAAAGTGAGTTCATCATCTGATTTATAAAAGTGAGGAATATGTAAATCTTGCGTTGATGGCATCACATCATCCCGATGATGAAGAAGAAGAGGTTTGCTTGAAGACCATTATAATTCTATGATATCTTGATAATTGTTGTTCTAAGCATATGACGGGATATATAAACAAATTTTTATCTTTATTCCTAAAAGCCAAGGGATATGTCACATACGGGACAACAACAAAGGAAATATTTTTGGCATATTCAAAGTTGGAACACCACCTTTAACAACCATTGAAGATGTACTTTATGTTGAAGGACTAAAGCACAATCTTCTTAGAAAAAGCCAACTTTGTGGCAAAGGCTTCAAAATAAAGTTAACCAAGGATGAATGCTTGATTGAAGATGAAGCCACTCATGAGGTAAAACTCAAAGGTAAAAGATTTAATAATATTTTCATGATTTCGTTAGATGATTTATATTAGAAAGTAAAATGTCTCATGGTAAGCAACAATGACCCATGGCTTTGGTATAAAAGAGTATCCCATATTCATATGGAACATCTAAATAAACTAGTCAAACATGATCTTGTTATTGGTTTACCAAAGATGAAATTTGTCGAACATAAATTATGTGATGCATGTTAAAAAGTGAAGTAGGCCAAATCAACTTTCAAGCCAAAGAATGTGGTATCAACTACAAGGCCACTTCAATTGTTGCACATGGACTTCATTGGTCCATTAAGAAAAAGAAGCTTTGGAGGTAATGTATACGCCTTAGTCATTATTGATGATTTTTCTAGATTTTATTGGACACTCTTTTTAGTGAAGAAGAGTGACGCTTTCAAAGCATTCAAGAAGTATGTAAAGCAAGTGCAAAATGAAAAATCACTAAAGATTGCATCGATTAGAATGACCGTGGTGGAGAGTTCCAAAATGCATCATTTGAAGAGTTTTATGAAGAACATGACATCTATCATAATTTTTCAGCACCAAGGACTCCTAAACAAAATGGAGTAGTTGAAATAAAGAATTGATCTCTAGTTGAACTTACAAGAATCATGCTAAGTGACTCAAATCTACCAAAGTATTTTTGGGCGGATGCGGTTAGCACGACATGTTATGTAAGAAATCGGGTTATCATTAGACCAATCTTGAAAAAGACTCCATATAAACTCTTCAAGGGAAGAAAGCTAAACATTGCTCACTTTCATATCTCTGGATGTAAGTGCTTTGACCTTAATAATGATAAAGACAATCTCGGTAAGTTTGATGAGAAATCCGACGAAGGTATTTTTATTGGTTACTTTCTCTCTAGTAAGGCTTATAGAATTTATAATAAAATAATTTTAATTATTTAAGAATTAATGCGTGTTTCTTTTGAGGAATCTAACCCCTATAAGGAGGATATAGTTGTTTGTGATGATGATGATGATGCTATTTTAGAAGTAACCATGTAAGACGTTTCCAAAGATGAAAAAGTTGATAAATCGGAACACAGAGGAAACCATTCAACAAGAGAAAAATAAAAGTCATATTCCTAAAGAAGGGAAAACCCATTGTGATCATCCAATTGACAAAGTTATTGGTGACATAAGTAAAGGAGTTTCAAGAAGGCTAAATCTCAAGGATGTTTGCTTGAATATGGCATTTGTTTCTCAAATAGAACTTTCAAAGATTGATGAAGCCTTAGAAGATGACAAATCGATTCTTGTCATGCAAGAGGAACTAAATCAATTAGAAATAAATCAAGTTTGGGAACTTGTTCTAAGGCCAAGTGGTAAACACATCATAGGTACCAAATGAGTGTTTAAGAACAAAACTCACGAGAATGGTATAATTGTTTAAAACAAAGCAAGATTGATGGCTCAAGGTTATAATCAAGAAGAAGGAATCGACTTTGGAGAAACTTTCGCTATGGTTGCAAGGTTAGAAATGATTCATTTATTACTTTCTTATGTGTGTTCATTAAATTTTCTATTATTCCAAATGGATGTCAAGAGTGCCTTCTTAAATGGATACATCAATGAGGAAGTCTATGTTAAATAACCTCCAGGTTTTGAAGACTTCAAGAATCCTTCACATGTCTACAAGTTGAGAAAGGCTCTTTATGGCTTAAAGCAAGCACCAAGGGCATGGTATGATAGACTTATCAACTATCTATGTGAAAGAGGATTTGAAAAAGGTAAATTTGATCATATTTATTTATTAATAAAATCAAAAGTAATAATTTATTGGTTTAAGTATACATTGACGACATCATATTTGGATCAATAAACAAAAACCTATGTGAAGAATTTTCATTGAATATGAAAGGGGAATTTTCGATGCCCATGATGGGTAACACAAATTACTTTATTAGATTACAAATTAAGCAATTAAAGAATGTCATCTTCATCAACCAATCCAAGTATTGCAAGTAATTGTTGAAAATGTTCGATATGGACAATTAAAAAGAAATGGCTACTCAAATGGGTTCCGAAACGTATGTAGATCAAGACGAATCCGATGTTTCTATTGATATCACAAAGTATCGAGGTATGATGGGTTCCTTACTTTATTTGACAGTAAGTCGTCCTAAAATTACATTTAGTGTTTCTCTTTGTGCATGCTTTCAAGCTAATCCAAAGGAATCTCACATCACCGCCATAAAAAGGATCACGGAGTTTCTGAAAAGAACAAGGTTATGGTATCCAAAATGTAGTAGATGTGGTTTAGTTGGTTATTCTGACTCGAATCATACAGGATGTAAAACTGATAGAAAAAGCACAAGTGGTACTTTCCACATCCTAAGAAAAGAATTAGTATCTTGGTCTTGTAAGAAAAAAACATGTGTTGCTCTTAGCATTGGAGAAGCATAGTACATATCAGCAGGTAGTTGTTGTGCACAAATTATATGGCTCGAGCAACAACTTCGTGACTACGGACTTGATTTCAGATGCATTCCATTACGATGTAACAACACAAGTGCAATTATGATAACAAAGAATCCAATCACGCATTCAAGAACTAAACACATCTACTACAACATCATTTTCTACGTTATCATGTTCTTCAAAGAGATGTCGAAGTCACTTTTATGGATACATATAATCAACTTGCAGATATCTTCGCCAAACCATTGGAAAAAGGTGCATGTATAGGTCACTTTAGGGATCTTGGATGAAAGGGACATATAATCACTCACCAAGCTTTATGGATCGTCGATAAAATCAAAGGTGCATGTATGTCTTCAATTATTTAAAATTCGACAATTTAAATTTTTTCGCATCTCTGGTTCTACTTAATTCTTCTAATTGTTTAAATTTTTGTTGATTAATTGTGCTAATTGAAGCTAGCGGAAATATACCCGAACGTATCACATGCTCGAACATACAACAGAGTCGCCATCAAACTTTATTTATCCCCAAAGGGAGGGAAAACATCGATAAAACCCGGGGGAAAGAGATATACTGGGTAAGGAAGTCAGTTATGCAAGGGGAAGGTATTAGCACCCCAAACATCCATGGTACTCCATGGGAACCGTTTTGATTGTTCTCGCTCGAATAGGTGTGATCTAAAGATTACTCGCAAAGAATGGGAAAAGGAAGGGAAATAGATATAGTGTTCGGTGAGGATTAGGGCCCTCATGCCTACGTATCCTCATAGTGCAATGAGGAATTCAGAGCTTCGTAGTTCCAGGAACTAGAGGCGGGAGATGAAAGAAATGTGATAAGAAGTATGGTATGAACCAAAGGATTGTATGATCTGAGCTCCAAGAAGGGGTGAAAATGTGAACCCAAGAGCAAAACTGGTATGAACCAACAGGTGAGGGCGTATAACACTTGTATCACTGTATTGGAATAACCGAAAAGAAAGGGTTGCCTAAGTACGGTTGCAAAGTACGTAAGGAGATGTTCGTCTAAGCTACAGGGTCTGACAAGACGAACAAATCGGCTCTTGGTTCACAAAAAGGGGTACAAGATGGAGCACAAAGGTATAGTGTATTTGGCTCAAAGAATAGGTATATCACATGGAGTGAATGAAGGTAGTATACGAATGTGTCATGGAAATGAATGGAGTGAAGTGACCAAAGTCACATAATAGAGTATCTGGTGGTAAGTGACTGGATAAATATTATTTAAAATCGAAAGGTGAAAGTGTATTGGAATCCATAAGAGAAGTGAGACTTCTACCATAGAGGAACACATCGTTAACCAATACGTGGACTAGCGGACCGCCACTATAGGGTTTTAGCTAAAAAAGAAGGAATCAAATGTTTGGGATGAGAGCCAAACAACTCTAGGTATGAAATGCAAACTATTCGTTAGGCGTCCTAAAAGGATGTATATGGAATTCCAAGGAAAGTGTATTTCGATGTCAAAGAGACAGTATGTCACTAGGTGAACGATTCATGATCGAAGGTAGAAAATGGATAGTGGAAGATATGAATGATGCCTTAAGGCGAAAGAAGGAATAATTAGAAGTATGGTCGCCAAGGATTCGCATCCTCGTGCCTACGTATTCTCATTGTGCAATGAGAAAGTCAGAGCATTCGTAGTTCGGAACTACGAGAATAGAAAGAGAGAGAGATGTTTGTCTAAGCAACAGGGTCTCACAAGACAAACACCAAGTCAAGGAATGATTTTAGGATTGGAGTGCAAGGAGTTGTGTGTCACTTGCTGGGGAATTGGCGATTCGAGATCACATCAGGATAGTATCTTGGATCCAAGAGAAGGATAGACTCTCAATCGAAGAGCAAAGTAGCATGTTAGCCGAAAAGAATGAATTGAATGTTTGGGATGAGAGCCAAACAAGAATGAAGTGAGCGTTTGGGATGAGAGCCAAACAAGGATGAAGTTAGTGTTTAGGATGAGAGCCAAACAAGGATGAAGTGAGCGTTTGGGATGAGAGCCAAATAGGGATGAAGTTAGTGTTTAGGATGAGAGCCAAACAAGGATGAAGTGAGTGTTTGGGATGAGAGCCAAATAAGGATGAAGTTAGTGTTTGGGATGAGAGCCAAACAAGGATGAAGTGAGTGTTTGGGATGAGAGCCAAACAGGGATGAAGTTAGTGTTTGGGATGAGAGCCAAACAACTCTCGATTGAAGAGATGGACTGTCATCAGGACGTCCTAAAAGGATGGATAAGGAGTCCAAAGAGAAATATGATTGATCTCAAAAATATGGTATTGGTTGAGTGAATGGAGAATTGGATAGAAAAGGTAAATTGATAAATAAGATAGCTCGCGAAGAAACCGGGTTCTCCTGCCTACGTACCCTCATTGTGCAATGAGGAAATCAGAGCTTTCGTAGTTCAGTCCACTAGGGATGAAAAGAAATTGATAGGAGGCAAGAGGAAATGGATGATTGAGATTGAAATGATTAGAAAGGAATAATTGAGAATGAAGGATGAATAGACTTGATAGTTACTAGATGAGAATCACACTAAATTCTATGGGTAAAGGTGGATATGATAAGAAACGAGCCAAACGTCCCGCACCCAAAGATATCCAGGATGAGTGTAGGAAAGCTCCAGTCTCATTCCTTCTTTACCACTTAAGGCTCGTGGCATGTAATCCTTGTCTTAAACTTCAAGTGGGGGAAGAAGAGTCTTTGTAGTTGTTTCTAGCATGATGATGAAGACCTTATCAATCGTTTGATTCTAATTGCACTAAAGTCTATGAATGGAGGTGAATACGATGAGCGTTGGGTCATACGTCCCATACCCAAAGATACTCAGAATGTGGGTAGGATAACTCCAGTCCCACTCCTTCTCCATTACTTAAGACTCGTATCGTACAACTTGATTCATGATTGATAAGTTGTTGACATTGTCCTTGCTTTTGTTGTGAAAGACTTGTCAATTGTATGGTTAGAATTGTGCTAAATTCTATGAATAGAGGTGAATACGATGAGCGCTAGGTCATACGTCCCATACCCAAAGATATTCAGAATGGGGGTAGGAATACTCCAATCCCACTCCTTCTCTATTGCTTAAGGCTCGTGTCACACTTCTAACCTTGATTTAACAAGTGTTGAAGAGGCCACCTTTGATGTGCTTGAATAATCCGCTGCTTGATGTGACTGAGGATGCCTTGATTTAAGATCTTGAGTTGAGGCCTTGAGCTCCACAGCTTGAAAGAAAAGTCTTACTAAGTGACCAAGGGTCTTTTGGTCACTCAATTTAGACTGGGGGATTATACAAGTTCAAAGGATTTAATTAATCAAAATTGCTTTTGATCAATTTAATCGGGGGTTTAGTTTTAGTTTTGAAGGGAACTAATTTTGGATCTAGTTGAAATTAGTACTTGTTAGAAACTATCCTAAGGGATCATGCATCAGAAATTGATTGAATATTCTAAGTTAGATTAGAAATCCTAAGGGAGCATGTCAAATTTGATCAAAATCATGATTAAAACTCTATGTTAACTCCTAGGAATTGATTGACTTCTAATCCTAAGGGGAGCATGCAATTTTAACACAAAAATAACAAAATGAGCTTAAAAGGGTAAAATAGTCATTTCCTAAAATATGTATAATTCTATTCATGACCTAAAATTGATTCTACCCTAATATGGAAAATTCACCTAATCTTAAGAAATGTCAAGCTCTAAATTTACTCAAGCCTAATCGAAAAACCTAATTAAACTTCTATTAAAAAGTCCTATCTAATTTTAATGAGAATTCTAAAGATGTGAATTAATCCTTAAATGAGGTTCTAATTAAGATTCTAAAACTTGATTTATCCTAATTGTCAGTTAACCTATTTAAGCTAACAATATCCTAATTAATTAAATTGTAAAAAAACAATTAGAAGTGAAATATAAACAAAAATGAACAGGAGGTGCAATGGCTAAATGGGGTTGAAAAGAGATTCAGACTATTGGGCTGTCAATTGAGCCCACTGCGTTTTTGGCCAGCCAGAGAGATCCCCAAAAAGGGGGGGGGGGACACATAGCAGAAACGGAAATGGGCCTCTGAGCCCACAACATCTCAACATCCACTCCAGACTGGGGGTACAAGCTGAATTCGCGTGGTGGCATAGCAAAGAGTTCAATGGGCTTGGTGAAGCCCAGTCCAATTACTTGGTAAACAAAGAGGGTGTACTAGAAAAAGTGGTGTAGAAACAATAAATCACCATGGGCCTCAATTTTGAGCCCAACTATGTAACACCCGAGGTCGGAGAGGCCGAAGAGTGGTTACATGTAACATCCGAGGGCGATGGAGTGGTTGTCGATGCATGATCCATGACAATGAGACACTCCTAGCAGCTTCTAGGGGAAAAACCGAATTCACATCGGAATGAGATGGATCCTGAGGCTATGCAGGTATGGGACTGCATGGTTGAATTGAGGCTTATAAGGATTAATTGGTACTACCTATACCAACAAGATGCATCTTCTTTTCGGTAGCCTAACATATAAGAACTCCATAGTTAAGCGTGCTTGACTTGGAGTAGTATTTGGATGGGTGACCTTCTGAGAAGTTTTCCTAGAAAGTGTGTGAGTGAGGACAAATCATACTGAAAAGACCCGTGTTGGTTTGTGGGGTTAGTCGGTAATCCTGAAAGCAGTTTGGGGTGTTACAAACTACACCTCCCTGTTGACTTGTACAAGTCAACAGGTTTGAATGACCAATCCTCGCGCGCTCCACTCCTCTCCCCGTCACTGGCCATGAGCCACCGCGCTGGTGACTGCCGCCGATGGCGGTGGCGGCTAAAACCTAACTTCTAACCTTCATATTATGCACACCCATGCGCTGATGACGAAAATGGGATCCATTTGAGGGATTGGTTCCTCGATCAACCGAATTGAAAGGATTTTGGGAGGAACCCTAAGATTCTAAGCTCAAGTTAACATGGAAACCAACAAGAATTGGTCCTTACTACCATGGGGGTTGGATTCTCCTCTTCATGTTCTATGCTCTGGTAATCATAAAGCAAGAAAAAACCACGAAGGAAAAGTGACTTACCGGAGAAGGAGACCAGAAAGTTTCACAGGTGAGTTCTTGATCACTGCAACACGATTCATTCTCTTCTCTTCTTCTTCTTCTGGAACTTCTTGAAACTAGTAGCAATGGAAGTGATGAGGTTCATATCAAGCAAATTGAAGCTTCAACGCGAAACTTCAATGGCTTATGAAAATGAGAGCTTTGAGTAAGGTGAGGGAGAGATAGTTGTAGAAGTGAAAGTGAACTTGTGTGAAAATGTTCAAGGCCCCCAAAATGATGATGATGAATGTGATTAAATAGGCCTTAGGTTTGGATTTAAATAGGTTTGGAATTAGGATTGGATTTAGTTAGGCTCAGGTTAGGATTTAGTTGGACTCAACTCACTGAGTTAATTGTGAAACTCAGTTAGTTAGAACCAACTCAGTTAGTTAAATTGATTCAAGAGTGAAAGGACCTTTGACTGGATGTGTAGGTTAGTGCTTAAATGGATATGAACTTAAAAGGCTTGAGCAATGACTGGTTGAACTGGTCACACTTAAATGAATTTGAGCTTGAGTTTTGTGTATGACCTGTTATTGGCTTAGGCAAGGTGTAGCAAATGCAGGTTAGTTCTGAACCATTAGCCTTGAGGTGTTTGTTCATGCTGTGACATTGTTCCCACTGCTAGGGAAAATTACTTTGCTTGAAGCTTAGTCTTGATGTCTGTTTTGGTGCCATGGCTTTCTTGCAACATAACCAGGTTGGTTCTTTCTCCTTGCACATGCTGCATCAATTTGGTAGGTTGATGGTTATTCACTTGGATGTTGTGTTGCAATTCTAGTGAGAGGCAGGAATGAAATGCATTGATTCAGCATGACAAGTCTCTTTCTTATGAGTCTTTTAGCTTTGCCAACTCCACGCTTGGTTTCAATGCACCCTGGCTTTGCAGGTCTGCTTATGTTAGTCACCACATGTCCCTGTTTTCCATTGTCTGCAAAAGCTCCCATGAGTCAAGTGCAGGTTCAGTTGATTGTTTGTTGTTCCATCATGCCTTATTTAAGACCCATTAACTGGTTTTTGCAGGTTTTTTCTGGTGGTTTGTCCATCTATTATGCTGTCATGATTGAATGCTGACTGCTGAACTGTTAATGCAGGCTTAGTTTTGGTCATGGTTCATGCAACATAACTAGGTTGGTTTCTTTCACATGCTACATGACATGTTTGGTTTTGGTTGAAGGATGTGGTAGGCCATTGGAATTTATATGCATTTGGTATTGGTATGAGTATGATGTTAGTTAGGTTAGATGTTGACTTGATGCAGATTTCTTGAATGATGACAAGTCAATGGTAGGTAGATGTCATGGTCATGTGATGGATAGGCTTGCATCATGAGCTTGGCATGTGGTTGTGCATTATTGGCTTGATGCTACTGATGAGGACACTACTGCTAACATGCTGTCAAAGTGTGAACTGAAGGTTAATTTAACTGGAACATTAATGAATTTCCATGCTATTGGTTTTAGATTGAAGTCAACTTGTGAATATTGTGCCTGCTGCTAACTTTGTGGTTTGTTGCAGGTTCAACTTGCTTTGTTGTGTTGGAACAGGTAGCATTACAAGCTGCTCACTTATGCTCCTTGCCACTTGACTCAGATGAATGGTTGTGATTTGCTTTAGGTCTGTTAGTACAGCCCTTTGCAATGCCATCTGCAAGTTTGGGTTGGTTGATTGGTTTGGCATGTGGAGTTAAGCTAATGATGGTTGGTTCGATTAGCATTGGTTAGCTGAGTTTAACTGTTAGGCTTATTTGCTGCAGCATTAAAGCTTAGCCATGCTGCTGACAACATGAGCATGTTGGTCTGTAACTAATTGGGTTGGTCTGCTGTACTGCAGGGCTTTCAAGCTACTAGTTCATTTGGCTTGGTGCAGCATGGTGAATGCAGCACCTGTTTAATGCAGATGTAGTTTTGCACCAGTTGGATGGATCAAAATCAAGGGCCATCAGTTCATGCTTTTGGGTAATGAGATAACATAATGCATAACTTGCCCTGTGTCTGCTTGAAGTTCAATGCTAGTTGATTTTTCATGCTGTTGTTGCTGCTGATATAGGTCAATGGTTTTGCTAGCAGGATGTAGCATGTATGTTTACATAACAACAGGGTGATGTTCATGTGCACCCTGGTTCACTTGGCTTGGAACCTGCTTATTTCCACTTCTACTTTGGGTGTAATGCAGCAATAACCATGGTTGTGCAGCAAGGTCCAAACTTATGCTTCACAATTCTGATTTGGTAATGGCAATGCAGCTAGGTTCATAGCATGGATTGATGCATCTAGAGAATGGTAGGTTGTAGTGATTTTGCCCAGCTAACTCAGCTTATGGTATTGATTCATGGCAGGTTAGCATCATTCCATGGCTTGACCTTGGCTTTGCAACAAGTTGGTGTAGTAGGGTGAATGCAGTAGGATTGGCAAAGCAAGACTCTAATTCTTCACAACATGAACAAGCATGAAGAAAACAAGTCCACATGGTTTAATCATGGAGAATATGGAAATGAAGAGTGGAATGAGAGTTAGGGCTAGCCATTTAGTGATTAGGGATGACCAATGGCATAGGGTTCACTTTGGTCAAAGTTGACCAAAAAGTCAATTATTGACCAAGGTGAACAATTGGTCAAAAATTCAATTTTATTTGCATTTTTCTTGTAAATGGACAAATGATTGATGATTGTGGTGAAAATTAGGGTTTAGGGGATTTGGGTTGACTTTGGTCAAAGTTGACCAAAAAGTCAACTGTTGACCAAAGTCAACAATTGGTCAAAATGGCAAAACTTGTATTTTTTTGTCTAGACTCAAATGTGATGTCTTGAAATAATGTGGGATGGATTGAAATGATTTTAACAAAAGATTTGAAATTGGTTCTTACAAGGGATTTTTCATGACTTGAATGCTTGACTTAAAAAGGAACATAACTTGACTGGCAATACATGTTAACTGTAAGACCCCAATTTTGTCCCTAAGATCCCTCACGGCATCATATCATACCATATCATTGCCTCAAGGATCTTTGTACACCTTTGCTTCCCTCCTAGTGGGTGGGTTATCTTGTGAGTGTGGTTCTTGATCACCAAGCACGTATTGCATTTGTGTATCATTGCTTTTCATCTGTCTATTAACCAAAAGTACAAAAATATTGTCATCTAACCATGCTACTTGCAGATGAAGCCAGTTAGGTCAAATCAGTCAAAACAGTCATTGAGCAATAGATGGTGGCCATTCTTGAAGAATTTGGGCACCATGATCATTCATCAAGAGTTCATATGAGTTGTGACATCATTTTGAATCAAGATCTCAAGTGGTAGGGGCTTGGAATTCATCAAAACATGGTTCAGTCAACCAAAACCCTAGCAAAGTCAACTGTGGTCAACTGTGCATTTAATCAGTGATTTGATGGTAGGAATTGGTTTGAGAGGTCTCATTCATGTCCATATAAGCCTCATATAACATGTCAAACATCCACAGTGAAGAATTTGAGGTCAGACAAAAAGTTTCCAAAAATAGTAAGTTGACCTGTAATTGGAATTTGCCAAAAATGGAAAGTTCTTCTCCTCAAAATTACTTCATCATACAAGCTTCAAATGAATTTTTGTCCAACATGAAAGTTGAAGATCTTGTTCTCCCATTTCCAAAAAGTCCAAGAACACTCATTTCTCATGTGTGGTTGGCAAGTTATGATCAAATCTTTCTCAAGAATTTTTGAACTTCAAAGTGAGATAACTTCCAAACCATTTGGCCAAATTGAGTGAGGTTTTTTGCTACAAGTCACATTTGACATGCTCTATCCAAATCCTTCATCACATTTCACCAAAAATCTTCCAATCAAAATGGCCTTTTTCAAGTGCATTGAGTTAAAAAGAGAGGGGTGAAAAATTGACTTTCAAATTAAGCCTTGCCTACACATTCTACCAATTACAAATGTTCAAAAACCAAAATTGGGATGTGTTTAGGCCCATTTTCGCACTGTAGCATGCCATGCACATGCAACTTGAGTGTTTTTACCAATTGACCAAAACACCTTCATTTAAGCTAATTTCATTTACCACTTCACTAACCAAGCTTAAGCATTGCTAATCAGAAGTATATATTTCACATTTCAGACTGAAAACCCTAGCCACATTTTACAAAACTCAGATTCAAACATATTTCTCTCAAAAACTCTCATTCTTCACTTAGAATTTTTCTGAAAAATCTCCAAAGGATTCGTGCTTCTGTGTATTGGTCCATCATTTACCATCATTCTTGAAGCCTTTACAAGCTGAATTTCACAACTGTAGAGCCATTTTCAGCACTGTTGCATTGAAGCTTCATTCATGGCAGCTACTTGTTTGAGCTAAATCGTGCAAGCTGAGCTCCAAATCCTACTTCTATTCATCAATACAAACATCACTGAGCTACTGTTTCTGCATCCCAAGGCCAAATAACCACGGTTCCATCTCTGTTCTTCAAATCAGGTAAACTTTCGAACCTTGCCAATGATAAAATCATGATATGCTTATTAAAGATCTTTCCATGCTGGTTGTAATGAGCTTTGAATCGTGGAAAATGGTTGAGTATTAAGAGAGATATGTTGAAATGAAATTTGAGGTTTAGATGATTTTTTGCTCGATTCTTCCATGATAGTTTGAATTAGGGATAATGAATGTTGGAATGTTGATGTACTCTGTGAGATGATTCGAATGATGTTTTCATTTTCCAAATCTGGAACAAAAATTCATCACGATGATGAACAGGTTGAAGTTGTCCATAAACCCTAATTTTGTAAACCCAGAATCGTGTTTGGTCATTTGGAAGTTTCTTTCTGCATGTTTGTCCTGTTTCATTGGCCATGCACCAGTAAGCACACGACACACCCTTAAGTGAAACGCGGCGTTTCATTTAAGGGGCCAATTAATTACAAAATTGCCATTTCCATGTTTTAATTCTTTTTAAATCATTTTCTTATTTCATTTTTATTTCATTTGGCATGTTGATTTTAGAAAATTCATAAGTCACTCAATATTTGTCCAAATTATATGGGATTTTTTGTGAAATGCTCCTCATGATCTCTAGTTTATTATGGTGATTTTTCCAGATTTTTTGCACGTGTGGATTTTTAAATGTGCTAGGGTTTGTTCATGTGTGTCCATTTTGTGTATGCCATGCCATTTTGCTTGTGAAATAATGATACTTATTCCAATGCCTCTCAAATTTTTTGTGCTTAAACTAGACATGATCATGGTGATTTTGGTGTAGAGTTTGTGATTTTATCATTGCTGGTTGATGAGATATGATTTTTTGAATAGAGGTGTGACAATTTGTGTCACTTCATTCATGTCCAACTTCATGATTTTAATTACCATGCTTATTGAACTCAAAATGGTCTGGATTTTTGCATGAATACACTTATGGATGTTGAGAATGCTTGTGAATTTTCCTGGAATTAATGATGGCATTTTCTATTTGATTGGAATTTTCTCCCCTGTTTGGTCATTTGTTGATTTTTTGTGATACATGTTTGTATTTGGTTTGTGAAATTCTGGTTATCAATTGGATGGATGTGAAATTTGGCATGAGTAATGTAGACATCTTGAAGTTTATCATGGATTTGGTCCCATTCATTTATCATGTTTTGTTTCTGTTTTATGATTAATTGAAGTTGGTGCATGTTTTGATGCTTTGTATGAGTTTGCTTGAACTTGCTTTGACTTTCTGATTTTCATTGACCTACTTCCCTTTATCCAAATGAGCTGAAATTTGGTATGCTTATCATGTTATGGATGATGTTTGATCATGAATTATTTGAGGATTTATTGAAATGTTTGTGATTAGATTTGAGTGGAGTCTTTCTGTTGACTTCTTTGAGGTTCTATATGACATGTTTTGACCTAATTTGTTTGTGAAATGATAATGATGAATGATATGAATATGAAACCACTTGGGTTTGTTCCTTAATTGTTTGAACTTGATTTTTGATAGCTTTCACTTGCTGTTTTGGATTTTTTATCTCCTTTTGACCCTAGGCTTGTCCTAGTGGTCTTGTTTCTCATGTTTGAGTTTGCTTTTCAGGTTAAGAAGCAAATGCTTTAAGGAAATTAATGCAAATTGATTGAGTTTGATTGATTATCATGAACTAACTTGTTTGTTTTTGTAGGATGCTTAGCTCATATGCTTTGAGCTTTGTGCTTTGCACATGGGATTGTTTGGGTTGACTGTTGATCCTTATCTTATATTGGTTTTGAATTTGAGTTGTATACTGATTTTATTTGATTGATTTCAGGTACCATTAGTTGCTAATAGTTCTTTGAGAACTTGCATTGCTTTGCTTGATAGCATTTGCATTGAGGTAGAATCTCTTGTCCTCATGTAGTCTGGAAGACCTGGCCTGTTACTTGGCCAGGCAACTGCCTGAAGTCCTCCTTAAGAGGCGATGTTTGTGCTTGTTTACTTTTGTCCCAAGCAGGAAAAGTCCTTTGAATAAGGCAATTGGTAGAATCCAAGAGATATGTAACATATCTCCTACTATTCTGTGTGTCACTCACCTTGCTCACACCACGTGTGTTGATGCATAGTGAGTAAAAACCCAAGATCTATCGAGTCTAACTTGTGGAGAGAGTTCCTACTTTCTGAACTCCCACACCTTCTGATATTCAAAGCTCTCCCTGACCAGGGATAAGAGCATGAGGCACACCCCTCATATCCTTTCATATGCTTCACCTTGGCTCTCAATGTCAAGGTTAAGAGCACCATTAACCCTATTCCAGTTGGCTTTAGTGCCTACCCTTTGTATGAGCCTCATTGTTTGGTTATAGAGTGTGCTGAATGACTTTGGTTGATTGATTACTTAGTTCATTTGTACATGTCTGCTTGCATGCTTTGTGCATTTATCATCATTAATTGCTCATTAGTGCATGATCATTTCATTTGTCTTTGTGACATATCTTTGTTGTTTGCCCATTGAGGACAATTGTAAGACCATTCATTGGCCATTGTTCCTATGATATGGAAGTGAGTATAAGACCATTTCATTGGCCACTCATCTTCTCTTTGCTTGATGCATTTGTTTGATTTATGTGAGGATGCAATTGTAAGTCCATGTAATTTGGCATTTGTTTTCCCATGATCCTATGTTGGAGGTTAGAGTAAGCCCAGATAGATTGGCATCTGACATCCAAGTGTTTGCTTTGTTTTTGTTGGAGATTGGTATAAGCCCAGATAGATTGGCATCCGGTATCCACTTTTTATTCCTTTGTTGAGGAGATTGGTATAAGTCCATAGAGTGGCCTCTGATATCCAGTTTCGTTTTAGGAGATTGGTATAAGTCCAGTGATTGGCATCCGGTATCCGCTTTTGTTGACTTTCCTCTTTTGCTTTGCTTGTTTGTTATTGCTCATTGTCTATTCCAAAGGACACACTTGAATCATCTTCTATATGATCTCAAGAGGTGAACCTTCTAGGAAGTTTTACACTCCATCTTTATCCGTTCACCCATTTTGTCCTAGACCTTTTCACACATTGCTTTCAAAACTTGAGATAAATATTGTGCAAACATCTTCATGCTTTCAAATTAGGAACCTGGACCCTAAGTCCTTGACTTTTCAAACTCCATTTCATAATACTTCTTTTGAATCAATCTTAATCATACTTTGACCCTCCTTTTGTGAATAATCATAATCAATTAACTTCACCCATTCAATTGTTTTGTGGCTTTGCCCATTCTTGTTAAGTTTTCATGCATTAGCCATAGGTTTGATTTATCCTAGTTGGTTGATGTTAATCTCACCTATTTGTCCTTAGTTGATTGAATTATAAGTCTTCCTTGCTTATTATAGGGTTAACCCCTCACTAGCAAGTTGAAGCTTTTTCTCACATGGTGGACTCGTTGTTTGTATAAGGTTGAGTTTTCTCCCGTGGATAACGTAGGACCTTAAGGCTTGTGTTTAAAATTGAATCCACTAACTTTTGGAAATCTTTTAGCCGAACTACGGCGTTTTGATCCTTACCTTTGATGGAAGGTACGTAGGCAACGGGTTCATCCGTTCAAACACAAAAACAATAAAAATTGTATATTCTTTTCTCATCATCCCAATCATGTTTGCACAATAAATATTTCAAAACAAATAACAGTTTAGTACAACAAGTGTGAAAAGGGCTCCCTAGGAGTACCTAGGACGTTTTGGGTGCCTAACACCTTCCCATTGCGTAATTTACCCCTTACCCAGACTCTCTGATCTTTTCATTAGTTTTCTATGTGTAAAACTTCTTAGGCTTTTGTTCGCTTTTTAGCCAGTCCTTTGGATAAATAAAAGTGCGGTGGCGACTCGATTCATTGTATGCTTTGCTTTTGATTTAATCAATAAATCATATAGCGACGAATACACCGCTACATTAACAAAGCCATGAAATGATGGTATAGGATTAGGGTTTGAAATGGATATCAAATGGCATGATTGGCAGTTGGCTTGTGACACAAGAAGGATGGTTGTTTGGATGACCAAGACCAAAGGTGTATTAACAATTACCTGAGCAATGCCATGACTTTAGGCCAAGACGTATGCCCATAGAATCAAAGTAGGGCTAGGCCAAGCATGTTGGTAAGGATGAAGATTGAGGTGGGGCATGGATGCACAATTGGGACACCAAGTTTATCTGATCCACCCTCTCCCAGATTAGGGTTTCATTGAGGCTTACCCCTCAAGCAAGTCTCTTGAACTAAGCCATGAGTTCCAACCACCAGTCCTCTAGTGTGTGACCTTACATTAGAGTTTGAAGACGAAGACAAGGTCTAGGGAAGCTTCAAGAGGTCATGTTTTGACAACTTAGGGTTTTGAAATCCAAGAGGATTGCCTAACCACACCTTTGTTGAAGTCACCTTTACCACTTTTATTAGGGTTTCCTACCCCCTATGCTGATGTTGTGATTCATGCCTTTGATATCTGTGTGAACCCTAGCTTTATGGGCCTAAGCTACTTCTGAATCCATGAGGAATGATGCATGTGGATGAGTTATGAATGTATGCAATTCATCTCCTGATCAAGTGTTTGGATGCATAGGTGAGAAAAGGGAGGGCAAATTTAGGGGTACAACACTAATATTGCTATATCTTTGAATAATTATGATTATATATGTTTTAGTTTTATAATTATGGGTATTATGTGTTCTTTTAGTTGAAGAATTGGTCTTCCAGCAGAATTTGAAAAATAAACATTTTTTTGTATGGAAGCAATCGATTGCATCCATATATCAATTGATTGATGCCTCAAATTTTTCTATATTAATTGATTGAAACTTTTAATTAATCGATTTCATGCATTTTAACAGGGGTTTTTGGCTTTGGCAATATGCAGCGTGCAGCGCATGTTTGTGTTAATCGATTGTATGGTCTAGTCAATTGATTGATGTTGCTTTTATTTTCATTTTTTTTTAATTAATTCTTGGTAAAGCCTATTTATTTCTTCTCATATAAATAGGATCTAAACTTTCCACTTTCTCAATTAATTATGCTTAAGTATATCTTTTTTTAAACATAATTATGCTTAATTATATTTTTTTATTCTCAAACTTAATCATGCATTTTTCAAACTTAATCATTAATTATCAGTTATGTATTATGTTTAATTATGTTTGAAGCAATGTCTCATGTTTAACTTAAAAAATTTATGCATGTCTCTTATTCTTAATATTATTATCTTTGATATATTACTTCTCTACCCATTTTACCTTCTTTTTGATCATATCAATAGGGGGAGAAAGGTGTATGCATGAATGCTTGTGTTGCTTGTGTCTTACCTCTTTCCTAGATATATGATAACTCATAGAAATTCAACCTTATCAAGATTCATACATTAAGGGTGTGGTTATCCAACATAGGTGGAGTTTCTCTAATTTTATCAAGCAAGCACAACCATCATTAATTGTTTTGTCATCATCAAAAAGGGAGGAATGTGAATTCAATCTTTTAGTGAAGATGATTTTGATGAAGACAATCCATAGTATGAAGACATGATCAAATGCACAAAGATGGAAGAAGCTACTCGAATGACTAGATATGGATGATTGAATAAGATGGTAATTATGGTACTTCATAGTTCATATAACCTTAAGTGCTCAAACTATCTAAAATTAATCCATGACCTCTCATAAAAACAATTGATTGCATGGATGCATCAATCTATTGTCATCATTCAAATTTGTAAAATTTTTAAAGCCATCAATCAATTGAGTGAGATGAGGAATCGATTGACACTAGTTAAAAATTCAAAAAACTTTAAACATTTTGAAAAAGAAATTGATTGACCATCCCTCTCAATCAATTGACACTGGTAAATTTCTGAAAAATACTTTTACGCATTGCATCTTTTCATGGCACCTTCTTTTACATCATTCCACAGAAATTTCATTTGGTACATGAGCAGTCCTTAAGAATTTGATCAAGGCTTTAGCATGAGCCTCAGAACACAACAACAAAGACAACATGGAAATTTTGGAGGGAGTATGCCCCAACTGGTCAACAATATCATAATCACTCTTACGAATGATCTTCAGCACTTCTTCCATCTGTTTAGAGAGTTTTTCAGCAGTCGGTGCTTCAGCTTGCACAGGTTCAATCACAGGACCTTTGCCTCGAGCATCAGTACTTGGCTCGGAAGTGGAGGTAGTAGTTGGAAGAACTGTATTTTTTGAGGTAGCTGGAGGAGAGAAAATTCTTCCACTTCTGGTGATCTTACTAGATCCAGCAATATTATCAACATCAAGGTTATCATCAGTAACATGTGTATCAGTCGAAGGTTCCTGCTTAACACCATGGATATAAACATCAGAACCGTAATTCCAGGGTATAGCTTTATCAGAAGTATAAGGAATAGGGCCAGGAGTGGTAATAATCATGGGAGGCACTCTAACTTCAGCAACAGTCTTCACCAGGCCTTCAGCAGTAATTTTGATAGGACCCTTGGAAGTGATCTTGACAGGGCCTTTGGAGGTAATCTTCACTGGCACTTTATCAACCATATCCACATCTTCAAACTTCTTACCTCGAGTTAGGTGTTCACACATACTTTCCACAGAAGGAGTTCTCTCAAACAATATAATGTAATTGTCCATGAGGCGTTGAATACCATCTTTCAACTTCCAGCAGCTATCAGGTTTGTAGGCACAATAAAAACAGTCTTCGTTGCAACCTGGAAAGAATCCAGCCTGCACCAGCTTCTTCTTGATAATAGATAAGGGAGTAGTCACATCTGCTACTGAGGAAACATATGAAACTTCATCAACAGCATTAACAGTCTTCTCATGATTGGGCATGGGAGCAGTAATCACATTTGGAGTCCCAGGAGGGTCAAATTCAATCTCCCCAACTTCAATCATATCTTGAATCTTATTTTTCAGCACCCAGCAATTGTTGGTGTCATGTCCCGGACAATTAGAATGATAGGCACATCGTGCATTAGGATTGTACCGAGGAGAGGAAGTATTAGGATTCTGAGGAGGGTCCTTCAAAGTAATGAGTTCCCCTTTCAACATGTGTTGCAAGGCTTGGGCCAGTGACATGTTGATCTTGGTGAATTGTCTTCTAGGCTTCTGTTGATTACTCTGTGGTAGCTCTGGTGTTGCAGGAGTAGGATTAGAAATGTGAACTGCTCCTACGGATTGGTGATTTCTGTTACGGCCAGGTTGACCATACACAGCATTAGACTCCTTCTTTCCACTAGGGGGCTTCTTTGCAGTGCTTGATGAAGAGGCACCCACCTGTATCTTACCATTTCTTATACCACTTTCCACACGCTCTCCAGTCATTATCAGCTCAGTGAAACCAGATGATGAGCTTCCAATAAGGTGACTATAGAAAGGACTATTCAGCGTACTCATAAACATATCCACTAGCTCCCTGTCAGTCAGAGGAGGTTGAACTCTGCCAGCCAGGTCTCTCCATTTCTGGGCATACTCCTTGAAATTCTCCTTAGCACCCATTGACATGCTTTGTAGCTGCATGCGAGTAGGTGCTAAATCAGCATTGTATTGGTATTGCCTGTAGAAGGCCTCAGCAAGATCATTCCAATCACGGATATTGACACTCTCCAATTGATAGTACCATTCCAATTGAGCTTCAGACAAGCTCTCTTGGAAGAAATGAATCCATAACTTCTTATCAGCAGTATGTGGTTGAATCCTCCGGACATAGGATCTTAAATGCAGCTTGGGACATGAGACACCATCATACACCACAAAAGCAGGAACCTTGAAACCAATAGGTATAACCACTCCAGATATTAAACTCAGATCTTCAAAATCCAGCCCAGAAGATTTTTGTAACTCCATAGCATTCATTCTATCCACCATCATCTTGTACTTATCTTCATTAGGATCATGATAATAATTTGCTTCAGAATCTCCCACAGTATCATGGAGACTACCTCCCTCTTTCTCAGAATTTTCAGACTCATAATCATCAACCTGTTCCTTTGTCTTGATAGGGCCTCTGAATCTTCTTCCGAGATTGATAAGGCCTCCTGATCTTCTAGTCTTCTTCTTCTTCTTAGCCAGCAATGTCTTCAACTCATCTTGCCCCTTGGACAAGTTCAGAATCAACTCTTGGAATTGTGCATTCTGAGCCTGGAGATCTTTGACAGTCTGTTCAAGAGCCATTTCTGCTGAAATAAACAGCGAGAAGATAAGATACCAGTTCATAAGAAACCTGTGATGCAATAATATGGTATGTAGATGCTTATGCAATGTTTTCAAGGACCGTAGGATTTAAATTTGTTTAAACCACCAAAAAGTAAACTTTTATTAGTAATAAACTTGTTTGCCCCTTGGGCTTACAATAAAAATGAAATGAATACAAAAAATGGGGTTTTAAGTCTCCCATGGACGTTTCCTCTTTATGTTGAGGTATGAGTTGAGATTCCGCTCCTCGTGAAGTTGTTTTGTTAGCTCCAGGATTCTTTCCTGACTTGCCTTGTAATGAGTCTCAAAAGTATCTCTTTGCTCCTTCAACTGGATCCAGGACCTCTGTAACTCTTCCATGTCAGTGGGCATGTCTGGATGAAGAATGATGTAAGAAGTATCTCCTTCAGCAACAGGCTCCATGGTAACTGGCAGGATAGCAGGATATGGCATCATAAGAGTCTGAGCACGAGATCGTACCCATCTGAGATATGGTTCCATAGGAATAGTGTACTTGGGTTCCAGAGTCTTGCTGTCAACCTTGTTCACTTTACCCCATGCTCGTATGAACCTTTGACGGTAACCTTGAAGATCGTTGTCGTAGTCGAACACAATACCCTGAATAAGCATGTCATGAGGACCATCAGTCCGAGCGTAACCAAACTGACGTAGAGCTAAAGAAGGGTTGTAGGTAATGCCCCTCTTATGCCAAGGAGTGGCACATTAGGGAACTCCCCACAACGGTCAATGATGGTAACATTCTCCATAGATCTAGAGCACCAATGAATATCTGAATGAGAAAGTGACATAATCCTCTTGGACCACCTGAACCCTTGTTCATTCTTCATCACTGATCGAGGAAGGTGAGAAATAAACCACCTAGATAATATAGGTATGCAACACATCAGAGTTCCTCGTGCCTTCGTAGTACGGGTATGAAGAGAGTGTAAGATGTCTCCAAGTAATGTAGGCACTAGATTGCGAGTCAGAAATATGTTGATGGCGTGTACGTCTATGAACTGGTCTGGATTGGGGAACAGTACTAAGCCATAAATCAATAGGGCTAAGATCTCCTCAAAAGCATCATAACTCATAGCCTTCAGGAATACTTGAGCTTTCTCCATCAATACCTTAGCAAGAATACCCTTAACTCCACTCCTTGTTTCTAGGACAATGTCTGATTTCTTTAAATGTAAGGCTGCAGCAATGACTTCAGGTTTAGGCTCTTTTTCCAAGCTTGTGAAGGGTTTCTGATCAAGAATAGGTATACCCAGAAGCTTGGAGAACTCTTCCATTGTAGGAACCAGCTGATAGTCGGGAAATGTGAAGCAATGATGTTTAGGGTCAAAGAACTGAAACAGGACACTCATCATGTCTTCATTGAACCCTGAAGTGACTAGATCCAGTAGGTGACCATGCCTCTTGATGAACTGGGAGTTTTCAGAAACTTGAGAGACCAATTCCTTAAGCTTAGGAGGTATTCCTACAAAGTTGATCCGGATAGTATACCTACGAGCAGAAGCCATGACCTGCAACAAAGAACAAAGATAAATCTTTTGGTCCTTGAAATGGTTAGTGAAAATGCTATGCTTATGATGCATGATGATGCTATGATGTTATGCTCAATCACAAACATGTGGCACACACAAACAAGTCACACAATAGCCCTAGGTTTGAAGGCTTGCATGAGGTTTAAAGGTAAGTACCCTCCCCTGAAGTTTAGTTGATTCATCCTGTCCTACAAAAGTAACCAGGTTCTAAGGGATCTCAAAATCATTGATCCTTCACAAGGGTGGTTGTTCAGTAGGCAACTTACTTGCCAACCAAAACCCTCCAAGTTTAGGATCTCAATGAGTGTAGTATCGAGTATCAACCAACTTCAGTCTTCACCAAAGCCGGTTATCTCACTACTTTCTAAAGGCCAAGAGGGGATGACTAGGGTTCTAAAAGTCAGTTAGTGTATTGACAACATATGGCAGCCTCATATTATCCTCAACTTGCTTAAGGAACATAAGCACCAACCAAGAAGTCACACTAACTATGGCCACCAGATCAACCATATCGATATACGCCGTACAGTTTCCTTGGTCTATTGCCATTTACCTAAGGTACACTAGATCCGGGTTAGGGTCTTTCACACATAAGAGCACCCAACAGATAAGTATAAAGCAAACAAGGCAAATAATTTTAAAGTGATCTAATTCCTAAGGGTACCCCTCTTTTATTAAGTCCCCAGCAGAGTCGCCAGTTCTGTAACACGGTGGGAGAACTGACTTTAGTTAAATGTTGCGGATAGCAAGAGTCGCCACCGACTTTTATTTTATCCAAAAGGAAAGGACATAAAAGAACAGGAAAGACCTTAAAAAGATTTTGAGTTCGGGGGGTAGGTTATACAAAGGGAAGGTATTAGCACCCTTTATATCCATGGTTATCCATGGGCTCTTAGTTACTTAGCTCACTTTGTTTGTTTGCAAGAGTGTAGTGTGTGATTAGAAAAATTTCTTTAAGTACTTTGTAATGACCCTCGTATGGGTGTATACAAAGCCTAGTTTAGAAATCGTGAGGTGTAAAAGTAATTTTGAAAAGTGTGAGCAAGTAACTATGAGATACCTACCCTAGATTAAGTCTTTCGTGTTCTCGTATATTCTTTCAATGGTAAGACTGTCCCTATTATTAAGGAATAGGTAGTCATTACCTTGGATGTGTTTAAGGGACGGGCGTAGGGTCATCGTATGGTCAATGAAGGCAACATAAGGGGTGTCTTTAGCAACTCGTAGGGACTATCATCATATTTATCGAAGGGACAAAATCATTATATCGTAGGCAACCTCGTAGGGACTTGATCTTTTAAGTTTATAGGGACTTGATGATTTTTCTGTTTGAAGGGACTTTGCTTAAGACACCCCTATTTTCGAGGGACTTGACCATTTAAAGAAGGCAACCAAGAGGAATACCCTAGGAATTACAGATGACGATCAAAGATCGACTTACGTGTGTGAGTGTTATTTTTCAGATATTTGTCTTGAATTTAATTTTCTAAGTTCAATTATTTACAGTTAGTTTTTTTGCACTCCCTAAATTACTAACCACGCAATAAATATTTACAAAAATAAAAGCAAGAAAAATAAATTCCTAAACTATTACATGGCTATGGGACAGATACATAATAATCAGGCGAGAAAGAATAAATTTACAACCTATACATTTGTTCCTAATATTATAAATAAAACAAAATTAAAATAAGGAAAATAATGAAGCAAAAATAGAATAGATAAAAGCAAATAATAATAAAATAATAAATAAACAATGGTAATAAAGCAATAATAAAATAACAATAATAATAAAGTGATAATAAAAAGGTTAGAATTTTAAAAGAAATTATTTTAGGTTAAACAAGTTAGATTTTTTTAGAAGTTATTAGAAAAATATGAGTTTAAAATAAATTAGTAATAATAAAAGAATTTAAAATACATTAATGTACAAAAAATAAAAGAGTTATATGAAAAATATTAAGTTAGTTATTTACAAAATAAATAAAGATTATAGAAAATATCAAATTATTAAATTAATAGGTTTATTATTATTATTCAATTAGAAAAATGGTCAATTAGATTTTATTTACAAAATATATAAGGATTTATTATAGTAAGTAATAAAAAAAAAGTTATTAAAATAGTTAGTATTTATTATTTATTTACAAAAAATATAAAGGTTATAGAAAAATATTAAATAATTAATTTAGTAGATTTTCACGCCCTACATTACTAAACCACGCAGTTAATATAGGATCAATGGCAGGAATTTAAATGGCAGAAAAATAAATGGCAGAAAAATAAAATGGCAAAAAATAAATGGCAGAAAAATAAAATCCTAATTATTACAACGCTTTGGTGCAGTTACATAATAAAGATGGCGAAAAGTAAAACTGAAAATATTACAAGTTAAAACTTAAAATATTACAAGGGCGAAGCAGTTACAGTGTATGAATAACATAAATATGAGCGAAAATAGGAAATAATAATAAGGTTTGTTAAGGTTTAAGAAAAAGTTTATGGTTTAAAGGAAATAACACGGTTAAAGTTTTAGGTTTGAAATTTAGAGTTTGTGGCGAAATTGTCAGGGTTTAGGAAAAATCAGGGTAGTTAGTTATGAAAAAAAAATGTGCAGATCTAAATATATGTATATAAAAAAAATATGAATTAAAAAAAAAACAACGGCGTTGCTAGCGCAAAATTGCGATCATCGCAACTGGATCGGATAACACAAATGTCACGCCTCATACACGTATATGTGAAAACGGCGTATTGACACGATCCGATCCGAAAACATAATCAAATTATAACATAAAATAGAAATATATATATATATTTAACACACTAGTTACATATATGAACATGTATTTGAAACACAGTAACAAATATATCAACAAAATAGATAAAGTATATATCATATATAAACTATTACCAAACTGTGTGTACGATAGTATAGATCAGCCACTCTCAGTTTCTCTTTTTTGTTCTGTCTTTTTGGCGTCTCTCTATCAGTCATGCTAGTAAATATATATAGGAACAAATTAGGTTAATGATAATGGGCCTAAGTTTATTTTGAAACCCAATATTAAATAAAAAACTGAATAAAGTTAAATAATTAAAATAGTTAAAATTAAAATAAAAACTAATTAACCTATTTATTTATTCTAGACCCAATATAAAAATAAATAGACTCAAAAAAAAAAAGTCGGGCACCAAAATGCTCGAAAAAATAAAATGAACACGTCAAAATAATCAGCGCGAAATAAATGACTCGGAAAAATACAGCGTTTGGTCGGATTTTGAGATAAAAATTATGACCGTTTAAACTGCTCAGACTGATCAACATATGACCAAAAATAGTCGTAAAAATATTTTTAGCATGTCAAATTAAACCACGTGAACCGCAGATTAATGTTACCGACATTTGCAAACTTAAACTTGACATTTTTTCGTTGACTAATTTTAGGCACAGTTAAAAAGTTAATTTGACCAGTCTGTTTGTAAATTCCGAGAAATTATTCCGGCTAATATTAAGACAGAAAAAAATGTTATGCTATGAAGATGATGCAAATGAATGTGAAACAAAAAATTGGTTAGAGTTAAAAATAGAGGGCAAATTTTGGGGTGCAACAAAGGGGACTAGACATACTCACAGATTGTGAGAGGAACTAGTATAATTTTCTAGGTTCTTTACTCTTTGCACTTTACTACTTTCGTCACCTAACCAAAAACAATAAAATGTAGAAACACTCATTCTAAAATCCAGATATTTTTAAAGTACCTAATTCACCCCCCCCCCCCCCTCTTAGGTACACTAAATACTTACAAGAATCATAGTGGAAGATCAAAAAAATTTCACTAGGAAACCATTGGAGAGTAGAGTAGGCACAAAGTAAGCACGAACACATCGGACTATTATAAATCCTATTATACACTTCTCTCTCTCTCCTTTTTAATTTTTGTAGTCAATTGCATTGCGTCAAAAACTTGATGACTTCTCGGCAAGTATACTGCTAATGTTGAAGTAATAAAAATATTGAATCCACAGGGACTGTCTTCAAGCAAGACAAAATGTGTGCAATGTATAAAAACTAGTAAAAATCGGGGGGGGGGGGGGGGGGGGGGGGGGTAGCTCATAATTTGGATTCCCACTTTAGAATTACCTGTCGCACCATGAAAAATGAGAACACGACTTAGCGAAGCGCAATCGCACGCTCGCAATGATGGACTAAACAGAGTCGCCACCGAACTTTATTTATTCCTAAAAAGGAAAGGGGAAATATCGATAAAACCCAAGACAAAACGACAATGATTATGGTCGTCGCAACCAAATCAGGGTTCGGGAGTCAATTACGCAAGGGGAAGGTATTAGCACCCCTCACGTCCGTTGTACTCAACGGGAACCATTAGGTTAGTTGTGTGCATTAGTGTTAGTTTGAAATGTTAGGCTTTTTAATTTATTAGGTGGGAAAGAAAGAAAGGGTGAGAGGAGAATATTTTTGGATTTTTAACGAAGGACTAAACCTAAGTTTTTTATTAGTGGGCCTGACAAGATTTACAAATCCTGCTCCTACGTGTCTCAATAGAGAACTCAAGGCTTACGTAGTTCTGGGTAGAAAATGTTTGTTTGTTGGTCGATTTTAGCGAAAGCTATATTATATTAATTGACGAAAACATTATTTTACCCAAAACAGATGAGGAACGGACGTATACCACACATCGAATGGATTTACAAATCAACATTCGGAAAAACGTCACTTATCTCAACTCAACAATCGTGGCCGAAACATTGCTTTGCATCATCTTAAGGCAATATGTCTTTCGTTTATGACAAAGTTTTCTGATTAATTGCACGACGACGAAAAGAGTTTGATTGGTTGGATGTATTTTTGAGTAATGGCGAGAACTTGGATGAGCGAGATATCTATCTCGAATCCTAGTCTCAGGAGTGCGTGGTATCCACCATGTTCCATTTCCATCTTACTGGAAAAAGTATTTAATAAATATTAAGTATTTTGAGGTTTGATTCAGAAAGGGTTTGAAGAAACCACATTGACAATTTTAAACGATGGCGAGAGCTTAGATAGGCGAGGCATCCACCTCGAATCTTAATCTCAGGAGTGCACGGTATCCACCATGTTCCATTTCCATCCTATCAAAAAAGGTTAAGATAGGAATTAAGTATTTTGGAGTTTGAAAGACGAGTACTTGTGACTTGCAAGCTCTTACAGCTTGGGTCTAATACTCGGGACTACGTCTAGGTATTCCACCCAAGTAGTCTGTTTCTTTCCACTATTATTAAGAAAATGATTTAAATATTAGAGTGTTTTGAAGAGAAGACGACTATTCATGGCTTGCAAGCTCTTACAGCTTGAGCCTGATATTCGGGATTACGACTGGATATTCCATCCAGGTAATATTTTTCTTCCAACTTTGTTAAGAAAATGATTTGAATAATGGAGTGTGGGGAAGAGAAGATGACTCATCATGGCTTGCAAGCTCTTACCGCTTGAGCCTGATATTCGGGATTACGACTGCATATTCCATCCAGGTAATCTTTTTCTTCCAACTTTGTTAAGAAAATGATTTGAATAATGGAGTGTGGGTAAAAGAAGACGAATATTTATGGCTTGCAAGCTCTTACAGCTTGAGCCTAATATTCGGGATTATAACTGGATATTCCATCCAGGATAATCTTTTTCTTCATATTTTATTTAAGAAAAAGGTTTAAGTATTTACAAGTGTTCTTTAGGAAAGACGAATACATAAGGCTTACAAGCTCTTACAACTTGGGCCTAATATTCGGGATTACGACTGGATATTCATCCAGGTAATCTTTTTCTTCGGATTCACTTACGACAATGATTTGAAAATAAAAAGAAGGTGATTAAAGAAAAATATGGTGGGTTTTAATTATGTGTCCATTTTACCAAATTATTTAACGATTCAAGGTCTATGTACAAGAGTAATTGAATCATGGGTCAAATATACAGGTAAATATTCATGCAAACAAAGATCAATACAAACAAAGCATCCAATGAAACAAGGTCATGTCTAAGACTAATTGAAACCCCTTTTTGTCCCTTTTTAGTATCATAAGGTTAAATCAAACATCTAAAGAATTTAAAAACTTTGATTAAAAAATAAATAATAATAAAAAAATAAGTAATAATAAACAAATAAGTAATAATAAATTAGAAATAAAAGAAAATAAGTATTTACATGAAATCTAAAATCTTTTGTTTTAAGTCTTGAATTAAATGTCATAACAATAAAAATGCTCTTTTATTTTAAACAAAACAAAAAGATGAATGGGCCAGGGGATGCCATAAGCAAATAAGGACAAAAGCCTGCAAGAGGCAACCTTGCTGGTGGGCGCCCAAACCTTGCGGAGGCGGGTCGGTTCGGATCCTACCCGATCCAGAACCTTGCTTACCACAAAACCAAATGCAGAGTTTCTAGCCTGGTGATAAATCGTTCGTTTCTTATGAAACTCTCAATGCGAAATTTCAGAAAGAAAAAAAATGAACAAACCTCCACCGATTGACGCCCTCTGTCTCTCAAATTGTTTCCCTTGCCAAACAACGCTTCTCAACCGTGTCTATTCTCCTTCGTTTGCTATGTCTTCATCTCGGATCTGATGGTTGTTGAGGCGACACATGTATGCTTCCAACGGTGGTGAGCTTGTAGTGTGCTTACACGGCGGAACAGAGGAAGTATTGTGGTGGTGGCTGTGGTGTAAGTTCCGACATGCGGCTCGCGGTCAATTTGAAGAAAGTGATGATGGTGACACGTTGTTGTTCGGTTTCGGAAGGTTGTAGCGGTGGTGGAGGTACTGTGTTGAGCGGTTCTCGCGTGCTAGATTTGGGTTGTTTCATGCTCGCTAATGTTGATGTTGTCATTCTTTATGATAGTGACTGGAACCCACAAGCTGATTTACAAGCTCAAGATCGAGAAAAAGCTTGCACTTGATGCTCTTGTGATTCAGCGAGGTCGGTTAGTTGAACAAAAGACTGTTAATAAAGATGATTTGCTTCAAATGGTTAGATTAGGTGCTGAAATGGTTTTTAGTTCCAAGGACAGTACAATTACAGATGAGGATATTGACAGAATTATTGCCAAAGGAGAGGAATCAACAGCCGAGCTTGATGCTAAGATGAAGAAATTTACTAAAGATGCAATCAAATTCAAGATGGACGACACTGCTGATTTGTTTGATTTTTGATGATGAGAAAGATGAAAACAAAGTTAATTTCAAAAAAACTTGTGAGTGATAACTGGGTTGAGCCATCAAGAAGAGAACGAAAGCGAAATTACTCAGAGTCTGAATACTTCAAAAAAACAATGCGCCAAAGTGCTCCCACTAAACCAAAAGAAAACCCCGAATTCCTAGGATGCCACAATTGCATGATTTTTAGTGTTTCAACACACACAAGCTGAGTGAACTGTATGAAAAGGAAGTTTGTTACTTAATGCAAGCACATCAGAAGAATCAGGTCAAAGACTCCATCGATGTTGATGAACCGAAAGAGGAGGGGAGAGCTATAATCCAGCAACTTGTTTGGTTGCTATGTCGCTGCTGACTTATGGCCGGAGTTTAGAGGAGTTCCGCCGGCAGTGGTGGCTAGAAGGTTTGTTGAACGACGAGCTAAGTTGTTGTTCGCAGTTGAGGAACTTTTACATGGTGTTTGGAAGTGTAATAAGCAGAATGGTGGTGATGTACATTGCAGGTTTTTGATTCATGTGCGTGGTCGGTTTGTGTTCGAGGTCGTTGGAGCTTGTGAACAGTCGTGGAGCTCACTTGGTGGCCGCAGATATGTGTCCTTGGTTGCTCAGCTAGAAAACACACGATGACACGGTGGTTGTACGTTAATGACGGAGAAACTATTGATGGAAGTGTTATTCTTGTCGTCGTGTTTGGCTCGCATAGAGGGAGATGAAGGTTTTCATGTCGGTTTGTTGAGGACAATGGTTCATATTTGTATGGTGTAGATGATTTCGAAATGCAGGGTGTTTTGTGTTGTATGAAGTTCCGTGTGAATAGTGAATAGAGAGTGGAAGAGTGGAGGTTGTTTGGCCATGAAGGTGGATCGGAGGTGGTGAAAAGAAGGCTTGGCTTTGATTGTAGTGGAGGGATATTGATGGTAGAAACGTCGGCAAAAATAGTGTGGGTAAGGTTGGTGCAGTAGTGTTCTGAAGCAATAAAAATGGCTTGTGTGAATAATATACTTCTGTCCTAATCAAAAATGAAAGTTATGTGCTTATGGTAGTGATAAGGAAGGAAGAGAAAGTGTTGTCTCAAAGGTGTTTTGTTGTGTAGTGGCTATGGTGTGTCACGAGACAAAATATTACATGGAGAAGGAAGATTCTTCTTTTCTCACCAACCGACCAACTTATCTCAATCTTTCTTTTCTCTTTTTGGGATTTCAAATTGAAATATGAGATAGAGTTGTAGCAATTGGATGCAATGCAAATATCATAAATGTCCTTGTGAATTTTTTTGTGAATTAAAAAAGAGTTTAAATTATTCAAAACAAATAAATTTAAAAAATAAAAATAAATAAATATTAAATCAACATAATAAAATTGAAATGAAAAATATGACTAATCCTATTTTTTTTATGAACATATTGATAAAACACAAAAATAAAATGATTCCAAAGTGAATAAAAATTAGACGTAAAATTGTTTGAAATTATAAAATGAATGCACAAAAATGATCAGTGCAAAATAGACCTCTCGGAAATATACAACGTTTGAGCCAATTTTGAAATGGAAAACGCCCGGTTAAAATGCTCAGACGGACCAAAACGTGACCGAAAAATTAGCCAAAAAATAAATCGAGCATACCAGATTAAACTACGCAAAACGTAGATTAATAAAGCTGATGTCTAGAAGCTTGATTTTAAACATTTTCGTCCACTGATTTGACGGACATCCGTCGATTAATTCAACCGGTTTTCCTGTAGATCCGAAAAAATTATTTCGTCTGATATTCTAGGCACTATGTAGTATGGAATGCATGGTATGCTATGTAGAGATGCAATAGCTACGATGAATGTATTGAGTCAGCGATTCAAGGTCAAAATTGGGGTGTGACAGTTGACTCTATTTAAGTATCTTCAACACGAGAAGATGAAGCAGTACACTCTTCATATGATTATAGTGGGAGATAGTTAAATACTAAGAAGACCCGGATTTTGATCCTGAAATGCAAATGATATGAGATTCTATGAATGTATGAATGACTCTTTTTGTTTTTGGCTTGCTAGGGATATGGTGAACCCTTAACAGGAGATGCTACTAGGCAGACCAATCTGTGGGGAATGCTGATGGTCCACAGGGAGACAGACAAATGGTAAAAACCAACTCGTTGGGGAAAACAATCCTGCTGGATAATCAGACATACACTAGAGAGTACTCACATTAAAATTCGATGAACGACACTTAGAATACAAGAGATTTCGGCAGTAAGTTCACACGTGACTTACTAAACCCGAATAAGAAAAATTTCTACAACAGGTTCATACATGACCTGATAACACTGAAACAATCATAGAGAAATATTCTTCAAAACAGGTTCATACATGACCTGGTAATACTGGAATGAAAGCTCGAAAGCAGATTCATACATGACCTGACAATGCTGGGGGATATCAAGAAGTTCTGACAACAGGTTCAGACATGACCTAGCAAACTCGGAAAAGTTCAAAAAGAGTATATCAACAAGTTCATACATGACCTGACACTTTAGAATACATCTGACAATTCTGGAGATTTCTCACAAGAAATTCAAAGATTTTGGAGATTCCTAACAGGGAATTCATGCAAAACAAAGATAACCGGGAGTCTTCTTATAAGTAGATCATCCACGCAAAAAGGCTATGATGATTCTTTACAAAGAAATCAAACAAAACCAACATCATTGGAGTTTTCTAACACGAAAAACCTCCAAGCTTCTGGGAATTCCTCAAGATGATGAGTCATACATGACTTTCACGGAACCATCAGGAAATACAGGGTAATCAAACTCTCTGTACGTGCCAACAACAATTGGACTTTTAACCGTAAGCAATGGATTACAACCAACTTTTAACGGATTTTGCCAATAACAATTGGACTTTGACTGTAAGCAATGGATTACAACCAGCTTTTAACAGGTAGGTGCCAACAACAATTGGACTTCGACTGTAAGCAATGGATGACAACCAGCTTTTAACAGGTAGGTGCCAACAACAATTGGACTTCGACTGTAAGCAATGGATGACAACCAGCTTTTAACAGGTAGGTGCCAACAACAATTGGACTTTGACTGTAAGCAATGGAGTTTTCCAGCAATAACTGGACTTGAAATGATGTTGGTGACAACCAAACTTCAGATACCAATTACAATTGTATTTATAAACAAAGTGACAGTGATGCCAACGACAATTGGGTTTAAAAATGAGTTCTAGTGACCACTGAGCTTGGAATAATGCCTAGTAACACCTGAATTTTAGGAGACACCAATGAGTCTTGAAATAATTCCAGGGAGTGGCATAGGGGTTCTGGAAGTGCATCAGAACAAAAATGACATGTCCGAGAATTCATCGGAGAGTAAAAGAAACAAATTCTGGAAATGGATCAAAATTACAAGTGATATTCCGGAAATACAACAGAATACAGACACACCCGGTAATACATCAAGGAAATTCTGGAAATACATCAGAATACAAGACACATCCGAGAATACATCAGATAGGTGGGGAAACATCTAGAAACATATCAGACAAGTTATGGAAATACATCAATAAACAAAGGAGTAATCCGGAAATTCATCGGATAATCCAAAAAAGAATTGAACCTAATGGAAAATTTTCTGATAGGTGCCAACTGGGTTGGACTTGAAAATGACTGCGAAAACCGGATGATGGTTTAAGGGCACCAAAGACAAACTGGAATTAGAGGTCAAAGAATATAGGATCAACAACAAGACCTGGGTCAATGCAAAATGAGCACGAAGTACATTTCGGCTATGCATGATTTGAATTCTTTTATGCATGATATATGAATGATCATGATTATGAGAATGCTGACACTTGAGTGGACTGGGAGTTGTAGAGGCTTTTTATGGATATCATGATTCCTTAACACCGAGAACTCAACCAAATATTTTGTGATAGATGTTGTCAAAGGAGAATTCCATCAAGCTTGACAGCCATAACTTAACCAATGGAATCCTTTTGTAGGATTAATGAATCATGCTAGCATAATTTCCGGGCATTCGTCTTAAACTCAAAAGTTCTTGACATATGGCAGAATTTGTTTGAGCAGTTTGAAAGCATGAATAAAGAGGTTTTGCCCCTCTGTGGCTCATCTTGCCCCAGTCTGTTGGGTCTTTGGAAATGTTCACCTTGAAAGTGAGTTTGGAAACAACTTGCCATGAGACTACCTCGAGATGGCTTGCCCCAAGTGTTTGAAACTTGTGATGGTCTGAACTTGACTAACCAAATGTTGGAATGGTAGATTCTTGATTGACTTTCCTTGGATAGTTGGACTTATTGAGCTCTGAGGTGGCTTGCCCCTGTCTGAGTCTTGAAGCAAATTACTCTTGGCTAGATGATCCTTAGGGTGATTAGCTCGAATTAAATGATGCTCAAAGTGATTTGCCCCTGACTAGACTTATTTCACTTTATCAAGTTCCTCAACTGTATTTTATTGGAATTTCTTTGATGCTAAGTGTTGACTCACAAATAAGATTGTTCATTCAAAAAATGGTAATTTTAATTTAATGCTTATGCAAAAATTTGAAATCAAAGTTTATTGAGATGAATGGGTGAAATACAGTGAACAAGTCATTGATAAGAACACAATGGTGATCAAGTCATTCACAACATGCAAGTCTGTGCCATCAAATGGTTAACAAAAATCATTTGGAGTCAGGTTAACACAACCTTTTTGTAGTATGCTTTCAGAATAAACTCTGCCTCAATTAGGTCTTTTAAGGATTGTAACATGGTCTGGTTCACGGTTTTTTTTGAAACAATAGGATATAAGGCTCAAAACTTATTTTTACCCACCCCTTCTTCTTGATGATCTCCAGTTCCTATGTTCAGTTAATTCAATACGCGCATTCGACCTCGAAGGTGCGAAAGTGAAAATGAGGATTCAAGGTGAGATTTTCTTGAAATGGCAGTCACCCTATTCTGTTTTTGTTGAGGATTTAATGACCTCTTTTGATTGATTTTCCTTATCCTTGATTTTGCCAGGACTGCTTCTTTGAAGTCTTTGGTCCATCGGGATGCCCTAACTTTTTGCCTAAGTCATTTTGTGGTATTTGACTTAGCGGACTTCTTTTCTGTTTTTTTAAACGTGTTAACTGCCACATTATTGGTGGATGAGGATCAACCAACACTAATTTTAGCTTTTCTCAATTTCTTCGACACTTCAACATGTGTGCGAAGGATAACATGTGGTTGAACCTAATTGGAGGGTGTACATATGGACGATTTTTTGAAAGATCGAATGCACAGCCAAACTATCTGAACACAACTACCCTGCCCCAGGTTAGGATTAAGGGTTTTAGATCCGAAATAAACACCAACTTCTAGGCTCAAAGTGGTTGACTAGGGATTAACTCCTTATCTCTTCAGTGTTTGGGGATTTGAAACAATGCCTTACATCATCGACAAGGTTTTACTCAAAAGCATACCACAACAATTTCAGGTGTTTCGTTTTCATCATCCTCCTTCCAATCTTTGTTAACACAACAGTTTGATAAACAAAAGTGAATGAGAGGAGTATTTTTGTTTTTAACATAACTGAAAAACGAGTGAATACGAATGGATTAATTCAAAAGATGCATAAACATTTCATTAATCTTACCAATTCAAATAAAACAACAATGCTTAAAAGCAATTAAAAATCAACAAGCGAGGACACTACAAAAGAAATGCTGAAACAACCAAATGATTGCCAGCTTGGGAATGACTTCTTCAAACTTGATCCATTAACTTAGGGGGACACCCCTTGAGATCTTCGCACTTACCCGGTCGATGGGTTAACATTTACCACCAAGCTTCCTTCTTGAAAGGCTATGTACCCGTTGTCAATCAACTGTTGTACTTTGGCTTTGAAAGCGTTGCAGTCTTCAGTTGAGTGCCCTTCTGATCCGGCATGATATCCACATTTCACATTTGGGTCATACCCGGGTAGGTAAGGTTGTGGAACCGGCTTAAGAGACTCGGGAACCACCAACGAGTTTTGAATCAGAGGCTGCAGGGTTTCCACGACCCATCTCATTTGGCTCTTCAAAAGATTGAGTTCCTCCTTCAATGCTTCTTGACTTTTCCTTAGCTCGTCCATCATCTCTTGAGACATGGTTCTTTGTTCTAAACGCGTGTCAGGAATCACTTTGTTGATCATGGACAAAGGATGGATGGGTTTTTTTGTATTTTGTCTGGAAAATGACATGCATTATGATGAGATGCAGATGCAATGGAATGTGAATGAATGCAATGCAAGCCATGCATATTTGTTCCTTCCTCGATACATTGGTTCAAAAGTCTGAGGTACTGATTACTTCCAAGAATAGGTTCTCACCGGGTATGATCTATGGTTACAAAGGTTCCCAGAGTCATGGATCCATTAGACTGTTTTCTGCCTGTGGCAACTTACTTGCCGGGTATCAACTCCATCCAAAGAATCTACTCTAAGTGAGGTTCTCGCATTGATCAAACGAGAAATTCATCTTGCATACCCACACTACGCAACCATCTTTCCTAGTTGGCCAAAGGATTAAGGTTCTACAAATGGTCCTCAGAGTCATGGATCCTAAAGAAAATATCGAAGCTTACGACAACTTACTTGCCGAGCAACAACATCCCCTCAAGAATCTACTCTAAGTAAGGTTCTCGCACCGACCCAACGAGAAATTCATCTCGCGGACCCGCACTACTCAACCTCGTCCTATCTTATGTTTTTACTCGAGACTCGGGTAAAAAGTCTTTCCCACATGGTTTGCAATCAGAGTATCCAAGTACCAAAGCGTAATTGAACCAATTCAACAGATTTATATCAATATGATAATAAAGATAGCAAAATCAAGAAAGAAAAGCCACACAAGTAAACAAACAAAGGCACACAAATGACCTAACTAGGCTTGACTCACTTAGGGAAATCAATATTCCCCAGCAGAGTCGCCATCTGTCGCACCTCGAAAAATGAGAACACGACTTAGCGAAGCGCAATCGCACGCTCGCAATGATGGACTGAACAGAGTCGCCACCGAACTTTATTTATTCCTAAAAAGGAAAGGGGAAATATCGATAAAACCTAAGACAAAACGGAAATGATTATGGTCGTCGCAACCAAATCAGGGTTCGGGAGTCGATTACGCAAGGGGAAGGTATTAGCACCCCTCACGTCCGTTGTACTCAACGGGAACCATTAGGTTAGTTGTGTGCATTAGTGTTAGTTTGAAATGTTAGGCTTTTCAATTTATTAGGTGGGAAAGAAAGAAAGGGTGAGAGGAGAATATTTTTGGATTTTTAACGAAGGACTAAACCTAAGTTTTTTATTAGTGGGCCTGACAAGATTTACAAATCCTGCTCCTACGTATCTCAATAGAGAACTCAAGGCTTACGTAGTTCTGGATAGAAAATGTTTGTTTGTTGGTCGATTTTAGCAAAAGCTATATTGTATTAATTGACGAAAACATTATTTTACCCAAAACAGATGAGGAGCGGACGTATACCACACATCGAATGGATTTATAAATCAACATTCGGAAAAATGTCACTTATCTCAACTCAACAGTCGTGGCCGAAACATTGCTTTGCATCATCTTAAGGCAATATGTCTTTCGTTTATGACAAAGTTTTCTGATTAATCGCACGACGGCGAGAAAGAGTTTGATTGGTTGGATGTATTTTTGAGTAATGGCGAGAACTTGGATGAGCGAGATATCCATCTCGAATCCTAGTCTCAGGAGTGCGTGGTATCCACCACATTCCATTTCCATCTTACTGGAAAAAGTATTTAATAAAGATTAAGTATTTTGAGGTTTGATTGAGAAAGGGTTTGAAGAAACCGCATTGACAATTTTAAACGATGGCGAGAGCTAAGATAGGCGAGACATCCACCTCGAATCTTAATCTCAGGAGTGCACGGTATCCACCATGTTCCATTTCCATCCTATCGAAAAAGGTTAAGATAGGAATTAAGTATTTTGGAGTTTGAAAGACGAGTACTTGTGACTTGCAAGCTCTTACAGCTTGGGTCTAATACTCGGGACTACGTCTAGGTATTCCACCCAAGTAGTCTGTTTCTTTCCACTATTATTAAGAAAATGATTTAAATATTGGAGTGTTTTGAAGAGAAGACGACTATTCATGGCTTGCAAGCTCTTACAACTTGAGCCTGATATTCGGGATTACGACTGGATATTCCATCCAGGTAATCTTTTTCTTCCAACTTTGTTAAGAAAATGATTTGAATAATGGAGTGTGGGGAAGAGAAGACGAATATTTATGGCTTGCAAGCTCTTACAGCTTGAGCCTAATATTCGGGATTATAACTGGATATTCCATCCAGGATAATCTTTTTCTTCATATTTTATTTAAGAAAAAGGTTTAAGTATTTACAAGTGTTCTTTAGGAAAGACGAATACATAAGGCTTACAAGCTCTTACAACTTGGGCCTAATATTCGGGATTACGACTGGATATTTCATTCAGGTAATCTTTTTCTTCGGATTCACTTACGACAATGATTTGAAAATAAAAAGAAGGTGATTAAAGAAAAATTTGGTGGGTTTTAATTATGTGTCCATTTTACCAAATTATTTAACGATTCAAGGTCTATGCACAAGAGTAATTGAATCATGGGTCAAATATACAGGTAAATATTCATGCAAACAAAGATCAATACAAACGAAGCATCCAATGAAACAAGGTCATGTCTCAGACTAATTGAAACCCCTTTTTGTCCCTTTTTAGTATCATAAGGTTAAATCAAACATCTAAAGAATTTAAAAACTTTGATTAAAAAATAAATAATAATAAAAAAATAAGTAATAATAAAAAAATAAGTAATAATAAATTAGAAATAAAAGAAAATAAGTATTTACATGAAATCTAAAATCTTTTGTTTTAAGTCTTGAATTAAATGTCATAACAATAAAAAATGCTCTTTTATTTTAAACAAAACAAAAAGATGAATGGGTCAGGGGGTGCCATAAGCAAATAAGGACAAAAGCCTGCAAGAGGCAGCCTTGCTGGTGGGCGCCCAAACCTTGCGCAGGCGGGTCGGTTTGGATCCTACCCGATCCAGAACCTTGGTTACCACAAAACCAAATGCAGAGTTTCTAGCCTGGTGATAAATCGTTCGTTTCCTTATGGAACTCTCAATGCGAAATTTCAGAAAGAAAAAAAAATGAACAAACCTCCACCGATTGACGCCCTCTGTCTCTCAAATTGTTTCCCTTGCCAAACAACGCTTCTCAACCGTGTCTATTCTCCTTCGTTTGCTATGTCTTCATCTCGGATCTGATGGTTGTTGGGGCGACACATGTATGCTTCCAACGGTGGTGAGCTTGTAGTGTGCTTACACGGCGGAACAGAGGAAGTATTGTGGTGGTGGCTGTGGTGTAAGTTCCGACATGCGGCTCGCGGTCAATTTGAAGAAAGTGATGATGGTGACACGTTGTTGTTCGGTTTCGGAAGGTTGTAGCGGTGGTGGAGGTACTGTGTTGAGCGGTTCTCGCGTGCTAGATTCGGGTTGTTTCATGCTCGCTACTGCTGATGTTGTCATTCTTTATGATAGTGACTGGAACCCACAAGCTGATTTACAAGCTCAAGATCGAGAAAAAGCTTAAACTTGATGCTCTTGTGATTCAGCGAGGGCGGTTAGTTGAACAAAAAACTGTTAATAAAGATGATTTGCTTCAAATGGTTAGATTAGGTGCTGAAATGGTTTTTAGTTCCAAGGACAGTACAATTACAGATGAGGATATTGACAGAATTATTGCCAAAGGAGAGGAATCAACAGCCGAGCTTGATGCTAAGATGAAGAAATTTACTGAAGATGCAATCAAATTCAAGATGGACGACAGTGCTGATTTGTTTGATTTTTGATGATGAGAAAGATGAAAACAAAGTTGATTTCAAAAAAACTTGTGAGTGATAATTGGGTTGAGCCATCAAGAAGAGAACGGAAGCGAAATTACTCAGAGTCTGACTACTTCAAACAAACAATGCGCCAAAGTGCTCCCACTAAACCAAAAGAAAACCCCGAATTCCTAGGATGCCACAATTGCATGATTTTTAGTTTTTCAACACACACAGGCTGAGTGAACTGTATGAAAAGGAAGTTTGTTACTTAATGCAAGCACATCAGAAGAATCAGGTCAAAGACTCCATAGATGGTGATGAACCGAAAGAGGAGGGGAGAGCTATAATCCAGCAACTTGTTTGGTTGCTATGTCACTGCTGACTTATGGCCGGAGTTTAGAGGAGTTCCGCCGACAGTGGTGGCTAGAAGGTTTGTTGAACGACGAGCTAAGTTGTTGTTCGCAGTTGAGGAACTTTTACATGGTGTTTGGAAGTGTAATAAGCAGAATGGTGGTGATGTACATTGCAGGTTTTTGATTCATGTGCGTGGTCGATTTGTGTTCGAGGTCGTTGGAGCTTGTGAACAGTTGTGGAGCTCACTTGGTGGCCGCAAATATGTGTCCTTGGTTGCTCAGCTAGAAAGCGCACGATGACACGGTGGTTGTACGTTAATGACGGAGAAACTATTGATGGAAGTGTTGTTCTTGTCGTCGTGTTTGGCTCGCATAGAGGGAGATGAAGGTTTTCATGTCGGTTTGTTGAGGACAATGGTTCATATTTGTATGGTGTAGATGATTTCGAAATGCAGGGTGTTTCGTGTTGTATGAAGTTCCGTGTGAATAGTGAATAGAGAGTGGAAGAGTGGAGGTTGTTTGGCCATGAAGGTGGATCGGAGGTGGTGAAAAGAAGGCTTGGCTTTGATTGTAGTGGAGGGATATTGAAGGTAGAAACGTCGGCAAAAATAGTGTGGGTAAGGTTGGTGCAGTAGTGTTCTGAAGCAATAAAAATGGCTTGTGTGAATAATATACTTCTGTCCTAATCAAAAATCAAAGTTATGTGCTTATGGTAGTGATAAGGAAGGAAGAGAAAGTGTTGTCTCAAAGGTGTTTTGTTGTGTAGTGGCTATGGTGTGTCACGAGACAAAATATTACATGGAGAAGGAAGATTCTTCTTTTCTCACCAACTGACCAACTTATCTCAATCTTTCTTTTCTCGTTTTGGGATTTCAAATTGAAATATGAGATAGAGTTGTAGCAATTGGATGCAATGCAAATATCATAAATGTCCTTGTGAATTTTTTTGTGAATTAAAAAAGAGTTTAAATTATTCAAAACAAATAAATTTAAAAAATAAAAATAAATAAATATTAAATCAACATAATAAAATTGAAATGAAAAATATGACTAATCCTATTTTTTTTATGAACATATTGATAAAACACAAAAATAAAATGATTCCAAAGTGAATAAAAATTAGACGTAAAATTGTTTGAAATTATAAAATGAATGCACAAAAATGATCAGTGCAAAATAGACCTCTCGGAAATATACAACGTTTGAGCCAATTTTGAAATGGAAAACGCCCGGTTAAAATGCTCAGACGGACCAAAACGTGACCGAAAAATTAGCCAAAAAATAAATCGAGCATACCAGATTAAACTACGCAAAACGTAGATTAATAAAGCTGATGTCTAGAAGCTTGATTTTAAACATTTTCGTCCACTGATTTGACGGACATCCGTCGATTAATTCAACCGGTTTTCCTGTAGATCCGAAAAAATTATTTCGTCTGATATTCTAGGCACTATGTAGTATGGAATGCATGGTATGCTATGTAGAGATGCAATAGCTACGATGAATGTATTGAGTCAGCGATTCAAGGTCAAAATTGGGGTGTGACATTACCAAAAGGGAAATTCCAAGATGTTTCGGCCGAGTATGGTGTTAGGGAGATCCAGTTGAAAGTTCCTGGGTGACAAGGGTCAGCGTGCAATCAAGATTTAGAAATGTTTCTTCAAATATTTTGAAGACGGTTTTGATTGGAGATTTAAAATTCAAATACATGAGGGAACTTTACTCTTATCTGAAATTTCTGAAGGTACACGTGGAGCATAATGGATAGTTGCATCCATGCAAAGTGCCATGTGTCTCGACGTGATTGAAGGGCCGTTAGAAACGGTTATTTCGATTGAGTATAAATAGAGGGTCTTAGTGTTAGAATCGGTGTGTGTCAAAGTGTGTACAGAGTCTGTAAAATTTACCAAGTAACTACGTGAAGAGGAACAGTAAATTAAGAAATGTACATATGTTTACACCATTGTCAGTTATTTTGAAGCAATACAATTTACCTTTACTTTTCCAGAAATACTTCTTTATTTCAAACAATCTTAATACTTGTTTATTTCAAACATTTACCTTTGTTATTTGGTTATCATCAGTTATTTTACAGTTTTTCTCTTTAATTCATATTAGTCTTTTACTGTCCGAGTTTTAATCATCAGTACCACAGACACTGTCAGAGTGTTCATATTTACTAGAATTTACTTTAAAATAATTAGCACATGTCTTAGGATCAATCTGATCAATCCTGTGAGTAACCAAATTTAGTAATTTGGAAGATCAACGGTTGTTTACCAATTTTCACGGTAAACAAATTGGCACGCCTAGTGGAACAGTGCTAATGTTTTTTTAAGAAAATTGGAATTGTTTTTATTTCTGGTTGTTAATTCATTTTCTCCTTTTTCGGAAAGAATTTGTTGTATGTTATTAAGGAGTGGTAAAGTAGCCATAAACAACGAACAAAGACCAATGAGAGAATCCACCACGAGGATGGAAAATTTAAATGCGCCAGATAACCAAAATTCTTAAAATCCATCAGCCAGCAACATAACACCCCATTCTTCTTCGATAGGGGCGAACACGGCCACAATGCACGTGTCTGAAACAATTCCATCTATGGCGAGTTCGATGCCAACACATTCAATCTCCCATACTGAACCGACTTTAACTTACATCGGGCCTAGGGGACCCTACATACTCCCCCACCAATTGGAAATGTTCCAAACAGGCCTCTGGTACCCCCTGGTTTCTCGATACCGTTTGGTGGTCGAGAACAGTCATATGGAATGCCAATGTCAATGATGGCAAGTTTACACAATGCTGGTTCGACTTTCTCAGAAGCAGTGGTTAACACAAACTCTCCAGTACAAGGGTCTAGGGTTAACATGGGTCGAAATAACAATCTTCAGGTTTGAGACACCAGACACAACTACCTAGTCTTACCAATAAATCTACAGTAGTGTGGAGACAACTGATGGATGAAAGAAACCATGATATGGTCCAAATATTGACCCAAACATTGACCACTATATTAAATCCTCTAATTAAAAATACGGCTCAGTTGAATCAACAGATGACAGCGGAGGTGGTACGAATGTATGAATTCTTGGGTGTACCACAACCACATCGACATCCTCCTAGGGATTGGGTAAGAGAAAACTAGGGGGAAACCTTCAAAGAAGACCTTACTATCAACCAGATCCCACAAAATCAATCGCAACCAGAGATGGTGAATCAGGAAGTAGGAGTCGAACTCCCTAGGATCGAACCACAAATACCCAGAGAAAGGGAGCAAAGGGTAGTAATGGTCAATAGAAACCACAACGCCGATAATATCTTACGGCAAGTTCGACATGACGATTTGACAACAGATAATAATCTAGCAGTCATGGTCGAGAGGATTATAGTCTGAAATGGGGTAAACTTTGGCCTTCGAAGGACAAATTATACATCACCTTTGTTAGAGTATATCTTACAGGGAGAAGCACCCTCTAGAATAAAAATCCCCAAATTCACTAAGTTTTCTGGGGATACTACTGAATCCACCGTCGAACACGTGGCTAGATATTTAATTGAGGCAGGAGACATGTCAAACAATGAGAACCTTAGGATAAAGTTTTCCCCAAGTTCTCTTACAAAGAATTCCTTCACATGGTTCACTACCTTGCCACAAAGTTCAATCCATACTTGGAATCAACTAGAGAGAATGTTCCATGAGCAGTTTTACATGGGACAAACGAAGATAAGTCTGAAAGAATTGGCTAGTATCAAACGAAAGTTTATTGAGCCAATTGATGACTATCTTAAATGGTTTTGATTACTAAAAGCTAGGTGTTTTACGCAAGTTCCAGAGCATGAACTGGTCAAAATGGCCACTAGGGGCCTTGACTATTCGATTAGGAAGAAATTAGATACCCAATATCTGAGAGATATAGCCCAACTGGCTGATAGGGTTCTATGTCGATTTTCAAAATGATGATGAAGGGTCCTGTAACGGACTTTCAGACTTCGACGAAAATGAGACCGACCTTGCTGAATTGAAGCAAGGCCCACCTTATGCATGTAAAGTTTTGGCCCCTTCGAATGGGAAAAACCCTATCGAACCAGAAAAGAATGATAAATTTCCCAAGAAAACTTATACTTGTGACATTAAAAAATATGACGAAATTTTTTATTTGTTGGTTAAGGATAGTCAAATGATAGTAACCCCGGGTGCTAAAGTACCTCCTTTAAAACAAAGAAAGAAAAGAGGGTTTTGTAAATACCATGGTTTTCTGGGTCATAAAACATCTCAATATTTTCTTTTCAGGGATCTTGTGCAGAATGCCATCCAAGAAGGGAGACTCAAATTTGGAGACAAAACTTGGAGCTAATGAAGATCGACTCCGATCCTCTGCAAGTGGCTGATGCCCATTATGCGGAGCCAGAAGAAGTGAACCTAGTTGAAGTTACTAATGATTTCGACATGACTAAAGTCACTGAAGACGTTGTCAATGAACCTGTTATGGCTAAGGCTTCTGAACATCTTGATTAGGAATCTCTTAATTATTTCATCAAAAAGTTATGGGAGAGGCCACCAACAAGAGCGCTGATGTCTCCGACGCTGGAATCACTAAAGATTTCGATCTGATGACAGTCACCAAGGAAACCGCTGATGGTTTCATGCAGATAGATAAGGCCACCGAGGGCCTTCAATTACAATTCCAAAAGTTGTACATCACTGAAGATGTTAACATGGAGGTTAATATGGTGAAGGTATCCTAGGAGACCTCCATGGAGGTTGACGATGAGTGTCGATAGGAAGAATATAACAAAATCCCCTTCCCCAAAGAGGATGAAATATTGTCTGACTTCCTTCGAAGGTGCTAGAAAAAGCAATCGGAAGTCATGTTGTGCCCTTGGTGCAGTGTTGTATTCGACAAGAAGGAGGCCCAAAATCTCAAGGGAGTAAGAAGGGAGAATTACCAAGGGGGTCACAAAGCTTTTCAAAATCAACCGGCTGTTTAGCCTATAAGGGTTTTCGACCTAAGGAGATACCATGATCCAAGACGGTCGATGGTGATACTTGGTGAAGCAAAGCGAAAAGGTCCTACTACTAAACCTATTTCTTTCAAACCTAGTGCGGAAGTTTCAAATGGGAAGTGGGTAAAGCCAGTAGATGGCAGGAAACACGGTCAAGGGAAATGGAAGAGCTTTAAGGTCGAAAGAGGTTCGTCATTAGCTTACCGTAGGGAATTTCAGGCCGATAAGAGAACCTCCCATGTCTTTGATAATTATAAAGGAAAAAACCCTATGACAAGGTGTCAATGGAGAAGGGAGCAGAGGAGAAGGAAAGCCTAAAGGGATGCTGGTGGAAAAGACAAAGTTGAGTCTAGCACCAACGTGCCTGCAAGACAAAGGGAAAACTCAAGCTTCGACAAAAGAAAATTCAATGATCTAGCAGAGGCGGCCAGAGAAAGATATAATCAAACGACTGCTGAAGATGAAATGTTGGCTGATAATTTTGACTCAGGATCTAAGGTTTCCCTAGATATCTTAGTCGGTGTGGTGTCAGTGATGCCAAGGGAGTTCAACCGGATCACTGAGGTCGAAGATACCGATAACATTACAGAAAGATAGATGGCTGCTCATAAGCCAATATGCTACTACGTGATGAATAATGGTCGCGTCGAAGAGAAAAATGCCTTCTTCGAGAGACCCAATGAGGATATGAAGAGTCACCTTAAGCCTCTCTTCATTATTGGGAAGGTCAAATATGTCTCCATTAATAAAATCTTGGTGGATTGTGGCGCGCCCATGAATTTGATTCCTCATCACATGCTGAGGAAAATTGGCAAGTATGACATTGATGCCAAACCTCATAATATGGTGCTTACCAACTACGAGGGTAAAGAGGGATCCACCCTTGGTGTCACCCAAGTCGAGTTAACCGTAGGAACGGTCACAAGATCCACAATGTTTATGATTATGGAAACGAAGGCCAACTATAATCTGTTACTTGGAAGGGAGTGGGTACATGGAGTCAGAGTTGTCCCATCCTTAATGCATCAGAGGATAATTATATGGCGTCCAGATGGTATCATGGAAAATATAGAGGCATATCAAGGGTACTTCAAAACCCCTATCAGCCATACCGACAGACGCCAGTTCGACAAGCATTTGGCCAATATCGCTCCCTATGATTCGGCCAATTTTGCATTCACTCCTGATGACAATGCTTACTATTCCCTGTCATTCACCCTTATAATGGATTTCACTGGGACAAAGAAGTAGTAGGCGAAGACGACTTTGGATACTTAGGAGCGTCTGGAATTGAACTCACAAGTCGGGGAAGCGAATTCAGTGCTGATGACTGAGTTAGCAGCATTAAAAAGGATTTTGGCTTACATAGCCGAAAACAAGCAACAATTGGCCTTAGGGGCCGAAGTAAAAAACATGTATGTTGAAGCCATTGAGTTTTTTCATCCAATAGGTCTTGGTAAGGACTTTGACCCAATGCCGCTTAATAAGGGTCAAAATGAAGAGCAAGGCCAGAGGCTCGATGCTATCTACGATGGTGAGCCTTTGGGTTTCGAAAAGGATCCGCTAGAAACAAATGTTAAGATGCTGGCTCAGGATCCACTAGAGGAAATAGACTTGGGAGAGGGATTGATAAAGAGGCTAACTTATATCAGCGCCAATATCCAGCCTCAACTAAAAGTCGAAGTGGTCCAGTTATTGAAAGAGTTCAAAGACTGTTTCGCATGGGACTATGATGAGATGTCTGGTTTGAGCAGAGATCTGGTCGACTTGAAGCTTCCAATCAAGCTTGGTAAGAAGCCCATCAAGCAGAACCCAAGGCGATTTGCACCAACAATACTTTCAAAGATCAAATAAGAGGTCGAAATGCTCCTTCGTTGTAACTTCATTTGCACAGCCAGGTATGTTGAATGGTTAGCTAATATTGTGCATGTTATAAAAAAGAATGGTACTTTGAGGGTTTTCATGGATTTTAGAGATTTAAATACTACAACCCCAAAGGATGAATATTCGATGCCAGTGGCAGAAATGCTAGTTGATTCCGCTGCAGACTATGAATATTTAAGCATGCTCGACGAATATTTTGGGTATAATAAAATATTTATTGCAGAAGAGGATGTCCCAAAAATAGAATTTCAATGTCCTGGAGCCTTAGGCACCTACGAATGGGCGGTGATGCCTTTTTGTTTGAAAAATGCTAGGGAAACCTACCAAAGAGCAATGAATTCGATCTTCCATGATTTTATAGAGACATTTATGCAAATCTACATAGATGATATTGTCATTAAGTCGGTTTTAGGGAAGAGCCATATAGACCATCTTCGAAGATCCTTCAAAAGGATGAGAAAACATGGTCTAAAAATGAATCATCTCAAATGCGCTTTTTGTGTGCAGGATGAGGATTTCTTAGGCTTTGTGGTCCACAAAAAGGGAATTGAAATAAACCAGAATAAGACCAAGGCCATAATGGAGGCGAAAGCACCATCGACAAAGAAAGAATTGCAGTCACTACTGGGCAGGATCAATTTCCTGAGGAGATTTATCTCAAACCTTAGTGGGAAGACACAAGCTTTTTCACCATTGCTTCGACTAAACAAGGAAGGGTTCGAATGGGGGCAGACTCAACAAAAAGCATTCGATAAGATTAAAGAATACTTGAGTCATCCACCAATCCTGATGCCACCTTGTAGAAATTAGAGTATGAGCTTATACACATCTGCGTCTGACAAGACTTTAGGGAGCATGTTGACTCAAGAGGATGATAATAGCGTCGAAAGAGCCATCTACTGCCTCAGTAGGGTCTTAAATGATGTAAAAACTAGGTATAACATAATTGAAAATTTGTGTTTATGCTTGTATTTCTCTTGTACAAAGTTGAAGCATTATATAAGACTTGTTGATGTTTAGGTTTCATCTCATTTCGACATTATTAAACATATGTTGTCCAAACCAATTTTGCATAGTCGAATTAGGAAGTGGGCATTAGCATTAATTGAATATTCCTTAACGTACATGCCATTAAAGGCTATTAAAGGATAAGTGGTAGCAAATTTTATAGTCGACCACTCCATGGATGCGAATACACTGAACTATCTCGAATTAGAACCTTGGAAGTTATACTTCGATGGGTCTAGTCACAAGGATGGAACAGGCATAAGAGTGCTAATTATTTCTCCTAATAAAATTCCAACAAGACTCAAATACAGAGTAGAAGGTCTCTGCTCGAACAATGAGGCTGAATATGAAGCCCTCATAGCCGAACTTGAAATATTGTTAGAATTGGGGGCAACTCGAGTCGAAATAATGGGTGACTCAGAGTTAGTCATAAAATAGATCACAAAAGAATACAAATGCATTAAGGAGAATTTAATTATGTACTTCATAATAGCCAGTTGATTGCTAAAAAGATTTGAGATGGCTAATATTCAACATATACCTCAATTGGAAAATCAAGTGGCTAATGATTTGGCTCAAATTGCATCTGGGTATAAAATTTCAAAAAGAAAATTGCAAAAACTCATCGAAGTCAGAGGAAAAGTTGTGTCAACAATATTAACCCCTTAAGACTTAGAAAAGACAAAGTTGGGATACGCTGATGAAGGAAACTTTGAAATATTGGCAATAGACAATCTGACAGATGAAGATTGGAGGAAACCAATAGTGGAATATCTACAGAATCCAACGGCGTCTGCTGATCGAAAAACCATGTATCGAGCGTTAAGTTATATTCTTTTGGGATTGGAGTTGTGTAAGAAGTCTCTTGAGGGAGTTTTACTTAAGTGCCTTAGCGAGTCAGAGGCATATTTACCCCTTTCGACTGTCCATAATGGGGCGTGTGGGGCACACCAAGTTGGCCATAAGATGAAATGGCTTTTATTTTGCCAAGGGATATATTGGCCTACTATGTTGAAGGATTGCAACAAATTTGCAAAAGGATGCCAAGAATGTTAGGTACATGCATGCATACAACATGTTCCCGCGAGCGAATTACACTATATCATTAAGCCTTGGCCATTCAGAGGTTAGGCTTTAGATTTAATTGGGGAAATTCGACCACCATCATCTAAGGGTCAAAGATATATTTTGGTGGGCGTTGATTATTTTACAAAATGGATTGAAGCTATACCTTTACCAAATGTAAATCATGAAGATGTGATCGATTTTATCCAGAAGCATATTATTTATAGATTTGGAATCCCGGAGACTGTCACAACAGATCAAGGGTCAGTATTCACTGGACTAAAGATGCAAGAATTTGTTAAAGAAATGGGGTTTCAAACTGTTAAATTTGAAACCATATTATGCTCAGGCTAATGAACAAGTTGAAGTTGTTAATAAAGTGATTATTGGTTTGATTAAGAAGCATGTGGAAAAGAAGCCTAAAAGTTGGCACATAACTTTAGATCAGATTTTGTGGGCATGTCGCACCTCTCCCAAAAAAGCCACTAATTCGACCCCTTTTCGGCTGACCTTTGGTCATGATATTGTTCTACCAATAGAGATTCACCTACAATCCACAAGAATTCAAAGGCATCATGAAATTCCAGCAGAGTCATATTGGATCATGATGCTGGATGAGTTAGTTGATTTAGATGAAGAAAGGTTAAATGCCTTGGATTCATTAAAATGGAAGAAGAAGAGAGTAGAGAACTCTTATAACAAGAAGGTGAAAATAAAAAAAAATTCGCCTAAAGACTTGGTCTGGAAAGTGATCCTTCCAATGGATCGAAAGGATATGACCTTAGGGAAGTGGTCTCCAAAGTGGGAAGGCCTCTTTCGGATTTTGCAAGTATTTTCTAATGGTGCCTATGAAATTAAGGAACTTAATGAAGACAAGAGGATATTGAGACTAAATGGGAAATATTTAAAAAATTATAGACCAGTACTCCAAGAGTTAAAAATAAGAGATAAATAGTTTTATATAAGTCAATCAGAGCCAATATGGTAAAATTGCCAAAATGGTTTGCATTTGATTTGAAGGCCCAAAGGGCTAATATTCATTACAATTAAAACTTATATCTCATTACATCAAAAATAAACAAAATGGAAAGAAAACTAAAATTAGAAAGGAAGGTTGGCCTTGATCTGAAGGTACTTTTCTTTAAGAAGTTCCAGACGTTCCTCGCATAAAGATCTTTTCGACCGAAGAAGTTTGATGCCAAACTCAAGTTTCCGAGCCTGTTCAACGAACTCCATGCTGAATTCTAGCTCTTTAGCCATTAAGGCATCATCAAGGTTACGAGGGTAGAAGGATCAGCCAACAGCAGCAGGAACAAGTCACCTTTAAAGATCTTGTCCTTAATCTTATAAAACACTTCATCTGCAGGGGTGCTCGAAGGTTGATCTTTAGACGTCGAAGCAGTGCTAAGGCTTTTTTCAGAAGAACTTTGCTTATAGATTAACATAGCCTTCAAATGTTCAAGGGGTTGGCTTCGTTTCAGAATAGCCAGTCCTTCTGCAGAGAGGCACCCAATACTACTTATCGAAACTCTGCCTGTCGGAATAACTGCAATAGTTGGAGTGACAAGAGTTTCGCTCTGGGCTTGTCCTTCGCCTATATCATCCTCCCTCTCTTTGGAGCCTTCATCATCGTCACCAATAAGGATTGGAGTCTGGTTACCTTCGTTCTCTTCCTTCATCATCGTATCTTCACCGTTGCCATCTTCCTCCTGGGTATTGACTGTTCCTTCGACGTTGTATGAATCGTCTCCAACTTGAACTCCTTCATCCACCATCATGGTATCTGGGTTCACTCCAGCCTCATCTTCTTCGTTCGAAGCAGTTTCATGATCTGAGTCGCTGGTGTGGGAGTGTTGAGTAGCAGTCTTTGGTGGTGAAGTATCAAGGACACATGAAAGAGGTTGATTGATCTCACTCATGGAGATTTTTTTAGATGACGGTCGATAGGTGGGTTCGCCAGTACTATCTAAGACATCCGCTATAGAAGTTGGCGCGGAGGAAGTTGTGGCTTTGGTTCGAACATCAGTACTTACACCACCCTGAAATCAACACAATTGAAACAATGAATGGTGAAAGATAGTAAATAAACTACGTAAGGTAGAGTGAAGTTTGTTTTACCTTGTCACCTTCGATCTCAGGGTTGGAGTTATCACTCTCACTTTGGGCCACCGCTATCTTCGCCATGTATTTAGGAGTAGGCTCTTGGATGGTAGGTGCATAAGGCCTTTTCTTGGAGAGTTTTGTTGGAAGCTGGCTCAAAGCATCAGCGATCTTCGGTTGCTGCTTCCTCTTCCTAGAAGTTAGGCCGAGCACCAGCGACAGATCCTCTTCGTCCGATTCTATTATAACAGGGGTTTCTGTGGGTTTTTGGATTTTTATGGGAGTTATAGGAGGTTTTCGAGCAGCCTGGATTAAGAATTGGAATGTCAGCATCATTAAACATAAAAACAAAAAAAAGAAGGCAAAAACATACCCTTGTAGGCTTGCTACCTTCTGATGGTAGGTTTCTTAGGTGGAACCCTGATGGCTAAAAGAAAATAACATAAAGCAATTAGTGTCAGCTAAGAGTAAATAGCCTAAAAAAGGGGTTTGCTTCGAGGAAAACCTCATGTGTCACACCTTCATATATGTTCGATTCGATGCGAACATATTCGATCCCTATATTAAGATGCCCTTTGAAATTGTCTAGATTATGCTTAGTCACAACCACCCGCTGAGCTTTTTTCTGGGACTGCTGCCGAAGTATCTTAATGGAGTCCCCTCAAATAAACCAGTTTGGAAATGGAGGGGCAAGGGCCACTCCAAAGTCAGCATTAGGCATTGGAGGGAATTTTGGGGGAAACAGTTCGAAAGCCATTTCGTAGCGTTTCTCATGAGGAATGTATGAAGGAATTTTTAGACTTTCCATTTTCTTTGAAAAAAATTCTTTGAGCGTGACAGTTGCTTCGCGAATGGTTCGACTAAGATCATTAGGCCTATAGGCAGTTCCAAAGTAATTTTGAAAAGCTTAGATTTCTTTGATAAGCGTGTAAGTACCTTTTCTGGTCTTTTCCTGCGCAAGAATAAAAGCTTTGTCAAAGAGTTGGATAAAGGAAGAGACATCACAAAACTCTTCAATGTAATATTTGTTCCACATTCTCCCAAACTCTTGAGTGCACAGGAAGTTAGACTCGAAGTTAATAGGAGTAAGTTAGGTCCTGCTAGTATATTTGGCTATCTGCTTGAGGGCAGTGACTTCATTGTGGGCCGCATTATAAAGAATGAGGCTACCCTTTTTATCATACTGGCACTTTGGGAGAGCCTGAATTAACCCAAATTATCGAGCGACAAGGTTGGGTTGATAGGCAATCAAAGTAACCTGAACCTATGAGGGATTAAATCGAAGGGTTAAGATCTTAGGGGTTAAAAAGGCTTCCCAAATTAGTAAAGATTCTGTCTCTCGTTTCTTGGAGGGAGATGGGAAAGTCTTGGTAAACCATTATGGACCATACTTTCTGGAAGCAATTGGGGCCATGCTCGAAGTGAAAACATGGCACTTGGCGAACATTATTATGTAGCCCATGAAAGTTGGTTAAAGGGCTTGTCCTTAGTCACTAGGAGTCAGCTGGGCCAGTCGAATGCCTCTGATCCTTCTATTTTTAGCCTCCTCAGCTTCTTCATCAACGAGGCCTTTATTCAGTAGATGAGCCTCGAACGTGGCATTAAGCTAGAGTTATAATAGCCAAAAGGGGCCAGAGAGGAGAAGATTCCCTTTTTCGCCTAAATTCTTCAATTGAGCGACTCCATCACTCAATAACTCATAGAGACTTGCCAATATCATCTCACTTAGGCAAACATCATGTCCAACATGTAGTTGATTCGTCAAGGTGAGATATTTTTTGGCAACTTGCAGAGACTTCGAGCAGAAGATAGAATGAGACAACCACTGGGCCAAGAAAGCTATGTACTCCACATGGGAGAAGGTGTCAGTGTCTTTGTCATGATAATGGGCGATGTGAGTCGAATATGCTGCTGGAGAGGTCAAAAAGGTTATGGTGTCTTCAACATCACTCTCATGGTCGTACGTATGTCTAGTAGGTTTTAGCCATGTGATAGCGGCTAAGTCAAAGAGTGTTGGTGTGGCCATGCAACATGGGAGGTGAAAAGTATAATGCGTACTATCCCAAAAGTACAATGAAGAAACCAACATGGAGGCGTTATACTCCAATCATATCTTCGACAACATGATCAGGTCAAAATTCCCATGTCTTTCTAGTTCTGGGATTTAGTTTTTCTATTTTCTTTAACCAATCCAAATAATATCTTGGGTCTTTGAATGTGGGTGTAGCGCGGAAAACTCTAAATCCATTGTTCATGAACCTTAAATCTATGGTTTCACTAGCATTTGGGTTTTCAGTGGTGGTTATTCTAGCCTTAGGGTTTTTTGCTTGCCCTATAGGCTTACATTTATGATAAGAGGGGAATACTCTCTAAGCTTGCTAGAATCAGTGTCTAAATCAGTTAAAGGCCCAGATAATGCATGATTTTTTCCAGAAACAGAAATAGGGATAAGTACCTGAGAAGCATAGATTCTACGTTGTTCCTCCATTTTGGGTTCTGGGATATATTGCTGATTACCCACCGTTATTGGATTAGGCAATATAGTGAAAGGAGGAAGCTCCAAAATCTTCTTAGGAGCTTTTGTTTTAACAGTTGTGGTCTTGATAGCTTCACTCATTTCTTTAGGGGATTTGCTTGAGGTTTCCATTTCTGTTGAAAGTTGAAAGAGAGAAATCTGAGTTTTATGGTTGGAGATTGTTTGAAGAGGAATAGCTAGAGTGTTTGGAAGTTCAGAAAGCGTAAAGTGTGAAATTGGTGAGTTTATGGTTTTTATAGGCGTGCTTGGAAGAGAAAACGCTTCAAATCAGCATTAATGATTGACAAGTTAGTGGGACACATGTATTCCTTGGACAGTGTGATAGAGAGGTGTTAATTAATGTCTGAGCCCACGATTTCCTAGAGTCTTGATGATTGAAAAGATTCGGTTGTAGGCTGAAGACACGTGGTTAGGAAAAAGGTAATGATGACTCTGACATCACCAGACAGCCGGAGAAACTGAAAAGTTTTGCAACATTGGAACACTTGGCAAAATGTCAAAATTGTTCAAGGCGTCGATGTAACACCCCGATTAAAAGAAGAGAAGTATTTAAATTGAATTAATATTATTTTATTAATTTAATTAAATAAATTGGATTATTGGATTATTATTATTATTATTATTATTATTTGGAATAATAATTATTATGGGAAAATATATAAGTTGGAATTAAGAGAAGAGTCTCATTTTTGGAACAGAAGAGTTTTCACGTGAAAAGTTGAGAAGCTGCAGAGAAGAGGAAAAGGGCAAGAGAAAAACTGAAGAGCACGGTTGAAGAACGGAAAAGCTAAAGCTTAGAGATTTGCCGGATTATCTCAGGTAAGGGGGGTTTATCGTCGTTTAATGGGTATTATCGATTAACATGTAATGGGTAGTGATAAGCTGTTAATTTGACCCTAATTGGGATTGTGGATGCTGAAATATTATGATGAATAAGTTGAATTCAAGCTGAAATTGGATCTGTATTTGAGTGTATCGCGAAATTCTGAACGTATCGCTTTTTACGGATTTGGAATCGGAGGTCCGGAAGTCCTCCAACGGCGGAAAAATGCGGAAACTCTGCATTCTGCCTTGTGTTAGCGCAGGAACTGCTGTTTCGCCTGCGTTAACCGGTTAACCCAGGGTGTTAACCGGTTAACACTGTTATAAATTGTGAAAAATGTTGAGTTTTGCCTGCGTTAACCGGTTAACCTATAGCGTTAACCGGTTAACACTGTTGCGTTTTGCCTGGAAGTGTAATTTTCCTGCGTTAACCGGTTAACCTATAGCGTTAACCGGTTAACACTGTTGCAGTATGTAAAAATGGTTGATTTTTATGATGTAAGTGTAATTGGTGATTGGCCTATTGTATCCAATTGTGATAAATAAATTCGTGGAGTCTATGATGTGAAATGTTGATGCAAATATGTTGATAAGTTGTTTTTGTGGAAAATATTAAGTTGTAGGCTGATGAGCCAAAGTTGAATATAAGTCGTTTTGTTGAAAATGCGGAGTTATAGGCTGATGAGCCAAAGTTGATTTTAAGTTGTTGTTGCTGGAAACGCTGTTATGTTGTCGTTGTTTTTATGTTGTTGAACTTTCAAGTCGTACATGCCATATACATTCATATGCATTAAGTCGGGGCTTTTGCTCACACCACGTTGGCCTGGATTGGCAAAATTATGGGGCTTTTGCTCACACCACGTTGGCCTGGATTGGAAAATTTTTAAGTTGAAAGTTGAAGGCTTATGCCTTGATGCCCACTAAACTGGCAATGATTTTAAGTTGGGAGTTTTACTCCAAATGGTACCACATGCATGAAGAGTCGAGTCTCATTTGAGTTGCATTTACGTTGTGTTTGGATATGATGTTGAGTTGAATATGCTGCTACCGAATGCATGATATGATGTGGGTGATTAACGTGTAAAGTTACTTAACATAACATGATGATTTAGAATATTTGTTATATCGATTGAGGAACTCACCCTTACAGTTATATTTTTCAGGTAACGAGCAGTGAGTTGAGTAGAAGCTAGTGCTCGAAGTCTAGAGTGGTTTTAGTGGGTCATGCTCTGATAGATGTAACATCGGGACGGGATGTTTTATTTGTTGAATGAATGTTAATTTTAAGATATTACAGTTGTTGAATGTTTCTATCCGCTGCGAATTTTTAAAGAAGTGTTTATGATGAATTAAATAATGAGCATGACTGATTTTATAGTGAATTTTGTGAAGAAGTTGTTATGTGACACCCTTGTTTGTGTAGTTACTCTGATAAATAATTGTTGTTGTTATTGAATAATTGGGGTATTTAGAAGGGTGTTACATTAGTGGTATCAGAGCAGGTCGGTCCGTCCGGCCAGTTGTCGTGTCGTTTTGTCTAACAATTGTGTATTGTTACCAATCTAACTTTAAGTTGTGTTATTGATAAGTTGAAATGGCTGGAAGGAATGACGCTGCAATGGCTGCCGCAATGCAAGCGATGGCACAAGCTGTGCAGAACTTGCCAAATGCTGGTGGAGATGCTGGATCACGTAGCTTGGCGACTTTTCAAAGAGAGAATCCGCCGGTGTTTAAAGGGAAGCATGATCCAGATGCAGCCTTGGGATGGTTGAAAGAGATTGAGAGAATCTTCCGTGTTATGGATTGCACTCCAGCTCAGAAGGTTCGGTATGGTACTCACATGCTAGCAGTCGAAGCTGATGACTGGTGGCTAGAGACTCACGAGAGGTTGACCGTAGCAGGTGAAGACATTACTTGGGATGTATTCCGTAGGGAATTCTGAGGAAGTATTATCCGGAAGATGTTCGTGGTAAGAAGGAAATCGAGTTCCTTGAGCTGAAGCAAGGAAACATGTCTGTCACTGATTATGCTGCGAAATTTGTGGAGCTGTCCAAATTTTATCCTCATTACACTGGTGCGGGTGCTGAATTTTCAAAGTGCATCAAGTTTGAAAACGGACTGCGCTCTGAAATTAAGAAGGCTGTTGGGTATCAGAAGATACGCATTTTTACTGAACTGGTTGATAGCTGCAGGATATTTGAAGAGGACAATAATGCTCATTACAAGATTGTCAGTGATCGCAGAGGCAAGCAACATCAAAACCGTGGCAAGCCGTATGATGTTCCAGCTGGGAAAGGGAAACAAAGAGCTGCTCCGACTCAGAGAACTAGTGGGGGAGGTGCTCCTACTGGTATAGTTTGCTTCAAATGTGGTCAGGCTGGTCATAAGAGTAATGTATGCACTGCTGAAGTAAAGAGGTGTTTTCGCTGTGGTAAGACTGGGCATGCAATAGCTGATTGCAAGCACAAAGAAGTGATTTGTTTTAATTGTGGCGAAGAAGGGCATATTGGAAGTCAGTGTCAGAAGCCGAAGAAAGGGAATCAGTCTGGAGGCAAGGTCTTTGCTTTATCGGGTTCTGAGACTTCTGCTGATGATCGTTTGATCCGAGGTACGTGTTATATTAATGGCTTTCCTCTAGTAGCTATTATTGACACAGGTGCGACTCATTCCTTTATATCTTTGGAGTGTGCTGTGAAACTTAAGTTAGAGATATCTGAGATGTTTGGTAGTATGGTAATTGATACTCCTGCGAAGGGTTCAGTGACTACTACGTCGGTTTGCTTAAATTGTCCTTTGAGTATTTTTGGTAGAGACTTTGGGATGGACCTAGTGTGTCTTCCACTAGTGCAGATTGATGTTATTCTGGGTATGAACTGGTTGGTGTTCAACCGAGTTTCTATCAATTGTTTTGATAAAACGGTGATCTTTCCTGAGATTGTAGAAGGAAAGAGTTTGTTCCTATCAGCAAGGCAAGTGGATGAGGCAGTAGCTGAGGGAGCAAAGTTGTTCATGCTGTTAGCGACTTTGGAGGCCAAGGATAAGATGGTGATTTGTGATCTAGCCGTGGTGTGTGATTTTCCTGATGTGTTTCCTGAAGAGGTGAACGAATTACCACCAGAACGCGAAGTGGAGTTCTCGATTGATTTGGTACCTGGTACTAGACCGATATCGATGGCTCCGTACCGTATGTCTGCTGTTGAGTTAACTGAATTGAAGAGTCAGTTGGAAGATCTGTTGGATAAGAAATTTATTCGTCCGAGTGTGTCACCGTGGGGTGCACCAGTGTTGTTGGTTAAGAAGAAAGAAGGTACTATGAGGTTGTGTGTGGACTACAGGCAACTGAATAAAGTGACGATCAAGAATCGGTATCCCTTGCCGAGGATTGATGATTTGATGGATCAGTTGGTTGGTGCAAGTGTGTTCAGCAAAATAGATTTGAGATCTGGGTATCATCAGATACGCGTGAAGACTGAGGATATTCAGAAGACTGCTTTCAGGACAAGGTATGGACATTATGAGTATTCTGTAATGCCTTTTGGTGTGACTAATGCACCTGGAGTATTTATGGAGTATATGAATAGGATTTTCCATCCGTACCTAGACAAGTTTGTTGTGGTGTTTATTGATGATATTTTGGTGTATTCGAAATCCGAAGAAGAGCATGCTGAACATTTGAGAGTGGTTTTGGAAGTTCTCCGAGAAAAGAAGTTATTTGCTAAACTCTCTAAATGTGAGTTTTGGTTAGAAGAGGTAAGTTTTCTTGGTCATGTGATTTCAAGAGGTGGTGTTGCTGTTGATCCTTCTAAGATAGAAGCGGTATCTAAGTGGGAAGCTCCGAAGTCTGTTGCTGAGATTCGAAGTTTCCTTGGTTTGGCTGGTTATTACAGGAAGTTCATTGAGGGATTTTCCAAGTTGGCGTTACCGTTGACAATGTTGACTAGAAAGGGGCAAGTGTTTATTTGGGACTCAAAATGTGAAGAAGGTTTCCAAGAGTTAAAGAGAAGGCTGACTACTGCTCCTATTCTGATATTACCGAGTTCGTCGGAACCATTTGAGGTTTACTGTGATGCTTCATTGTTGGGTTTGGGTGGCGTGTTGATGCAGAATAAGCAGGTTATAGCTTATGCTTCGAGACAACTGAGGGTTCATGAGAGGAACTATCCGACGCACGATTTAGAGTTGGCGGCTGTGGTGTTTGTTCTGAAGTTGTGGAGGCATTATTTGTACGGGTCAAGATTTGAGGTTTTCAGTGACCATAAGAGTTTGAAGTATTTGTTTGATCAGAAAGAGCTGAATATGAGACAGAGGAGATGGTTAGAATTTCTGAAGGATTATGATTTTGGTTTGAATTACCATCCGGGTAAAGCAAACGTAGTGGCTGATGCATTGAGTCGGAAATCATTACATATGTCTATGCTAATGGTTAAGGAATTGGATTTAATTGAGCAGTTTAGAGACTTGAGCTTGGTGTGTGAGAGTACTCACAATAGTGTTAAATTGGGAATGTTGAAGTTAACAAGTGGTATTCTGGACGAGATCAGAGAGGGTCAGAAATCTGATATGCATCTGGTTGATAAGTTGACTCTAGTGAATCAAGGTCAAGGTGGCGAATTCAGAATTGATGAGAATGGTATTTTGAAATTTGGTAATCGGGTGTGTGTTCCGGATGTTACTGAACTTAAGAAGAACATTCTTGAAGAAGGACATCGTAGTGGGTTGAGTATTCATCCTGGAGCTACGAAGATGTATCATGATTTAAAGAAGTTATTTTGGTGGCCGGGAATGAAAAGAGATATTGCGAGTTTTGTTTATTCTTGTTTGACTTGTCAGAAGTCAAAGATTGAGCATCAGAAGCCGTCTGGGCTAATGCAACCGTTGGCTATTCCAGAGTGGAAATGGGATAGTATCAGTATGGATTTTGTTTCTGGTTTACCGAGGACAAGTAAGAATTTTGAAGCCATTTGGGTGATTGTTGACAGATTGACGAAGTCGGCTCATTTCATTCCGATCAGAATGGATTATCCGTTAGAGAAACTAGCTGAGTTGTATATTGAGAAGATTGTAAGTTTGCATGGTATTCCGTCTAGTATTGTTTCGGACAGAGATCCTAGATTTACATCGAAGTTCTGGGAAGGTTTACAGAAGGCTTTGGGAACTAAGCTGAGATTGAGTTCTGCATATTATCCGCAGACTGATGGTCAGACGGAGAGGACGATTCAGTCACTAGAGGATCTTTTGAGAGCTTGTGTTTGGAAAAAGGAGGTGCTTGGGACTGTTATTTGCCTTTGATTGAGTTTACCTACAACAATAGTTTTCATTCGAGCATCGGTATGGCGCCGTTTGAAGCTTTGTATGGTAGGAGATGTCGGACGCCGTTATGTTGGTACGAGTCCGGTGAGAGTGCTGTGGTGGGACCGGAGATTATTCAACAGACTACAGAAAAGATTAAGATGATTCAGGAGAAGATGAGAATTGCTCAGAGTCGTCAGAAGAGTTATCATGACAAGAGGAGGAAGTCACTTGAGTTTCAAGAGGGAGATCACGTGTTTCTTCGTGTTACTCCGATAACAGGTGTTGGTCGAGCTTTGAAGTCAAAGAAGTTGACACCGCGATTTATTGGTCCTTATCAGATTTTGGAGAAGATAGGAGAAGTAGCCTATCGTATCGCTTTACCGCCATCACTTGCGAATTTGCATGAGGTTTTTCATGTGTCTCAGTTGAGGAGGTATATTCATGATCCGTCGCATGTGATCCAAGTAGATGATGTACAGGTGAGAGATAACCTGACTGTTGAAACATCGCCTATGAGGATTGAGGATCGAGAGTTGAAGCAGTTGCGGGGTAAAGAGATTGCCTTAGTGAAGGTAGCCTGGGGAGGACCAGCAGGTGGCAATGTGACTTGGGAACTGGAGAGTCAGATGAAAGAGTCCTATCCAGAGTTATTTGCTTGAGGTATGTTTTCGAGGACGAAAACTCTTTTAGTGGGGGAGAGTTGTAACACCCCGATTAAAAGAAGAGAAGTATTTAAATTGAATTAATATTATTTTATTAATTTAATTAAATAAATTGGATTATTGGATTATTATTATTATTATTATTATTTGGAATAATAATTATTATGGGAAAATATATAAGTTGGAATTAAGAGAAGAGTCTCATTTTTGGAACAAAAGAGTTTTCACGTGAAAAGTTGAGAAGCTGCAGAGAAGAGGAAAAGGGCAAGAGAAAAACTGAAGAACACGGTTGAAGAACGGAAAAGCTAAAGCTTAGAGATTTGCCGGATTATCTCAGGTAAGGGGGGTTTATCGTCGTTTAATGGGTATTATCGATTAACATGTAATGGGTAGTGATAAGCTGTTAATTTGACCCTAATTGGGATTGTGGATGCTGAAATATTATGATGAATAAGTTGAATTCAAGCTGAAATTGGATCTGTATTTGAGTGTATCGCGAAATTCTGAACGTATCGCTTTTTACGGATTTGGAATCGGAGGTCCGGAAGTCCTCCAACGGCGGAAAAATGCGGAAACTCTGCATTCTGCCTTGTGTTAGCGCAGGAACTGCTGTTTCGCCTGCGTTAACCGGTTAACCCAGGGTGTTAACCGGTTAACACTGTTATAAATTGTGAAAAATGTTGAGTTTTGCCTGCGTTAACCGGTTAACCTATAGCGTTAACCGGTTAACACTGTTGCGTTTTGCCTGGAAGTGTAATTTTCCTGCGTTAACCGGTTAACCTATAGCGTTAACCGGTTAACACTGTTGCAGTATGTAAAAATGGTTGATTTTTATGATGTAAGTGTAATTGGTGATTGGCCTATTGTATCCAATTGTGATAAATAAATTCGTGGAGTCTATGATGTGAAATGTTGATGCAAATATGTTGATAAGTTGTTTTTGTGGAAAATATTAAGTTGTAGGCTGATGAGCCAAAGTTGAATATAAGTCGTTTTGTTGAAAATGCGGAGTTATAGGCTGATGAGCCAAAGTTGATTTTAAGTTGTTGTTGCTGGAAACGCTGTTATGTTGTCGTTGTTTTTATGTTGTTGAACTTTCAAGTCGTACATGCCATATACATTCATATGCATTAAGTCGGGGCTTTTGCTCACACCACGTTGGCCTGGATTGGCAAAATTATGGGGCTTTTGCTCACACCACGTTGGCCTGGATTGGCAAATTTTAAGTTGAAAGTTGAAGGCTTATGCCTTGATGCCCACTAAACTGGCAATGATTTTAAGTTGGGAGTTTTACTCCAAATGGTACCACATGCATGAAGAGTCGAGTCTCATTTGAGTTGCATTTACGTTGTGTTTGAATATGATGTTGAGTTGAATATGCTGCTACCGAATGCATGATATGATGTGGGTGATTAACGTGTAAAGTTACTTAACATAACATGATGATTTAGAATATTTGTTATATCGATTGAGGAACTCACCCTTACAGTTATATTTTTCAGGTAACGAGCAGTGAGTTGAGTAGAAGCTAGTGCTCGAAGTCTAGAGTGGTTTTAGTGGGTCATGCTCTGATAGATGTAACATCGGGACGGGATGTTTTATTTGTTGAATGAATGTTAATTTTAAGATATTACAGTTGTTGAATGTTTCTATCCGCTGCGAATTTTTAAAGAAGTGTTTATGATGAATTAAATAATGAGCATGACTGATTTTATAGTGAATTTTGTGAAGAAGTTGTTATGTGACACCCTTGTTTGTGTAGTTACTCTGATAAATAATTGTTGTTGTTATTGAATAATTGGGGTATTTAGAAGGGTGTTACAGTCGAAGCATGTTATCAAAAAATATCTTTTTCTATCATATGTCAAAAATAACATTTTTTGGGCGCAATTTGTTAGCTCATAATTTCGACGCCCATTTTAGAATTACCAAAAGGGAAATCCCATGGAAAGATGTTTAGACCATGTGGAGATGTTTCGACCGAGTATGGTGTTAGGGAGATCTAGTTGAAAGTTCCTGGGTGACAAGGGTCAGCGTGCAGTCAGGACTTAGAAATATTTCTTCAAATATTTTGAAGACGGTTTTGATTGGAGATTCAAAATTCAAATACAGGAGGGAACTTTGCTCTTATCTGAAACTGCTGAAGGTATACGTGGAGCATAATGGATAGTTGCATCCATACAAAGTGTCATGTGTCTCGACGTGATTGAAGGGCCGTTAGAAACAGTTATTTCGATTGAGTATAAATAGAGGATCTTAGTGTTAGGATCAATGTGTGTCTAAGTGTATACAGAGTCTGTAAAATTTACCAAGTACCTGTTTGAAGAGGAACCGTAAATTAAGAAATGTACATTTGTTTACACCATATTAGTTATTTTGAAGCAATAAAATTTACCTTTACTTTTCCAGAAATACTTCTTTATTTCAAACAGTCTTAATACTTCTTTATTTCAAACATTTTTATTTGCTATTTGATTATCATCAATTCTTTTACAATTTTTCTCTTTAATTCATATTAGTCTTTTACTGTCTGAGTGTTAATCATCAGTACCATAGACACTGTCGAAGTGTTCATATTTACTAGAATTTACTTTAAAACAATTAACACATGTCCTAGGATCAATCTGATCAATCCTGTGAGTAACCAAATTTAGTAATTTGGAAGATCAGCGGTTGTTTACCAATTTTCACGGTAAATAGGGGGGTCGAGTTTTAATGCGAAAAGTAAATAAATGAGTAAACAGAATAACGAAAACGATCAAGTTGTGTTTTAGAATACCATATTCCTCTATTGTTGATGTTTGATGGTCTGTATAAATGATCTTATCACTATAACCCCACGGCGAATTAACAAAATCGTTATAGCTAATTCCTCAGGGAATAAATTACTAACCACTACATGGAGCTTTCTATCCCTAGTTCGTTAGCGTGAGCAGGGTCAGGCGATGTATAGAACGTTAATTCCATATGCCACTACTCGGGGTCTCCTGTTCCTATTTAACCAGCGTTAGTATAACAATTGCCCTAGGTCAAACACATAGATGAATAGTCCGTATTCCCTATGTGCCTAAAATCAGATTAAAAGAGTATCTCACATAAAAAGCATTAAGAACAATAAGCAATTGAATGTCATTATAGATCAAATGGCTCATACAAAGTCAAATCAACATAGAATCTAACAATATTGAAATAGGTTCATCATAACACAATCTAACCTAAAGGAGCTTAGTTACTCATAATGCAATTAACAATACCGCAATTGATAGATGAAAATAACATATGAAATACCTTGAAGTAATGTCCTCAAATGGGTTTAAATGATATAAAAATCACCCTTTGTGCTCTCAAAATCATGCTTTGCTCTCTCCAAATCGAAACCCTTATGAAAATGTAAAAAATCCTCTTTTATTGGCTTCAGAATGGACCGTAACGCGTTAGAAAAGCCTAGAAAAAGTGACCATCACGCGCGTGATGGCTTGCATCGCGTGCGCGATGCAACTTTTATGGCCCAATCACGCGTGTGATGCTGCGCGGTAACGCACATGATTATTCTGAAGTTGCATCCTTTTTTGCTCCTTTTTCCACTCAAATTTTCACTAAGTCCACAATCTTCACACTTAACTATTTTTCCTCATTCTTTGGTCTTTCTTCTTCATTTTAGCCCAAATTTTGACCACCTTTTCATTTTTATTTTCAGCTGACACTAACACATTTAAAGCATATCAGTCATCTGGTCAAATGACCTAAAAAGTCAAAGGGATACCATTTTGATTTTTTTAGTTCCTCTTAGGAGTTGATTTTAGTTTAGGGGTATTATTTAGATTTTTGAAAAAAAAAACAGAATTTGTAGGAGCATGCTAAAAAGGGTATTACTATTCATTTTTAGGTAAATTATTAGGTTTGGTAATCAGGATAATATGTCTTATTTATCAAAAACACAATTAATTAGGGGTAGTATTTACTTAATAAAAGTATAAATAGATAAAATTATAGAGCTTTAATTTTATTAATATAATGAAATCTTATTAAAATATTAGTATTATGGTTTCATTCTATTTCGACTAAATACATAGGCCCAATTGGTAGAAGAACATGCGTAAGAAGTTACAAGGGGAAAGATCGTGAGTTTAAATTCCAACCTTCTCACTTCTAGTGTTTTTCGTTTATTTGTTTTTTTTATTTCTAACTTTTCTATTTATTTTTAAATCACAAAAGTCACAATTGGCATTTTTTATCATCTTTTAAATTAATTTTCGTATTTTTATTTAGGCATTTTTTAAAATATAATTTTTTTACTTTTTTCTCTCTTATTTAAAAAAATATCCAAAAAATTCACAATATAAAAAGAGTTGAAAATATTTTGTTCACATTTCTAAATATGCATTTTAGGATAGTGATTATATGGTTTTATGAAAGAATTAATTTGATTGATTAAAATAGATATAAATTAAAAATCCAATAAAATTGGTTTATAGGTTTTGATTATTTTGATTAATTGTGATTAGATTTAATTTTGTGTATTTTTAAATTTTTTCACATTTTTATATTTTTTTTACCTTCACTTACATGATCTAAAATTAAAATTTGTACTTTTTTTTATTTTTTATTTAATTTTAAAATTTCTTATTAAATTATTTTTAATTATTATTATATTATTTATTTTTAATGTATTTCAGTTTAAAAATAAAGGGAAAATCAAAATATAAAAAAATCAAAATCTTCCTATTCGTATTATTATTATTACCATTTTGCAATATTATTTATTATTTATTATTTTTAAATTATTAATTAATTTTATTTCATTATTATTATAACATTAAAAATTATTTAAAAAAATTAATTTCATTTATATTTTGCCGTTACATTTTGCATAAGTCATGAATACATCTAGATTCATTGACTCGGTCCCTGAGAAACAAATAAGATCGAATTTGATAAAATATTTCCTAAATAATCCAATCAAACATTCAATTTTTTGACATAATTCAACCCTATAAATAGACCTACAATTACCATAGGAAATTCATCCATAGTTTACAAATTATCCATGCAAAGTTGTTGTTCTTCATATTGAAGAACATCAACGACTAAAACCCTAAAACCTCAACCCTCATCAATATTTTCAGAAGAAGTGGGCGGATAAACCTCAACCCTCATCAATATTTTCAAAAGAAGTGGGCGGATAAAGAAGAAGAGTTACGAAAAGGGACGAGATCAAAAGCAGAAGGAATAAGGAATAAAAAAGAATGACAAATATTTATTTACCGGGGACAATCTTTTCCGTGTAGGTTGGTACTCCATCCTTATTTACCTTATTTTGCATAAAATTTTGTTATTATTAAATCTTGTTTGTCTTGATCTATTATTTGGTACTTGAGTTTAATTGTATGTTTGATGTCACTAAACTAAAATCATATAACAGCCCTTTTTAATGTAATGAAGCAACTTTTAAATCAGTTTTATTTTCTCTTTCCATTATTTTTTTAACAACTATTTTAATATCATGAAGTAGTTCTTTAAAGAATCAATATTTAGATAAATATCACAAACTTTTTTAACTAATATCATCGATTTCTTAAACTAGTATCATAAATCAATATGGAATCAAATTTTTTTAACCTTAATCTTTTTTTTTATTATTATTATAAAAAAAAGATTTTTAGCATTAACTTTTTAATTAATATTATTACCCAAAAAACTTTTTTACCTTATTACCCAAAAAAAACCTTTTTTTTTAAATTAAACCTTTTTTTTATTATTGTTACTATTATAATTTTTTTTAATCTTAAGGTTTTGTTTTTCATTATTATTATTATTATTAAAAAAAATCACTTTTATAATAGTAAGAAGGAATGATAATTCTTGGTATTATTTCATGAGTGAATAGGTTACAATTATATACAGATGTGAGTTACTAATATCATGGGCTAACCAATCCTAAAATCATGCAGAATTATTTATGCTTTTAATACAAATCTTCAGCGTTAGGAAACATATCACCTATCATTTGTACATCTATAATTAAGAGCTATATCTACACAATTATAAGTAGTTGACCGATCCACAAATCATGGTGATTCTATACGCCCCCTCAAGATCAAGTTGGCATTGACAAGTTGCATCTTGGCTGTAAGATCCACAAATCTTGATGCTGCCAAAGGTTTTGTTAGTATATCCGCTAATTGATCTTTGGATGAGACATGAGTCACATGTAGTTTACCAGCTTGAACTTGCTCCCTAACAAAATGATAGTCCATAGAAATATGTTTCATTCTTGAGTGGAGGATGGGGTTAGTGCAACATAAAGATGAGACCGATAATAGATTTTATGAGATAGCGGGAACATGAAGAACTTTGGGAAGGTATAGAGAATATCTATTAGTGGGTAGAGTGAGCTTACCGGTGTGTGTGATTGGTAAAGAAGAACCATCACCAATTGTAATCTTGTCTGTGCCATTGTAAGGGGCAGTGAGGTGAAGCTGTTCAAGGTCATGGGTGATGTGATGGCTAGCTCCATAGTCTAAAATCCAGTTCGTGGTTGCTCCAGGAGAGGTGTTTCGTGCATTCATAGTCTTCATCAGGTAATGGTCATTCTACCTCACATTCTTTACATTTATGCTCCTAATTTAGTTCCAGCAAACAACAGTAATAAGCATAATTTGTTGGCTAATTTAGAAATTTAGATTAATATGAACATTGAATCATTGATCTCTTTCAGAATGAGTTAGAATTTGTTTGCTGGAACTATATCTATACAATTATGAGTAGTTGACCGATCCACAAATCATGATGATTCTATAACTTTTACATATAATTGAATTCTTCATTATATTTTAATAGTTAATTTGTTGATCATCGCTATTCTAATTACATAAAAAATATATATAAGAAACACATAAAAAATTCTCTTTTGTTAAATAAAAAGGTAATAATAGTTTATGTTATGTTTACCAATAATGTTTGTAAACACGCAAAAATAATAAAAATACTCAAAAAACAATAAAATAATGCAAAACATTCCATATTTTAAAATAATTAATTAATAGTTTTTTTTTAAATTATATTTATATGAACATTGAATCATTGATCTCTTTCATTTTCTTATTATGATTTTATTTAATAATTAAATAAATCATAAAATGAAATTTTTCCTTTTATATCTATTTTTAAAAAAATACAAAAAAAGATAAAATATTTTTTTATCCCTTGTGTTTAAAAGTAATTTATTTAATTAAGTCTTAATGGGTCTAACTTAGTCCAATTGATTTTTTCTTTCTAAATTCACGTTAAAATAAATTTCTTTCTTTATAGTTAAACATTCAAATAAAAAGAACAAAAATAAAAGTAAAATTAGTTAGAGAATATTAATTAATCAAGAATTTAGGGTTAAACTTGAGATAATTTTTGGGACAATAAATAGGGATACATTTTTAGGGTTTTAGGGATAAAAATTAGGGATAAGGGATACATTTTGAAAAACTAAATAAATAACTAACCAATAATAGATAATAAAGCAAACATTTCCTTAAGCAAGTAATAACCCTATAATTAGAGGAGGATCCCATTGAGTACAATGGAGATGAGGGGGCTTAATACCTTTCTTTCACTTAACCGACTCCCGAACCTAGCATCTCACCCATAGTTTATAAGTTTTATCATTATTTTCTTGTTCATTAGGAACGAATAAAGGATGGTGGCGACTCTGTATTTTTTACAGCCACGACAATTAGCGACTATGCTAGGGAGTTCTTATACTTTTCCTAAAGAGAGTTCATCCTAACCTTGGGTTTTAGGGTTGTGCTTGTTTCTCTGTGTATTTGCTTTCTTTTATTTCTGTTTTTTTATTTATATACTTTATTCCTTATTATATTATCATGACTATCATATCATATTGGTTGGGATTTCCAATGGTGTGAACCAAAACTCAGGCTTGAGAAAAAATAATAAGCTTAAGTAAGGGGTTGTCCTGTCTTGCCCATTGGGGTTCTCATCCCGTGAGGTCTTTGATGATGATTCTTCCTAGAGTAGATCAATTCAAAATATTTGTCATAAGAAGACTAGCACTTCTTCATGATGGAGCTTTAAATTTAGTCAATGACTATATGGACCTCTTCTCGAACACCCTCAAATCAGGGTGACCTTATGTTATCAACCCGCAATGGTCGTTACTAAGGTCCTACCTAGATGAGATTTATCCTGAAGGATTACCATATGAAGGCTTGCTCCTTCTCATGGTAAAACAAGGGTATAATCCATGACTCTAGAGCTATTATCTTACCAAAAGCTTTATATCCTACAAGTGAGGGGATTGGGTAGTCTAATCTTAGATCCAACCTAATCTTAAGAATCCTATCCAATATAGGGCTACTTACATGTTACCCCCAACCATAAGGAAAAACTTTAAAATCAAAAGACATTCATATCATAATGCCATTTGCATTAACATAAGTCTTTTTTGCATATATTTACCATCATTTGGGGAATTTCAAAATCTGTTGTAGATACTTGATAGAAATGAATTCAAATAAAAGGACAACCATCGATATCAAGGCAACAATGCCATATTTTCAAAACTTAAAGGTTCTTCAAGGTCTGATGCCTAACTCCATTAAAAGAAAGTTCATACTCAAACATGGGAGGATTCTTGATCTCTTGAGAGTCCCTGTAAAAGTAGAAGATGTCACCGCCTTGGCTCAATTTTATGATCTACCCCTTTAGTGTTTTTTGTTTCAAGACTTTATGCTAGCTCCCACGTTAGAATAATTTGGGATATACTTGGACATTCCTAAAGACAGAAAGGGACCCTATATGGGAATGGGGAAAAAAGTAAAGCCTAAAGAAATGACTGTGACTTTGGGGATACCCATAGAGGATCTTTTGTCACACTACAAAGAAGATAGAGACATCCAAGGTCTCAAGAGAAGTTACTTGGAGGGAGTATCCCGAAGAATGGTTGGGGCAGAAAGGTGGAGGTCCTATGTTGACGTCTTAGCTTTGATAATGTTTGGGATAGTCCTTTTCCCTAATATGGGTAACTTTGTTGATGTCGCTGCTATCAGCGTCTTTTGGGTTGTAAAGAATATAGAGATATATCTAGTACCCGTCATGCTAGTTGATGTATATTACACTATGAGCATCTGCCACAGTAAAGAGAAGGGATCATTACCATGTTGCATTCTATTATTGTACCAATGGTTTCCCTTCCACATTTATAAGGATATCCATATGATAGAGACCAAGGGCAATAATGATTGGACTTAAAAGTTTATGGCCCTCAATGAAAGATCGACCATTTGGTACCTAAAAAACATAAACGCCATGGATATAATTATCAATTATGAATTTTTTTCTCAATGTACCCCTTATTAGTTCTAAAGGGTGCATTAACTACAATCTCGTATTAGCTCTGAGACAATTGGGACACCTCATATGGGATAGGCCTAAGGAAGTCGAGCTAGAGGAGTTTATCTAACATGGCAGAGAGACCTCGCATGAAGAGTTGTTTAGAAAGGTTACACGTGCATGGGAAAAGGTGCATGTAAAGGAAAACAAGCTAAAGAGGAAGGATACTTCATCCGAAGAATCTTGCACCCCATGGGTTAAGGAAAGGATCCGTTTGATTAAACTACCTTTTATGGTTGACCCAACTAATGTTCCAGAAATACCTGATCTTATTCCAGTGTCCATTGGGGAGGTCGATCGTCTCAGAGCCACTATTGTTGGGTTGTAGCAGGATAAGGAAAGCTTAGAGCATAGTCTTTATGACATGACCTTTGAAAAGAACCAGATAATCTACGACCTTGAGCAAAGGGACAAGCAAATTCTTGAGAATATAGAGGAACTCCAGGATTAAAGAAGCAAAATACAAAAAACTTTAGGAGGTTTATTTAGCGCTGGAGTTGACTTTAAAAATATCAATAGTAAATTAAAGGAAGCCCAAGCTGAAGGTCAGAGGTGGAAGAGGTCATGAGAGCTAGTTGTATGGGAACAACAAGAGGGGAAAACCGATGTAATGACTCAAATCCGCGGATTCGAAGGGGCACTTGCGGAATCTCAAGCTACTGCTGCTAGGCAACGACAACTAAGGATAGGAGATGCGAATATGCTTCAACACAATTGGAGAAGGATTTACCAAGAGCTCTTGAATATTAGAGAGCAGGTGCATCTTCAAGCCCAAGATCACGAAGTCTTGACAACTCAAGTCACACAATTGAAAGGAGAATTCTAGTACCTAAGGGACCTCACTGCTGCTGCTCAAGTCATTATTCAGAAACAAGGTGACCGGGCTGAAGCATGAACGGTTGAACATTCTAATATGGCAGAGTTCTCTAATAACTTGGTTCAGGACATCCCTAGGATGTACAGAAGAGCTAATGGTGTTGCAAACTTCCACAACAACCCACAAGAAGTGCTTGAGTTTATTAGGTTGTGTGATGTCATGTTGAAGGAGTTTAAGACCAACTTAAAGGTGGCCATGGAGGCACCACACTAATTACTTGATGTATTGTTATCGGTGGGCATCATCCCTCAATGATAAAGTGGTGCCTCCAGAGCTCTTGGTAGATCCTCCTCCAATTGTGTGGTAGCATCTGCTCAGCTTCTATCGTTAGTTGTCATTGCCTAGCAACAATAGCTTACGAATCTGCAAATGCCCATTCAAATCCACGGATTTGAGTCATTACAGCGCTTTCCCTCTCTTGTCGTTCCCATACGGCTAGCTCCCATGACCTCTTCCATCTCTGACCTTCAGCTTGGGCTTCTTTTAATTTATTATTGAGATTTTTAAATTCAACTCCGATGCTAAATAAACCTCCTTTTTTTTTTTGTCTTTTGCTTCTTTCAGCCTGGAGTTCCTTCATATTCTCAAGAAGTTGCTTATCCCTTTGCTCAAGGTCATAGCTTATCTGGTTCTTTTCACAGGTCGTGTCGTAAAGACTATGCTCTAAGCTCTCTCTCTCTCTCTTGCTCCAACCCTTCAATAGTGGCTTTAAGACGATCGACCTCCTCCATGGACACTGGAATAAGATCAGGTATGTCTAGAACATAAGCTAGGTCAATCACAAAAGGTAGCTTAAATGAATCCTTTCTTTAACCCATGGGGTGTGGGATTCTTCGGATGAAGTGCCCTTCCTCTTTAACTTGTTTTCCTTTACATGCACCTTTTTCCATGCACGCGTAACCTTTCTAAACAACTCTTTGTGCGAGGTCTCTCCGCCATGTAAGATAAACTCCTCTAGCTCGTCTTCCTTAGGCCTCTCTCATATGGGGTGTCCCAATTGTCTCCGAGTTAATACGGGGTTGTAGTTAATGCACCCTTTAGAACCAATAAGGGGTACATTGGGAAAACTCCCACAATTGATAATTATATCCCCTAGTGTTTATATTTTTTAGGTACCAAAGGACCGATCTTTCATTGAGGGACATAAGCTTTTGAGCCCAAGCATGATTACCCTTGGTCTCTATCATATGGATGTCCTTATAAAGGTGAGAGGCAAACCATTGGTATAAAAACATAATACAACAGAGTAATGATTCCTTCTCTTTACTGTGGTAGATGCTCATGGTGTAATATACATCAGCTATCAGAGCGGGTACTGGATCTAGCTCTAGATTCTTTACAGCCCAAAAGACGCTGATAGCAACGACATCAATAAAGTCACCCACATTAGGGAAAAAGACTATCCCAAACATTATCAAAGCTAAGACGTCAACATAGGACCCCCACCTTTCTGCCTCAACCATTCTTCGGGCTACTCCCTCCAAGTAACTTCTCTTGAGACCTCGGATGTCTCTGTCTTATTTGTAGTGTGTCAAAATATCCTCGGTGGATATCCCCAAAGTCACAGTTAATTCCTTAGGCTTTACTTTTTTCCCTATTCCCATGTAGGGTCCTTTTCTGTCTTTAGGAATGTCCAAGTATAACCCAAATTATTCTAATATGGGGGCTAGCAAAAAGTCTTGAAATAAGAAATATCGCAGGGGTGGATCATAGAATTGAGCCAAGGCAGTGCCCGCCTTTACTTTTACAAGACTTTTCTTTCTATTCTGTCTCCAGCGTAGTCAGCATCACAATAGCCTACTAATTTGTATTTACTTAATTTTCTATAAAACAAACCAAGTTTCGTAGTACCTGTCAGATGCCTAAAGATTCTCTTAATGGAAGTTAAGTGAGATTCTCTAGATCTGATTGGAAGCGAGCACATAAGCAGACACTGAATAAAATATAAGGTCTAGAAGCGGTTAGATGAAGGAGAGAGCCAATCATACCTATGAATAACTTCTGATTTACCTTACAACTTACCTCTTTTTTCTCCAAAATACACTTAGGATTCATTGAAGTCTTTGCTTACTTACATTCTGATAAGTTAAACTTCTTCAGAAGCTCCTTTGTGCATTTGCTCTGGTGAATGTATGTTCCTTCTGAACGTTGATCAATCTGGATTCCCAGAAAGAACTTGAGTTCACCCATCATACTCATTTCAAATTCTGCTTGCATTGATTTAGTAAAATCCTTACATAATGAAGCATTATCATAACCAAAAATAATATCATCAACATAAACTTGCACAACCAGAATATCATTCTTAAAGGTTTTGTAAAAGAGAGCTGTGTCCACTTTCCCTATGGTAAAATTATTTTCCAAAAGGAAGTTACTTAGTCTCTCATACCAAGCTTTGGGAGATTATTTCGGACCATATAACGACTTTTTCAATTTAAAAACAAATTCAGGATTTTGAGAGCTTTCAAATCCAGGATGTTGGTGCACATATACTTCTTCATAAATATATCCATTTAAGGATGCACTCTTAACATCCATATGATAAAGAATAATGTTATGATTGACTGCAAATGAAATTAAGAGATGAAAAGACTCTAACCTGGAAAATGGAGCAAAGGTTTATATATAGTTTATACCTTCCTGCTGATTATAACCTTGTGCTACCAGTCGAGCCTTGTTTTTGACAACCTCACCCTTCTCATTGAGATTGTTTCTGAAGACCCATCTGGTTCCAATGACATGGAAACCTTTTGGTTTCTGAACAAGATCCCAAACACCATTTCTAGTGAATTGATTCAGTTCTTCTTGCATAGCCAGAATCCATTCATTATCCAAAAGAGCTTCATCAATAGATGTGGGTTCTATCAGAGATACCAAACCTAGAAGAGTCTCTTTAAAAGGTTTGAACGAAGATCTAGTTTTGACAGGAGCATTTTTATCTCCTAAAATCATTTCTTCAAAATGAGGAGTTCTTTATCTACTCTTCTACTGATGAGTTGGACCAATGACCGCTTCTGGTTGAGTCGTATCTGAGTCGTTTGCTTCAGACTCTTTTGCTTTGCCTTCTTAGTCTTTTTCTCCAGAATCAATATCCTTGGATTCTGAAAGATTATTCTTCAAATATGCAAATTTCTTAACTAGCTTTGACTTTTCATAGTCAAGCTTACCATTGAATCTAACATGAATTGATTCCTCAACAATTCGTGTTCCAGTGTTAAAGATTTTGTAGCCTTTGGAGCGTTAAGAATATCCTAACAGTAAACACTTTTATGCTTTAGAATCAAACTTGTCAAGATTCTCTTTAGTGTTTAACATAAAGAATTCACATCCAAAAGGGTGAAAATAGGAAATGTTGGGCTTTCTGTTCTTCCACAATTCATAAGGAGTCTTACCCAGAATAGGTCTAATGGAAATCATGTCCTGAATATAACATGTTGTGTTAACTGCTTCCTCCTAAAAATGCTTTGCCATGTTAGCTTCTTGAATCATGGTGCGAGCCATTTCTTGCAAAGTCATATTCTTCCTTTCTACAACTCCATTTTGTTGTGGAGTTCTATGGCAGGAGAAATCATGGGAAATGCCATTTGAATAAAAAAGATTTTCAAAATATTTATTTTCAAATTCGCCACCATGATCACTTCTGACTCTCACTATTTTGTAGTTCATTTCTGTTTGCACTAGTGAGCAAAAATTAGAGAACATAGAATGACTCATCCTTGTGTTTCAAGAACTTTACCCATGTCCAACGACTATAGTCATCAACGATGACTAGTCCATACTTATTTCCATTGATAGAGGCAATTTCCGCTTATCTAAACAAATCAATGTGCGTAAGTACTAATGGTCTAGAGGTAGAAACAATGACTTTCGCTTTGAAAGATGTTTTAGAAAACTTGCCTTTCTGATATGCTTCACAAAAAGCATCTGAAGCGAACTTCAGGTTGGGTAAGCCTCTGACTAATCCAGGCATATTTAGATGAGAAATCCTTCTCATGCCAACATGGCCCAAACGTCTATGCCATACCCATTTCTCCTCATCAACAGACATTAGACATTTTACATTTTGATCCTCAAGATCAGAAAGTCTAATTTTATAGATGTTGTTCTTTCTCTTTTCGTTAAAAAGGATTGTACCATCTTTCTGACTATCGGCCTTACATGACTTTTGATTAGAAATGATATCATAACCATTGTTATTAAGTTGACTAATAGACAATAGGTTATGCATCAAACCATCAACTAGAAAAACATTAGTAATAGAAGGAAGTTTACCGTTACCAATAGTTCCGGAGCCAATGATATTTCCTCCGAAACCAACGAAGCCTCCAGGATTAAGTTCCAAATCTTGGAACATAAAAAAAAATTTGTCATGTGTCGCGAGCATCCACTGTCCAGTTACCATGACTGGTGTTTCAACTGAGTTGCTAAGGATGTCTGCAACATAAATTATTTTATCCTTAGGTACCCACTTTTTGGGTCCTCTTTTATTAGTTTTCCCATAGTTTCTTACAACTTTGGATCTTCTAGCAGAAGGATAATCATGGGGAATTTGTGCATGATACTTAGGTTTCAAAACTGAGTTCTTATCCTTTGTATGTTTCTGTGTCTGTACTGAAATATCAATCTCAGTGCCAATAGGCACTAAATGCACATACAGAGGTTTTGGTTTTACCTTCTGACTTTCATCAGGTTTTATAGTTTTTGTACAACCTGAACCTTTCTTGACATTTTGCTAACTCCATAGATCAAAGAAGCCATTTTGCTTCTATTTATACTTTTATCTAGAAAGTATTGGAATTATCTGTCATATCTAATGACGCAATAAGTACCAGAAGCTTATGAGACTATTTCCTCCTCTAGTTTTGAAATTTTGCTTTTCAAAGCAGAGTTGTTACTTTCTAAAGAAAATATTTTTTTTATTTAGAGAGGAAATATCTTTCTCAAGCTCACTACAAGTTTTAGAAGTAATTACTTGGACTTGTTTAAGGTCTTTGTATTTTCTCTTAAGACTCTGGTACTTTTCTAGCATTTCATAGAGACATGATTCAAGATCAGAACGAGATACATTAGAAAATACCTCTTTAGAGTCGGAGTCAGATTCTGATTCTGATAATACCTTATCTTCTGGTTCTTCAGAACCTTCAGGATTATCTATAGTTGCCATCAATGCAACATTGGCTTTTTCTTTGTCAGAATCTTCTTCTTCTGATTCTGAATCATCCCATGTAGCCATCAACCTCTTCTTGCCTTTAGAAGAATTCTTCTTAGGTCTGCTGTCCTTTTTCAGCTTAGGACATTCATTTTTGTAGTGGACGGGCTCCTTGCACTCAAAGTAGATAACTTCTTTTCCAGAACCTTGCTTTTTCTGTCCAGACGAAGAATCAAAACGACCAGTGGCCCTTATGGCTCCTCTAAACTCCCCTTGACCATTGTGCCTGTGCTTCCAGAGTCTTTTAACTCTCTTGGATATTAGAGACAACCCATCATCATCTTCTGAGTCTTCATTAGATCCTTCTGATTCTTCCTTAGCTTGATAATCTTTTATCTTCTCAAGCTTAGACTTTAAGGCAACATGTTTACCTCATTTCTGAGGTTCATCTTCCTCAAGCTCAATCTTGTAGCTTCTTAAAGAACTAACAAGTTCTTCAAGATTTATAATGTTAAGTTCCTTTACAATTTTCAAAGCAGTTACCATAGATCTCCATTTTTTAGGAAGACTTCTGATAATCTTCTTGACATAATCAGCTATAGAGTATCCTTTGTCCAGAACTTTCAGTCCTGCAACAAGCATCTAAAACCTTAAGAACATAGTCTTAATTGTTTCATCATCTTCCATTTTTAATGCCTCATACTTTTGGATTAAGGTCAAGTCCTTTTGTCTCCTTTACTTGAGCATTCCCTTCATGAGTATCCTCAGAGAGTCAAAAATGGATTTGGAAGAATCTCTGTTTGTTATCTTCTCATACTCAATATAAGAGATTGAATTTAGCAATATAGTTAGGGCCTTATGATGATTTTATAAATCTTTCTTCTGTTGATCAGTCATAGCACTTCTTGCTATAATATTTCCTTCAACATTAACTGGGCGAACATAGCCATCGACTACAAGATCCGAGAGATCAACATCGTAAACAAGAAAGAAACTTTCTATTCTATCTTTCCAATAATCAAATTTCTCACCATCAAAGATTAGTGGTTTTGGAATATAATGATTTGTTTCATTATTGTTAACAACATTAGCAATGTTAGCAGCGACCATTTGTAATACCCCAAAATTTACCCTTCATTTTTCCCTGGAAGCATGGGATTATGTTTTACATTTCATTGGCATCATATTAGGTCATACTCATTGCATAGTGCATTAGTGACTGGGAAATCAGGTTTTAATTGATCACTCCTTAACAGAAGGAGCCCACACAGAGCAAGATTGAGAATTGGACTTCATTCTCTAAATATACAAGTCTCAAGGGTCTCAGGGGGGCCCAGGTATCTCATGATGGCCCTTAGTTCATCAGTGAAGGACTCAGAGCTATCAGAGTGTCCATCTGGATTTAATCAGGAAATTAGGGTTTCATGGCTACCTGCAACAGGAAATGCTTGGTTGGAAGTAGAGGGGCTCATCCATGTCATGATTGGAGAGGCATCTTGGCCTAGGAAGACTCACAATTATCTCAGAAAGATCCATTAGTAATCAGTGCAATTAGTTCTTGATCATTTTGCCTTAAAATTAGGGTTTGGTATAAATTCAGTTTATTTCTGATTCTTTGGGTGAAACTCTTTTCCATGGCCCTCCATATGTCCACAAGGGTCTACATACAAAAAATCAGCTTTTTATTTGAGCCAGAAGTACTTCAATTGATCACTGGAATCGGGAATCAGACAATTTGGGAAAAGTCAACTGTGGGGCCAGAAAAGTCAACTCCTGACTTTTTGAGAGTGGAATCTCAAAATTCATGCCTAGGGGAGCCTACATGTGAAATTTGATCAAGTTTGGATCATGGATTCATCATTTAATCAGGAATTGGAAAAGTTACTTAATTTGGAAATGGTTGACTTTCCATTTAGGGCAAGTTTTCAAGATTGTTGCACTCACTTTAAGCCCATTTTCCATCAAGATAAAAGCTCCATTTGAAACTTTCCCCAACATGAAAGTTGCTCCTCTTGTTCCAAGCTTTCTAGATATATAAAGTTTGCTAAATTTGGATCAAAATTGAGAAAGTTATGCTTGGTCAAAGTGGGGCTTATTTTTAGGACACTTAGAAAAATTTCTAAGTCTAAAAAATCTTCAAGTTTATCAAGACTTCTTGGCCAGTTTTCTTGCACTTCAAGGCATCATTTGAAAATGTTTTCTTCACAACAATTGTACCTTGCCATGTCCTCTTTCACCTCCTTTTGGAATCATCTCATTTGGATCCATGGTTTGAGAGATGCATTCACTTAAAGTTAGCATCATGGCTTGATTCTCTAGGCAGATTTTAGGCCAAACTGGCCCAACCATTTTGCAGATGGTGAGACCTGAACTTGAGGGCCATTTTTCACCTTCTTCCATTCATCATTTCGACTTGTGTTCAACATGAAAGATGACATACTCCATGAGGTCTTTCTACTGTTTGCATCATTTCATCATTTGGTAGCTTGCTCATTAAGTTACATGGCCTCAAAGTCATCACTTTGAAATGAATTTCTTGCTTGCCAAACCATGCTGCACAAACCAGCCCACGTTTTGATACCACATTTGGCCATGCATTGAATATCCATTCACTTAAGTTTTGCCCAAAATAACACAAACCTCATGTGTCCATGCCTAATACACCTCACTTCACACTTTTATTCTCATGGACATCATTTGTTTTAAAGCCCATTAGAACATTTGATCCACCATATTTAAAAGTTGCAAACCCTAAACCTAAAAGAAGGCATTGAAATTTCGTGGCAAGCAAGGGCAAAGTCACAAGTCAGCTTCCATTCTCTCTCAACAAGCTCTTGAGTTGGGGTTCTTGAAGCACAAAAAGCAGCATCATCTTCTTCTATTTCTCTCCACAATCAAAGGGGCAGTGGACCAAACTTCCACTAGGTAACACTTTTGTCCATTTTCCATAGCCATCCATTGATATACCATGCTTGTTTCATGCCATCACTATGCTTATTATTGTTCACCATGTTATTTATATGCTTGCTTACCATGCTCATCATCATTACCATGCCAATCATGTACTTGTGAAGCCCTCAACACGAGGCAATGTCTATGATATTGATTTGTGCTGCTGAGTTTTTGCCCTAGCCCGTGCCCATGTTGTCACCTTGTTGACAACATTGCTCCATGATTAAGTCATCATTTTACTCAAACAAAGTCACCATGTTAATCTACACATTTTGTACTTGAGTTTTGGTTTTTATTTCATGTCGTTTGGTGCCCTATGGTGGTCGTATTCTTGAGTGGAAGTTTGTGAAAATCCACTGCATTTTCATGTTTGCATGGCTACGGTTTGTCTCCATGAAGAAGACGATGATGTGGCGCTTCAGGAACCGTTAGATCCAATGCTCTTGTTTTAATCTTGGCCGCCCATCATTTTTTGTCTTTTAGTCACTTATAATAATGTGACCAATTGATGTTATGTCACATGGCCTTTTTTTAATTAAAATGTTATTTAATTGTGTCACGCTGGATTTAAATATTTGGTTGGACCATGGGCCTTCGCCTGCTTGCTTTCCACACCCCCTTTCCTGGCCCATCAGTTGATCCATTCCTCTTTTATTTCTTTATTTTAATTTCAATTTATTTTCTGTTTTGATTTTAATCATTTTAAAATATTTTCTTTATTCATAAAAATATCCAAAAATATTTTCCACGTTTCTTAATGTCTTATTTAATTTTATTTAATTTTTATTTTCGTATTTATTTAATATTAATATTTTATTTTAATTATTTATTCTAAATGGTCCATTTTAACACACATTTTTTTCTTAATTTTATTTTTATATCTTAAAATTATTTTTAGCTTTTGATTTTTGGGATAAAGGTTGACCACTGTCCCATGGTCAACCTGACCTTTTCTTGGAATTTTATTTCCCATTTTCAATTTATTTTGGATTTATTTTTGACCTAGTTTGGTTGGTTAACTTTTGGTTTGACCTCTGTTTTATTCTAATTAATTCATGTACTAATTTTCATTATTTTTGAAATATTTTTGAGGGATGATGATGTCCTGACCCCACCTAACTTAGTTTAATTTTTCATAATTTTATTGATTAATTTACTATTTATTTGATATTTTTTAAGTTGACTCGATTTTTCAGTTGACTTCCTTATGATCGATGTTTGACTTAGGGATTGTTTATGGCAATTGAAGAGATCTTTTGATCCTCCCTTGTTCATCTCATATGTCATATATTAGAGGACTTTTATCTTGATTTTATTTGATCCTTACCTCCTTTCCTGATTAAATTATTCCAGTGAACTTTCTTGTACATCTTTTCATCTGTCTGATTCATCTATCATCTTTTATACTTATTTCTTTCATCCATGCTTATTATGTCTTGATTGTTTAACATGTTCATACTTCCCATGCATTGTTTAATGCTCCATTATTTCATTCTTTGATTCTTTGGTTTGATTATACCTGTTTACTTATCTAATTTGATTAATAATTGTTGCCTACTTGTATGATGATTGAGGCATATATTCTCATTATTTAATTAACTGTTTCCTACTTGTATGATGATTGAGGGATATATACTTATTGTTTGATTGCCATGAACCATCCCCATTCATAACAAATGTACCCCTCTCCCATAAAGTGTATAATATTTATTCTTTCATTCTTTATTCATCTGTTCATACAAGAATTAAAACGAACATCCGATAATCATTTCAAAACAAGATCAAAAGCTCGATCCAACATCGAGTAATCATTTTCAAAACATAACAGAACCATCACGTATTCATCCATCCTTTTGTAAGTCGATTGCTTCATGCATCGCCATTTCTCTTGTAAGTCGATTGCTTCAGGCATCACCATCTACCTGTAAGTCGATTTCCTCAGGCATCGCCATCTACCCTTATCCGTGACTCCTCTCCTTGCTCCATCCGTCGACTCTTGTTCCGCTTAGGTAGCACCCATTAGGTAGAACCCTTTGTATGATAACATAGGTAGAATTCCCTTATTCTTTGCATGCTAACATTAGGTAGATGTCCCCTCTGTAAATCCTAACACATAGGTCCACATTGCATGACAACTCTAGGGCAGAGCTTCCCCACTTTTAGACCTTCCGTGCATCTCCGATCTTGTGGCATGTCAGTCCGTTCTATTGCAAAGAGGTAACTGCCTAAGACTCGATTCAGCGAGCTGCGACACCTACAGCTAGGACGTTGAACACATTGCCCACTCTCCTTTGACACAACTGGTGTCCTCTTTTGTAAGTCCATGTTCATATGGCAATCCTTAACCCCCTAGTTAGCCGAACTACGACAACTCTGATTCTCATGTTCAGATGAGATACGTAGGCACGAGACGCGATGTCTTGCCGAGTTTTGACTGACGACTAACAACTAATCCTTGTTTGCTTTCGCCCTTGTTGTGATTCTTTTCTCTCGCCCTCGTTGCGATCGAGACCTTCCCTTTCTCTTGCCCTAGTTGCAATCGAGACCCTTGTTCCCGTAGTTAGTTGAACTACATTTTGCTCTGATTCTCAATCCAGATGAGATACGTAGGCATAAGACGCGATGTCTTACCGAGCACACTTCCCTTTCGCCCATAGGTAGCTGAACTACGTTTTGCTCTGATTCTCATTCCAGATGAGATACGTAGGCATAAGACGCGATGTCTTACCGAGCACACTTCCCTTTCGCCCATAGGTAGCCGAGCTACGAAGACTCTGATTCTCATGTTCAGACGAGATACGTAGGCAGTGGAGGCGACATCCTTGCGAGTCATTTTCTTTTGACTTTCTTTTAGCAGATAGTACTTTAGATATACCTACACCCTTTAGACTAGAATAACAAGAGTGGATCCCGTAAAGTACTACCGACATCCTTGCGAGTTATTTACTTTCAGCATTTATCTACTTTATCTTATTGCATTATGTACACATGATTGTTGTATCTGTTGGATCTGGTGGGGTTGGTTGTTTGTTGGGATGGGTTGTTCTATGAGAGATAAGCCCACTACCCAGGCTTGAGCGTACACACAGGTTTTAGAGTGGATAGTCATGAGGCTTGCGTAGCATGTTGCTACGTTAAGTCGTTCATGAAGACCCACACCCAGATGAGGTTTCTTTTAGATATATTCTGTCCTACGGGTGTTCCGTAACGATAGTATGTTCCTCTAGAAATTGTCGACTCTGGTGACCATTTCCCGAGGACTCAGTCGAGGCCTCTCCTCCGAGACGTGGTTATGTTAGCTCTGGTGGGCGCATTCTCGTTGCTCAATCCGAGGACCCCGAGGCTGGGGACTTGCTTTTAGGATGTCCTGTTGAGGGGAGTCAGTGGAGGTCTTTTGTCTAGTAATAATGCCAAACCTTCGGTGGTAAACGTATTATTCGACTGAAGGGCTAGAAGCTGACGAACTTCTGTTCTTAGAACCTACCAGTGAGGGGCGGGCTAAATTCAGGAAACCTTGACCTTCAACCAACCCGGTTTTCTGGTATTCTTGTTGGAGCAGAGCTTTGATCTCTTATATGTTCCTCAGTGGTTTTCTCTTCAGAAAGTGCGACCTGACTGATGTTCAAGCAGATACAGCAATCCTGATTCCCATGTCACTACATTGCATCACATCATTTCGCATTCATATCATTTAACACATGTTTATCTATTCCCAGGGGTTTATATCTTCTTGATTCTAGTCGGGGTTTTATGGTTCTCTTAAGATGGATATTGGCAGAAAAAGACACGTCGCCTACAAATTTCCTGTGGTTTGTTTGGATCCCATTCAACGGCTGATGAAGTTAATGGATCACGATTCTCTAGAAGGATTACGGGTTGATTCTAAGTTTCGTTACGGTTCTCTCCAAAGATCAACACGATGCTCTCTTTACATTGTTGTAGTTCTATGACCCTCCATTGAAGTGCTTTACATTCCCAGATTATATCTTGGTCCCTACTTTGGAGAAGGTTGCCAGTTTTCTCAGAGTTCCTATCAAGTCACAGTTGCTATTCTACAGTTCCGAGTTTCTGCCCGATTTCAGCATGGTTGCTTCAGCCACATATTTGGGGAAATCAATCTTGGAGTCTAATATGTGTCAGAAAGGAGGAGTCAGTGGTTTTCATCTGAGTTTCTTAGTGGGAGAAGCCAAGAAGAAGCTTGAAGATGGTGATTCGAGGTGTTTCAATGCTGTGTTAGCTCTTTGTGTATACGGGATTGTCATGTTCCCTAATGTTGCAAAATTTGTGGACGTAGACGCAATACGCCTCTTCGTGTTGGGAAATCCAGTGCCGACCTTGCTGGGAGATTTCTTTCATTCAGTGCATCACATGAATGAGAATAGAAAAGGAGGATTGGTGAATTGTTGTGCACCCTTGTTTTATAAGTGGTTCAGTTCTCACTTGCCCAAGTCAGGAGCGTTCGTTGATTTCGAAGACTCGTTGAGTTGGTCGAAGAGGTTAATGGGGATATGAGCTAAAGATATTTCTTGGTGGTCTGACCGGAACTTGCTTCGGGCGGATATCATTCACAGTTGTGGGAACTTCCCGAATATGCCGCTGGTAGGAAGAAGGGGAGGAATCAACTATAATCCTTCTCTAGCAGTCAGACAGTTTGAGTATGCTTTAAAAACTCCGCCTTTGGAAAAAGATGTGGAAGAATCTCTATTTTTCCATTCTTCATCTGATCTGACTGTATCCCGTAAGGAAGCTGAGGCCTGGCTCAAGGTAATCAAGAGAGGAAGGATTGTGCTTGGAAGACGGGATTGCAGGACTTATCCTCAATATGAAGATTGGCTTCAGAGAAGAGTCGAAGAGTTCAGTCTGCCCTTTCCTATTGAAGAACCTTTGTATCCACCTACTCCTGAGCAGTCAACAATGGTGAGCCGAGAGGAGTATGACAAGTTGAAGAATGCCATGGAAGAGCTTCAAACTGAAAACTCGGAGTTGAGTGTAAAGTTGCAAGACGTTATGCATCTCTACCATGAGGCAGAATATCAGAAGGGGGAAGCCGTCAGATTGCAAGAGGAAGCGGAAAAGAAATTGGTTGTGGAGGTGAGCTTCTTTAGGAAAACTGACAAAGCCTTGGGGTCATCCGGTTCTGAGTTGAGGCAAGTCAAGCAACAGTTAACAGATGCCCGTGGTAAGTTAGCTGGGTGGTAAGAACAATGGGATGCATTTTTAGCTTCTCGGAAGGCAAAAGAGGAGGAGACAGTGGCCCAATTGACTGGTCAGATGGAGAAGTTGAAGACTCTGCTGAAGGAGAAGAACAATGAGCTCCTGTGTGCCCGTACAACCAATGGTTACATCACAGATCAACTCGACAAGGCTCAAGAACAGATTAAAGAACTCAAAGTGTTGGCGGGTTTGAAGAAATCTAGACTTGAAGAGGTATTCGGGGAGGATGATGGGGATTATTACAAAGAGCACATCAAAGAACTGGATGGGATTATTCACAAGAGGAATTTGCTTATCCAGCGTTTGACAGAATCTCCAGATCATCCTGACACGATGGCACTGCTGGCGGAAGTTAGGAGCAGTCCTTATGGGTTGTATACAGGAGGCTGATTCCTGGTTTTTGTTCCTCTTTTTACTTGTTGTGTTTCTTTGTTGCTTTGTAGTGATGATCCACAGGCTTGTTGTGGAGATCCTCTTTTGATGTACTGTTGTTTAAGGCCCTTCTCTTTGAACTCATTTGTATGACAGTTTTTCTTTATTGCATCTTGGTCTCAGAAGTTTATCCGCGGCTCGATCTCCTTATACTATTTATCTAATGAGAGACTGGAATCAAGGGGTAGAATACCCTTTGGGATTAATAAACATGTCATTGCATTTGCATATTCATTAGCATGTCTTACATAATAGGTACCGTCGCAGTGTTCTCGTTTTGTTTGGTATTCCACTAGCAGGATAGCTGACTCAGGCATTCACTGATACGGTACCCGAAGAAATCAACAAAGAACAATGGAAGGTCTACAAGCAGAGCTCGCTGAGATAAGGATTTGCATGAATCAGTTCATGGAAGTGGTCCAAGGAGTGGCTCAGGGACAGCAAGAGCTTAGATTGTTGGTACAGAGGAACCCCCCTACTACTCAACCGGAGGTTGTGGCTGATCCTCCAGCTGGAGAGGCTAATGGACCCAATGGACCGAAGACTATCCCTATCCCACATGTCAACCTTGATCAACAACCCATCCATGATGATCAAGAGTATCAATTCCCCCTGCTTCAGGAGGACTTTGGCATGGGCCATGGTATGGACCCTATATTTCGGAGACTGGAAGAGAGGTTGAAAGCTGTGGAAGGGCAGAATGCTCTTGGTGTGGATGTTGCTAACTTGGGGCTAGTCCCAGGTGTGAGAGTTCCACCAAAGTTCAGAGTCCCTGTTTTTGATAAGTACAATGGCAACTCTTGTCCGAAGACTCACGTACAAGCTTACTTCCGCAAGATGGTTGCGTATTTTGATGATGAGAAGCTGCTCATGTCATTCTTCCAGGACAGCCTAGCTGGGGCATCCTTGGAGTGGTATATGAGGCTGGACAGAGCCCATATTCGCTGCTGGAGAGACTTGGCTGAGGCCTTTGTGAAGCAATATTAGTACAATACGGATATGGCACCTGACAGGACTCAGCTCCAGAATCTGTCTCTCAAGAGCAACGAGTGCTTCAAAGAGTATGCTCAACGCTGGAGAGAGATGGCTTCCCGTGTTCAGCCTCCGATGTTGGAAAAGGAGATAGCCAACATATTTATGAACACACTGCCTGGGTCTTACTTGGAGCGTCTGGTGGGTTACAACGTCTCGAATTTTGCTGATGTGGTCTCTACCGGTGAGAGGGTGGAGAACTACTTGAAGACGTGTAAGATCCAAAGTGGGGTTGGATCATCATCAGGGACGAAGAAGTCGTTCATAGGAGGATAGAAGAGGAGAGAAGGGGATGCAAATGCTATGTCTTCTTATCAGAGCAGAGGTGACCGCAGGAATAACTTTCAGACTTACCATCAGCAACCTTATGTTGCAGTTGTGACCATTCCGGCTGCAGCACCAGTGCAACAACAACAACCTCAACGTCGACAAAATCAATACCAACAACAGGGTAATAGACCTGCTTATCAACAGAGACAGAGGATGATGGATAGGTGTTTCGACACTCTTCCGATGTCGTACGCCCAGTTGCTTCCCAACCTTCAGCAGTTGCAACTTGTGCAGTTACACACTTTGGCTCCTCCTATTGGCAGGCTTCCAGTGGGTTATGACGCCAATGCTAGGTGTGAGTTCCATTCTGGGGCACTTGGCCACACTATTGAGAACTGCAAAGCTTTTAAGCACGTAGTTCAGAACCTTATTGACTCAAAGGCCATTAACTTTGAGTCGGCTCTTAATGTTGTCAACAATCCTATGTCGCAGCATGGTAGAGCAAATGTTAACATGGTTGAAGGAGAAGTCAAATTAGTCAAGGAGGTGTTGAAGCTGAAGACTCCGTTGTTAGAAATCAAAGAATACTTGCTAAAGACAGATGTTTTCCCCGGTTGTGGGAGTGGTTGTTTGGGTTGTGTTGCACATAGTGGAGGTTGTGTGAAGCTGCAACAGGGTATCCAGACCTTGCTTGACGATGGTGTCCTCCAAGCTGAGGACCTATCTACCCAAGGGTCTGTTGAAGGGGTTGTTGAAGGGGTTGTTGAAGAGAATGCAGATGTTGATCCTCTCTTTCCTGAAGATGCTGAAGAATTTACAAATGTTGTTCCTGCTGATTTTGTAATTCCCAATGATGTATTTAATTTTTCTGATGTTGTTGCTAATATTCCAAACACTATGGTTGGTTCTGATGTATTTGTTGAACTTGATTCTGATGTTTCGGATGCTTGTTTTTCAATGAATAAGATTTCTGAGTATGACTGTGATGTTGCCACTATCACAATTTTCTACCCAACTGCTCAGATCAGTGTGCCAGAAGTGCAACCAGTATCACGAGTGCGACCGCATCAATCCACTATGTCCATCACGACCCCTGGTCATTTACCTTTCACTAGCGAAAGGGCCATTCCTTGGCATTACGCGGGGAGTGTGTACACGTATGATCACGAAGTAGGGCAGCCACTGAAGATAGAAGAGGTGCTGGATCAGAAGTCTGAACCTGGAGTTGAAATAAAAGATCCTACAGTGGACAATGTTGGTGGAATCGGGAGATTCACCAGGAATGGTAGACTGTTCTCACCACCAGTTACCCAACCTGATAGTGCTGACGCCGCGGCGAAGGCCAAAGGCAAGCAAGTTATGAATGAGGGTACCTCTGTACCACAGGCTGTCTCTGAGCCTACTTTTGCGAAGGATGTGGACGAGCTCTTGAGAATCATAAGGAAAAGCGACTACAAGGTAGTCAATCAGTTGATTCAGACATCGTCTAAGATATCTATTCTCTTACTCCTGATGTGTTCGGAGGCACACAGGGAGGCACTTCTGAAGGTCCTTAATGTTGCATATGTGCCTCAGGAGATCTCAGTGAACCAACTAGAAGGGATCGTTGCAAATGTTCATGCAAGGAACGGTTTGGGTTTTACTGATTCTGACTTGACGCCAGCTGGACGCAATCATAACAAGGCTTTGCACATCTCGATGGAATGCAAAGACACTGTGTTATCCCATGTTCTGGTGGATACAGGTTCCTCTCTCAATGTGCTACCCAATATAGCCCTGTCAAGCTTAGAAGTAGAAGGTTTGATCTTGAAGCCTTCTGATCTTGTGGTGAGAGCCTTCGATGGTTCTAAGAGGTCGGTGTTCTGAGAGGTAGAATTGCCAATTCAAATTAGATCATAAACCTTCAACACCGTCTTCTATGTGATGGATACCAGTCCTTCGTATAGCTGCTTGTTGGGTCGTCCTTGGATCCACAATGCTGGGGCAGTCTCTTCAACCTTACATCAGAAGATCAAGTTCCCGGTCAACGGAAGGATTATCACTGTCTGTGGTGAGGAGGATATTCTGGTCAGTCACCTGTCTACATTCAAGTATGTAGAGGTAGAAGGTAAGATTCATGAGACCCTGTGTCAGGCCTTTGAGGCAGTTCAAGTCAAGGATGCAGCTCCAGTGGAAGAGGTTGAAGCAGGTGCCTCTATTTCGTCCTTCAAGCAGGCACAGGCCTTGGTAAATTTAGGTGTTGCTACCGGTTGGGGACGTCTGTTGGATTTACCTATGAAGGAAGACAAGTTCGGGATTGGGTATCAGCCAGCGTTGACTTCTACAACTTCAACGCCTCAGACTCGTCAGGGGCCGATTACTTTCTCCAGTGCTGGCATCATTCAGTATGGCCAGATCTCTGCAATCAACGAAGAAGATGGGGATAGTGATTGCGACATTGATAACTGGGTGCGTCCAAGGGTCCCGGGTGAAGTTCTCCTCAATTGGTCTTCTAAAGAGATTATCCAAGTCACTCTTCTTGAAGAGTAATTTTCTTTGTTCATTTGTGCATGTCCAAGTCTTACGTTCTGCCCAGGGCGTAATGACTCATTGTAGGGCTCGTCTATGTGGATACCTGCATTTTTTATCATAAATAAAGGACGTCTTTTTGCATTCAAATATTTTGTTCACTGTCTTTCCATTTTTGCAGTTTTCAAAAATCAAAAAAATATATTTGGCAATGTTTTGTTTAGTTTTCACTCCTTGTTCACACTCATAAGCACATACCATCACTCATGCAGATGCACGTCATCGGATCCTATTGATAACAGTACTGCTATGGCTCGTTTCGACTTTGAAAATCCAGTCTTTCAAGCTGAAGAAGAGGGTGATGAAGACTGTGAACTCCCTGAAGAACTTGCCAGGTTGTTAAAATAGGAGGAAAGGGTCATTCAACCGCATCAAGAGTCTATTGAAGTGATTAATCTCGGCACCGAGGACGTCAAGAGAGAAATCAAGATAGGGGTTGCTTTAGAAGATAATGTGAAGAAGGGGCTGATTGAATTGCTGCAAGAGTATGTTGACATCTTCGCTTGGTCTTATCAGGACATGCCATGGCTTGACACAGACATTGTGGTACACCGTTTGCCTCTCAAAGAAGGTTGTCCTCCGGTCAAGCAGAAGCTCAGAAGAACAAGACCAGAGATGGCTGTCAAGATAAAGGAAGAAGTGCAAAAACAGTTGGATGCAGGGTTCCTATCAGTTACAAATTATCCGCCATGGGTTGCAAATATCGTTCCAGTACCTAAGAAGGATGGAAAGGTGCGTATGTGTGTTGACTACCGGGATCTGAACAGAGCTAGTCCTAAAGATGATTTCCCATTACCTCACATCGATGTTTTGGTGGATAACACGACTCAGTTCTCGGTATTCTCCTTCATGGATGGCTTTTCTGGCTATAATCAAATTAAGATGGCACCAAAAGATATGGAGAAGACAACTTTCATAACCCCATGGGGCACCTTCTGCTACAAGGTGATGCCGTTTGGTCTGAAAAATGTTGGGGCAACATATCAACGAGCTATGGTAACTCTTTTCCATGATATGATTCATCGTGAAATCGAGGTTTATGTTGATGATATGATTGCCAAATCTTATACGGAAGAAGAACATTTGGTGAATTTGCATAAACTGTTTGAGCATTTGAGGAAATTCAAACTGAGGCTTAATCCGAACAAGTGTACTTTCGGGGTGAGATCTGGAAAACTGTTGGGTTTTATTGTTAGTGAAAAAGGGATTGAGGTGGATCTTGCCAAAGTGAAAGCAATACAAGAAATGCCTGAGCCAAGAACAGAAAAACAAGTCTGTGGTTTCTTAGGGAGGTTGAACTACATTGCAAGGTTCATCTCTCACCTAACAGCCACGTGTGAGCCAATATTCAAATTGTTGAGAAAAGATCAGGCTATCAGGTGGAATGATGATTGCCAAAGGGCTTTCAAAAAAATAAAAGAGTATTTGCTGAATCCTCCAATCCTTATGCCTCCAGTCCCAGGGAGACCGTTGATTATGTATTTGACAGTACTTGATAATTCCATGGGTTGTGTTCTCGGTCAACATGACGAGCCAGGTAGGAAAGAGCATGCCATCTACTACCTGAGTAAAAAATTCACAGATTTCGAGTCGAGATACTCAATGCTTGAAAAGACATGTTGTGCACTTGCATGGGCTGCTAAGCGATTGAGACAATACATGCTGACTCACACAACCTTACTGATCTCCAAAATGGATCCAGTCAAATATATATTTGAGAAGCCAGATCTCACCGGAAGGGTTGCTCGTTGGCAATTGGTACTGACAGAGTACGACATCCAGTATACATCCCAGAAAGCCATCAAAGGAAGTATTCTGTCAGACTATCTTGCACAGCAGCCGATTGATGATTATGAGCCGATGAAGTTTGATTTTCCAGATGAAGACATCATGTTCCTCAAGATGAAAGACTGTGAAGAGCCAGTTGTTGAGGAGGGACCTGATCCAGATGAAAAGGGGACTTTAATGTTTGATGGGGCCGTCAATGCCAAAGGAAGTGGAATTGGTGTTGTCATTACCACTCCGAAAGGTGCCCACATGCCTTTCACCGCTCGTCTGATTTTCGAGTGCACCAATATGAAGCTGAGTATGAAGCATGTATTTTGGGTATTTAGCAAGCCATTGATTTTTTAATCAAGACTCTCGACATCTTCGGAGATTCAGCTCTAGTGATCAATCAAGTAAATGGTGATTGGAATACTCTCCAGCCTAATCTGGTCCCCTACAGAGATTACACGAGAAGACTGTTGACTTTCTTCACAATAGTAAAGCTGTATCATATACCTCGTGATGAGAACCAGATGGCAGATGCTCTTGCTACTCTATCCTCCATGATCAAAGTGATTCGGTGGAACCGTGTTCCCACGATCGACGTTATGCGGCTTGATAGGGCCGCGTATGTGTTTGCTGCTGAACTGGTAGTTGATGACAAACCCTGGTATCACGACATCAAGTGCTTTCTGAAGAATCAAGAGTACCCTGTAGGGGCATCCAACAATGATAGAAAGACTTTGAGAAAATTAGTAGGCAGTTTCTTCTTGAACAAAGACGATGTGCTGTATAAGAGGAACTTCGACATGGTTTTGCTCAGATGCGTGGATAGACACGAAGCGGACATGTTAATGCAGGAAGTTCATGAAGGCTCCTTCGGTACCCATAACGGCAGACATGCAATGGCTAAGAAATTGTTGAGGGCGGGTTATTACTGGATGACCATGGAATCTGATTGTTTCAAATATGCTTGGAAGTGTCATAAATGCCAGATTTATGCTGATAAGGTGCATGTGCCGCTAAATCCTCTGAATGTGATGTCTTCGCCGTGACCGTTTGCTATGTGGGGCATTGATATGATTGGAAAGATTGAGCTGACTACTTCCAATGGGCATCGCTTCATCCTTGTTGCCATCGACTATTTCACCAAGTGGGTCGAAGCAACGTTATTTGCGAAGGTCACCAGACATGTGGTTGCCCGATTCATTAAGAAAGAAATCATTTGTCATTATGGGATTCCCTAAAGAATCATTACTGATAATGGTTCTAATCTCAATAACAAAATGATGAAGGAGTTGTGCAAGAACTTCAACATTCAACATCATGATTCTTCCCCTTATCGTCCTAAGATGAACGGTGCTGTTGAAGCAGCAAATAAGAACATAAAGAAGATTGTGCAGAAGATGGTCGTTACGTACAGAGATTGGCATGAGATGCTACCCTTCGCCTTGCATGGGTACCGCACTTCAGTACGTACATCGACCGGGGCAAACCCCTTACTCCCTTGTGTATGGTATGGAAGCAGTCTTACCTGTTGAAGTGGAGATTCCTTCTCTAAGAGTCCTGCTGGATGTCAAGTTAGATGAAGCTGAATGGATTCAAACAAGGTTCAATGAGTTAAGTTTTATCGAAGAGAAGCGAATGGCAGCCATTTGTCATGGGCAGTTGTATCAAAGTCGGATGAAGAGAGCCTTTGATCAGAAAGTGCGTCCTCGATGCTTCCAAGTTGGAGATTTGGTGTTGAAAAGGATCCTTCCTCCTCAGACAAATCACAGGGGCAAGTGGACAACTAACTATGATGGACCATATATTGTCACCAAGATTTTTGATGGTGGGGCCTTAATGCTTGCAACTATGGATGGTGAAGACTTCACTTCCCCTGTGAACTCAGACGCAGTTAAAAAATACTTCGCATAAAATAGACCTGCTGGACAATAAAAAGAATAGTCCAAGAAAAAAAAGGGCATCCCGGCGAACCAAGAAAATGAAATAGCTTCGGGAAAAAGTTAGGGATTAAAAATGAAAATATTGTACACCCGGTAAGTTGAAAACCTAAAAAGGCAACTTAGGCAAAAATGGGTATCCCGGTGGATTGAAACCCCGAAAGGGCGATCCAGGCAAAAGTTAGGGATTGAGTGAATGACTGTGTTCTGAGTAGTTCTGAATCTCATCTCGTGTCGATAACTGAAAACTTTCGAAGGATAGGAAACAGTCCAATCACCTTTTTCAGAAAGCTGATCATTTGGAGGATCTTGAAGACGAGCGAGTCATAGCAGAATTGGAACCCGATAGAAATCCATTTCACATTGCCATTAGATCAATTTCTGTTTTTTATCTTTTGCGCAATTACCTCTTTCCAGGGATTGCTTCCTGATGTACATGCCTATTCAGAGGCCATTCAATCAATAAAATCATGTTATTCAGTAGATCTCTGTGTTCATTTTCATTTTACTGTTTTGTTTGCAAAAATGACGTCCGAATTTTTGATAAACATTGCATCATGAAACATAAGAGCTTTACAGGTACATGCTTAATAAACGTTTAAAATTGCTGTAAATTTTAAGTGCTTCGGATCGTCTATTCAGAACAGGTACGCTCGGGGCATTCCCTTAAGGTTCCCAGCAGATGATCGTGAATGCTCTTCTTCAACAGTTGGTGTTTGATATCGTATCCCTGCAAGGTTGGTTCAAGCATTGGATTCTTCAGTCCCCAGCAGTTTCTCAATGCGATACTCTCCCCCAAGCATGTGTTTCAGACTATACACTCCCCAGCGGAGTAGAAAGTGTCAGACTGTATGTCCCCAGCGGAGTTAACAGTGTCAGACTGTATCTTCCCAGCAGAAGCGGCTGCTCCTCAGAGTTCGATGCCATATCGATGATCTCGACGCTAGATCCATGGTCTCTTTTCTTGAAGCAGGATCTCGGTATCGTATCGGTGTTTGCTTCCCCTGCTGGGTCGTCTCTCTCGCATATTATGGTTGCCCGAACTACTGTCGCTTTCCTCAACAGCAAGCTTTCAGTGCCATTCTCTCCCCAGTCAGAGTTTCAGTATTTTGTTATTGCTAGAACCCCGCGTGGCTGGTCGTTTCCCCATAGAGTTCATTGTGCTGTGTATCTCCAACAACATTGCCAGGGTCCAGAAGATTGTGATCATTCCCCCAACAGAATTCCTTGCCTCGACTTGGCGTCCTCTCTAACCTAGCATTTCGCATCCCTGCATGTAGAATCATATCACATTGCATCCTCCCCAAATCGCGTAGCATTTCCATTTTCATGGAGCATTACGCCATTGAAAAATTCAAACATACGCATGTAAAACATAAGACATTCTCGGTATCCCAAGTGATAAGCTAGAAGTGTGTTTCCAGTGCTCAGACTGAAGGTTGTTCATGACTTATCCTTTATTATTCCCAGCAGGGGTCGTTGGCCCACGTGCCGCCTCAATTATCATTTTCCATATTTCTGCAAATGCTGACAGGCATGAAATTTTTCGGTATTCAGACCGAGGTGGCATTCAGACCAGTTTTCCGATGTTCAGATCAAAGAAGTTTCCGACGTCCAGGTCGATGCAACTTGTGGCATTCAGGCCAGTTTCCGGTATTCAAACCGAAGTGGCATTCATGCCAGTCTTTTCCGATGTTCAGATCGAAGAAGTTTCCGACGTTCAGGTCGACGCAACTTGTGGAATTCAGGCCAGTTTCCGATATTCAGACCGAGGTGGCATTCAGGCCAGTTTTCCGATGTTCAGATTGAAGAAGTTTCCGACGTTCAGGTCGATGCAACTTGTGGCATTCAGGCCAGTTTCCGGTATTCAGACCGAAGTGGCATTCATGCCAGTCTTTTTCGATGTTCAGATCGAAGAAGTTTCCGACGTTCAGGTCGATGCAACTTGTGGCATTCAGGCCAGTTTTCCGGTATTCAGACTGAAGTGGTGCTCAGGCCAGTTTCCCGGTGTTCAGACCGATGTTTGATAATCTAGTATCTTCCGTGGCTCAAATCGAATTCACTTCCAGTATTCAGACTGATGAGCGGCATTCAGCCATGGTTTTCTTTGTTACCATTTATTTTGGTATTCAAGCTAACATTCTTTTTCGGTGTTCAGACCGACTCTTGTAACACCCCTTTTTCTACCCCAAAATACTTAACATATAATCAGAGTAAATAAGCACGCATATAAACAAAAGGGCGTCACATTGATGTTTTCAAAAACTAAAAGCTTTCAAAAACCAAACATCATTCGTCATCAATATACAATACACCTAGTCATTCAAAAGAACACCTTTCAATTATCATGAATATTCAAGAATATGCGTTCGCAGTGGAAAATAATGAATACTCATGCATTTCATAAAATGATCCATGTCCCATACCATGATCATCTCTCAATAATCTCCTCAAGATAAAATAAAACCATATCCAGAATATTTAGCACTATGGCATCTCAAACAACACTTGGAATCAAACATGTTCACAAGTAATAACATAGTACGTATCCAAATAAGATATGAGTTCAATACTACTAATCTACCCCGTGTTACATGACCAGAGCATTGGCTCACTACCTAGTCTCCAAACTAGAATACGGAAGCTCTCAGGCTAAATCTCGAATGAGCTACCTTCCACTTACTTCAGCAATATTACTCCTGAGTATCTGCACGATACCCATGTAAAGGTAACATTCAAACAGAAAGGGTGAGAATTCAAATCATTATGAAGAAGTATAATAAGGCACAATGATTAAATCAACAATTAAAGGAATTCATCACACTTCATATAACCATGTACATAATATTAACCAACATTTATTTCACATGTTTCAAACATCCATCAAAACTCAAGGAGTATAATATTTAAATCCAATATTATATTCTCAAATATACACACAACTACAATTATCACATAATCACATATTTTGTAAAATTATGTGTCCAAACATCACCAAACTCAATTACCATATCTCATACACACATCACAATCACAACAATGCATACACTCGATGATCACATAACTCTAATGCGACTCAATGCAAGACATGTGACTCTATGCATGTGGTACCTCAATGTGAACCCAATGTTTCACCGCTTTCCGATTCAATATCTAGAATCCAAGCCACGCTTCCGATCCGGACAAGATCAAAGCCACTACTACGCCTATTTCCAATTAAGGATCAACGTATGCTACATCTACCACACCTATTTCCAATTAAGGATCAACGTGTGCTACATCTACCACGCCTATTTCCAATTAAGGATCAACCTGTGCTACATCTACCACGCCTATTTCCAATTAAGGATCAACGTGTGCTACATCTACCACGCCTATTTCCAATTAAGGATCAACGTGTGCTACCATGTGAACCCACAGTTTCACCGCTTCCACCATGAAGCCGACCATGCCATGAATGAATGTACAAATACCAACACATATGCAATTAAGATCATCTCTACCATCTTAACATTCCACATATCACCATAATTCAACTCGATGAATTATCCATCAATGGTACATATACACATCCATAACAATATATCATTCACAATATAAACTAATTATCAAATGCGCACACATAGGCTTCATTCCAAGATGAATACAGCATTTAAAATATCAATTTTTCACTTTTCAAACAGTGTTAACCGGTTAACGCATATGGTTAATCGGTTAACGCAAAACAGAATGCACTTCCTGGCAGATTTCAACAGTGGTAACCGGTTAACGCTCGGTGAGTAACCGGTTAACACAAAACAGAGCAAGTAACCGGTTAAGGCTCGGTGAGTAACCGGTTAACACAAAACAGAGCAAGTAACCGGTTAAGGCTCGGTGAGTAACCGGTTAACGTAAAACAAAATGCAGAAATTTTAGCAAGTAACCGGTTAACGCTCGGTGGGTAACCGGTTAGCATAAAACAGAATGCAGAATTTTCTGTGCTTTTCATCGTTGGAGGACTTTCGGACCTCCGATTTCGATTCCGTAAAAAGCTACACGTTCAGAAAATTATAACCCATACAATACTCTAAGTATATAACATTAATTTACAGTTTTAACACAATCAAATCACCACAAATCGAGAATATTCATCAAGACCTAACAATTCCAAAACCATGCAAAATTAGGGATTTTAACTTAAACATACATCTACCCATTGAACCGATCATACTAACCCATAACAATAAGAATTCCCCCCTTACCTCTTCAATTTTCTGGAAACCCTAGCTTCTCTCTTGTTCTTCCCCTCTTCTCCTTACTTTTCCTCTTCTCTTTCTCTATTGTTGTCAAATGATCAAATGAATCCTAATTCTCACTCCCCTACCTCTTATTTATAGTATTATATTTAGGCTTAAAGAGTGATACCTCTAGTTTAATTATTAGGCCCAATAAGACCTAGTATTTAAATATCTCTATTTAATTCAAATAAATCAAACCAACTCAATATACACACCAAGTTAATTAATTCCATTATTCATTATATCTCATATCAACTAAATAATTAATTAACACACCAAATTAATTAATATAATCAATTGTTATACTACCTAACAACCAATTAATTAATTACACTCAAAATAAATAAAATATAATATAATAGTAATAATATAATAATTAAATACTAAAATTTGGGTTGTTACAACTCTCCCCCACTTAAAAGATTTTCGGCCTCGAAAATACCTCAAACGAACAACTCCGGATACGATTCCTTCATCTTATCCTCGAGTTCCCAAATAATATTGTCATTGGCGACTCCGCCCCATATCACTTTCACCAACGCAATCTCCTTACCACGAAGCTTCTTCACTTCTCGCTCTTCGATTCGCATAGGTGATGTATCAATCGTCAAATTATCCCGCACTTGAACATCATCTAATGGAATAACATGCGATGGATCCGCAATGTACCTCCTCAATTGAGACACATGGAACACATCATGAAGATTAGAAAGTGACGGTGGTAATGAAATCCGATATGCCACTTCACCTACCCTCTCGGAAATCTGATAAGGACCAATGAAACGCGGCGTCAACTTACGCGACTTCAACGCTCTACCAACACCCGTTATTGGCGTAACTCGAAGAAACACATGCTCATCTTTCTCAAACTCAAGAGCTTTCCTCCTCTTATCATGATAACTCTTTTGACGACTCTGAGAAGCCTTCATCTTCTCTTGAATCATCTTAATCTTATTTGTAGTCTCTTGAATCAACTCGGGTCCAATCACAATACTCTCTCCCGATTCGTACCAACATAAAGGAGTTCTACACCTTCTTCCATAAAGAGCCTCAAAAGGTGCCATTCCAATACTCGAATGGAAACTGTTATTATACGTAAACTCGATCAAAGGCAAGAAACTATCCCAATTTCCTCCTTGTTCCAAAACACAAGACCTCAAAAGATCTTCAAGTGACTGAATAGTCCTCTCTGTTTGACCATCAGTTTGCGGATGATATGCCGAACTCAAACGCAACTTCGTACCCAAAGCACTTTGTAAACCTTCCCAAAATCTCGAAGTGAATCTCGGATCTCTATCCGAAACAATGCTCGAGGGTATACCATGCAAACACACAATCCTTTCGATGTACAACTTAGCAAATCTCTCCATCGAATAATCCATCCTCATCGGAATAAAATGAGCACATTTCGTCAACCTGTCCACAACGACCCAAATCGCCTCATAATTACTCGATGTTCTTGGTAAACCCGAAACAAAATCCATAGAGATACTATCCCACTTCCACTCGGGAATAGATAACGGTTGCATCAAACCAGACGACTTTTGATGTTCAATCTTTGACTTTTGACAAGTCAAACATGAATACACAAATTCCGCTACATCCTTCTTCATACCTTGCCACCAAAACATCTTCCTCAAGTCTTGATACATTTTGGTAGCACCAGGATGAATACGCAGACCACTTCTATGCCCTTCCTCAAGAATCCTCTTTCTCAAATCCGCAACATCCGAAACACAAACTCGATCACGACACCTCATGATACCATTCTCATCAATCCGAAAGTCAGCACCTTTGCCTTGATTAATCAATGTCATAACATCGACTAATTTCAAATCTGACTTCTGACCTTCTCTAATCTCGTCAATAATGCCACACGTAAGCTTCAACATACCAAGCTTAACACACGAAGACGTCGCTTCACAAACCAAACTCAAATCTCTAAATTGCTCCAACAATTCAAACTCTCGAATCATCAACATAGACATGTGCAATGACTTCCTACTCAATGCATCGGCTACAACATTCGCCTTTCCAGGATGATAATTCAAACCAAAATCATAATATTTCAAGAATTCCAACCATCTCCTTTGCCTCATATTCAATTCTTTCTGATCGAACAAGTACTTCAAACTCTTGTGATCACTAAACACATTAAATCGCGATCCAAACAAATAATGTCTCCAAAGCTTCAACACAAACACAACGGAGACCAACTCTAAATCATGCGTCGGATAATTCCTCTCATGAACTTTAAGTTGCCTTGAAGCATAAGCTACCACTTGCCCTTTTTGCATCAGAACACCTCCCAAACCCAACAAAGAAGCATCACAATACACAACGAAAGTTTCTAACGGATCCGGTAAAGTCAAAATAGGAGCCGTAGTCAATCTTCTCTTAAGCTCTTGAAAATTCGCTTCACACTGCGAAGTCCAAATGAAAGCTTGACCTTTCCTAGTCAACTGCGTCAATGGTAACGACAACTTAGAAAATCCTTCAATGAACTTCCTATAATAACCAGCCAAACCAAGGAAACTTCGAATCTCAGCAACAAACTTAGGAGCTTCCCACTGAGATACAGCTTCAATCTTCGTAGGATCCACAGAAATACCACCACTCGAAATCACATGTCCAAGAAAACTTACTTCACTCAACCAAAACTCACATTTAGAGAGTTTAGCAAACAACTTCCTCTCTTTCAACACCGATAACACAACCTTCAAATGCTCGGCATGATCCTCTTCTCACGAATGTCCAAAGTTGCCAACAACATAAACAACTCGGCACCATCTTGCACCGATTCATCGACTTGCTTAGCAGACACAAACCAATCTTCCTTAGCACCAACCTCAGGAAAAATAACAGTCTTCTCAAAACATGTTCAAGAGAGATGATTGCCAACACAATTCTAACTTTGATTTGACAATCTCTTGAAGATGCCACCTTTGATGTGCTTGTATTATCCACTGCTTAGTATGACTGAGGATGCCTTGATTAATAATCGGACTTGAGGCTTCGAGCTCCACAGCTTAGAGAAAAAGTCTTATTAAGTGACCAAGGGTCTTTTGGTCACTCAATTTATACTGTGGGATTATACAATATCAAAGGATTTAGTTGATCAAAATTGCTTTTGATCAACTTGAATCGAGGGTCAGAATTAATTTGAGATTTATGATTAATCCTAATCTAATGGTTAAAATTGAATTTACAGGCTATTCCTAAGGAGAACATACAATTGTTAGTCGAAACATGATTTAAAATTGTTTAAAATTCTAAGTCAGAATAAATCCTAAGGAAGCATGCATTTGTATGGCTAAAATATCAAGATAAATCCTTAAGGGGTAAAATCTACACTTAAGCATGTTATCCAAATCATGGATAAAATCAAAAAAATGGATTGAGATCAAACTAAAGAAATGGGAAGTTACAAATTAAATCACAACCTTATTTAATGAACATGACTGTGACAATCATAACGTGATATACGATTCGGGATGGAAAATTTATTTAATGATATGAAATCTAAATGAAGGAGTTATCACCTGATCAAGAGAGATGATTGCCAACACATGTTTCATTTCTAAGATTGTGCTCAAGAATATCAATAAAACACTAACTGATGAATACTGGGTACATGCCATGGAAGAGGAATTGTGTCAATTCAAAAGAAATAATGTACATGAATTAGTTCCAATACCTGAAGATGTGAATTTTCATTGGTACCAAATGGATCTAGAAGAATAAATCTGATGAAAGTGGTGATGTCACAAGGAACAAAGCAATGTTAGTTGCTCAAGGGTACACTCAAATAGAAGAAGTAAATTTTGATGAGACATTTGCTCCAGTTGCTAGACTTGAGTCCATTAGATTACTTATTGGAATTTCTTGCATGTTTAAATTCAGGTTATTTCAATTGGATGTTAAAAGTGCCTTCCTGGATGTCTATCTTAATAAGGAAGTTTATGTTGAGAAACCAAGGAGATTTATTGATCTTAGTCTTCCAGATCATGTGTACAAGTTAAAGAAAGCTATTTGGTTTAAAGCAAGCCTCAAGAGATTTGTATGAAAGATTAACTGAGTTCCCGGTGAAAAGTGGATACAAAAGAGGTGGAATAGATAAAATACTTTTTGTGAAGAATGATATAGGAAATCTCATGATAACACAAATTTATGTTGATGACATAGTCTTTGGTGGGATGTCAGACCAGATGGTGGAATATTTTGTCCAACAAATTAAGTCTGAATTTGAGACGAGTCTTGTAGGAGAACTCACTTACTTTCTTAGTCTTCAAGTAAAGCAAATAGGATATAACATTTTTGCATCTCAAAGCAAGTATTACAAGAGTATAAAGAAGAAGTATGGACTTAAAAATGAAAGTCACAAGAAAACTCCTTTTGCAACACATGTGAAAGTAACCAAAGATGAAAAGGGTGTTGATGTAGATCAAAGTTTACACATAAGCATTGTTATACCTTACAACAAGAAGACCTGACATCACTTTCTCTGTAGGTGTTTGTGCAAGATATCAAGTTAAACCCAAGTCTAGTCGTCTCACTCAAGTGAAGAGAATTTTGAAGTATGTACATGGGACTTGTGACTATGGTATTCTCTATTCACATAGTACCAATTCAATACTGGTAGGGTATTGTGATGTTGATTGGGTTGGAAGTGAAGATGATAGAAAGAGCCAATATGGCGGATGTTTATTTCTTGGAAATAATTTAATCTCATGGTTCATCAAGAAACTTAATAGTGTCTCTTTATCTACTATTGAAGCTGAGTATATTATTGCAGGGAGCAGTTGCGCTCAATTGCTCTAGATGAAACAAATGTTGAAGGAGTACAATGTCGAACAAGATGTCATGCATTATTCTGTGAAACTTGAGTGCTATTAATATTTCAAAGAATCCTGTTTTATATAGTAGATCCAAGCACATTGACATTCATCATCATTTCATAAGGGAGATTGTGGAAGATAAAGTTATAAATCTTGAGCATATAACAACTGGAAAAACGTTGGCTGACATATTCACTAAGGCTTTAAATGAAACTCAATTTGAAAAACTAAGGAATGCCCTTGGTATTTGCATTTGTGAGAATTTATAGCAATCAATCCATGGGAGGTGTGCAAGAATACATTTTCTCTCTCTTGAGACTAATGTTGCACGTGAAATAAGGTTGATTGCAAAGTTTCTTTATAACTAGTCCATCGTTACAAGAAAGAATACTCCTTTTATCTTTCTCTATTGTACTAAGAAAAGTGTTTTCTCTCCCATATATCAAGTTTTTCCATTCATTTCAACAATTAATCAATCATTTGGAAAAGCTAAAGCTAAGGAGGTCAATATGCTGGAAGACAAGTTTGGGAAAAAGGCTAGGGCTCCAGAGTCAAAGAAGAGGGATTAGGAAAAGAATGAACCCAAGGTGGGGACATATGATGGACCATTTGTGACTAGGAAGAAGTCTGTAACAAAGATGAAGTCCTTGAATAAGAGAGTTATTCAAACACATGATTCTGAATCATATGTAGATGAAGATTGGCTTACCTTCATTGAATCAGGTGGTTAGTTTGGAGATTGATTTTCCTAAGGGTTTCTATTTTAGTATGATTGTATGTTACTTATGTTGTTGTTGTATTTATAATAACTCCATAACAATCCTGGATCTGTTATGACATTCTCTAGATTTAGTTATAAGTTGTTTGATACCCTCTGATATGGATTTCATTTCTTTGATACCTTTTCCAAGTTCTAGCAAAAATGAGGAGTAATGTCAGAGGTAGTAGTGTGCTATGAGTAACTTGACTACTGACTGTGTCTGTGGAACTACTAACTATATTTAACATATGTTCTCGCATGGTGGAGAATTTGGCATGGCATCTGGCCTTTAAGCATGTGTGAGTTGGTCTATTGACTGTGTGTGAACTCTGATGTTTTGATGTTTTGATGTGTAGTAGTGGTGGTATGTGCTCATTGTCTTGACTAACTACCAACTATTTATTTTATGTGCATGCATGATTAATTATGTGCCTTGATGTAAGGAGCATTGTGTTTGATCTATTTTCTGTGTAGCAACCACTTTACTTATGTGTTACTTCTATTGTTATTTGCTTCGTATGTTCGTTTGTGGTGTGCTTATGATGCTTAATTTGTATTGCATATCTTGTAAGTTGTGAAAGAGTTATTTTGCCAAAATTTGCTAAAGGGGGAGATTGTTGTTACTTTTGGATTGGGTGCACTATGCAAAACAACATGTATGGAAGATGTTTTGGTGAAGGAAAGACACGTGTGAGGCCTAATGTTCCAGTATATGTGCAACATTCGATCATTGTCAGTAGGCCATGATAGATGTTATTCTGAACATGATTTTTGATTGGATCTCAATCACATTTGTTGTTATCTTTTATAAATGCACTTATGTATATTTGTTTGATTAAATTGCATGTGATCAAATCAATTAAATGGAGATTTAAATTTGAATCAAATCAAATCTTTTTTGGAGGATATTTGAAAAACAAATCTTAACAGAATATCCTACAATTTTGGACGTGATCAAATGCCCATTGGAAAAGCCCAAAGTCTGCATTGTTATTTAAGGAGACTTAAATCTAACGTTTAAAGTGTGCAAGTATTGAAGATTTTTTGTGTTAGGTTTTATATTTTGAGTTTTTGTTTATGTTATTGCTTGTGAACCACTCTAGCGTTTTCATTCATATCTTAAGCGTAAAGTTTAATTTGTTAGTTAAGTTGTAATTCAACATTCATTATTCTGACTTTGTAATGATCACTCAGGATTAATGATTCAGAGAAAGTGAGAGGGGTTCTCATATTTAAGGGGAGCCCTAAATAGAATGTCACTAGATTAGGAAAAGGAACTGAACAACACGGGGTTGTTGTTCATATAAGACTAATTATACTAATTTGAAATAGTGGATTTCCTACCTTGGGTTGGAAGCCCCCCAAACGTAGGTGAGGTTGCACGGAACTGAGTTAACAATTTTGTTTTCTTTTATTACTTTATATTTTATTATCTTGTTTATCAATAATTTGTCAAGTCTGATTTAAGATGTTGAACACCTTAGCTTAAGCTTCTGGTCCAACATCTATCCCCGTAAGAACAGATTTTCAACGAGATAAATGAACAGAGAAAAGTGTTCCATGAACTCAAGGAAGAATAGAAGAGAGCCTGTAATTAGTAGAGTGTTTGGGAAATAAGATGAAAAAATCATTTATAGTAAGGAACCATCATTATATAAGAAGATGAAAAGGGAAAATCCACGGTCCAGAATAGAGGGAGGCTTGAAAGATGAAATCAACAATGCATATCAACCTCGAGATCACAACGACACTCGATTGCACTTGAGTATCCAAATAGAAGTGTAACACCCTTCTAAAATACCCCAAATATTTAATTAAAATAATAAACATATATCAGAGTAATTATGCAGTTAAGGGTGTCACACAATCATTCACACCATGTTCCAAAATAACTGTCATGCTCTTTATTTAATCAATTAAACATTTGCATAAATCGCAGCGGATATAAATCAAATTAATCAAAACATGTAACATACTACATGTAAACTGGTTCAACAATCATCAATTACACATTTAAAATGTTCCCTCCCGATGTTACATCTATCAGAGCATGACCCACTAAGGAGACTACACTAGACTCCAAGCATTCGCTTCTACTCAACTCATTTCTCGTTACCTGAAAAATAGTTGTAAGGGTGAGTTCCTCAATCGATATAATAAGCATTATAGAATATAATGTCATGTTACGTAATTTAACACATTAATCACCCTAATCACAACATACTATCAGTAACAGCACATCAGCTCAACATCATACTCAACACCAACATAAAACACAAGTATAATCTTAAATCATACTCCATAACAACACAAACACACGTATAATATTGGAATACATCCATTCATATTATACGCCATACATACATTATGCAATGAGACTCCACACATGCGGTACCGACTATTCTTGAACATATAGTTCAAGTTCACCGATCCTTCCAGATACGGCTACTAAGCTCACTAGTCCCACTCATTTGAGACCTAGTGACTCACTCACTAATTCCTCACCATGGGAATTAGCTACAGCCCCGAAGGCTAGACTATGCACACTAATCATCTAGCATGCAAACATCAACAACAAATCCACAATGATTCACTCACTAATTCCTCACCATGGGAATTAGCTACAACCCCAAAGGCTATGCTATGCACGCTAATCATCTAGCAATGCAGCATCAACAACAATTCACAACGGACATATGCTCACACTCTAAGCCATACAACAGTCCATTCACACATACATGCATAATACATACATTCACATCATTATGCATACCATCATACATCATCAACACATGTATCAACACATCATTATCATGTAAATCAATTAAACACAGTATTAGCACACTCTACTAATACCTATACTGCTCAAAACAGCGGGAAATAATCCCTATTACATCATACGCCAACATAGGCCAACTCTCAATTATGTACACAACATTAAAAAGCCAATTTTTCCACTCTGCAACAGTGTTAACCGGTTAACGCCCTGGGTTAACCGGTTAACGCAGGCAAAACACGCTCACTGCCTAAAACTTAACAGTGTTAACCGGTTAACGCCCTGGGTTAACCGGTTAACGCAGGCAAAACAGCACCAATTTCACAATTCGCAACAGTGTTAACCGGTTAACGCCCTGGGTTAACTGGTTAACGCAGACAAAACAGCAGTTCCTGCGCTAACACAAGGCAGAATGCAGAATTCTCCGCATTTTCCGCCGTTGGAGGACTTCCGGACCTCCGATTCCGATTCCGTAAAAAGCTATACGTTCGGAATTTCACAACTAACCCAAACACAGATTCAATTACAGTCTAAATCCAATTTATCCAACATAATTCTTCAGCATCAAAAATTCCAATTAGGGTCAAATTAACGGCTTATCACTACCCATCACATATTATCCCATAATACCCATTAATCGACGATAAACCCCCCTTACCTGAGTTAATCCGGCAAAATCTCTAAGCTCCAAGCTCTTCTCCAACCTTTGCTCTCTGGTTCTTCCTCTTTTCCCCTTTTCCTCTTTCACGATCGCTTCTCTGCTTTTCACGTAAAAATCTTATTTTCCAAAATGAACTTTTTTTCCTTAATTCCCACTTATATATTTTCCAATAATAATAATAATCCAATAATAATAATAAATTTTCCAATTATTTAATTAAATTAATAAATATATTATTAACTCAATTTAAATAATTATTTTATTATTATCGGGGTGTTACAAGAAGCACCACTCCCTACCCTAGGGACCTAATGCCACGTGCAAAAAGGACATTGTGAAATATTTCACTAACAAGAAATGCATTTAATGCACGTGTTTCTAAGACCACATGCTCCCAATGACATGCGTTTTCCACATCCACCTTTGTTAGACAAGGGCTTACTCGAAAAACACAAGACGAAAAAAAAGAGCGAATCGGTGATCTCAATCCTTCAATCACTAAGTAACAACAAGGACTTATGGGACAACTACCCTGGGTTGGTCAAAGGTCCAATTATAAAGGCTTGATCTAGAGCTCCACCAAATAGGATGGATGATAGCGTGAAAACGCATCATGTTTTTAGACTCGTTTCACATGTTATTTATCGTTATTTTACTATGTTTTGTCACTATTACGTCTTGTTCTATCCTTGTTTCAGGTACTTGTTAATTACGGAGCATATGTGTGTAAGAAGTGGAAAAGGGAGCGAAATGGTGAAGAAAAATGCAGCATTCTTGTGCATGGCGTTCGTCGTGGCATTATGGCGTCCGCCATGGCACCAGAACACGTCAGGCTCTTCATTAAAGCTCATGGCGACCGCCCTTTTCCTTCAGGAATAGAATACATGAAAGTGGGTTGGACTCACTCCTTCCCACTTCCCTACTTTTCCTCAACTACCTTGGAACGTGAATGAAGAGGTCTCACAATGTTGTAGCTCTATATAAGACGCTCTTGTACCTAGTTTTCGATATCCGGAGATATAGGCGAAGCGATGTCAGTTTAGTTTTAGCATAAATTATATTTTCAAGTGATAATCGCTCGATTGAGCAATTACCATGAATTAGTCTTAGGATTTTCTTGTACTCTTGGATCAACAATCTTGCTGTTATAATTGAAGTTTATTCCAGTTCCGCCTTTACTTTCAGTCCCACATTTATTTTCCCATATTTACAGGTTCTTTATTATATCGTTTTATTATTATTGTTATCGCATTCTATAATTGTTTAAGCATATTGTTTTCAATTGCAATTACTATGTTTAAGTTATTTTCAATTAAGTTCATGTCTAGCTAAACCGTTTTGAGTCCGGTTTGTGAGGATCGTCGTTTCCGACAGGACTCGGTAATGAAATTAGTTTAAGGTCTTTATTAAATTCTGTTTTGGTCTTTGTTTCTAAGTTAAATTAATACGATTTGTCACGAGAGTGAGAATCAATTAAGGTTCGAGCCGGCATTGCGAAAACGTGGGGGTCGAACCAGATAGTAGGAACGAGGCATCGATTCTAAAAAGGGCGAGAGCGTTTTAGGCATCGATTAGGATTCGTTTAGTTTTCAAAATGCGTTTCTTAATTAAAATGGGCGAGCGAGAGCAAAATCTCACGGTTATGGAGCATGACTTTATTCAATAGCACGAGAGTGTGAAGTTTAGTCTTTAAACTCATATTTTCTACTGAGCACGATTTAACCGTAAGTCTGAGTCAATCCGTTGCAGAGTCCCTAAGGTGCGCGAAATCCACATTTCGGTCTCTCTCTTTTTATTATCATATTTTCTAAGTTAACTTTAGTTTCAGTTTTCATTCGTTTAATCAAAGAAATCATTCACCTTAGCTTTACATGGCACCGATAGATAACATTAGTTTGATTATTAGTCCCTGTGGGTTCGATATCTTTTAAAATTACGCGATAGACTGTGCACTTGCAGTTAGTAATCCGACAGACTTATATAGTCACGCGATCAATGGATGATCATGTGGAACCTCGTAAGAAAGTCAAGCACTCGATCCTACTCACCCAAGCATCGCGTGCCGTTAGTTCTGATATGATGTCCCCTTACATCACACGTCGAGATTGACTGGAGCAATTTTAACCACTCGTTGTATATAAATCCAATGACGCGCCTTTTCAACTACATCTCACTTTTATCCTAAAACTACACTTCTCTAATTAATTTAAACATTGAAGTACTAATCTTGCATATTCTCTCTATTCCGTTATATGAGTAGCTCTCGTCACCATATCAAAAGAGTTATACATTCATCACTACGTATTTTTTATTCCCCTTGGATACAAAAAAGTATAATGAATTGTGCATATGGTTTTTCAAGTGTATAATTTTTTCATATTCTTAATAAATCATTCAACTAAAATTCAGTCCCCATATCATATGTATGAGTTAATCTTAGAATTGGATAAACTATTTTCTTGTGTTCTTGCCATTTATTTGTCTTGTTTCTCACATTTTACACACTTCATTGATTGTCAATCAATTGTTTTACATACTCATTATTCATCATCAAGATTCAACTTAATTTTCGCTTGTAGCCATCCTAACAATATGTTTCAGGCGGAACAAAACAAATCGCTGCAAGTTAATTCTCTTATAGCCTTATAAATTAACCTATTTGCTTTGTACCGTAAAAGATAAAAATAAATAATGCTAGAAGGTAAAACTAGCAAATCACCCTTAATGATACAGGTAAGCACTATTAATACTAACATAACACCAGAAAGATAAGGACAAACAGGAACCTTAATTATTCCTAACTTTTTCTTTTTCTTTTTCTTCTTTTGACAAAATCTAACACAACGGTTTGTGGTAAACACATTTGTCATCATCTCTTTCATCCAAATTTATCATATTTTTATTCACATGAAATATGCTGTTCTAAGCCCTATTCATAGACCACGTTCTAAGCTTCACGTGATTCGCATTTTATTACTTTTCTTTTGTATTTTCATTTCCTCTCCTTGATATCGTCAAATAAAAACATTTTCAAACTTTTAATGTAAGAAAACATTAACATAAGTTATATATTTTTTCCTGACACAATTACAATTTACATTGAATCCATATATATTAAAATTATTTTTCAAAAAAACAAATCGTAGTGCTACACCCATCTTTTGGGTTAAGACGCTATTGTGACGCCTGCGTCAAAGACAGTGATGCTGGACAATTTCTTTTGCTTGAATAATAATTATTTTATTATTTATTTTAAAAAATAATTATTTAAAATTAAAATAAAAAATATAGTTATTTTAAAAAATTATTCTCGGATCCAAGTAGCACTATTCTATTTTTTCTTCTTTTGAATAATGTTATGTTGTGTATATATGTTTTTTTAATAATGTTATATTTTATATTATTTTTTTCTATAAAAAATATTCTCAAAAATCTAAAATAATTTATCATTTAAGGTTTTTATATAGATTTAAAAATGTAATAATATTATCATAAAATATTATATTCTTATTAATATATTAGAAGTAGTGTAAAGAATAATAATTATAGGACATAATTGATAAAATAAGAATTATTTTTAAAAGTGATATTTAATTCTAGAATAAACTTTTTTCTCTAAAGCTAGAGACATTTTTGAAACTAAGGGAATATAATATTATATATATTTTTCAATTTTGAATGAGAATCGAGTGTGTGGCTTAAGTGTGAAACAGTTGGAACGTTATCCAATTGTATGTGGACACTTTTTCTTTTTTAAGACAAAGTATGTGGACAATTCAGGTAACGAAATTACCTAGTTATCATCACAAAGGTCAATGCAATTATGATATGAATTTTGATTACCTATTTCATCTTTAACTTCCTTTTCTCTTGCATTAATCTCCCAAGTTCAGCCTCCAAAATTTGATGGTTTAGTTAAAAACCATCAAAGTCTCTAATAACACCTACATATTTAAATAAACATGTATTCGTGGCTTAGTCCTATAATTTATTTGACTTTTATTTTGATAATTGACTCGTTAAAAAATATATAGATTTTCATTAGACAAGAAGCAATTGATTATATGTACTTCAATGTACTGATCATCGTCTGATCACTAGGCAAGAAATAATTGATTATGTGCACTTCAATGCACTGATCGTCGTCTGATCTAATCAGATAATTATCTGCACAGCATGCAACATCACACGTAAATGATTTTAACCGTTTTTAATATAAATATATATATATATATATATATATATATATATATATATTATATATATATATATATATATAAAAGGATAAAACATGTCATTTCACATACTCAAATTTATTCTCCCTCGTATTATTTTTTTTATTTTTCAGTGATTTGTACGTAGTGTTATTCATTTTTAAAGATATTATCGTTAAAGATTAGTTGTTTCAAGAATCAATTAATTTCATCCATGAAACTCGTTTAGGACACGATTTTTAAAATTAAAAACTCTTAAAGGACTAGTTAAAAGCTACTATCTTTAATTGAAAGTCACATGCAATGCAATGGTATTAAGGAGATACTTTCAAACAAGGAAGAAAATATGATGACAAGTTGCATTGGAAAGCCAACCCTCATAACTATAATTGATCTTTTTTTTCCATAACAGTTTTGACCAGATATTTTTGACCATATCATGTGATATTCTGAATACTAAAATGATTTCCAAGTTTGTGAAAATCTATAGGACACCAAATCTGATGAAAAAAATGACTTCTGCATCAAACTATGCCTGGAAGTAACCACTTTTGAATTTAGTACTATAAATAAAGCAACCTTGGATTCCAAAAATTAAAGTTTGAACTTAAAAAGGTAAATTTTAACCCTCCAATAAAAAATATTAAAAGAGGTCTCAACTAAATATGAGAGATAATGCATAATATAAAAAGGTTGTTCTTTCACTCACTCATGTGCCAGTTTGGAAAATACTTGTTTTTAATTTCAATTAATAATGCTTCCAAAATCACCTCTGGCACCATCTATCATTCATTCATTCACCTTGTGACTAAGATCTCTCACCCTCTCACTCACAAGTACTCTTAAAATTCCTAACAAATCTATTCTCCAATCTCATATTCCACTTCTCACCTCTAGGTTCTTTTTGTTGTTTGAGTCGCGACGAGTCAAGGTTTTTGATATCTCAGTATTAAGATATCAATCACACTTGATTGATCGCCGCGATTCTTTACAATATATCAAAGTTTTTGATATCTCTGTCACCATTGATCGCGATTCTCTACAATATCAAAGATCACGACGATGCAAGACTCGATTGGTGTTCCTGCTTGCTTTTCCACAGCGGAGAAGCTAGGCGATGATCACGGCGCTGGCGTGACGCGTTCCGGTCAGAGTGTTTACATGTCAGTATACAGAACAAAGGTAGCTGATCACTGCCGTTTGATAACCATCACATGGTGCAAGAATCTGTTACTTCACGGGCTTTCGATATCGGTAGAAGGACCAGAAGGAGAAGCTCAATATTCCTGCAAGGTTGAACTAAAGCCATGGTATTTTTGGAGAAAACAAGGTTCGAAAAGGTTTATAGTAGATGGTAATAAAGCTGTTGATATTTTCTGGGACCTTAAAGCTGCTAAATTCAACGGAGAAACAGAACCGACTTCGGAATACTATGTAGCTGTTGTTTGTGATGAAGAGGTTGTTCTTCTTCTTGGTGATCTTAGAAAAGAGGCTTATAGAAGAACTGGGTGTAGACCGGCTCTTATTGATCCTATATTGGTTTCGAAAAAAGAACATATTTTCGGAAAAAAGAGATTCTCAACTAGAGCTAAGTTTCATGAGAAGGGTAAGTGGCATGAGATTTCAATTGAATGCAAGAACCGAGGAAATGGAAATGGAGATTCTGTTGTTGTTGGATCAGTTCAGCCAGAGATGGAGATAAGAATTGATGGACATTTGGTGATTCATGTGAAGCATTTGCAGTGGAAGTTTAGAGGTAATGAATCAGTTCATCTTAGTAAAATGAGAATTGAAGTTTATTGGGATGTTCATGATTGGTTATTTAGTCCTGGTTTAAAACATGCTTTGTTTATTTTTAAGCCAATTTTATCATCTACTATTTCATCTTGTTCATCTTCTCCACTCTCAATTCAAGCTAGGAGTGTTGAATCTGTGGAAGGGTTTAGTGTAAGTGGTTCATCAGAGTTTTCTTTGTTTCTTTATGCTTGGAAAGTTGAATGAAAAGGGTCCTAGTCATGGTCATAGTCATTGAAAATGAAGTACTAGTACTCTTTATCTAAGTTGGAAAATGAAAATGGGTCACCAAATAATGGAATGGTGAGTGAGGAAGCATTTTGAAAATGAAAAAGCTAGTGGGACCAAAATGAGTTTGGGAGTTAGTTACAGCTGGTATTGAAGCAAATAAGCATAATTGTAGAACAAGATAGATTGTATCACATGCTCAATAATTCTCCATATTGAGATATCTACATCTACACCTATATTTTGCAAAAATTGGAAATGTTCTTTGTTCATCTAATATTGGTAATTGAGCTATAAATGTTAGTACTTCAAACTGAATTTTGTATCACTGAAATATAGACAATAGATTAGTATTTTTACTGTGAATGATATTACCAATGTCAAAAACAATCATAACCAGACAGCTTCAAAGATTCACATGTGAAATTGATAGGACCATATGTATTTTTCTTCATCACAAATATCATAATAATAATAATAATAATAATTCAATTTAATAATTAACGCGAAAAGTGACAATGGTGATGTAAGTTTACATATACAATCAGTATCGGACGGTCAAAATCAATAACTACATCACATAATCCCGGTGTGACCCAGATATATCTTCTGATTTGAATTATTATTTTTTATGTCGATTTGAATTTTGCAAAAATAAGTTGTCATTTGCATGGATGGTGTATAGTTCATCTTGAACCAAATCCAAACCACCTTGCTAAGAAGAATTTGTTTTTCCCTCGGGCGGCTTCCTTTTCTGCATTTGACGATGCTGCTGGACTAGGAGATTGCAAAACTGGTGTTGCGAGTTTGACTGCAAGGAGAAATGTTGTTACCACATTTATTTATAGTTGCAACAAGGTGAACTTGACTTACTAGGAATTATTTTAAATGGATTTTTGTTTATCGACTCATCAGTTCAAAATGTACCTTTTGCGTCGGTGGAATTTGTTCTTGAACTTGGCATGGTAGTTTCACGGTCGGATGTAGAGCTTGATTTTCTCTCACGGACTTTATGCTCCATGTTTGCTTCACTATTTTGGTCACCTATTATAAACAATAACAAAGGAAAGTAATTGTAACCATATTAAAATGTTCTACACTATAGATAATTGCTATCTAAATAATATTGGCTAATTATTGTGTTATATCCTTAATGCATTTATAAGGTTTGTGGTTCCTTTAACAGAATAAATTTCAAGATTCATTGTAATGATGATATGATCTGTTGAATTTAATCTTTTGGCAATTGAAAAGTAGGAGGTTTTTAGGAGATTTACATTGGAGAGTCTCATAAAAAAAAGGGTGGCTTATAAGTCAAAGGAATTTCCAATCTAACAGATAAGTTTTTTTGGGTTGAGGTATCCTTTTTTGCTTATGCTCCTAACATTTAGTACTTTCATTGGGAGAAGTGACTTCTCAAAAAGGGCAACTCACAAAGGATTCTGACTAGTGGGGGCTTCTTACCAGACTTCAGACTTACTTAGTGAAGTGTCGCTAAGATAGGTGTCGTGGAGTGAAAACTTCCTAAGGACCCCGGTTCTCAATAAGTGTTGCATTATTAGGAGGGCCTAAGAGAATTGATTTCCCAAAAAGGCTACTCACTAAATGTTCAGACCAGTGGAGGATTTTGACCAGACAAATATGAATGAAGAATCTGCAGTAAAAGCCGTCAAGGATATCGCCTACGAACGGTGGTGCATTATTAGAAGTCCCACGTTAGACAGTCTCAGCCTAAGAACTGAGACGAGGCCGTCCATGCCTGTTGAAAGTTCCTTGCCTCTTGTGTCGTGCGTGACTTGTGCCTGCTTTTCCCTCACAAAGCAAAGCATTTAAATGGCTTCCCTCGAGTCAAGTGAATTAATAGGCTAAACTCTCACATTTCTTTCTTCCGGCTTAGCCGAACTACTCACCTCGGGTCAGGATGAACGTACTCCCCAAGCGGGATACTTAACGCGATAGCTACAGAGTTGCACAGGTTGATACGCACAGCCGCTTAGAGACCATCGTTTACAACTAGGACTACTGGGGTCTCTAATCCCACTCACTCCCCTAGCTTTCGTCTCTCAGTGTCAGTGTCGCCCGAACGTCATGACGATGAATTAGTCTACTATGTATGTTCCGCATTACTCGAGCCTTGCTAGGGATACCGGATGCGGTAAGGATTCGTGTCGATCACAACACCCGCCATAGGCATGCATCTGTGACACTCTACAGCATTTAATGTATAAGTTTTGCCAACTGGCTCGCTTAACCATATCCTTAAACCACCTTTTAGGAACAAACAGGTATACCGCCCCGCAGAACTCTTTGTGAGACAAGCCAAGGGGTGCTCCCTCTAATAGTTTGGACTTTTGGGTTGGGTTATATCTTTGGCCTTACGCATTTAACATCTGGTGCTTTCATTGAGAAAGTTTGACTGGCTAAAGTTGAATGATGCGCTATGAAATGAAAACCGATGAGTATGTTGGCTCTCAAACAATTGTGCATTTTTCGGAATCCTACATTGGAGAAGTTCACGTTATCACCTTAAGGTGACGCTTATAAGCCAAAGGGTTCTTTGAGTGAAGTGCCGTGGACTGATAGTTGTAGAAAATGTTAGCTCCAGAACAATGGTGCATTGTTCGGGAGCTCCATATTGAGTTGTCTCACCTAAAAGGCGAAGCTTATAAGTCAAGTGACTCTCTCACCTAATTGGCACGAGAACTTAAAAGATTAATTAGAATACTTCCATGTTTTAAAACGTTCCATATAAAATCCTTCAATTGAATGAATCTCAGACTTTAATCCCAGCATACTCAAGAAAAAATAAGCTTGACTGAATTTGACATTGTTTGGGATTTGACATATGATCTTGCAGCTAATAGACATAGATACTTACTTTCATCAGGGAGCTTCCAATAGTTATGGTTCAACGCTTCGACAAAAGAAGAAGATTGTTGGTCTTGCATCACTTCAAAGAATCAAAAACAACTTAATATACATTAAACTTGATTATCACGAAATTCTCAATTTAAATGTGCAGTCAAACATAAACCTTACACTGATCAAATAAAGCGTATCTGTAGTTTGGAGCCGAGCCAACCAATAGCAGCTGGACTGCCTCTGCATCTCTTGTCATTGATACTGATGTTGAAGCTTTTAGATTCTGCGTGTCTAGCAGAATACCAGCAAGCTGGAAAATAATATATAGGCATAAGAGTAATCTTATTATGAATTGAACAAAAAGTACTTATCTAGGAATTAACCAGAAATGCAGAACCAATTTACCAATAGTTTCTTCAACACAGAGTTTTGAAGTAGATCATATGCATCCTCACAGTAATTATCTGTTAGAACGGTGCATTGAGATCCAACCTGCAGAACATAATAAAAAATATAAAACCAATTTTAACGCATGTTGCACATTGATTTGGCACAATGGTTGTTTTTTGAATTCATCTTCATGTGAACCAACCTCGTTCGTTGCGTTTAAGATATCTTGTCCAACCACAAGGACGCTCAGTTTACCAGTCACCAAAAGGCTTTCCATGTCCACCTGTAAACAAACTTCAGTACTATATCAGCAAACCAAGTAAAAACTCAAAAAGTGATTATAGACATAAAATTGATTCCAACTAAAAATAAGGATGAAAGGCTTTTGACATCAAATACAATTTTACACTTCAATTTATCATTCAACTCGAGGTTAAATAAATCCAATCACAAAATCCAATAGCAAACCCCTTCACATTCTTAACTAAAATCAACATAACAAAATCAAATTTTGACACCGCAAAACAAACAAACAAACAATGTGTTAACCAACTAAGCATAAACATTTGATTATAAAAACAAATATCTACAAAAAAGAAGAAACGTGACCTCATCAATGAAAAGCAAAGAGGTGGCATCAAGAGCAGCATGATGAAAGAGCCATGCAGGTTGCTTGAGGTTACACATAGCACCTCGCTTCACATTCATCACAGGCACCACCACAATGCGTTCTTTTCCACCGTCATCATTCTCTTTTTGTCTATAACCCAATAGCCATGCATGGCAAATAGCCGCCACCATCGACGCCGTACCTACACCCCACACAAACAAAAACCATCATATTCCAACACTCTCACAATCAAAGGAACAAAACAAATTTCACTATTTCACCCACTATTTGAAGCTCCAGAAAGCACGATTTTGACTTTGACGTTTGCATGAAGCTCTCCTCTAGAGAATCTCTGAAACAGATTCCTCTGCTCTTTCAAAAACCCGTTGAGGCTATAATCTTCAGCCGCTTCTTCTTCTTCCTTCGCGAAACGCTTCACCGGAGCTATCTTCTCCGACGAGCAAGTCGAAGAGGATATAGTTCTCCGGTAAGCGGATTCCACGAGGTTCCTCGGTGGCGAGAGTGGTAGAGAATCGGACGTCGGTGTAGTTCGCCGGTTTGGATTCTCCGGCGAAGGTGCAGAAGTCTTGAATGTTCTTCTGGAAGTATAATTAGGAGGCTGGATTCCCTGTGGGTGAGGTGCAGCTGAGGGTTCGGTTTTGAAGCGGGACTTTCTAGAAAGAGGCTGACGTGGAGGGAGAGAATCAGGAGAAGGTGGTGGGGTGCTGCTATTACTGTTGTTGCTATCCTTATTGTTGTTGTTGTTGTTGTTGGGTTTGAGGATGTTGGAAAACCATTTGTGTACTGCCGTTGCAGGGGATTCATCCCCGTGTGTTAAAGGTTGAGAAGAAAATGTGTCGGATTTGTTGCGGGTGTGTTTTGCTGTTTTAGAGAGTATCTCGTCACTGATCCCTTCCACTGTTCTGTATCTGCTTCACATTATACAATGGTGAACTTGGTTAAGGGTTTTTCACGTTTCATCTTTGTTACATAATGTTATTTTTTCACCAAAGTTAGAGTGATTTTACATGGTCTCTAATTTTAGTTTTAACTTTAACTTGTGCATAGCAAAGTAGTGAAATTAGAGATTGTAATTTCTAGATTCGAATGATATACTACTAAAATGTTGCTACTAAAGTGACTTGAAATATTCCATCCTCTAATCATGGATTTAACAAATGATTTCCCTAATTGGTTCATAAGATTTTTTCAATTATTTTCACAAATTATTCAAGATAAATAAGTTTTATTTTTGTACTTTAATTTAAAATATTATTAATAATAATAATAATAATAGTAATAATAATAATTTTATTCAAATTTATTTAAATATGTGACATTTAAAAAAAAAGTTTATAGTTAGTCTAGCCTTTTTATATAAATAGCACTTTAAAAAAAATTATTTAAAACAAAATCGGCATGTGTACGTTAATAGGACTGACAAGCGCGCATGCACAACTCGTTTAGACTTGTTACTCAGAGAAATAAGAGGGAGTCAGCATAATATGCTTAAAACATTAGTTTACCCTAAAAATTATTGAATTGTAATTCTTTGTGTCGAAATAGGTTACTCGACAGAAGTAAGAAAATGTTGAATCACATGGATGTTAAAATGTATAGTATGTCGAAGTGTATATAGACAGAGTTGTTAGATTTAGTTGTATTTGCGTTTTAGCTGAGTTAGTTAGTTTGTTAAGATATTGCTTTGGTTGCAAGCAATCTCAATATAAATATGGATGTACCCTATTATTCATTGTAACAACTTGAAAGTGAATAATTGCAGTTTGAAAAGTTTGAGAGCAGAAAGAAACTTTATAGAATTTCTTAAGCTCTTCTTCTTACTTTTTCTCTCGATAAATCCTAATTACTCTCTTCCCAAATTCAAATTTTTTTCTTCTTTCATTATCAATTGTGCAACGAAACCTTACAACCAAGATTGGTTGATTCACTCGAATAAAGACGAAGAACAAAAGGAGTAATTAATCAGAAAGATTGATTCTTGTTCATCAAGATTTGGTTCGGAATTCATCAAGTTGTGATGAAATTCTTGAACGGGAATTGCCGAATTTCTAACATCTGACATCTAGAGCACTGTCTGAGCGATTCGTGGGAAGAAAAACACGATGTTGATGAATCATCCAAACATGCATTTTTCGGCGAGTCTCCCAATTCTGAAGAATCAGAATTAGGAAAATTGGTGCAAGCAGATAAAGGTTGTACACAAATGAAGGAGTGACGTCGCTTGCAGCAAACGCGACAAATGAAGAAAAAGTTGTACACAAAGAATTGAAGAAAAAAGATTATAAAGCTCTCTTTATGATCCATCAATGTGTTGATGAAGATAATTTTGAAAAAAATAGTGATTTTGAATCAACGAAATAAGCATGAGAGATCTTGGAGAAATTGTTTAGAGGCGCAGAGAAGGTGAAAGGGGTGAGGTTACAAACTCACAAAAGAATGTATGATTTGCTTCAGATGGAAGACAATGAAAGCATAAGTTATTTTTTCATTAGGGTTACAAAACTGGTGAATCAAATCAAGGTATGTAGAGAAGTGTTGACATCAAGATCAGTTGTTGCAAAGATCTTGAGATCATTGGCTCCAAAGTTTGACAATGTGGTAGTAGCCATAGAAGAGTCAAAAGGTTTGTCAACATTCACAAAGGAAGAGCTTCAAGGGACTCTTGAATATCATGAACAAATATTGGCTGAAAGAGTTGTAGGCAAGTCGATACGTGATGTGGCTTTGCAGGTGCAATAAGCAAGAGAAAAGAAAGGTAAAGGGAAGTGGCTCGACAACAAAGGTAGATGAAGTAACAACAATTCGACTGGTCGAAATCAACAAGAAGACGGTTGGTCGAATCAAAGAAAGTCCTCATACCAAGGCAATCAAAGAGGTGGTGTTGCAGGAAGAGGAAGAGGCGGTGGTCGAAAACCTGATAAAAGTCATATTCAGTGTTTCAATTGTCAGAAGTATGGTCACTACTCAAGTGATTATCCTAAAAAGAAAAAGAATCAATAAATGATACAAAGTTTGCAAATCATGAAGAAAAAGACATGTTGTTGATGGTCACAACAAGAGATGAAGAAAGATTCCAGGACCAATGATACTTGGACCCAAGATGCTCATCACACATGACTGGTAGAAAATATTGTTTTGTCAACTAAAACCATCAATAAAGAATATGGTAAAATTTACAAATGACAATACTCTAGCAGGTGAAGGTATTGGTGATGTTCTATTTATGAGGAAATATGGTAAGAGGTCAATAATTTAAAATATATTGTACATACCAGGCATGAAAAGCAATTTGCTCAGCATAGGGCAGTTGGTCGAAGACAACTACAAAGTATCGATCAAAGACAAGATGATGAGAGTTCTCGACTCAGATGGAAGGTTAATCTAAAGGAACTTATGTCTCATAATAGAACTTTTAAGATTGAACTTAATGTGATAGAGCACAAGTGCTTTACAACTGCAACTAGTATAGATGAATGGATATGGCATTATAGACTTGGTCATCTCAATTTCAAAGATATCATAGATTTGAAAAGAAAAAATATAGTGTCAGGGTATCACAAATCGACATTCCAAATAAAGTGTGTGAGGAATGTGTGCAAGTGAAGTAGCACAAGAACAGCTTCAGCAAGAATGCAGGAAGCAAGTCGAAGGCAATTCTCGAAGTCATATACTCTAACGTGTGTGGACCTATCCAGGTGGATTTTATTGGAGGTAACAAATATTTGGTCACATTCATAGATGATTTTAGTCAAAAAATGTGGACTTGCCTTATCGAGAAGAAAAATGAAGTGATTGAGGTATTTTCCAAGTTTAAATCTATGGTTGAAAGACAAAGTGCTCGAAAGCTCAAGATTCTGAGGACTAATGGTGGTGGAGAATACGCGTTGAAAGACTTTGACATGTTATGTGAGAAATAAGGGGTTGTGCATGAGGTGGTGCCACCCTACACTCCACAGCAGAATAGAGCTGCAGAAAGGAAGAATAGAACCATTATAAGTATGGTGAGAAGTATGTTAAAAGGCAAGCATTTATCCAAAGAATTATGGGGAGAAGTTATGTCGACAACAACATATATTTTGAACAGATGTCCGACGAAGAAGCTAGATGAAATCACGCCAGAAGAATGTTGGTCTGGTGTCAAGCCTAACTTGAGTCATATGAAATTATTTGGATCTATAGCACATAGACATGTGCCTGATCAGTTGAGAAGAAAACTTGATGACAAGTCAAGTTAGATGATTTTAATAGGATATCATTCGACTGGAGGTTACAAGTTGTTCGACCCAGTGAACAAACAAGTAGTGATCACCAGGAATGTGATCATAGATAAGCTTAAGGAATGGGATTGGACTGAAAAGATAAAGAAGGATACAGTGAGAATCTTATGTGAATAACCAGCAAGTGAAGTCAAAAGAGAAGTTTGACAAGAAGAATCCAGAGGTCAAGCAAGCACAAGCAAACCTCAAAGGATAAGACACATGCCTGCAAGGTTGCAAGAATGTATGGTTACATCAAATGTTGTGGTTGATGATGAAGGTGAGCAGGTACATTATGCTTTCTATGCAGATGCCGAACCAGACAATACAGTTGAAGCATTGAAGGATTTGAAATGGGTGAAAGCGATGGATGAGGAATTGAAGCCCATCAAAGTCAACAATACTTAGTCGTTTATCGAATTGCCTCAAGGAAAGAAGGCAATTGATGTGAAGTGGGTATACAAGGTGAAGTTGAATCCTAAAAGAGAAGTAACTTGACACAAGGCAAGACTTGTGGCGAAAGGATTTCTTTAAAAAGAAGAAATCGACTTTGAACAAGTTTTTGCACCTGTTGCTAGGATCAAAATAATCAGGTTAGTTATTGGTCTAGCAAACATGAACAACTGACACATATATCAAATGGATGTGAAATGTGTATTCCTGAATGGTCCCTCAGATAAAGAAGTTTATATTGCATAATCAGGTGGGTTTGTGAAACATGGCGAAGAAAGTAAGGTATACAGGTTGCACAAAGCCCTGTATGGACTTAAGCAAGCTCCAAGAGCTTGGAATAAGAAGATAGAAAGTTTCCTAAGGGAGAAGGAACTTGTGAAGTGCACAACTTAGTATGGAGTATACGTAAGAAGAAGTTATAGTGAATTGCTTATATTATGTCTCTATGTGGATGACCTGTTGATAACAGGAAGTTGCAAGAAGGAGATCGAAGACTTCAAACATGACATAAGTAAGTTTGAAATGCCGGACTTGGGGTAACTCTCATTCTTCCTTGGTATCAAATTCTACAAGAGCAGTAAAGGCTTGATGATGCACCAAAGAAGATATACAGGTGAAATACTCAAGAGATTTGAGATGCAAGATTGCAACCCAACTTCGACTCCAGCTAAGTCCATATTGCAATTGTCGAAAGACATAAATGAAGATGATGTCGATCCAATGTAGTACAGAAGACTCATCAGATCACTTTGATACCTTTATCATACAAGGCATGATCTAGCATACAGTGTAGGTATGGTGAGTAGATTCATGCAGAAGTCAAATGTATCACACCTAGCAGCGACGAAGAGGATACTAAGGTATCTGAAAGGAACTTTCGACTATGGCATTTTGTTTCCTACAACTGATGAAGGAAAAGAATGCAAGTTAGTAAAATAAACTAACTCAAGTTGGTGTAGTGATGTTGAGGATAGAAAATCCACAATTGGTTATGTGTTTATGCTAGGTACACCAGTTGCTTGGAGTTCGAGAAAAGAACCAGTAGTAGCATTGTCGTTATGTGAAGTAGAATACATAGTTATTTCTCTTTGTGCATGTCAATCAACATGAATTATGAATGTGATCAAAGAGATTACAGGGAAGAATCATGGAGCAATTACCATGAAGATCGATAATATGTTTGCTATCAATCGGGCAATGAATCTGATAGCGCATGAACGAAGCAAGCACATCGAAATGAGGTTCCATTATCTTCGAGAGCAAGTTGCAAAATGGAAGCTGAACTTGAAACATTGCAGAACTGAGAATTAGATTGCAGACATCATGACGAAAGGAGTGTAAGTCGAAGTGTTTAAGAAGTTAAGGTCTATGATAAATGTAGATAGCGTAGATACAATGAATTAGGTGGTGTGTTGAATTGTAATTTCTTTTGTCGAAGCAGGTTGCTCGACATAAGCAAGGAAATGTTGAATCACCTAGGTGTCGAAATGTATAGTATGTCGAAGTGTATCTCGACAGAGTTGTTAGACTTATCTTTATTTATGTTTTATCTAAGTTAGTTAGTTTGTTAAGAGGTTGCTTAGATTGCAAGCAATCTCAATCTATAAATAGGAAGGTATCCTATTATTCATTGTAATAACTTGAAAATGAATAATTGCAGTTTGCAAAGTTTGAGAGCAGAGAGACACTCTGCAGAATTTCTCAAATACTTCTTTTTCCTTCTTCTCTCGATAAACCGTAATTCCTCTCTTCCCAAATTCAATTTTCTTTTATTTATTTATTATCAATTGTGCAGCAAAATCCTGCAACCAAGATTGATTGATTCACTCGAGTGAAGAGTGAAGAATAAGAGGAATAATCAATCAAAAAGATTAATTCTTGTACATCAAAATTTAATTCAGAATTCATTAAATTATGGTGAAATTCTTAAACAGAAATTGGCGAATTTCCAAAAAAAAAATATAGGGTGGACGCCAAGCAGAACATTGCATATCTAAAACCTAAAAATTTTATTAATTCATTATATCTATTCACACCTCTATGATGCATTTGTAAGAGTATTAAATACTGCATTTTAAGCCATAGATTTTTTTTATAGAATATATTCTTGAAAAATTAAATTGTTGATACGCAATAAAATCTTACATCATACATTTCGAAAATAAAAATTGTTTTAAATTCCTATTATAAATGGACTAAAATACAAAAATCTACTATATTAGTAATATATTCTATAACCACAAATTTCATATATATATATATATATATATTATATATATATATATATATATATATATATATATATATATATATATATATAACTTTTTTTAAACAAGACAAATTTGTATGTCCAATCTAACTATTTCTATGAGTTTTCTTTATCCATGCAAAGAAATTTTTACTAGTACTATTAAATAAACTTTTGCTCCTTTAAGTATATCCTACCTATTGTTTGAGTGAAATAAAAGATGTTACCTTCTGGCGGACCTAGTCCTAGAAAGAGCATCCGTTCGATCAGAAGACGGAAGCAATGATTTTGAGGGCGACGCAAAGCGAGGTGAACCCAAAAGGCGTCCAGGAGATTCACTACGTGAAGGAGAAGAAGCAACAACGCGTCGTGCTTCTTGCAACCATTCTTGCGTCAACCTTGCACTGTTACTTCTAGTACTGTCATCAAACCCATCCTCCTCCTCCTCATCGTCCATACTCACACCAACTCCTCCAGTAAGGTCGTAGGTTTTCTGGTGAGTGTCTGCTGTCCCAAAAAACATGTCGTTCATGAAATCGGTTAAGTCGGGAGGCGGTTCTTCCCGTCGGAGTGTCTCTGCCATCTTTTTTTTAAGGGTTAGTGGCCCTTTGCTCTCTCTGATATACCTTCGCTCCATTGGGATGAGCTGAGACACACACTGTTACTGATTTCTCTATCTCTAAGAATGTTTGAGGAGGATAAAAGTGTTGGGTTTTGAGTTATTAAAATGCAAGATTGGTAGAGATTGATCACATTGAAGATATCAGTATGACTATGTCTGAAGGAATTTTGCCGGCATCTGTCTTATTATAGATGTGTTTGTCTTTCTGTCTAACTTAATTAGAATGCTAATTAAGGACTATTAAGTATACTTTGTTTTAGTTTATCTTGTGAAAAAAATATTTTCATGAATCGTAATATTAAAAGTGGAATGAAGTATGTTGAATTTTTAACAAATTAGATTGAACTTAATCACACTTGTTTCATTGTTTTAGCATATAGTGATATTTTTCACGCTCTTGCTATGAATGTGATCATCATATGGTAAAAAAGTAGGGGAAAGAGCAAACATAATATGAAGTGAACAATGTAAAATTATATGTAGAGATAACATTTTAGGCTTACAAGTTATAACTACACCATAGGGTTTTCTTTTGTTGATATATTATTAAGTGTTAGATGACTCATAAACTTAATAGTTTAAGGTTGGATAAAATCATGATGTTCAATTATATTTATGTGGTTGTTCAATATTTAATAATAGATATTTATTTTCTACAAAATGTTAACAAGTTTAGATGGAAGAATTTTGGAATTATTTTGAGATGTTTTCCATAAAAAAATTTAAGATTCAATCTTTTATTGGATGACGATCTTCTTCTTTAGATTGGGTAAAAATTTGGATGACAATGGATAGAGTACTATAGTAATCGTCCTTGTATTCGTGATTTTAAAAAAAAATCCTCATACTAAGTCCACACCCACGTGGACATCAATATTTATATTCGTACCCGTATTCTATGAGTATCGAAGTACCATATTCATGCTCGTTTGTCCACATTTCTAATAAAAATTAATATATTATTTATAATTTATCATGATATTTTAAATTTTTAACAATATTAACAAAAATTCAAGGATTACATTCTTGAGTTAAGAAATAAACAAACATTTATATTAAAATGCGTACAAGTTTAATAGTGATGCATTTAATAAAATTGATAAATTAACATGTATATGTAATCATAAAAATACAAATATATAAATATTTATTGTGCAGGGTGGGTATAAGGTATTCGTACCAGTGCACATACCCGCTTATTTTCGTGGGTAATTGTTTGTGCTCATGTCCGTACCTATTTTGTGGGTTTTTACCCTACCCATTATGGATAATTTTTGCGAGTGTCCGCTGGGGATGGGTTTAATTGTCATCCCTAGGTAAAAATAAATATTGATGATGCTAGTAAAAACGACAAGCAAGCCGATTGTGGAAGTTGTTAGAATTACGATGAATTCCTGATGTTGGAATTACAATCAAATCTTGGAGAATTTTGACTCTATATTGATGAACAAGAATCAGTCTTTCTGATTGATTACTCATTTTGTTCTTCACTCTTCACTCAAGTGAATCAACCACACATTGGTTGCAAGATGATTCCGCTGCACAAAAAATTGAGAAGAAAAGAAAAGATGAATTGGGGAAGAAAAGAAAAATTAGATTTTTGGAGAAAAGAGGAAGAAGAAGAAGAAGAAGAATATTTCTGCAGAGTTTTTCTCTCTGATTTCAAACTGAAATTTTATTCAATTTTCTCTATGCAAATGCATTACAAACAATGATATGGTACCTCCTTATTTATAGGTTGAGATTGTTTGAACACCAAGCAGTCTCTAACAAACTAACTAACTCAACTAAAATACAAAATAAATGCTAAGTTCAACTTTCTGTCGAGATACTCTTCTTTTCGATAACTATATAATTTCTACATGCAGAGCATTTCGACAACAACAGACTCTGTAGAAATGATGTTTTGACACAAAGAATTATATTCTCAACACACCACCTAATTAATCATGTCTAAACTATCTACATTCATCATTGTTCTTAGTCATTTGTACACTTTGACCTACACACCTTTCGTCATGATATTTGCAATCTGATTCTCAGTTCTGCAGTGTTTCAAGTTCAGTTTCCCATTTTATACTTGCTCTCGAAGATAATGAAATATCATTTCAATGTGTTTTCTTCTTCCATGTGCTATCGGATTCTTCGCTAGATTGATAGCAGATATGATGTCAATCTTCATGATAATTTCTCCATGATCCTTCCCTGAATTTCTTCGATCAAATTCACCATCCACGTTGCTTGACATGCACAGAAGAAGCTATGTACTCTGCTTCACACGATGATAATCCTACTACTGGTTCTTTTCTTGAGCTTCAAGCAACTGGTGCACCATCTAGCATAAAAACATAACCAACTGTGGATTTTTTATCCTCATCATCACTATACCAACTTGAGTCAGTGTAACCCATTAGCTTGAATTCTTTTTCTTCATCATATGTAGGAAACAAAATGCCATAGTCGAGAGTTCCTTTGAGATACTTTAGTATCCTCTTCGTTGTTGCTAGATGTGATACCTTTGACTTCTATATGAATTTACTCACCTTCCCTACATTATATTCTAGATCAGGTCTTATGTTACAAAGGTATCTTAATGACCCAATAAGTCTTATGTACTGTGTTGGATCGACATCTTCTTCATCTGATTTTTTTGACAGTTGCAGTCTTGGTTCAACAGGTGTTGAAGTCGCATTGCAGTCTTCAATCTCAAATCTTTTGAGTATTTCATTTGCATATCTTCTTTGATGTATCATCTGGCCTCTACTACTCTTGTAGAATTTGATACCAAGGAAGGATGAAATGTTTCCCAGATCATACATTTCGAACTCGTTGCTAAGATCTCCTTTGAAGTCTTTGATCTCTTTCTTCCAGCTACCTATTATTAACAAGTCATCGACATAGAGACACAATATAAGCAATTCATTCTTGCTTATTTTTACATATACTTCATTCTCAGTTGTGCACTTCACAAATTCCTTCTCCCTTAGCAAACTATCTATCTTCTTATTCCAAGTTCTTGGAGCTTATTTGAGTCCATACATGTCTTTATGCAGCCTGTATACTTTTATTTATTGGCCTTGTTTCACAAACCCAACTAGTTGTGAAACATAAGTTTATTCATCTAAGGGACCATTCAAGAATGCACATTTCACATCCATCTGACACATATGCCAGATGTTCATGTTTTATATACCAACAATCAACCTGTTTGTTTCAATCCTAGCTACAGGTGCAAAAACTTCGTTGAAGTCTATTCCTTCTTTCTGAAGAAATCCTTTCGCTACAAGTTTTGCCTTGTGTCGAGTTACTTATCCTTTGGGATTTAACTTCACCTTGTATATCCATTTCACATTGATTGCCTTCTTTCCTTGAGTAAATTCAACAAGTGACCAAGTGTTGTTGACTTCGATAGACTTCAATTCCTCATTCATCGCTTTCATCCATGTCGATTCCTTCAATGCCTTATCTGCATTGACTGGTTCGGCATCTGCATAGAAATCATAGTGTACTAGATCACCTTCATCATTGATGATATCATCTTATATAATCACACATTCCTGCAATCTTGCAGACATGTGTCTTGTACTTAGAGGTCTGCTTGTGCTTTCTTGACTTCTAACTTCTTGTTTTTGAACTTCTCTTTCGACTTCACTTGTTGGTTATTCACATAATATTCTCACTTAATCTTTCTTTACATTTTAAGTCCAATCTCATTCCTTAAGCTCATATATGATCACGTCCATATTGATCAATACTTGCTTGTTCACAGGTTCGAACAATTTGTACCTTTACTATTTGGGTTCTGCTAGTTTTTTAATTGAACCTCTTTTATTTAAATGAAATGATTTATAATTTGAGACAATTAAAGTTGAAATGATGTTTTGAGTTTCTCTATTATGATTTTTTGAAAAAGATGTTTTATGTTAAGAAAATATATGACACCCTATCGCTGAGTTAAAATTATTCTGCATGTTTTTATAAAATAAGTATTTTGGAGTTTTGGGTGTGACAAAAACTGTATACTCTTGAATGTAAAAGACGGGCTCAAGATTTCTATAATGGTGAAAATGGAACAAGAAGTGATAAAATAGAGTTCTATGAACTCCTATTCCAGAGCTAGGCTACTAAACCAGAGATAAATCTCTCCTAACTATTTTCTAACAAACTTTCCCCATGAATTCTCTAATCCCTTTCCATCTCTTTTATAACATAATATCACATAAATATAAGGAAATATCATAACTAACTCTTATTAGACTAAGAGGGTCCTATTAGCACCATTGTCTATTTATTTGTATATTGTCATCCATGTAGATACAAAATATTTGTAGTCAGAAGTCTAAAATGCATACAATTTTTGCGTATGGTTTTTTGTATCTTGCTTCCTATTATTCGTAGGTGTTAATCATGAGGAAATGACTCAAAGATATGATATACTTGACCATGGATTCTAAATATCAATTATGCATGAATGAGTGACAATATCTTATTACTAGTTGGCTCTAAAATGTTGTAATTAAATCGTGGAAGAGTTTCCTGATAACACGTTTTAGGCTTCATAAAGTACTAAACCATTAAGGCATTAAGGCAACATTTTTCTCTCTGACTAATATGTATTTTCTTCATTATGTAAATTTATCAATGCTTTTTGATCAATGGAAACTATCATACATGATATTTCAGAAATGTAAGAATCAATTTGCATCTCTACTAGATTCCATTATTGCATAAAATTCCATAATTTTGCTTTCTTTATGGTGTTTTTTTCCTCTCTAAGTTGTGAATTACTTTTATACAAACTATAAGACAAAAGGTTCTACTGTTATCAACTGACTTGTGAATGGAACTATTGAATGCATAGTGATTTGTTTTTAGTTTGCTCAAATTCAGTGCAATGCAATGCTCCGAAGATTGTATACCATAGATAGGTATGAAGCTCAATATCTATGTGTTCTCTTACAAACAAATGTAGCTAGGCTAGCCATTTTGCCATGCTTCATTGTTTACCCTTATATTTACTATAGGCAAGAACAATACAAGAACTTGGATGAAAGAAGTTTGAAAAGTTAAGGATTAAATTCGAACGTACTCAGATTGAGCTTAAATCAGAATAGAAGTCACAGGAATCTGTTGGATTTGATTTATCCTATGGAGATGTGCAACCAACTCCTTATCCAATGTAAGCTGGTAGTTGTGAGACCTCTCACCATTGATGGTATTATGGAGGGTAATGTTTTCTTTATTGATGCAAATCAAGATAAAGATGAAGATGTTTTGTCAAGTATCTCAAAGAAGTGAACATGTTGTAACATGCCTTTCTTGTATGATACTAATGTTATCTAAATTATGTTTTCCAAACTTTGTTTTTGATGTTGGGTCATTAATTATTTCTTAAGTCATTGTCCATTCATAACAAATAAAATGGGTTTTGCATAAATATGAGGAACAAGATAACGAAGATGATAATCTTACTTTAATTATATTACATTTATTTTACCAATCATGAATGATGATATCAATAAAGATTTTCATTCATCTGAAAATGAAGAGACATAAATGTTTAAGTTTTTTTAACGGATGTTGATATTTTGATTTTGAAATTATTTTTAAATTTAAAATCATATTAAAAATTTATCAGCATACTATTATATTAAAGTTACTTACAAAGTTTATAAAATAAATTGATTTTATATTTTATTAAAAAAAATCATTAGTTGCAACAATGAGAAACCGTTGTTGTAGCTGCAAAAGTGTTGCTATAGTCTCTGAAGAAGACGTTAAACATGGGTTTACGACAATTTTAAAATGAGCAACACCTACAATCTATTGTTATATTCCCTAGTAAATCTTTCTCTAAAATATATCAATTTCAACGATTTTAAGCTGAGAATGGAGTAAAATCATTGATGTTGGGAACCGTTCTCTAATGAAACTTAAAACACTAGTTATCTACAAGGCATTTCTATTAGGTACAAAAACCGTTGTGAAAGGCTAAAGCAACACTTCGGTTTTGCACAGCCTGAAAACGACTCTCATAGATAAAGACAATGGTTTTTTTAGATTTTGCAAAAGTTATTTCACGTTGTCATAGAGGAAAATTATTGTAATGTATCCCCGTTGAATGAGATATGTCTACATCAAAACCATGTTCCTTAGCATGCCTAATAGTAAACAAATTACTAGAACGGGTCATTATGCATTAACCTATATTAGTACATGTTAGTTTGCATTAGTAAAAGTTATTTTGCATCACTAAAGTCAATGTGAATTGAACATGTATCAATATGTATTGAACCAAGTAAATATGCATTTACCTCACAACCGATTAGTTTGATCTTGATACATACAAAAATTGAATTAAAGATCTCTGACATATTGTTGGTCAATCTTTAACCACTTAAGAACCTAGATTTCCTCTAGAATTTTGGGGGAATTTTTCCGTATGTGCTTGAATGCTTCTTCATTAATTACCCTCATTTCCTTCATTTTTATTTCTCAAACGTTGACATATGATGCATTTGCAACCCTCCACAATAATTCTTTCAACTTAATTACTAAAAAAAATTCTAAAGCTGTTGTATAAATGCGTACCAAAAACAAATATGTTTGCAAAATTCAAACAATATACAAAATCAAAAAATTAGTATGCATAAAATAGTATTTCATTAATTTAGCTAACACAAAATCCTGATCCACTCATGAGAAAAATTCTTTAAATTTTGGAAAAAGACCTTGAAATTCTTCAAAATGTTAAAAATGTAACAAAAAATCAATGATGATTGTGTATTTCTTAACCTAACACCGTCTAAATCATTGGTCAACACTTCTAAAATCTAACTTCAGGAATCCTTTGTTTCACCATCTTATAATCATTTAGGTCTTTTCTAGTAGAAGTTAGGATTTGTCCACCATAATGCCCCTTTAAGAAATAACATCCAATCATATTATTGGTCTGCACTTGAAAAAATTATCTTTACACCCTTTAAAGTATATAATATATATATATATATATATATATATATATATATATATATATATATATATATATATATATAATATATATATATAATATATATATATATATATATATATTATATATATATATATATATATATATATATATATATATATATATATATATATATATATATATATATATATATATATATATTCCGTGTCGGCCAAAGACCCGAGACTTACTGCTCTACGCCGGCTAAAGATCTGGGACCCACAAACTTACTGCTTTACGCCAGCTAAAGATCCGGGACCCATTACTTCCCATCGACCAAAGGCTAAATAGCACGAGGCCCATTATCTAGGTTACTCGGACAGGTGCAAGGTATAAATACCTTCGTAAGGGGTTTTAAGGTTGTTAGTTGGGATTTCTACAAGGGAAAATACCTCGGCAAACAAGTCAAAGTTAGAGACATATTGACATTTGATGACATGTACGCAGTTTGGAGTCTCAGGCGAAAAGAAATTAAGACTTGATAGTTTTTGGGAATGTTGTGGAAACATTTCAACAGTAAATTTCTCGACAGCGTCAAGTGAGTCGAAGAAGCGGTTATTTGAGCGCGCATATATCACGTTCAAATATGGACAACTACTTTTAAGTTGCATTCTGAAATACATGTGGAGAAAATGCAAAGTGAATGGCATGCAGACTTCTACGTGGTGAAAGCTGAAGATGTTTTGAAAGCAGTTATTTCTTACTAGTATATATAGGAATTTCATTTGTAGAATTTGGTGTGTTCATTTCATTATAAGTCTCACTTCTATGAGAAAAGAGTTTTCATTGAGAGAATGTATGAACCATGAAACACCACTTTTTTACTTTAACGCAAAGTCTTTCAATTCAATTTACATTTCTTTTCCAGTTACTTTCATTCATATATTCAGTTACTTGCGAAGCCAATTTCGAAAGCTTTGAGAATCTTAGATGTGGCATAAATGGCCATACAACGATCATTTGGGGTTTGAAAAAGACCCACAAGAAACTAACAAGAAAATGTAGGCCCAAGACCCCTTAGAAGAGGTAAATTTGGGCGACGGAGCAGTAAAGAGGCTAGCGCACATCAGTGCCAAGATAGAACTAGGCATGAAGAAGGAAGTGTCATACCCCGATTTTGACCCTGAATTTTTTATTTTTATTTGGCACTTGGCCTAAAATTCATTTGCATACATTCATTCCCAAATCCATTTTCTTTTATTGATAGACATGGGTCATTATCTAGCTTCTTGATCATGGTGTTTTTTTATTATAAAATGGATTTTTATTATTTGACCTTTTTTTTTAACTTTCAATTTGATTTTAATTTCGAAATTAAGTTTAAATCCAAATTTCAATTTTATCTTAATTATTTATTTTACTAATGATTCAAACTCTAATTGATCTTAATTTCCAAATGAATGTTAGAGTTGATATCAAAGTAATTTTAATGAATTATAGATTAATTTGATTTTTAATTTGGTTTTTGCTGATTTGTTATTATTATTTAAATTGATATTTAGACTAGTCTTGGATTATTCCTAAAAGTCCATATCCATTTTATAATCAAATATCCAATAACCCAACTCTATTTTTTAATTCCATATCCAAAACCCATATCCATTTTCATTATCCATTTGGAACCAATTTAAACCATAACCATCCAAATAATTATACATTCCATACAGTCAACTACATTTTCATGCATTAATACCATACATTCAAAATAACCTATGGAACAGGGGTGAAACATAAATACATAGAAATTGCAATTACATACAACTAGTTGGTACATATGTGCCACAGAACCAGCAGAAAGATTTCAAAAAGAAACCAGCAAAAGATGATATCCTCAGCATTCTAAATTATCTTCACAAGTGTAGCTGTAATATAGAGGCATACAATAACCTAGGAGTTCTTTACAGCTGACCCTCGAAATGCCGGTCAGAACCGTCTGCTTGCAATGGATTTCATAGATGAAGGAAATGAAGGATCGCCGGCGCCGGTATTAATCTCCAATACAATCCGCCTCACACCATGAAGAAGAAGCAAAATGGTTTTAGGAGGCCTGTTATCATAAAAAAAGAACAAGAGGAATCGTAACAGAACCAAGGTCACAAGCAGCAGGAAATATCATCATTGCCGAGTTTGTCAAAGGCAAACCTGAAATGTAACCGTGTGCCAAAACTAGCCGGCAAGAGCAATAAGCATTATCTTCTGTAGTAAACCAGCGCCCTCGGAGAGGAAGAGTCAACCGAAGAAACATGTTGTGGAAAAACCAAGAAGCTGTTTTGTCGCTATCAATCCTATCAACATCAAGTTTGTTTAAAGAGGAGTCTAGTTGAGGAACTCTTAAAGAACCTTGAAACTTTTGAGACCAAAGTAGTTAGAAGCTTCATAAGAATCAAGTGTGACCCAAACGACTACCTTCAGGAAAATTCACACCAGCTGCTGCGAATAACCGGTATAAAGAAGAGCTCAGGAGTGGATGGAGAAATTCGCTTGCAAGCTTCTGGTTTCATTAAAGACATCAGCATTAATATGCTATCAGATGATAAGCTTAAGAATTGGAAGGGTACCTACAAAGAAGGGACAGCTTCGAATCCATTACCTCCTCCGGCTGCACAACCATATCAAATACTTCCTACTGCAGAGATGACCGTGTCGGCTGCTTTGAAACTGAAGGGTTCTTCTATTGAAGGCATAGAGAGTTGGCCATATGAAGCTTCTGCCTGCCAAATTAAAATCAAGAAAGATCACTTGTAATGCAAAATTATACATTGAGAGGATGCAAATAGGCCATTATCGAATCAGAGAGAGGTACTAGGAAGCTCACCGTTTGGTTATTCCATAATTAGTCTGCAAGTGAGCATTGTAACCGGCACCGTTTCTGCAGCAATTCTCGCCTCCGAGCAAAACACCCAAAGCCACGTGAAAATCAAACCAATGCCAAATCAGATCAACACTGCATATCATAAGGAAAAAAGCCTGCACCAAAGCATCAATAAGGAAAGTGCATTTCATGAAATATCCCACCAAGTTTCAATATGACACTACCAACGCATATCTCATTCGTTTCCTGTTAACATGACCAACTATAGTGCATAACTCAATGGTAGGCAAAGGCTCCCCGCATCTGTTCGATGCAAAACAATACCATGATGTCAGAAAAGAAAGTCACAATGAACCCTCCAAACCAAATTCACTGCAGTAAAAGCAAGGTAATTAGCAAGACTGTAGAAAATTCAGAAAAATGCCTGAAATGGAATTGAGACAAAGTAGAGTAAGAAAGTGCGTAGATAGTATTACCGTTTCCAGATTGTAGTATCAAATGAGTTAGACCAAAGTCTGAGCGCCTTAAAGCAACACAGAAGATACCCCTTTGGATCTCTCTGGGACAACTAAAAACCCTAACATAGTGAGTATAAGAGAGGAGGGGCGGATACAGTGAGGGCGGCCATGATTTGGAGAGAAGAAAAAAAAAACCTAAATTCGAGAGGCAACCACCACATCACCCAAAAACAACCAAACCTCCACAGATCTATCATAAAAACCCAATGCAACACTTCACTGCTCTAGGATCCACCACCTCCAACATTGAGGATTTCTCCTGCAATAACACGTACAACATAAAACAAATACAGGGGGAACTCATTTGATCATTACTTTCTCTTTCTCTCTCGATCAGAGTCTTCGCCGGAAAATGGCAATTGATTCGGAACAGGCTTGAGGTGCTTCATTCGGGTTTAGTCTCCACCGAGAATTGCGATTCCGGCGAGAACTCGTTGCTTTCGAGGTTAGTGACTTCGATAGTTGTGACTGTTAATGAGTGTCACGATCTAGGTCAGCATTGCGTCGATGTTGAGTATAGCGGGAAGCTGTTGATGCAGAGTGATTTGATCGTTGCGTTTGCGAAGCTTGATGGTCTAGCGAGGAGGCTTTTCGGAGATATACAAAACAGGGATTTCGACGAATGGGTTTGCGCTTGTTGTTTCAAAACCGAGTCTTGGTGCTTCTAAAGAGAATGAGGAGTATGTGAAGGTGATTGTTGTGGATGTGGGTGATCTTGCTCATGTGCTTGTGGGGTTTCTGGGTACTGGTGAGGTGGAAATTCAAGAGGAGAGTGACGAGGGACAAAGCATTTTTCTTGCTGGAACGTGAAAGGCCAAGTGCCTTTGCTTTGGAAAAATGAAGTACGAGAGGGTACAAGTCTGCTTTAGACATTTTGTTTTTTTTTTCAATTAATTGCATTGCCATGTGTCAGCATCCCATTTGGTCAATTTTGAATATGAAATTTTCTTTACTTACTGAATAAAAAGAGGGGATGCAGCGCCCCTTTTCATCATTTTTTTTATTATTTATTATCTTATTTATTTTATTTTAAGATTTCATTACTATTGTTTATTATTATTTTACTTTCTATTAATTAGGTTTAAGTTGTGGATTCAAGCTTTAGGCCCATGATATTTTTACACCTCCCATTGTTAATATGCATTCTTCTATAATTTTATTTGTTTATTTTTATTCCGTGTTACTATTTGTATGATTATTTATTTAGTTGATTATAGTTTAAATAATTAATTGATTTCTAAATATTAAATAGATTATCCGATTAATTGATTGTACCGAGCTTATTGCGCGGCGATCTCAAAGTTAAATTTTAATTTAACTTTCAAAAGATTTTGAACGCATAAATATTTTGCTCGACTTCTTATCAGGTGATTCATGCATGAATCCACTCTGAGTGAGTTTAGAGCTAAATTCGATTTCCTCTTGAGTTCGGTTTATTTCGGTCATGTGGGCTTACTCTTGAGTCTTCTTACAATGAGTCCTTGATAAGTATCAAGTTAGTTTTCAAAATCTCACCAACTCAAATTATTTTCAAAAACCATTTTCTTAAATAAAGTGAATATGAAGAAAAAGATTACATGAATGGAATGTCCAGTCGTAATCCCGAATATTAGGCTCAAGCTGTAAGAGCTTGCAAGCCGTTAATATTCGTCTTCTCTTTAACACTCTAATATTCAAATCATTTTTCTAAAAAATCTGAAGAAAAAGATTACCTGGATGGAATGTTCAGTCGTAATCCCGAATATTAGGCTCAAGCTGTAAGAGCTTGCAAGCCATAAATATTCGTCTTCTCTCCAAAACACCTGTAAGTATCTCAAACCATCTTCTTAATAAAGTTGGAAGAAAAAGATTACCTGGAGGGAATATCCAGTTGTAATCCCGAATATTAGGCTCAAGCTGTAAGAGCTTGCAAGCCATAAATATTCGTCTTCCCTCCAAAACATTCATAAATATCCGAATCATTTTCTTAGCAATATTGGAAAGAAATAGACTGCCTGGGTGGAATGTCCAGACGTAGTCCCGAGTATTAGACCCAAGCTGTAAGAGCTTGTAGGTCACAAGTACTCGTCTTTCAAACTTCAAAATACCTAATTCCTACCTTAATACTTTTTCAATAAAGATGGAAATGGAACATGGTGTATACCATGCACTCCTGAGGCTAGGATTCGAGATGTATATCTCGCTCATCCAAGTTCTCGCCATCACTCAAAATACCTCCAACCAATCAAACTTTTTTCTCGCCTCCGTGCGACTAATCAAAGAACCTTTTTCATAAATGAAAGATATATTGTCTTAAGTGATACAAAACAACGTTTCGGCCACGATTGTTGAGTAGAGATAAATGACGCTTTTCCGAATGTAGATTTATAAATCCGTTCGATGTGTGGTATACGTTCACTCCTCATCTGTTTTGGGTAAAACAATGTTCTCGTCGATTAATACAATATAGCTTTCGCTAAAATCGACCAACAAACAAACATTTTTCTACCCAGAACTACGTAAGCCTTGATTTCTCTTTTGAGATACGTAGGAGCAGGATTTGTAAATCTTGTCAGGCCCACTAATAAAAAAACTTAGGTTTAGTCCTTCGTCAAAAAATCCAAAAACATTATCTTCTCATCCTTTCTTTCTTTCCCACCTAATAAATTGAAAAGCCTAACATTTCAAACTAACACTAACGCACACAACTGACCTAATGGTTCCCGTTGAGTACAACAGACGTGAGGGGTGCTAATACCTTCCCCTTGCGTAATCGACTCCCGAACCCTGATATTGGTTGCGATGACCATATCTTATCCTTTTCTTTTATCTTGGGTTTTATCGATATTTCCCTTTTCCCTTTTAGGAATAAATAAAGTTCGGTGGCGACTCTGTTCAGTCAATCATTGCGAGCGTGCGATCGCGCTTCGCTTTGAAGTCGTATCCCCATTTTTTCGAGGTGCGACAGATGGCGACTCTGCTGGGGACATGGTAGTTTCCCTAAGTGAGTCAAGCCTAGTTAGGTCGTTTGTGTGCCTTTGTGTGTTTACCTATGTGGCTTTTCTTTATTGTTCTTACTATCTCTATTGTCATATTGATATGAATTTGCTATATTGGTTCGATTATGGTTTGGTACTTGGATACTCTGATTGCAAACCTTGTGGGAAAGACTTTTTACCTGAGTCTCGAGTAAAAACATAACATAGGACGAGGTTGAGTAGTGCGGGTCCGCGAGATGTATTTCTTGTTGGGTCGGTACGAGAACCTTACTTAGAGTAGATTCTTGAGAGGATGTTGTCGCTCGGCAAGTAAGTTGCCGTAAGCTTCGATATTTTCTTTAGGATCCATGACTCTGAGAACCATTTGTAGAACCTTAGTTCTTTGTCCAACTAGGAAAGATGGTTGCGTAGTGTGGGTCTGCGAGATGTATTTCTCGTTGGATCGATGCGAGAACCTCACTTAGAGTAGATTCTTTAGATGGAGTTGATGCCCGGCAAGTAAGTTGCCGCAGGTAGCAGACAGTCTAATGGATCCATGACTCTAGGAACTTTTTTTAAAAAAAACTTAGATCATACCCGGTGAGAACCTATTCTTGGAGAGCAATCTGATTCATCAGTACCTCAGACTTTTGAACCCGTGTATAAAAAAAAACAAATGTGCATGGCTTGCATTGCATTCATTCGCATTCCATTGCATTTGCATCGCATCATAATGCATGTCATTCTCCAAACAAAACAAAAAACTCATCCATCTTTTGTCCGTGAAGCAAAGTGATTCTCAACACGCGTTTAGAACAAAGAACCATGTCTCAGGAGATGATGGACGAGCTAAGGAAAAACCAAGAAGCGCTGAAGGAGGAACTTAATCTTTTGAAGAGCCAAATGAGATGGGTCTTGGAAACCCTACAAGTCTTGTTGAGAAAAGAGGGTTACCCAATATACACCGCTGCAACAAAGAGAGCTACTACCCCGCATCCATCTGGTGTCACCCCAAGTCAAGGGAAATTCTATGTGGCAACTCCTCATTTACCAGTATATGGACCTCCCTCAAGACGTCATCAGCAACATCCTCTGGCTATTCCTCCTCAAAGTCACCAAAGCCAGGTTCAGAATAAAAATCAGAATCAGAACAAGAGGAACAAGGATCACAATGACTCGATTCCGGTGCCATATAGCAAGCTCTACCCGCAACTGATCCAAAATGCTTTGGTGACACCTCGAGCTCTCACGCCTGTGTCACCATACCTACCATGGTACAATCCAAATGCAACATGTGAATTCCATAAAGGGGCATTGGGACATGACCTAGATTCTTGCTTTGCGCTAAAAGCCTTGGTACGGGGACTGATTACCAAAAAGAGCTTAGTTTTTGAAGAAGATCATCCCAAGGTCAAGTGCGAATACCATACTGGGACAATGGGGCACACCATCGAGGAATGCAAGAGTTTTAAGCTCAAGCTGCAAGGATTGATTGACATAAGGTCACCAACACTCAAGGAGGAAGGGTCAAGTACATATACCCTGATTTCTGAGCCAGGTAATGAGAAAGGGAAAGGACCCTTGAAACCCCTCAAGATCTTGTTCCACAAGGAAGATGTCAGGGATGTGGCTAACGAGCTATCATTGTTTCCTGGTAAGAGCATTGAGATACCGCCTTGGATTTCCAATGTCACGACCTATACCAATGAAAGAAAAGGAGAAGTAAGTAGTGGATCCAAGAGGGTTGCGTTCGACGATGAGACTGAAAGAAAAGAATTTGAAGATCATCATGTCAAAAAGCTGGTTGATCCCAATCTTCAAGTTTGAAGAAATCAATTCCCTAAAGCTGGCAATCATTTGGTTGTTTCAACACTTCTTTTGTAGTTTCTTTGCATGTTGGTTGTTATTTGCTTTTAAACATTGTTGTTTTATTTGAATTGGTAAGATTAATGAAATGTTTATGCATCTTTTGAATTGATCCATTCGTATTCACTCGTTTTTCATTTATGTTAAAAAACAAAAATACTCCTCTCATTCACTTTTGTTTATCAAACTGTTGTGTTAACAAAGATTGGAGGGAGGATGATGAAAACGAAACACCTGAAATTGTTGTGGTATGCTTTTGAGTAAAACCTTGTCGATGATGTAAGGTATTGTTTCAAATCCCCAAACACTGGAGTGATAAGAAGTTGATCCCTAGTCAACCACTTTGAGCCTAGAAGTTGGTGTTTATTTCGGATCTAAATCTTAACCTGGGGCAGGGTAGTTATGTTCAGATAGTTTGATCGTGCATTCGATCTTTCAAAAATCGTCCATATATACATCCTCCAATTAGGTTCAACCACATGTTATCCTTCGCGCACAGGTTGAAGTGTCGAAGAAGTTAAGAAAAGATAAAATTAGTGTTGGTTGATCCTTATCCACCAATATTGTGGCAGTCAATACCTTTAAAGAATAAAAAAGCCCACTAGGTCAAATACCACAAGATGACTTAGGCAAAAGTTAGGGCATCCCGATGGACCAAAAGCTTCAAAGAAGCGGTCCAGGCAAAATTAGGGATAAAATAAATCAGTCAAAAAGAGGTCATTAAATCCTCGACAAAAACAAAATAAGGTGACTGCCATTTCAATAAAATTCGTCTTGAATCCTCATCACACCTTCGAACCCTCTTGGAAGTCGAATGCGTGTATTGAATTAACTGAACATAGGAACTGGAGATCATCAAGAAGAAGGGGTGGGTAAAAATAAATTTTGAGCCTTATATCCTTTTGTTTCAAAAAAACCGTGAACCAGACCACGTTACAACCCTTAAAAGACCTAATTGAGGCAGGGTTTATTTTGAAAGCATACTATAACAAGTTTGTGTTAACTTGACTCCAAACGATTTTTGTAAATCATTTGATGGCACCAACTTGCATGCTGTGAATGACTTGATCACCATTGTGTTCTTATCAATGACTCGTTCACTGTATTTCACCCGTTCATATCAATAAATTTTGATTTCAAATTTTTGCATAAACACTGCATTAAAATTACCATTTTTGAATGAACAATCTTATTTGCAAGTCAACACTTAGCATCAAAGAAATGCCAAATACAGTTGAGGAACTTGATGGAGTGAAAGAAGTCTAGGCAGGGGCAAATCACTTTGAGCATCAGTTAATTCGAGCTAATCACCCTAAGGGTCATCTAGCCAAGAGTAATCTGCTTCAAGAATCAGACCGGGGCAAGCCACCTCAGAGCTCAGTAAGTCCAATCACCCTAAGGGTCATCTAGCCAAGAGTAATCTGCTTCTAGACTTAGACCGGGGCAAGCCACCTCAGAGCTCAATGAGTCCAACTATCCAAAGGAAAGTCGACCAAGAGTCTACCATTCCAACATTTGGTTAGCCAAGTTCAGACCATTACAAGTTTCAAACACTTGGGGCAAGCCATCTCGAGGTAGTCTCATGGAAAGTTGCTTCCAAACCCACTTTCAAGGTGAACATTTTCAAAGACCCAACAAACTGGGGCAAGATGAGCCACAGAGGGGCAGAACCTCTTTCTTCGTGCTTTCAAGCTGCTCAAACAAACTCTGCCATACGTCAATGACTATTGAGTTTAAGACGAGTGCCCGGAAATTATGCTAGCACGATTCATTAATCCTCCAAAAGGATCCCATTGGCAAAGCTGTGGCTATTAAACTAGATAGAATCCTCCTTTGACAACATCTATCATAAAATATTTGGTTGAGTTCTCGGTGTTGAGGAATCATGAGCTTCCATAAAAAGCCTTTACGAACTCACAGTCTGCCCAGTGTCAGCATTCTTATAATCATGATCATTCATATATCATGCATAAAAGGAAATTCAAATCATGCATAGCCGAAATGTACTTCGTGCTCATTTTGCATTGACCCAGGTCTCGTTGTCGATCCTAGATCCTTTGACCTTTGATTCCAGTTTATATTTGGTATCCTTAAACCAATATCTGGTTTTCATGGTCATTTTCAAATCCAATTGTTGTTGGCAAAATCCGTTAAAAGCTGGTTGTAGTCCATTGCTTACGGTCAGAGTCCAATTGTTGTTATTCCGGTGTCAGGTCATACTTGAACCTGCTTTGAAGAGTTTTTCCAACTTTTGTTCAATACCATTCAGGTCATATATGAACCTGTCGTTGAACCCTTATTCCGGGGTCAGGTCATACTTGAACCTGCTCTGAAGATTTTTCTCTGTTTGTTCAATACCATTCAGGTCATGTATGAACCTGTTGTTGAACCCTTATTCCGGGGTCAGGTCATACTTGAACCTGCTCTGAAGAGTTTTTCCAACTTTTGTTCAATACCATTCAGGTCATATATGAACCTGTCGTTGAACCCTTATTCCGGTGTCAGGTCATACTTGAACCTGCTCTGAAGATTTTTCTCTGTTTGTTCAATACCATTCAGGTCATGTATGAACCTGTTGTTGAACCCTTATTCCGGTGTCAGGTCATACTTGAACCTGCTCTGAAGATTTTTCTCTGTTTGTTCAATACCATTCAGGTCATGTATGAACCTGTTGTTGAACCCTTATTCCGGTGTCAGGTCATACATGAACCTGTTCTGAAGAGTTTTTCTTCTTGATATTCCTCAGCGTTGTCAGGTCATATATGAACCTGTTGTAGCATCTTTTCCTTTATTCGGTTGTATTCTAAGTGTCGTTTATCAAATCTCACTTTGAATACTCCCCAGTGTGTGTCTGATTCTCCAGCAGGACTGTTTCCCCAGCAAGTTGTTTTTTACCCCATTTGTCTGTCTCCCTGTGGATCATCAGCATTCCCCACAGATTGGTCTGTCTAGTAGCACCTCCTGTCAAGGGTCCATCATATCCCTAGCAGATGAAAAATTACAAAAAAAAAGAATCATGCATCCATGCATATCATGGCATATCATGGCATATCATATCATATCACATCATGTCATGGGGATTCAGGATCAAAATCCGGGTCTTCTCAGTATTTAATCATCTCCCACTATGATCATATGAAGAGTGTCCTGCTTCATATTCTCTAGTTGAAGATACTTAAATAGGGGCAACTGTCATACCCCGATTTTGACCCTGAATTTTTTATTTTTATTTGGCACTTGGCCTAAAATTCATTTGCATACATTCATTCCCAAATCCATTTTTTTTTATTGATAGACATGGGTCATTATCTAGCTTCTTGATCATGGTGTTTTTTTATTATAAAATGGATTTTTATTATTTGACCTTTTTTTTTAACTTTCAATTTGATTTTAATTTCGAAATTAAGTTTAAATCCAAATTTCAATTTAATCTTAATTATTTATTTTACTAATGATTCAAACTCTAATTGATCTTAATTTCCAAATGAATGTTAGAGTTGATATCAAAGTAATTTTAATGAATTATAGATTAATTTGATTTTTAATTGGTTTTTGCTGATTTGTTATTATTATTTAAATTGATATTTAGACTAGTCTTGGATTATTCCTAAAAGTCCATATCCATTTTATAATCAAATATCCAATAACCCAACTCTATTTTTTAATTCCATATCCAAAACCCATATCCATTTTCATTATCCATTTGGAACCAATTTAAACCATAACCATCCAAATAATTATACATTCCATACAGTCAACTACATTTTCATGCATTAATACCATACATTCAAAATAACCTATGGAACAGGGGTGAAACATAAATACATAGAAATTGCAATTACATACAACTAGTTGGTACATATGTGCCACAGAACCAGCAGAAAGATTTCAAAAAGAAACCAGCAAAAGATGATATCCTCAGCATTCTAAATTATCTTCACAAGTGTAGCTTTAATATAGAGGCAAACAATAACCTAGGAGTTCTTTACAGCTGACCCTCGAAATGCCGGTCAGAACCGCCTGCTTGCAATGGATTTCATAGATGAAGGAAATGAAGGATCGTCGGCGCCGGTATTAATCTCCAATACAATCCGCCTCACACCATGAAGAAGAAGCAAAATGGTTTTAGGAGGCCTGTTATCATAAAAAAAAAACAAGAGGAATCGTAACAGAACCAAGGTCACAAGCAGCAGGAAATATCATCATTGCCGAGTTTGTCAAAGGCAAACCTGAAATGTAACCGTGTGCCAAAACTAGCCGGCAAGAGCAATAAGCATTATCTTCTGTAGTAAACCAGCGCCCTCGGAGAGGAAGAGTCAACCGAAGAAACATGTTGTGGAAAAACCAAGAAGCTGTTTTGTCGCTATCAATCCTATCAACATCAAGTTTGTTTAAAGAGGAGTCTAGTTGAGGAACTCTTAAAGGACCTTGAAACTTTTGAGACCAAAGTAGTTAGAAGCTTCATAAGAATCAAGTGTGACCCAAACGACTACCTTCAGGAAAATTCACACCAGCTGCTGCGAATAACCGGTATAAAGAAGAGCTCAGGAGTGGATGGAGAAATTCGCTTGCAAGCTTCTGGTTTCATTAAAGACATCAGCATTAATATGCTATCAGATGATAAGCTTAAGAATTGGAAGGGTACCTACAAAGAAGGGACAGCTTCGAATCCATTACCTCCTCCGGCTGCACAACCATATCAAATACTTCCTACTGCAGAGATGACCGTGTCGGCTGCTTTGAAACTGAAGGGTTCTTCTATTGAAGGCATAGAGAGTTGGCCATATGAAGCTTCTGCCTGCCAAATTAAAATCAAGAAAGATCACTTGTAATGCAAAATTGTACATTGAGAGGATGCAAATAGGCCATTATCGAATCAGAGAGAGGTACTAGGAAGCTCACTGTTTGGTTATTCCATAATTAGTCTGCAAGTGAGCATTGTAACCGGCACCGTTTCTGCAGCAATTCTCGCCTCCGAGCAAAACACCCAAAGCCACGTGAAAATCAAACCAATGCCAAATCAGATCAACACTGCATATCATAAGGAAAAAAGCCTGCACCAAAGCATCAATAAGGAAAGTGCATTTCATGAAATATCCCACCAAGTTTCAATATGACACTACCAACGCATATCTCATTCGTTTCCTGTTAACATGACCAACTATAGTGCATAACTCAATGGTAGGCAAAGGCTCCCCGCATCTGTTCGATGCAAAACAACACCATGATGTCAGAAAAGAAAGTCACAATGAACCCTCCAAACCAAATTCACTGCAGTAAAAGCAAGGTAATTAGCAAGACTGTAGAAAATTCAGAAAAATGCCTGAAATGGAATTGAGACAAAGTAGAGTAAGAAAGTGCGTAGATAGTATTACCGTTTCCAGATTGTAGTATCAAATGAGTTAGACCAAAGTCTGAGCGCCTTAAAGCAACACAGAAGATACCCTTTTGGATCTCTCTGGGACAACTAAAAACCCTAACATAGTGAGTATAAGAGAGGAGGGGCGGATACAGTGAGGGCGGCCATGATTTGGAGAGAAGAAAAAAAAAACCTAAATTCGAGAGGCAACCACCACATCACCCAAAAACAACCAAACCTCCACAGATCTATCATAAAAACCCAATGCAACACTTCACTGCTCTAGGATCCACCACCTCCAACATTGAGGATTTCTCCTGCAATAACACGTACAACATAAAACAAATACAGAGGGAACTCATTTGATCATTACTTTCTCTTTCTCTCTCGATCAGAGTCTTCGCCGGAAAATGGCAACTGATTCGGAACAGGCTTGAGGTGCTTCATTCGGGTTTAGTCTCCACCGAGAATTGCGATTCCGGCGAGAACTCGTTGCTTTCGAGGTTAGTGACTTCGATAGTTGTGACTGTTAATGAGTGTCACGATCTAGGTCAGCGTTGCGTCGATGTTGCGTATAGCGGGAAGCTGTTGATGCAGAGTGATTTGATCGTTGCGTTTGCGAAGCTTGATGGTCTAGCGAGGAGGCTTTTCGGAGATATACAAAACAGGGATTTCGACGAATGGGTTTGCGCTTGTTGTTTCAAAACCGAGTCTTGGTGCTTCTAAAGAGAATGAGGAGTATGTGAAGGTGATTGTTGTGGATGTGGGTGATCTTGCTCATGTGCTTGTGGGGTTTCTGGGTTCTGGTGAGGTGGAAATTCAAGAGGAGAGTGACGAGGGACAAAGCGTTTTTCTTGCTGGAACGTGAAAGGCCAAGTGCCTTTGCTTTGGAAAAATGAAGTACGAGAGGGTACAAGTCTGCTTTAGACATTTTGTTTTTTTTTCAATTAATTGCATTGCCATGTGTCAGCATCCCATTTGGTCAATTTTGAATCTGAAATTTTCTTTACTTACTGAATAAAAAGAGGGGATGCAGCGCCCCTTTTCATCATTTTTTTATTATTTATTATCTTATTTATTTTATTTTAAGATTTCATTACTATTGTTTATTATTATTTTACTTTCTATTAATTAGGTTTAAGTTGTGGATTCAAGCTTTAGGCCCATGATATTTTTACACCTCCCATTGTTAATATGCATTCTTCTATAATTTTATTTGTTTATTTTTATTTCGTGTTACTATTTGTATGATTATTTATTTAGTTGATTATAGTTTAAATAATTAATTGATTTCTAAATATTAAATAGATTATCCGATTAATTGATTGTACCGAGCTTATTGCGCGGCGATCTCAAAGTTAAATTTTAATTTAACTTTCAAAAGATTTTGAACGCATAAATATTTTGCTCGACTTCTTATCGGGTGATTCATGCATGAATCCACTCTGAGTGAGTTTAGAGCTAAATTCGATTTCCTCTTGAGTTCGGTTTATTTCGGTCATGTGGGCTTACTCTTGAGTCTTCTTACAATGAGTCCTTGATAAGTATCAAGTTAGTTTTCAAAATCTCACCAACTCAAATTATTTTCAAAAACCATTTTCTTAAATAAAGTGAATATGAAGAAAAAGATTACCTGGATGGAATGTCCAGTCGTAATCCCGAATATTAGGCTCAAGCTGTAAGAGCTTGCAAGCCGTTAATATTCGTCTTCTCTTTAACACTCTAATATTCAAATCATTTTTCTAAAAAATCTGAAGAAAAAGATTACCTGGATGGAATGTTCAGTCGTAATCCCGAATATTAGGCTCAAGCTGTAAGAGCTTGCAAGCCATAAATATTCGTCTTCTCTCCAAAACACCTGTAAGTATCTCAAACCATCTTCTTAATAAAGTTGGAAGAAAAAGATTACCTGGAGGGAATATCCAGTTGTAATCCCGAATATTAGGCTCAAGCTGTAAGAGCTTGCAAGCCATAAATATTCGTCTTCCCTCCAAAACATTCATAAATATCCGAATCATTTTCTTAGCAATATTGGAAAGAAACAGACTGCCTGGGTGGAATGTCCAGACGTAGTCCCGAGTATTAGACCCAAGCTGTAAGAGCTTGTAGGTCACAAGTACTCGTCTTTCAAACTTCAAAATACCTAATTCCTACCTTAATACTTTTTCAATAAAGATGGAAATGGAACATGGTGTATACCATGCACTCCTGAGGCTAGGATTCGAGATGTATATCTCGCTCATCCAAGTTCTCGCCATCACTCAAAATACCTCCAACCAATCAAACTTTTTTCTCGCCTCCGTGCGACTAATCAAAGAATCTTTTTCATAAATGAAAGATATATTGTCTTAAGTGATACAAAACAACGTTTCGGCCACGATTGTTGAGTAGAGATAAATGACGCTTTTCCGAATGTAGATTTATAAATCCGTTCGATGTGTGGTATGCGTTCACTCCTCATCTGTTTTGGGTAAAACAATGTTCTCGTCGATTAATACAATATAGCTTTCGCTAAAATCGACCAACAAACAAACATTTTTCTACCCAGAACTACGTAAGCCTTGATTTCTCTTTTGAGATACGTAGGAGCAGGATTTGTAAATCTTGTCAGGCCCACTAATAAAAAAACTTAGGTTTAGTCCTTCGTCAAAAAATCCAAAAACATTATCTTCTCATCCTTTCTTTCTTTCCCACCTAATAAATTGAAAAGCCTAACATTTCAAACTAACACTAACGCACACAACTGACCTAATGGTTCCAGTTGAGTACAACGGACGTGAGGGGTGCTAATACCTTCCCCTTGCGTAATCGACTCCCGAACCCTGATAGTGGTTGCGATGACCATATCTTATCCTTTTCTTTTGTCTTGGGTTTTATCGATATTTCCCTTTTCCTTTTTAGGAATAAATAAAGTTCGGTGGCGACTCTGTTCAGTCAATCATTGCGAGCGTGCGATCGCGCTTCGGTTTGAAGTCGTATCCCCATTTTTCGAGGTGCGACAGGAAGTGATCGATTTTCTCAAAGAATTTAAAGACTGGTTTTCTTGGAACTACAATGAAATGCCCGGGATAAGTTGAGATATGGTGGAATTGAAGCTACCAATTCGGCCAGGCAAGAAGTCGGTGAAACAACTGCCAAAGAGGTTTGCACCAGAGATAATGTCGACGATCAATGAGGAGATCAAGAGGCTTATTAGAAGCAAGTTTATAAGAACGTTCATGTATGTCAAATGGTTAGATATAATTGTTTCGATTTCAAAGAAAAATGGAACTCTTAGAGTCTGCATAGATTTTAGGGATTTAAACAATGCTACACCTAAAGACGAGTACCCAAATGCTTGTGGCAGAAATGTTAGTAAATTCAGTTGCAGGCCATGAGTATCTGAGTATGCTAGATGGGTACTCGGGCTATAATCATATCTTTATAGCTGAATAATATGTACCTAAGACGGTGTTTTAATTCCCGGGTGCATTAGGAACTTATGAATGGATTATGATGACCTTTGGTCTGAAAAACGTTGGGGCGACTTACCGAAGAGTGATTAATTCTATGTTCCATGATTTCATTGATAACTTTATGCAAGTCTATCGATGATATAGTTAAAATCCTTTCCAGGAAATGGTCACTTAGGTCATCTTCGACAGTCCTTTCAAAGGATGGGGAAATATGGATTGAAAATGAATCCATTAAAATGTGCTTTTTGTGTTTGTGCAGGAGACTTCTTGGGATTCATGGTGCATAAAAAAGGCATACAGATAAATCAAAATAAGATGAAAGAAATTGTGGATCTCAAGCATCCTTCGACAAAGAAGCAACTCCGGTCTTTGATTGGGAAAATAAATTTCCTGAGAAGATTTGTCTCCAATTTAAGTGGCAAGACCCAATCCTTTTTGCCACTGCTTCGACTCAAGAAAGACATCGACTTCGTTTGGGGGAGTGAGCAGCAAGAGGATTTTGACAACATCAAAGAATATTTGATGAAGCCCCCAATTTTATTACCTCCAAGTAGAAATAGGAGCATGAAATTGTATATAGTTGTGTCATATTCGACCATAGCAAGTATGTTAGCTCAAGAGGATGATAATGGTGCCGAAAGAGCCGTTTATTACCTCAGACGAATCTCGATAGACGTAGAAACTAGGTATAACTCAATTGAAAAATAATGCTTGTGCCTATACTTCTCATGTACTAAATTGAAGCATTATATAAAACTTGTGGAAGTTTATGCCCACTCTCATTTCGATGCTATTAAGCATATGTTACTAAAGCCTATATTGTATAGTCGAATAGGAAAGTGGGCATTAGAGCTTACTGAATATTTATTGGCTTATTGTTTTTTGAAAGCAGTAAAAGGATAAATTGTCGCATATTTCATTATCGACCATTCAGTGGTCGAAACAATAGAAGAATACGTAGGAACTAGGCCTTGGAAGTGGTACTTCGACGATTCTAGACATAAAGACGGAACCATGGTACGAGTATTTATCATTTCTACAGAAAACATACCAACCAAATTCAAGTTTAAGATTGAAGGGCCATGTTATAACAATGAGGTTAAATATGAAGCTTTGATAACAAGCCTTCATATTTTATTGGATTTAGAGGCAAGAGACGTCAAAATAAAGGGAGATTCGGAGTTGGTGGTAAGACAATTGAAAAAAGAATATAAATGCATTGAATAAGATGTGATGTTATACTTTTTCAGAGCCAACTCTTTGTTGAAACCTTTTGACCATGTTTCACTCGACCACATCCCTCAACTGGAGAATCAAGAGGCAAATGACTTGGCTCAGATTGCCTCAGGATATAAAATCTCTAAAGAAAGATTGGAATATTTAGTCGAGATAAAGTAAAAGAGAAGAAAAAGCTAAGGAAATGATATTTATAGTGAAGAAGAAAAAGAATCTACAGTTTTTACACTTGACAAATGCCGTGAAGTAGGTGGCATGTGTCATTTCCTTAGAGGAAGGATCGAAACGATCTAGTGCACGTAGCCACACACTCTATGAAAGCAGAGCCAAGATGATGAAATTCATGGGATAATGGAAAACACATGTTTTCGAGGTGATGGTTGATGGAAAGGTTATGCTGATTATAATGTCAGCTCACTAGCTTAATAATGTCAAAAATTATCAAAAAAACCCTTATATCCTAGTCCGCCGAAAGAGGCCTTTAGGGGGGGGGGGATTTGTTAGTTGGGGTTTTCAACAAGGGAAAATACCTCAAGTTAGAGACATATTGACTTTTGATGACGTATACGTAGTTTGAAGTCTCAGTCGAAAATAAATTGGGACTTGGTACTTTTTGGGAATATTATGGAAACATTTTGATTGCAAAGTTCTCGACAGCATCAAGTGCGTCGAAGAAGCGGTAATTTGGGTGTGCAAATATCACGTTCAAATATGGATAACTACTTTTAAGTTACATTCTGAAAGACACGTGGAGAAAATGCAAAGTGAAGGGCATGCAGACTTCTACGTGGTGAAAGCTTAAGATGTGAATGTTGAAAGAAATTATTTCTTACTAGTATATATAAGAATTTCATTTGTAGATTAGGTGTTTTATTTCATTACAAAATCTCACTTACACTCGAAATACCAGTTCTAAGAGAAAAGATTTTTCATTAAGATAATGTATGAACCACGAAACACCATTTTTTTACTTTAATGTGAAGTCTTTCAATTCAATTTACATTTCTTGTCTAGTTACTTTCATCCATATATCACTAGCATTTTCTTTTTACTTTTGTTTTACTATAACATTTTGCTTTATCTTTGTCGATATTACATCTCTACGCTTTCTTTACAAATGTTGCGACCTATTCGAAATCATATCTTTTTCAAGGGAAACTACAAATAAAAACTTTAGCAATGTGTCCTAGGATTCACTAGTCGATCCTTCATGTAACCTTTAATTAAGAGACTACTGGTTATATACAAACTTTCAACGTAAACAAAGGTACATAATCTATAATCTCCACTTCCACTATCTTGAACCCTAAATCGATTTAGGCGTTGTAGTGCTAACCATGCAGGTACCCTCTCCCCGAGTCCACCGTATTGGAGATAACAACATCGACTAATGCACTACATTAAGATCTATCTCTCTAGTTCAAGAAGCATCGTGTCCCGACCTTCAATCCATGGCATCGTATCAATGCAATGCATCACAAGTCCTATCTCACCGTAGTTTCCATAATCATCGCCATTTTTGGTTCTGAAATCTCAGGATGTTCTAGGTTTTCCTTTCCATATTGTTATGATTAAGTTGTTACTTTCACAATTTAATGTGTATTTGACCTCATTAGTTCATTACCGTAATTATATATCATTATATATTAGCAATTGACCTTGTTGTATATACCATTTCCTTGCCGACTCCTATATTTCATTTATATTAAGTCTTCTCTTAAATGTTTGTCAACTTCAAGCTTTTTTTCCTCTCTCATACTTGTGTTCATATTTTTTCTTAACCATTTTTATGCAAGTAACCTAAATCTATACTCTTATTCCATGTATCATTATCAAATATTTTTCCCAATTTCTATGTCTCTTATTGTGGTACCTCTGCATAATATTTCTCTCATGCACATCCTTCTTTGCATATCATTCTTATCCTTTTGTTGTCATTTTTCTAAAGCTTCAAATTCCTATCATAATGTATTGCATAACTCCCTATCCCCTCTTTAAACTATTGTTTTGAAACAAAATACATCTCAATTCCCACTTATAACCCCCCATTCTTTTAAGAAGCTTAAAAGTTTGTAATTGGATTTAGAAGTGTTTTATTCATATTTACTACCATATCCACTAGCTAGTTCATTGTTGTACCCATCAATGTTAATCAAACATCTATAATTTAGTTTTGTCTCATAATTTACATCACCAACTACATTTTTTTGTCCTTGTGTACTACACTCAGAAAGACTAGGTTTTTTAGATGGTATTCCTGCTTTGCCTTTCCATTTCCATTTTCCTTTACCTTTCCTTTTGCCTTTCCTTTTTCTTTTCCTTTTTTCTTCTCATATTTACTTCTTTATCGCCATTTTAAAAATCTATTTCACTTTATAAAGTATCATTTTATCCTTGCTCATCAAAGTCGTCGTCAAGACCAAAAGCATCCTCCGAGTCTTTAAAGTGAACATACAAAGTGTTGTCTTCACTTGCATGATCTATTTTAGCATTAAAATTTTGTCCCTCATCTGTATTAACATTACAATATAGTCTCATATATATTTTAGGACTAGAATCTAGTCCCTCTTCATTAGAATTGTGGGTTCACTTCCATTAATTGTATCAAGTTTGTCTTTGTCCAAAAAAGTGGTCTATCCTACACATTTATCTTTTTTCAAAACAGTGGTCCCTCCCTCTCAATTTCCTTTTTCGATAATAGTAGTCTCTCCCTCATAGTTAACTTCATTCAATAAATGCGAACATTTTTCAAGATGAACCTCAGTGGGCCCTTGGTCAAAATATCCTTCATTATCCAACTTCACTACATTGGGTCATACAATATTATATTCAAGTAATAATGTGATTCTTCTATTATTTCGGGTTATAAGAGTTGGTGGATAACATATAAATAGACACTCTTAATCATAACTTCAATATTTTTCATCTTAGTGGTACCTAAATCATTTTTCAAAAGTGCCATCTCAATTATGTCCATGGCGTCATATAACCACAAGCTGTCTATAAATGGGTACCTTAAGTCCTTTAAACTACTTAATACTCCAATGTAGGACCCATAATCCAACTCGTAATCCCAAACACTCTCAAGACTATTGTAACCTGATTTGTAAACTCACTAAGCCATTATCATTATGTATGACACACTCAAACCGATTATCCATGTCCTAATCAAAATAAACAAAACGAGGGGGAACAAGATTCAATAAAACACAAAAATGAAAAATGGTGAAATGATACAATATTTTTGCAATTTAAAACAAAACAAACAAACCCATGGATTAATTGTGAGTGATTTGTAACATGTGTGATTTTAGTTCTCTTATCGTACTGTTGAACCAACAAAATAATGTTGCATGAGAAGACAATTCACTTGGTCGCTTGTGTTCTTCTTTAAAAACTAGGTTTCATGAAAGAAGCTTGGGTACACAATCATCAACTGAGAGAGAAATGACTTTGTATGAGTATAATAGTTGTCATAATAAAATTGAGCCTTGTCATATTGAAAATGCCAACTAGGATGACAAGTATAAATAAATATTTTTTTGATAAAATTTAACATAAATAACCAAGTTGACTAACAAATTTGTTTTTTATAGATTTAAAAGTAATGTTTATTAATTAAGTCATCAACATAAAATTATAAATTTAGTTCAAGGTGTATAACCCCAATTTTGATTAATTGATATAATTGAATTGTTTATGTATTTATTTAGTTATTAGGTATTTTAATTAAAATAAATCATGTGATTATATATGTTTTTAGGGTGTATCAGTATTGGTAGGGCATGGTAAGAATATATGTGCTTGGTAGAATAATTAACAATAACTAGAATATTAGTATTTTTAATTAATTATATTTAATATTAGAAATTGGTGGTTTTTTGTTAGAAATTATTTAGTAGTTAAAATTAGAGAGAAAATATGAGTTAGTAGAGAAATAAGGAGCAATGAGGAGAATTGGAGAATAAGTTAGGGGTAGTAAGGGAAATACCTAAATGAAATAATTAGGTTTTTATTTATAAATAGAGAAGTGTGAAAAATCGGAGAAGTTTATAGTACGTAAAAAATAGGAATTGGAGAAAGTGTGAGAAGAATAAGGCTAGGGCTTGAAGAAGGAAGAACAACCTTGGTCAATTCTAAATTTTGCAAGGAACCTTAGGTAAAGGGGAGAAAGAGCTTTAATATGAGTGTATAACATGAAAGGTTGAGATGAGAGGTCCTTACTCTCTTTAGGAGTTGTTTGATTTGTTCACAGATTGTTGTTGATGATGTTTTATTTTGAAAATTGGTGAATTGAGATGTTATTATTCAACTTTCGTATGTTGAATTACATGTATTTTATTATGTTTTTGTTCCTATGTGTTTATGTCATTGTTGGAATTGTTGAAATCATGATCATAAACATGAATTAATGAAATTAAATGGATTAAATAATGTAATTATGTGATTTAACATTTCCTAATGATGTTCTAACATGTCATATAATTTTATGGGTGTTTGAGGATGTTTGAGACTGAATTGGGTGAGTTTTAGAGGTTATGAAGAGGGAAATCGTGTTATGTATTTACGTAGGTCTGAACAATCTCGCTTAGCGAGGGTGACTTCGCTTATCGAGAGCTCACTTAACGAGCTACTGTGTTTGCTGAAGCGAGAGTGACAATGCAAGATTTATGGGTTTCTGTGAGCCTCGCTTAGCGAGTGACATGTCGCTCAGTGAGAGGTCTCCAGCGAGAGTGACAATGTAGAGTTGTTGTTTTGTGTCGATTTTCCGGTCTATTTTCCAATTCCAACGATTGTTGGTTGTTGTTTGATGGTGTTTGGTATGATAATTAACCTGTTTGAGTAATGTGTGAATATGTGTTATGGAATGTATGAATAATTGCGTGAATCTTTGTGTTTACTTACTGATAAATTGATGTTAAAATGATTTTAACATGATTAAATATTGTGTGAATTCACATTTGATGTGGTGCTGATGTTTAGAGATAATTTTGGTGATATTGCATGTTATTGAAAGTCATGCATCATGGTATACAGACCTCAAATCTAGTTTTGGTGTGCTCTGGCCCGATGATGTGGATTCATGAGCAAGTAGCTGGTTCCAGATGGGAATCAGTGAAATGTTACTTACATTGATAATAGAAATTTGGTGTGCTCTGGTCCTATGGTGGGGATTTAGGAGCGAGATGGACTTGTGTTGTCCATAATGGTACAACATGCATAAGTGTCACATTGTGTCGTGAGTGACATTTCATATATATGTGCATGTTGTTATGATTGGGTGTGAGATTATTCTGATGTTGATTGTGTATTGAATTTGTGTTATTTTGTACATTTCTCTATCTTCATATTCTTTACATTGTTTATATTGAATGTTGTTTCTCACCCATTTGCTTCATGTTGTCCACCATGGACATCTTGTAAATACTCAGGAGTGAGCGTTGTTGCTGTGTGCGAAAGGTGGCTTGTTGGAGCTACTCTCTGTTTGCTATAGTTATCACTTTATTGTTCATGAGGGGTTTTTAGTGCTCTGATTATGTAAGATCTGGGACGGGAGTTTGTCATGTTCTGATTAATGTTGATTTTGGTGTTTGGGAAGTTTAATACTTTATTGATAAGGTTACTTTGAAAGATTTTAATAGGTTGATTACGTTGCATAATTTGCAAGTATTTTGATGTGTTTATGAATGGTTGTCGTCGATGACACTTTAAATTATCGAGTAATTATTTATATATAAGTTTTGAGGTTTAAGGTGTTACATTAGTGGTATCATAGAAGGTCGGTCCATCTGGCCAGGTTTTTGTCATGTTATTTATTCCCCAGTATGCGACATGTGTGTGAAACACTATCAGTGCTTATTTGTTTTTCTAACCGCTTATCTACAGGAGCGAGATTGAAATAAGTGAGGGAGAAGCTTTTGATTTTCTGAGATGTTTCAGGTGTTGTTGGGTCCATGTTGTTTCCAGAGTTTGATGCAAGTGATGAGTTGTCTGTGTCTGCTAAGAAAGTGATGAGTTTATGAAGGACGGGGCTAAGGTGTTTATGATATTAGCTTCTATAAAGCTTGATAGCGAAACTGCAATAGGTGAATTACTCGTGGAGTGCGATTTTCCAGAACTATTTCCGAATAATATCAGTTATTTGCCCCTGGAGCGCGAAGTTGAGTTCGCTATAGACTTAGTACCTGGTACTAGCCCAATGTCGATGAATCCTTATAGGATATCTACTTTAGAGTTGAGTGAGCTGAAGAAGTAGTTGGAAGAATTGCTTAATAAGTAGTTTTTTCAACCGAGTGGTTTGCCGTGGGGAGTGTCGGTGTTGTTAGTCAAGACGAAAGATGACAACATGAGGTTGTGTGTTAACTATCGACAACTGAATAAAGTGACGATTAAGTACCCACTCTCGAGGATTGATGATCTAATAGATTAGTTGGTTGGTGCTTCGTGTTCAGTACGATCGATTTCCATTCGAGTTATCATCATATTTATGTGAAGTCTGAAGATATTCTAAAGACTGCATTCATAACGAGGTATGGTCATTATGAGTATTCAATGATGTTGTTTGGAGTTTCTAATGTGCCTGGAGTACATGAATAGAATATTCCATATGTACTTAGATTTGTTTATGGTTTTGTTCATTGATGACATCTTGAGATATTCAAAGTTTGATGAAGAACATGCAGAACATCTGAGAGTCATGTTGCAAACCTTACAAGAGAATAAGTTGTATGCAAAGTTATCAAAGTTTGAGTTCTGGTTGCGAGAAGTGAATTTCCTTGGTCACGTAATTTTTAATGGTGGTATTATTGTTGATTTATTGAAGATAGATGCAATGTTGCAATGGGAGACTCTGAAGTCTATTATAGAGATCATAAGTTTTCTTGGTTTGACTGGTTATTACAAAAGTTTTATTGAAGGATTTTCGAAGTTAGCATTTCCTTTAACTCAGTTGACTCTGAAGGATCAAGCTTATGTTTGGGATGTGCATTGTGAAGAGAGTTTTCAAGAACTCAAGAGGAAGTTGATGTATGTTACAATTTTGATATTGTCGAGTTCGAGTGAATCCTTTGTTGTGTATTGTGATGCTTCGAAGATGGGCCTAGGTGGTGTGTTGATACAAAATAGTCAGGTTGTTGCTTATGCTTCTAGACAATTAAAATTTCATGAAAGGAATTCTCCAACGCATGATCTAGACTTGGCATTCGTGGTGTTCGTGCTGAAAATCTGGAGGCATTATCTATTTGGTTTCTGATTTGAAGTGTTCATCGATCACAAGAGTTTGAAGTATCTATTCGATCAGGAAGAGTTGAATATGAGACAGAGGTGATGACTCAAATTTTTGAAGGATTATGATTTTGGCTTGAGTTACCATTTTGGTATAGTCAATGTTGTAGTTGATGTGTTGAGTAGGAAGTCGTTGCATATGTCGATGATGATGGTTCAAGAATTAAAGTTGATTGAGGAATTCAGAGACATGAGTTTGGTATGTGAAGAGACTCCTAACAGTGTGAAGTTGGACATGTTAGAGCTGACTAGTGGTATCCTTGAAGAAATCATAGTAGGTCATAAAGTTGATTTGGGATTGGTTGACTAGCTTCTGTTAATCAATCAAGGTAAATGATGTGATTTCAGAATCGATGAGAATTATGTGATGAGGTTCAGAGACAGGGTTTATGTACTAGATGTGCCAGAGATTAAGGAGATTATTCTAGAGGAAGGTCATAGAAGTAGTATGAGTATTCATCCCAGTGCCACTAAAATGTATCAGGATTTGAAGAAAATGTTTTGGTGGCCAGGAATGAAGAAGTAAGTAGCTGAATTTGTTTATGATTGTTTTACGTGTCAGAAGTCGAAGATTGAACATCAGAAGTCGTTGGGTATGATGCAACCGTTGAGCATCCCTGAATGGAAATGGGATAGTATTTCCATGGATTTTATGATGAGTTTACCAAAGACGACAAAGGGATGTGATTCTATTCGAGTTATTGTTGACACACTGACTAAATCATCTCATTTGATATTGATTAAGATCAGTTATCCATTGCAAAAGTTGGCTGAGTTGTAATATTGAGAAGATTATTAGTCTGCATGATATTCCATCGAGCTTTATTTCAGATAGAGATTTGAGGTTCATGTTGAGGTTTTGGCAAAGTTTTTAGGAAGAGTTGGGTACTAAGATGAAGTTGATTTATGCTTATCATCCGCAGAAAGACGGTCAGGCAGAGAGAATTATCCAATCGTTGGAGGATTTGTGTAAGACCCACCCCAATTTTGACCATAAGATCCCTCATGCAAGTTCATCATATTCATTGGCATTTGGATCATACCTTGGCATCCTCCTTACCCCTCTTTCATTGGGTTTATTTTAGGAGAGATTACCAAGAACCATGTGATTGTATCATACTTGTATATTATCATTTTTATTAATCAAAATACCAAAAATATGTCTTTGTATTTTCCTAACCCCTTTTGTAGGTAGGGCATGATCCCCATTGAACTATCAAGTTCACATCTAGGGTTTAAGACCCTCATGGCTAAAAGTACAATCAAGGATTGATCCAAAATGTATCAAAGCATCATATATGAGTCCCAATGATCTCTACATGTTATATTGATCAAGTATTCTTCAAGAGTTTGGAGGTGATTTGCCTTGGAAACCCTAGTTTGCCTGGGTATCTTAAGTAACTTCTCCAACAAGTTATCTCACCAATTGATCAAATTTCTCAAGGTACACTTCAAAATTCATCATCTTATGCATATATGATCTACCATGAGCCTATAAATTCAAGAGAGTTGAAGGTTAGCAAGTTGGTTGATGGTGGTTGGCCAGATGAATTCATCTGATCAAAACTGGGTCCCCCTAGACTCCATCTCCTACAACTTTCACCATATGAAAATGATTTCAAGAGAAACTCTACTCTAAATGACATTCCAAACAACTTTTATGTTGATACCTAGAGCTAGTTTTTCTTGGAAAATCATTTTCTATGTTGAAACATTATAGGTCATTTTGTCTAAACCCTAATTTGAAAGTCAACTTCCCAATGCCATAACTTGCTCAATTTTTATGATATGAAAGATTTACAAGTTTCACAATCAAATTCAAGATGTCTACTTCAACTTTTATGTTTGGAGTGATAGCTAAATAAACTTTTATGAGCATGTGATATGAGGATACATTATAGGTCGTTTTTGCCCTATACCATTGAACAAGTGATTTTCCTCAACTTCAAAAAGGCATAACTCTATCATTCTAAATCCAAATGACATGAAATGGATGACTATTTTTTGAAGGTATTTTAAATAGATACAACTTTGATGAATACACTTTTCTAATTTGGAGCTCACATAAAAAATTAAGCAAGGTTGAATATTGAGGTATATGACTTGACACTTAGAAAACTTTTCAACATGTTGAAATTTCCAAACTTCCACCTTAAAATTCACCATGATACAAGTCCCAAATGTAAAAGTGTTTAACACCAAACTTGTTCCCCATGATCTAAGCTTTCCAAAGAACCCTATTTCCTTCATTTTGGATGAGGTTTGCTAGGTCTGCGCATGGTCTTAACAGGTCTACATCATTGGAGAAAATCAAATGTCCAAAACTCTATTTCACTTTGCCTTGTCATTCAAGCATGATTTGAACTTCAGTACAGTTGCAATTGGATCATAATAGATTACTTCATGGGCTTGTACATGCCTATGCAAGCTTGTGCATCACCCTTGCCATTTTTAGCAATTTTTCAAGTGTGCAATTATCAATCCCAAATGCTATAAATACAAGGCATCTGAGCTCATTTCAAACACACATTGCACACCAGCTTTGCCCCCCAATTGAAACCCTCACAATTCAAAGGAAAACTCGAAAATAGAGTTTGAATCTTACTATTTGGAGATTCAAAAACTCCATAATCCAAAGCTTTGTACCATTGTTAAACCACTTCTATAAGCTCCTCGAGTGTGATCAAGTCAAGTTTGAAGCAAGCAAGATCCGTTTCTGCACAACATTAAAGGTAACTTTCAGAAATCTTCTTCTCTTCGATTCTCACTCAATTCTCATCAATTCTCTTGGATCTTTGATTATCTGAAGTCCTACCAATGTAGGCAAGAAGATTGAGTTGATTTGAGGTCAAATCGAAGCAACTCAGTTGACACACGTCAAAATTCAACTCCTCATATCTTTCTATATATTTGGAGTTAGTTGAAATTGAGGTCAGATCCGTGCTCCACGCCATTTTTTCTTTCAGATCATGTCCTCTTTTTTTATTTTCTTGATGGTGATGTGTGAAGCAGTCCGATGGACCTCGTCTGAGAAGGTGACCGGAGGTCCAGCGCCGGTGATGTGCTGGACAAGTTCTGAGCCATTGATCTCATTTGAAATGTTTTAATCCTGAGCGCCCAAAGTAATTACCACGTGTGTGGAATAGTTGATCAGGTGTATGGTGAAACGCGCGCTCATGTCCACTTGATCTGTTACCTCAATTAATCAGGGAGATCAAGTGGTCCACGTTTTTTTTGATTTTTTGATTTTCATTTTATTTCATTTGATTTTCATTAATTCATATTAATTTTAATATTGATCCAAAAAATATGAGAGTTTCACCAAAAAAAATTTAAATAAATTTTTATTTCATACTTTGAATTAAAATTATTTTTTGGGTCATTATTAATATTTTTCATGATTTAATTGCTTTTTTGAATATTTTTAATTGTTTAAAAATACTTTTAAGTCTCCAAAAATTCTGAATTTTTTTCTCCAAGGTCCTTCGACCTTGTTTGACCTATGATAAATCTCATGGCCATTTCTTTGGTGTTTTGATGAGATTTTAGGAATTTGACAAACCATATTTAATTTAATGCATTATTTTTAGTATTTTAAATTGAATAAATGTCAAATAATTGTGTTGAGCTATCTTGATGATTTGTATAAGTTTGATTTGTGTTATTGGGTCTTGGTAAAGGTTGATTTGACTTTGCTAGGTTAAGATCATTGGATTTAGGGGATTGATGGAATGTACATTCCATCTCCCAAAATGAATGAATGATCTTAATTTGGTAAAAGTCCTCCTTTGACCAATTTGAGTTTTGATATATTCCCCTCCCTCTTCATCTAATTCCCCTTCTTTATGCATCCATCTCATTTGGCCTATGATATCTCAAAGTCCTAAGACTAGTTGATTGAAAAACCCACATAAGTATGGATGAGATTATGCCACCTCTTTTGCATATTCTTTTTGTGTGTGGTATGTTTCATGAGCATAGTCCATCATACTATGTCTCTAACATGCATTAACACCAAAATTCTATTGCCCGACCTCAAATAGTTGTGACTTCTAGATAAGTCCAATTACAATTGCTTAACATAGCGCTAAATTTTTTACACAAAAAGACATAGCATTCTAGTTAGTGAGATTGTAAGTCTCCCCTCTTTCATGGTATTGTGTGGAAACTTGGCCTTTTTTCCTTCCTTTGGAAGATGTCTTGGTTCAAGGATCCATGCTTGTGATAAGTGGGTTGAGTGTTCTCCAAAGAATGACTTAAAATGAAAAGCAAAAGCAAAAACAATACTAACTTCTAACTCATTAACAACTAACATTTAATTTCAAGCCATTTACTTTTAATACACTTTAATTTTTTAAGCTCTATTATTTGCCAATATTCATACCATTCTAATTGTTTATATTAATGCCTTTTCACTTTGTCCACTTGGACCATATTGTGTGATATATCTTGTTTGTGTATATTTTGTTGGTTTGTGTGGTCTTTGACCATTAATGTACATAATAAGAAACAAAAAACCCTAAAAAACTATTGTGTGGACTGTTGGTTTGATCTTGGATAATTGGACTTAGAATCTAGGCAACATCCCTATGCAAAAGGACTTGATCAATGCCAACTTTCATGTAACCAAGTACTTGCAATTTGAAACTTCATCTTATACATCGTTGAATATCCATCTGAGTTCATCTGCAACATGATCATTGTAGAGTTGTTATTTTGAACCTATGACTTGTGGAATTCATCTACTACATGGGCAAATTTGAAAAAGATCGTGGAGTGGCTAAAGCTTGGATGTGGCTATCTTTATTTGATGTCTTGCTCTTCAAGTTAATATTATATGCATTGATTTTTGCTTGATTCTAATATCCAAGGGAATTTGGGGTTTCTATATGACATTCTTGTCTATTGGATTGCAGCCCATTGGTTAGATCTTTTCAACTCTTAACTTTTAAATCTATGCTTAGGATTAGTCTCTTCATCTCCTTCCCATCACTTTAATTTCAAAATCTCTCCCTCCTTTTAAAAAAAAACTTCTTTGTTTGAACTTTTTATTTTCTAAACTTAGACCCTTTGCGAATTAGAAACTTTGGCCTTATGCCATTGCATTTTCAAACTTCTTTTCTTAAATCAAACTTGTAAATAAAGTTAACTATACATGACTTAAAATTTTTAAAATCCAAAAAGAACTAACTCATTCAAACCATTTTCTAGGCCCTTGTGCCTTTCAAACTTAATTTTTGATTAAAAGCAATGCATCCACTTTGAATTTTGTATCACGAACTACGAGGTTTTGATCCTTCATTTTTATGTTGGTACATAGGCACAAGTCCGAAGGTCTTGTCAAGCACAAAAATATAATTAATTAATTCTTTTCTCATCCCCCCATTCTATTTGTTTGTAAACATCACTTTGTACAAAATACGTATGCACACAAGAAAGGACTCCCTAAGAGTACCTAGGACACTTTGGGTGCCAACACCTTCCCTCTGTGTAACCAACCCCCTTACTTGTAATCTCTGGCATTTTATTAGTTTTGATTTGAAAACTTCTTATTTTTTGGTTTTGTTCGTACTTTTCCCTTTTCCCTTGGAAAAAATAAAAGCGCGGTGGCGACTCTTGTTATTTGATGTCTTGTTTATCCATAGCTTGATGATCATGAATTTATCACTATAATTTGTTGGGGGATTATGTGCTATAACAAAGAGGTTCTTAGGATAGCTACTTGTCGTTGATTGATTCATTTACAATAACAATTTCTATTCAAGTATTGGGATTCCACCGTTCGAGGTGTTGTATGGTAGGAGGTGTAAGACATTTCTGTGTTGGTATAAATCTGGTGAGAGAGTTGTGCTTGGACCTGAGATTGTGCAACAAACTTTTGAGAAGATCAAGATGATCCAAGAGAAGATGAAAGCTTCATAGAGTTGTTAGAAGAGTTACCACGATAAGAGGAGGAAAGTACTTGATTTCCAAGAGGGAGATCATGTGTTTTTTTGAGTTACACTAGTAACTGCTATTGGTCAAGCTTTAAAGTCTCAGAAGCTCACGCCACGCTTTAGTCATCCATATCAGATCTTGCGGAAGATATGAGAGGTGGCCTATCAGATTGTCTTGCCACCTCCACTTTCTAATCTTCATGATGTGTTCCACATGTCTCGGTTGAGGAGATACATTCCAGATCTGTATCATATGATCCAGGTAGATGATGTACAAGTGAGAGAGAACCTGACTGTTGAGGTATCACCCATGTGGATAGAGGATCGGGAAGTGAAGCATATGTGTGGTAAGAAGATTGCCTTGGTGAAGGTAGTATGGGAAATAATTAGGTTTTTATTTATAAATAGAGAAGTGTAAAAATTGGGAGAAGTTTACAATACGTAAAAAATAGAAATTGAAGAAAAAGTTAGAAGAAGAAATGTTATGGCTTGAAGAAGGAAGAACAACCTTGGTCAATTTTGAAATTTGCAAGGAACCTAAGGTAGGGGGGGGGGGGGGGAGAGAAAGGGCTTTAATATGAGTGTATAGAATGAAGGGTAGAGATGAGAGGTTCTTACTCTCTTTAGGGGCTGTTTGATTTGTTTATAGATTGTTGTTGATGATGCGTGATTCTAAAAATTGGTGAATTGAGATGTTATTATTCAATTTTTGTATGCTGAATTACATGTGTTTTATTATGTTTTTGTTCATATGTGTTTATGTCATTGTTGGAGTTGTTGAAAGCATGATCTTAAACATGAATTGATGAAATTGAATGGATTAAATTATGTAGTTTTGTGATTTAACATGTCCTAATGATGTTTTAACATGTGATAAAAATTTATGGGCGTTTGGGGATGTTTGGGACTGAATTGGGTGAATTTTGGAGGTTCTGCAAAGGCAAATCGTGTTCTGTATTTTTCCAGGTCTGAACAATCTCGTTTAGCGAGGGTGACTTCGCTTAGCGAGCTACTGTGTTCGCTGAAGCGAGAGTGACAAAGTGAAACTTTTGGGTTTCTGTGAGCCTCGCTTAGCGAGTAACTGTTTCGCTCAATGAGAGTGACAGTGCAGAGTTGCTATTTTGTGTCAATTTGTTGGTCAATTTCTCGATTCCAACGACTGTTGATTGTTGTTTGGTGGTGTTCGATACGATAATTGGCCTGTTTGAGTGATGTGTGAATATATATGTTATGGAATGTATAGATAATTGTGTGACTCGTTGTGTTTACTTAATGATGAATTGATGTTAAAATAATTTTAACATGATTGAATGTTGTGTGAATTCGCATTTAATGTGGTGTTGTCGTTTGGTGATAATTTTGGTGATATTGCATGTTGTTGAAAGTCATGCATAATGGTGTATGGACTTCGATCCGATTTTGGTGTGCTCTGATCCGATAGTGTGGATTCATGAGCTAGTAGATGGTTCCGGATGGGAATCGATGAAGCGTTACTTATGGTGATAGTAGCGATTTGGTGTGCTCTGCTCCTTTGGTGGGGATTCATGAGCGAGATGGACATGTGTTGTCCATAATGGTACCACATGCATAAGTGTCATATTGTGTCGTGAGTCACATTTCATATATATTCGCATGTTGTTATGATTTGGTGTGAGATTATGGTGATGTTAATCATGTATTGAATGTGTGTTATGTTGTACGTTCTCTACCTTCACATTCTTTACACTGTTCATATTGAAAGTTGTTTCCCACCCTTTGCTTCATGTTGTCCACCATGGAATTCTTGGAGATACTCAGGAGTGAGCGTTATTGCTGTGTGTGGAAGGTGACTTGGTTGAGCTAATCTTCGTTTGCTTTAGTTATCACTTTATCGTTCATTAGTGGTTTTTAGTGTTCTCATTATGTAACATCGAGGGCGGGAGTTTGTCATGTTCTGATTAATGTTGATTTTCGTGTTAGAGAAGTTTAATACTTTATTGATGAAGTTATTTTAAAAGATTTTAATATGTTGATTCCGCTACATAATTTGCAAATATTTTGATGTGTTTACGAAGGATTGTCGTTAATAACTCCTTAAATCATGGAGTAATATTTTATATATATATTTTGGAGTTTAAGGTATTACACAAGGTCTTAAATATAATATCTTTAATTTATCATGGATCTACGTTATTTTTTTCATATCTTCAACATTTGAATATGCATCATACATAAGGTGTGTCAAAGTAAAAAAAATGTCTATTTAAAGTGTCTGACATTGTTATACAACTGTTATATAAATGTCGGACAGCGATTTAAAAAATGTCAAAACAAAAATATCTTTAGAGTACTTGTGTGAGTTATGTAATACATGGCATACGAGTGTGTCATACGGATGTCAAACCCGACACATTTCAAACAACTTGAGTAGCCTAATTCTAGAAGTGTACGAGGTGCATAGTTCACCAATTGCTGTGCAAATAGATAACCACAAACAAACTCTGATAGTTTAATGGATTGATTATCTATAATCGTCTGTCCATAAAAAATTCCAACCACTTGACGACAGGAAGAAAATAGAATCACAATTATAACAAAGTGAACAACAATAAGAATTTTAAAATCAATAACTTAATTTTGTTTTTGTTTTTTCACAAAATCAAACAAAAAATTACTAGCCTACAAACCTCAATGTTTATACTTAAAGGAATATTAAAACAAACTGTTTTCCAAACTAACCTGTCCAAAATCCCTTTAAAACTAAACTATTCTATTTCAATTAGTCCAACAAGCTAGAGTTGGTTTTGAATAAGATGTCCCTTCAATATTTTCAAAGGCTAACTCTACAGTTTTTCCTCTTTCAAACATTTATTAGACAACATTTATGGCATTTGGGCCTTCTGACTTTTAATAATGTCTGTCACAACCCAAAGTCAAAACTCAATTTGTGCTATTTTATTTGGATTGGACTTTGTATATATATAACTGTTTAGAATGAGTGAATCTCCATTCAGATTCTTCTCATCATATCATTCCAGTTCCAACTCATTAGGTGCTCTCTCAAGTTTTCTCCCTCTCATAAGTTGACTTTTCTTCACATAAGTGCTTTTGTTGTTGGAGAATGGCAGCACACAGGCTTGTGGTAGCATCACTTTTTCTCTGCTGTTTGGCTGAAATTTGTTATGGAAAGGTTCTCTTTTCTTCCTTGAAAACAACCCTTGTTGTCACTGCTTCCCCCAAACAAGGACAAGGTAAGTAACAATAAGATCATGAATCACATAGATCATGTTTAATTTTGATGAACCCTTTTCTCTTGAATTTGAATAATCTCAGAGATACGGTTAAGTCTCTCGCATCAGATAATAGGTTTACATGTTTATAAGTGAGTGCAATCCTCACCCTACAAGCTGGTTTTGTATGGATCAGTTAAGCTCAACCATGTTTCTTAACATGGTATCGGTTTCGCTATCGTGCCACCTGCTTTTAACATTTCTCAAGAAAAAATCAGAGTTTTATGCGGTTCTTGATTTTATGAATTGAGTTGATTTTTATTATGAATTTTTTTATGCAGTTTTGTCATCTGGAGTGGACAAAATCAGTGGAACATGGTCTCTAAACAAGGCTTTCCCAGCAGGAACAGACTCTTCTTACAAAACCATAAAACTGAAGTTATGTTACGCGGGGATAAGCCAAAAAGACCGCGCGTGGAGAAAGACCGTGGACGATCTCTCAAGGGACAAGACTTGCCAACACAAAATGGTAGCAATGCACTACAATGCTTCCAACAAAACCGTACAGACCTACGACTGGTTGATCGAGCGGTTCGTGCCTCAGGCCACGTACTTTGTACGCGCCTACGCGTTTGACTCCAACGACGTGGAAGTTGGTTACGGGCAAAGCACGAATGCTGATAAGAGTACTAATCTGTTTGAAATCAACGCGATCAGTGGACGCCACGCGACGCTTGATATTTGCTCTATTTGTTTCAGTGCTTTCTCGGTTTTGTCCTTGGGCGTGTTCTTCTATATCGAAAAGAGGAAGGGAAAGTCACAGAAGTAGTGATTGAATTTGAGTGACATAAGAAGGAAGCTTCATGGTAGATTGTTTTTATAATGCTTTATAGTTCTAAGTTTATGCTTTTATATCAGAATGATGAATAAATCATGAGATACATGTTTGTACCTTTCAATGCAAGTTTCTTTATCCATGTTTATTAAATAAAGCAGAAATCAATTCTACATGATCAATTCACTCAGAATCAAAATTCTAGTCACCGCAGAACCAACACAAACATAATAAGTAAGAGCAATCATTTGGTCACATCTAAGCATTATTAAAATACATATTTGTACTCTGCATTCTGTCAGTACCATAAAGTGATATTCTGTCATGATAAGCTTCAACATATCCAAATGAATCTCTACCAGGAGGACATTCCAATGCAGCTTCAAGAATTCTATGGTGTATCCCATGTGAATCAATGGAGTATCCACCTTTATGATCATGACCAGAAAAACAAACCTTCACACAACTGTATCTATGTATCAAACTCATCACCTCATCGTAATTCCACAACAATGCTTCCTTAGACGATGCGACAGGATCTAGAGGCATATGACAACAAACCACAACTTTTTGTTTCGATTTTGTTGCATCTTGAAGAACATTGTTCAACCACTCCATTTGTTCTTTTCCAACGCCTCCGTTGAACATAAGAAACCTTCTTTCAAGTCCAACTAAACCTGTTGGACTATTCTTGTCCTCATTCGGATTCTTCTCTCTGAGTAACTTCATAGCTTCCAATGTTCTCGGATGATCTCGAGGCCAACCGATGGCACTTATATCATATCCGTCAAGAAAAACAAATCTATACTCAGGCACGGGCGAAAAATCATAGTAACCATGGCCTTCAGAACTACGAATCTTCAACAACGGAAGTAACTTGTCGCGAGGTAGATTGTACAGACAGTGATTTCCAATTAAATGATGTACCTGTCCTTCGAATTTATCAAATTCGCCCGCAATTTTCTTTACAGTATTAAAAGATTGTTCTTTCGGACAAAACCCGTCAACAATATCTCCACAGTTTATCACAAATTTATGTCTATGATGATTATTCCAACTTTGAACTGCTCTTTGTAACACAAGCATGCTATGCCTATAGTAACGAGGAATGCCGAGGAATGAATAACCATCAGGAATATCAGCATATTGCACATCGGATATCAATCCGAACGAAAAGAGAGGTTGTTTTTTATCATGTACACTTTTCATCCAATTTTCAGAACCCATTGTGTTTCTATCTAATCTCCACAAGCACATCACCTATTGGAAATGCAACATGATATCTATAATGTCATCAAAATAGAACTTTCCATGCACAATCAATGAAAAAAAACATCAAAAACAGAAAACAGACAAAAACAAACGATCCTATGCTAACATAACATGACATATAAAAAACATGAGAAAGAAAGAAAGAAGGACTTACTTGTGTGGGAAGGTAGATCTGAAACGTGTTTAAGGAATTTGGTACGTTAACGTAATACAAAATTCGGAGAAGGTACTGCCACTGTCTTCTTCCTACCACGTTGCAATAGACATTGCAACCAGATCTCTTACATGGTTACGGTATTTCAACTCAAACGAAGCAACAACACGATTATTGTTTCCCTTCTTTGCCAAATTGGAACTAATTTTTGTTATAAAATTGTTTTAATATGTTATTTTTTACGAAGAAAATGCAAATTACAACTGGAATTTAACTAATATAGGCCGTTAGAAAAGCTAGGTAACAAATTCTTTGTTTTTTGTTTTGATACATGGAAAGATTAAGTTTTTTTTAAAAGACATTGAGTTTTATCTCGAGTGTAATTTTTTTATGGAAAAAGAAAAAGAAAATAAAAAACTATTTAAGAAATAAAGTCTTACTAGCTTCAGCTAAAAGATAACTGGTAATTTTTACAGGTTCCATAAACATTCCTCTCTCTAAAGTCAACATAAACATAAATATTCTCAACTGTTTTACTAGATAGTCAACATAAACATTCCTTTCTCTAAAGTATGAAATAGTTGAACTTGTTAATTCTAGAGAAAAGCTCTTTAATGTTGTGAAGAATTGCGACATAATGATGTTAAACATTAACAAACTTTGAGATAAGTTTGATAGTAGAGTTGGAGTTAAAATAACACATCAGGTCTTTGATGTCAAGTTTTTTGGCATAGGCAAACCATGATATATCGTCATCAACTTAATATGAATGATGTTGGTTAACCAATATAACTCGCAAAACCATGAACCCAAGCACCATCAGCATTTCGAATCAATTCACCAAAATCCGAGATGTTGGAATTACCGAGGCTACTGTCATCAACATTCAAAATCATATTACTACCTTTGTGTGAATTTCAGGTGATCGTTCTCGTTGGATGAGATAAATTATGATTGAGAAAACATTTAGCTAACAGATTAACATAATTCATTATGATAAGTTTCAAAGTATAGAAAGATATCACTTAATTCCTGAGACACAATTCGTTCCTAGCACACAACAACCACTAGAAAACAAGGCAAAAAGATAGAGTCATCATTGATGCATATCTAATTCAATCATATAAATTGTCCCATTGGAAGAATAATGGGTCTAAGAAGCCAATAGATTTTCAAACATGGGTAGCAAATTCGCAGTCACTCATGCAGTCTAGAGTCGTCTCAACATCCTGATTGCATCCAGGATAGAGATGTATCTGGAGCATACCACGATGACACAACATCGATCTTGTAGGAAGGGGCTTATGTAAAGTCATCCAAACAAAAAATTTCACCTTCTCAAAAGTAGGAATATGCCACATCCACTTCCAAGAGTTATTGTCTGTTGTATTTTGAATAAATTTAAGTATGTTGAGTCAGTTATAACCATCTCGAGCAGTATAAATACCAACTAAATTGTCTTTTCAGGTTAACCGACCAGACACTATAGAATTCAAACAAATGGGAAGCGCTTTTAGGCGGTCACAAACAATAGGGGAAATATTAGTATATAATGAATTGAAGTTCCAATTCTAATCCAAGTAAACTTCATTCACTCGTGTAACACCCTTCTAAAATACCCCAAAAATTAATTAAAATAATAAACATATAATCAGAGTAATAGTGCACCAAGGGTGTCACACACAAACATTCCACACCATTTAAACAATATAACAATCATGCTCTTTTATTTAATTTAAATATAAAGTATTTGCACAATTACGCAGCGGATAGAGATCAACTCAATCATGCAAAACATGTAACATCACATGTAATTTAGTTCAACAACAACAACAATAATAATCAAAGTGTTCCCGCCCGATGTTACATCTATCAGAGCATGACCCACTAGGGAGACTACACTAGACTCCAAGCATTTGCTTCTACTCAACTCATTTCTCGTTACCTGAAAAATAGTTGTAAGGGTGAGTTCCTCAATCAATATAATAAGCATTATAAAACAACATGTAATGCCAAGTAATTAACACATCAATCACCCTAATTGCAATACACATTCAGTAATAGCTCATTGGCTTAAACATCATACTCAACATCAATATACAATACCAGTATAATCTCAATTCATACTTAACAACACACAACACACGTATAATATTGGAACACATCCATTCATATTATACGCCATACATATTTTTATGCAATGAGACTCTACACATGCGGTACCGACTATTCTTGAACATATAGTTCAAGCTCACCGATCCCTCCAGATACGGCTACTAAGCTCACTAGTCCCACTCATTTGAGACCTAGTGACTCACTCACTAATTCCTCACCATGGGAATTAGCTACAGCCCCGAAGGCTAGACTATGCACACTAATCATCTAGTATGCAAACATCAACAACAACCCACAATGGTTCACTCACTAATTCCTCACTATGGGAATTAGCTACAGCCCCGAGGCTATGCCATGCATGCTAATCATCTAGCAATGCAACATCAATAATAATTCAAGAATAAACATATGCTCACACTCTGAGCCATACAACAGTCCATTCACACATACATGCATAATATATACATTCACAGCATCATGTACATCATTATACATCATCAATCTTTCATCACATAAGCATGTCAGATTATGCCAAACAACAACCACAATATTAGTACATTTCAATATTGCATATACTGCTCAAAACAGCGGGAATTTATCCCTATTACACCATAGGCAACATAGGCCAACCCTCAATTAGGTACACCACATTTAACAACAATAATTTTTCACTCTGCAAAAGTGTTAACCGGTTAACGCCCTGGATTAACCGGTTAACGCAGGCAAAACTCACTTTCTGGCAAAACGCAACAGCGTTAACCGGTTAACGCCCTGGGTTAACCGGTTAACGCAGGCAAAAACTCAATATTTTCACATTTCAATACAGTGTTAACCGGTTAACACCCTGGGTTAACCGGTTAACGCAGACCAAACAACAATTCCTGCGCTAACACACGGCAGAATGCAGAATTCCGCCGTTGGAGGACTTCCGGACCTCCGATTCCGATTCCGTAAAAAGCTATACGATCGGGAAAACATTACTCACACAAATACCGATTTAATTTCAACTTTCAGCACAGTTCATCCCACAACATTTCAACATTTACAAATCCCAATTAGGGTCAAATTAACGGCTTATCACTACCCATGACATATTATCCCAAAATACCCATTAATCGACGATAAACCCCCCCTTACCTTAACAATCCGGCGAATCTTTGAGCTTCAAGCCTTTCCGTTCTTCAACCTTTGCTCTTCAGCTCCTTTCTCCTCTTCTCTGCCCTTTTCCCTTTTCACGATTTTCTCTGTTTTCACGTGAAATGTTTTTACTCCCAATGGGACTTTTTCCTTAATTCCAACTTATATATATTTTCCAAATAATAATTATTATTCCAAAATAATAATAATTTAAAAAAAATAATAATAATAATAAAATTTCCAATTATTTAATTAAATTAATAATTAAATTATTAACTCAATTCAAATAATTATTTTATTATTATCGGGGTGTTACAACTCTCCCCCACTAAAAGAGTTTTCGTCCTCGAAAACATACCTCAAGCGAACAACTCTGGATAAGACTCCTTCATCTTACTCTCCAGTTCCCAAGTCACGTTGCCACCTGCTGGTCCTCCCCAAGCTACCTTCACCAAGGCAATCTCTTTACCCCGCAACTGCTTCAACTCTCGATCCTCGATCCTCATAGGTGATGTTTCAACAGTCAGGTTATCTCTCACCTGTACATCATCTATTTGGACTACATGCGACGGATCATGAATGTACCTCCTCAACTGAGACACATGAAAAACTTCATGCAAATTCGCAAGCGACGGCGGTAAGGCGATACGATAGGCTACTTCTCCTATCCTCTCCAAAATCTGATAAGGACCAATAAATCGAGGTGTCAACTTCTTCGACTTCAAAGCTCGACCAACACCAGTTATCGGAGTGACGCGAAGAAACACATGATCTCCCTCTTGGAACTCAAGTGACTTCCTCCTCTTATCGTGATAACTCTTCTGACGACTCTGAGCAATTCTCATCTTCTCCTGAATCATCTTAATCTTTTCCGTAGTTTGTTGAACAATCTCCGGTCCAACCACAGCACTCTCACCGGACTCATACCAACATAAAGGTGTCCGACATCTCCTACCATACAAAGCTTCAAACGGTGCCATACCAATGCTCGAATGAAAACTATTGTTGTAGGTGAACTCAATCAAAGGCAAATAACAATCCCAAGCACCTCCTTTTTCTAAAACACAAGCTCTCAAAAGATCCTCCAGTGACTGAATCGTCCTCTCAGTCTGACCATCAGTCTGCGGGTGATATGCAGAACTCAATCTCAGTTTAGTTCCCAAAGCCTTCTGCAAACCCTCCCAGAACTTCGATGTAAATCTAGGATCTCTGTCCGAAACAATACTCGACGGAATACCATGCAAGCTTACAATCTTCTCAATATACAACTCGGCTAATCTCTCTAACGGATAATCCATTCTGATCGAAATGAAATGAGCCGACTTCGTCAATCTGTCCACGATCACCCAAATGGCTTCAAAATTCTTACTTGTCCTCGGTAAACCAGAAACAAAATCCATACTGATACTGTCCCACTTCCACTCTGGAATAGCCAACGGTTGCATTAGTCCAGACGGCTTCTGATGCTCAATCTTTGACTTCTGACAGGTCAAACAAGAATAAACAAAACTCGCAATTTCTCTTTTCATTCCCGGCCACCAAAATAACTTCTTCAAATCATGATACATCTTCGTAGCTCCAGGATGAATACTTAAGCCACTACGATGTCCCTCCTCAAGAATACTCTTCTTAAGCTCAATAACATTCGGAATACACACCCGACTACCAAATTTCAAAACACCATTCTCATCAACTCTGAATTCACCACCTCGACCTTGATTCACTAAAGTCAACTTATCAACCAAAAGCATATCGGATTTCTGACCCTCTCTGATCTCCTCCAGAATACCACTCGTTAACTTCAACATTCCCAATTTAACACTGTTGTGAGTACTCTCACACACCAAACTCAAGTCTCTAAACTGCTCAATTAAATCCAATTCCTTAACCATTAACATAGACATATGTAATGATTTCCGACTCAATGCATCAGCCACTACATTTGCTTTACCCGGATGGTAATTCAAACCAAAATCATAATCCTTCAGAAACTCTAACCATCTCCTCTGTCTCATATTCAGCTCTTTCTGATCAAACAAATACTTTAAACTCTTATGGTCACTGAAAACCTCAAATCTTGATCCATACAAGTAATGCCTCCACAACTTCAAACAAACACTACAGCTGCCAACTCTAAATCGTGCGTCGGATAGTTCCTTTCATGAACCCTCAGCTGTCTCGAAGCATAAGCTATAACCTGCTTATTCTGCATCAACACACCACCCAAACCCAACAATGAAGCATCACAGTAAACTTCAAATGGTTCCGACGAACTCGGTAACGTCAAAATAGGAGCAGTAGTCAACCTTCTCTTTAACTCTTGGAAACCTTCTTCACATTTTGAGTCCCAAACAAACGCTTGCCCCTTTCTAGTCAACATCGTCAACGGTAACGCCAACTTAGAAAATCCCTCAATGAACTTCCTATAATAACCAGCCAAACCAAGGAAACTTCGAATCTCAGCAACAGACTTCGGGGCTTCCCACTTAGATACCGCTTCTATCTTAGAAGGATCAACAGCAACACCACCTCTTGAAATCACATGACCAAGAAAACTAACTTCTTCTAACCAAAATTCACACTTAGACAGTTTAGCAAATAACTGCTTTTCTCGCAGCACTCCTAAAACCACTCTCAAATGCTCAGCATGCTCTTCTTCAGATTTCGAATACACCAAAATGTCATCAATAAACACCACAACAAACTGATCCAAGTACGGATGGAAAATCCTATTCATGTACTCCATAAATACTCCAGGCGCATTAGTCACACCAAAAGGCATTACAGAATACTCATAATGTCCATACCTCGTTCTGAAAGCAGTCTTCTGAATATCCTCAGTTTTCACACGTATCTGATGATACCCAGATCTCAAATCTATCTTGCTGAACACACTCGCACCAACCAACTGATCCATCAAATCATCAATCCTCGGCAAAGGATACCGATTCTTGATCGTCACTTTATTCAGTTGCCTGTAGTCCACACACAACCTCATAGTACCTTCCTTCTTCTTAACCAACAACACTGGTGCACCCCACGGTGACACACTTGGACGAATAAACTTCTTATCCAACAAATCTTCCAACTGACTTTTCAATTCAGCTAACTCAACAGCAGACATACGGTACGGAGCCATCGATATCGGTCTAGTACCAGGTACCAATTCAATCGAGAACTCAACTTCACGCTCTGGCGGTAACTCATTCACTTCTTCCGGAAACACATCAGGAAAGTCACACACCACTGCTAGATCACGGATCACCAGTTTATCTTTAGCCTCTAAAGTTGCCAACAGCATAAACAACTCTGCCCCATCTGCCACTTCCTCATTCACCTGCCTGGCTGATAGAAACAGACTCTGCCCTTCCTCAATCTCAGGAAATATCACCGTCTTATCAAAACAGTTGATATAAACTCGGTTAAACACCAACCAGTTCATACCCAAGATAACGTCAATCTGCACTAATGGAAGACACACAAGGTCTATCCCAAAATCTCTACCAAAAATATTCAAAGGACAACTCAAACAAACCGAAGTAGTAGTCACTGAACCCTTTGCAGGAGTATCAATCACCATACTTCCACGCATCTCAGATATCTCTAACTTAAGCTTCACAGCACAATCCACAGATATAAAAGAATGAGTAGCACCTTGTCAATAATAGCTATAAGAGGAAAGCCATTAATATAACACGTACCTCTGATCAAACGATCATCTGCAGAAGTCTCAGAACCTGATAGAGCAAAAACCTTGCCTCCTGACTGATTCTCCTTCTTCGGCTTAGGACACTGGGGACTGATATGACCCAACTCTCCACAGTTGAAACAAGTTACAGTCTTCAATCGGCACTCTACAGCCAAGTGACCACCTTTCCCACACTTGAAACACTTCATCTCAGCACTGGTACACTCATGAACACGATGTCCAGCCCGACCACATCTATAACACTTAGCAGGAGCACTAGAGTCTCCCCCACTAGGCCTCTTCATCCCACTCTGCTTCTGAAAACCTTTGCCAGCTGCATACGGTTTTCCACGATCCATCTGATTCTTACCCTTCCTATCAATCCTCTGCTGATAGCTCTCTGCTCTAGCCTTGGAATCCTGTTCAAAAATTCTGCAACAGTCAACCAAGTCAGAAAACACCCTGATCCTCTGATATCCAATAGCTTGTTTGATCTCAGGACGCAAGCCGTTCTCAAACTTCACACATTTCGAAAATTCTCCAGCAGCCTCATTATAGGGAGTATAGTACTTTGACAACTCGGTGAACTTCGCAGCATACTCAGTAACCGACCTGTTACCCTGCTTCAATTCCAAAAACTCTATCTCTTTCTTTCCTCTGACATCTTCTGGAAAATACTTTCTCAGGAACCTTTCCCTGAACACAGCCCAAGTGATCTCAGTATTCCCAGCAGATTCCAACTCAGTGCGGGTAGCAACCCACCAATCATCAGCTTCCTCTGACAGCATATGTGTACCGAACCTGACCTTCTGGTTATCAGCACACTCAGTTACTCTGAAGATCCTCTCGATCTCCTTCAACCACTTCTGAGCACCATCTGGATCGTATGCTCCCTTGAACATTGGAGGATTGTTCTTCTGGAACTCACTCAGTTGACGAGCAGCTCCCATTCCTACAACATTTGGATTCCCTCCAAGTACTCCAGCCAGCATACCCAGAGCCTCAGCAATCGCAGCATCATCTCTGCCTCTTCCAGCCATCTCTATTCTTAAAACCCAACAAACTAAAACAATAAGTACTGATAGGGTTACACAACACCTATCCCGTACAGGGAAAACAGAATAATTACGACTCGACACGACCGACGATGCTCTGATACCACTAATGTAACACCCTTCTAAAATACCCCAAAAATTAATTAAAATAATAAACATATAATCAGAGTAATAGTGCACCAAGGGTGTCACACACAAACATTCCACACCATTTAAACAATATAACAATCATGCTCTTTTATTTAATTTAAATATAAAGTATTTGCACAATTACGCAGCGGATAGAGATCAACTCAATCATGCAAAACATGTAACATCACATGTAATTTAGTTCAACAACAACAACAATAATAATCAAAGTGTTCCCGCCCGATGTTACATCTATCAGAGCATGACCCACTAGGGAGACTACACTAGACTCCAAGCATTTGCTTCTACTCAACTCATTTCTCGTTACCTGAAAAATAGTTGTAAGGGTGAGTTCCTCAATCAATATAATAAGCATTATAAACAACATGTAATGCCAAGTAATTAACACATCAATCACCCTAATTGCAATACACATTCAGTAATAGCTCATTGGCTTAAACATCATACTCAACATCAATATACAATACCAGTATAATCTCAATTCATACTTAACAACAACACAACACACGTATAATATTGGAACACATCCATTCATATTATACGCCATACATATTTTTATGCAATGAGACTCTACACATGCGGTACCGACTATTCTTGAACATATAGTTCAAGCTCACCGATCCCTCCAGATACGGCTACTAAGCTCACTAGTCCCACTCATTTGAGACCTAGTGACTCACTCACTAATTCCTCACCATGGGAATTAGCTACAGCCCCGAAGGCTAGACTATGCACACTAATCATCTAGTATGCAAACATCAACAACAAACCCACAATGGTTCACTCACTAATTCCTCACTATGGGAATTAGCTACAGCCCCGAAGGCTATGCCATGCATGCTAATCATCTAGCAATGCAACATCAATAATAATTCAAGAATAAACATATGCTCACACTCTGAGCCATACAACAGTCCATTCACACATACATGCATAATATATACATTCACAGCATCATGTACATCATTATACATCATCAATCTTTCATCACATAAGCATGTCAGATTATGCCAAACAACAACCACAATATTAGTACATTTCAATATTGCATATACTGCTCAAAACAGCGGGAATTTATCCCTATTACACCATAGGCAACATAGGCCAACCCTCAATTAGGTACACCACATTTAACAACAATAATTTTTCACTCTGCAAAAGTGTTAACCGGTTAACGCCCTGGGTTAACCGGTTAACGCAGGCAAAACTCACTTTCTGGCAAAACGCAACAGCGTTAACCGGTTAACGCCCTGGGTTAACCGGTTAACGCAGGCAAAAACTCAATATTTTCACATTTCAATACAGTGTTAACCGGTTAACACCCTGGGTTAACCGGTTAACGCAGACCAAACAACAATTCCTTCCTGCGCTAACACACGGCAGAATGCAGAATTCCGCCGTTGGAGGACTTCCGGACCTCCGATTCCGATTCCGTAAAAAGCTATACGATCGGGAAAACATTACTCACACAAATACCGATTTAATTTCAACTTTCAGCACAGTTCATCCCACAACATTTCAACATTTACAAATCCCAATTAGGGTCAAATTAACGGCTTATCACTACCCATGACATATTATCCCAAAATACCCATTAATCGACGATAAACCCCCCCTTACCTTAACAATCCGGCGAATCTTTGAGCTTCAAGCCTTTCCGTTCTTCAACCTTTGCTCTTCAGCTCCTTTCTCCTCTTCTCTGCCCTTTTCCCTTTTCACGATTTTCTCTGTTTTCACGTGAAATGTTTTTACTCCCAATGGGACTTTTTCCTTAATTCCAACTTATATATATTTTCCAAATAATAATTATTATTCCAAAATAATAATAATTTAAAAAAAATAATAATAATAATAAAATTTCCAATTATTTAATTAAATTATTAACTCAATTCAAATAATTATTTTATTATTATCGGGGTGTTACAACTCGCATTTTTAGATCATGGATATCCACATAGAGAACTTACTCCGTTAATTTCTCTACCCCGACAAATTGAAAAACCAGAAAGAGGAGTTCACATTCCCCGATCTAAATTCAAAGTCATCTTTAAGAGCAAAGAGAGCTTTCATAATTGTATTCTAAGTAATTGATCCTGATTTCTTTTGCATATTAAGGAATGTTTTCTTAGTAATGTACTTATGCTTCAAAACTTGGACCAATATGAAATCACAAACTCAGTGGAGACTCCGATCTAGCTTACTCAACATAGAAGAATTTGTCTTTCTTGCTTTCCGGATCCCAAGATCACTCAGCCTTTTGGGTTTATTGATTTTATTTCAGCCAACAAGATGCACATCGGAGTTTGAAATAGCTTTCCACAAAACATTCATAGTCATCCTATCAATAAAATCACAAATTGGTTGAGGTAGTCAAGCCACTTGCATATAATAATTTGGGAAAGAGTTCAGGACAGACCTAACCAGAGTCAAACGACTACCCTTATTTAACGATTTATGTTGCCAAGATGCTAACCCCTGACTGGTTTTGTCCTCTAAAACTCAAAGTCCTTGCATTGAAGACAAGTAAGAGTTTGCTTGATACCTATGTTGGAGACAATTAAATTCATTTTACTCCTCTTAGTGCTAGCGTAGAAGAACATTTTTTTTATTTTGAAAAATCACTTTAAGTCCATAAAACATGGAAAAACAATTCAAGACATCAGAAGTGATCCCTTCATAGGAGTTAGAAACCTTCACAAAAATAAGAACATCATCAACAAAAAATAAATGTGATAGAGTGATGATGTTGAGGATGGAAATCCACAGTTGAATACATGTTCATATTAGGTGGTGCACTAGTTGCTTGGAGTTCAAGAAAGGAACCTGTTGTAGCATTACCATCATATGAGGTTGAATACATAAGTGCCTCTTTATGTGCATGCCAAGCAACATGGATGGTGAATTTGATCGAAGAAATTACACAAAAGAATCATTGAGCAATGACCATGAAGATCGACAACATGTATGTTATCAACCTGGCGAAGAATCCCATAACACATGGAAGAAGTAAGCACATCAAAACGAGATTTCATTATCTAAGAGAACAAGTAGCAAATGGAAGGTTGAGCCTGAAACACTGCAGATCAGAGAATCAGATTGCTCACATAATGATGAAGGATATGCAAGTCGAATTATTCAAGAGATTGAGAACAATGGTGAATGTAGATAGCTTAGACACAAGGAATTAAGTGGTGTGTTAAATATGTAATTATTTGTGTTAATTAAGATTGTATTTGATAGTGTCAAAGTCTGTATGAAGTTGTCGAAGAAGTTTACTTCGATAGAGTCTAAGAATGTGTATATTCAACAAAGTTAAATCAATTAGAATTCGACAGAGTTGAATTTAATATTTTCGTGTAACATTTGAGATAGTTATTCTGAGATTACTTGGAGTGTAAGTTATCTCATTATAAATAGAAGGAGACTCTTTGTAGTTATATATAACCCATCACTATGTAATCACTTTAATATACAATTCAATGTAGTTGCACAATGCAATACATTATTCTTCTTCCTCCAAAATTTTGAATTCTCTTAAACCTGAATTTATCTTTTCTTTTCATTTCTTCAAATCTAAGTGAAAAGTAGAATCATCTTGAAACCAAGGCGTAGTTGATTCACTCTAAAAAAGGGTGAAGAATAAGATGCACGACCGATCAAAAAGATTGATTCTTGTTCATCAGGATTGATTCTGATTATCTCCAAGATTGAAGTTTAATTCTAATAAAACATTGTAAAGGGGTGGTTATCCAATAAGATAAAGCGAAACAAAAATTCGATATGTTATACTGAAGCCATTTCCACGACACAGTTTTAATATCTTCTGCAACCTTGATTAAATCCACCTCTAGTTCAAGTTATATGTGTTATTGAAGCACACTCAGCTGAGGTGTTCAAAATCGAACCAGCCCAATAGAAAACCGTAAACTAAACCAAATCAAACTGAAAAAATGCAGAAAAAAATTGTATTTGGTTCAGATGCATTTGGGTCACTTTTTTAAAAAATTGTATGGTTCGGTTCGGTTTGCAGTTTTTATTTCAAACCAAACCAAACCGCATTATGTTACAATCCAAACTTCACTTAACACACATCCGACCAAAATCCAAACCTATTACGGCCTAGCCTTATGATTACGGACGATTTTCTCTTCCTCACACTTAGATTTCAATTTCAGCATTCTAAAATCTCTCTTAGCAGTATCGCGCCTTCTTCGTCATGTACAACTCTCCTCTTCTTCTATAATCTCTCCTCTCTTATATTTTTTCATTTTTATCTTCTCATTTGTATGCTATTTTTCTCTCTTCCAATTTTATTTTTATCGTACCTCTTCTTCTGTAATCTCTTCTCTCTTTTGTTCTTTCATTTTCATCTTCACTAATCTTTCGTCTCCTTTTTTTTTCTCTTCATTATAATGTTTTTGACATTGTATTATGCAAATTTTTTATATATATTATTCCATTTTTGTCTAATCTGATTTTTATATATTAAATGGGAAGTTGTTGTCCAAATATGATGAATTTTGTTATTATATGGTAATGTATGAATGACTAAACACAAAGTTATGTTGTCATTTATATAGTATGTATGACTCAATAATTTTTTTGTAAACAATCAAATCAACCAAACCAAATCAAAGCGCGTTTGTTTGACTTTATTCGATTTTATTTCTAAAATTCAACCAAACCAAACCAAACTGTATGTTTTTTACTCTTGCGATTCATATGACTTTTAGCGTCAAAACTGATCAAATCGCACCGCAAACACCAGTACCCCAACTTCACACACTTTGTACAAATGAGCTACAATGAAAGGAGACCGCCAACTCCACTTGTTGTCTACCTAGTACATAATATAGAAGAATACTCCATCTGGTCTTAAATATAAGCAACAAAAAAAGCAATAGTCTTAAATATAAGTAAAAGTTACCTACATTTATTACATTCAATGTCATTATTTCAAACATATCCCTATTTTTTTTCACATTTCTATGTTTTTAACCGATTTACAAAATAAAAGTAGGGGTAAAATTAGAAAAAATATAAAATTTAGATGCATTTAGACTCTCTTTTTTAAAGTGTGAGCTTTTTTATAAAGTTGTATATATATGAGACCAGAAGAAGTAGTGTGAATTAAATGTGTGTTTTGCCTCCTCCGTCTCAGTTTCGGATATTAGTTTTCCAAGCCATATTTATTAAATAATAAAATTAACAACATACTATATTTATTATATTTAATATAGCAATAATAATTATTAAATAATAAAATAAAATCATATTAAAGTTATATTTTTTATTAGAAAATATTAAAATTTATAAAATATAATTAAGCAATAAATAAATAAATAAATAAGTATGTGCTTATAAAAAAAATTAAAAATTTGTTTTTTACTAACATGATGAATTCGAGGGCGTATACAACATCTCCTCCCACATCTTTGTTGAATATCAAAAAAGGATTTTTTTTAATGCACTCTGTATATTTCTTAGGCACTACGAAAAATTATAAAAATATTCCTTAGTATTCAGAGATGCATCTCCAGACGCAATTAATACACACCCAACGTCGGTCATTCTGAGTGACGTCCTATAAGTTGTTCTTTTTTAATTCGAAGATGCATCTTCAGAATATTTCAAGAAAATATATATCCATGATTGATCCGCTCAGTGGAAATTCTGGAGAGATATCTCCAGAAGTTTGGATGGGATTTTAAAATGTTTTGTCACCTTAGCATATCAGATTTTTCTGGAGATACATCTCCGAAATAATCTGATAAAACATACAGCTGCATGATCACACAACCATTGTTGTTTTTGTTTATAAACCTTACCAAAAACCCTTCCATTCTCAATCCATATTTTCACTCCAAATCTCCAACCTTGTGGTTCATCACACCAAAGGGAGAAAAAGAATTTAGAAAAATTTCAGGTAAAGATCATTTATTTCAAGTTGAATTGCTCACGTTAATCCTGTTTTTAGTCTGATAAAATGAGCGTTTTTTTCTGGAAATGTATTTCAGGAACGTATATGAACTTTTTTGGAAATGCATTTCTGGTATCAGTTTGTGTTCATTTTTCCAACTCTGTTTTCAGCAGTAGCGTTTATTAACTATTTTATGATAATTGTTTTCATTAGATATGGTGCACCCCGATATTTTCCTCCAACAAGTTGTGTCTCCGAATGTCAAATGTGTTTCTGTGAAGGCGGTAGATGCTGGTAACCAATTTTAAAATGAGCAAGAGTTTAAATATCATGATCAAATGCTTCAATGGATTCATATAGAGGCCTCCAAACAGGGATTTGGTGTGGTTATCGGAAGGTCCGATAATGGTTCAGATAGAAGATGTGCTTTTGTGACAACGATGTGCGAAAGAAGCGGGAAATATAGAACTCCCACCGAAATTTTGAAAGAGACAATATCGATTCAAGAAAATATGAGTGTCTCTTTAAGGTGCGTGGTTACATGTTGGTAGACAAAAACTGGAGATTTAATGTCATATGTGGTTTGCATAACCAAGATTTGTGTGAAAAGTTAGTTGGCTATCTAATTGTGTGTCGACTCATGTCGGAAGAGAAAGAATGCGTTGTTGATATGACATTGAATTTGGTTTAACCGAAAAATATACTTACAACATTGAAACGGAAAAAACCCTAAAATATATCAAATATCAAGCAATTGTATAATATTTGGTACCAAATTAACAAGGCGCATAGGGGGGATAGAACTGAAATACAACAACTCTTGAAATTGTTGGATTGATAACAGTTACGTGTCTAGGTATTGAACGTGCGAGGATGAAGTTACCATTAGAGATATATTTTGGATTCATCTTGATTCCATATAGTTATTCAACATGTTTCCTAAGGTGCTCATACTTGATTCAACGTACAAGACCAACAAGTATAGACTTCTATTGTTGGAAATGGTTGGTATTACCTCAACTAAGAAGACATGTTCTGTTAGGTTTGTATTTCTAGAGAGCAAGAAAGAGGAGAATGTTAATTGGGTCTTATATGTGTGTTAGGAAATATTGAAGGACTAAGTTTAAATGCCTAAAGTCATAGTTACCGACCACGACACCGCCTTGATGATTTCGGTTGCAAAGGTGTTTCCTACTTCTTATGCATTACTTTGTAAGTATCACATAACAAAGAATATGAGAAGTCGGGTTAAACCTGTGGTTGAGACGAAATAGACAGAGTCTGGAGATGGCAAATGGTGAAGGCGGGTATAGTTGTGGAAAAAATAATGGATGCATTGAATCGTATAGTAAATTCTTCCACAAAAGAATTATATGCCGATTTCGTTATGCATTTCAGGAAAGTGTGTGAAAAATATCCTTATTTGTTGAAATATGTTGAGAGCGTAATTCTTGACCATGTGAAGCAGAAGATTGTTTGTGCTTGGACTGATAAGGTTATACACCTTAGAAATACAACAACTAACTGAGTTGAGTATGCCCTTTCTACATTGAAGAATTGATTGGGAAATAGTAAGGATGATTTGTGTAGAGATTGAGACTCCGTGAACCAAATGATTCAGAACCAACATAATGAGATACATACATCATTTGGTCAGAGCATCACAGTTTGGGAACACATATTTAAGAAAACAATCTTTATTCTCAGTTGGTCGACAACATACCTCGAGCGGGTTTGAATTATATTTTTCACTAGGCTAAACGAGCTGATAATGTAGGCTCCAATAACGCAAAGTGTGGATGCATAATTATGAAAATATATGGTGTTTCGTGTACTTGTGTTATTGCAAAAAAAGGTGAAACTTGGTATCCCAATAAGATTGGATGAGGTTTTCACTCATTGGGAAAGGCTTAGGTTTGATGACGGTGGCGACATGAACGACGGTAAATCAAATATCTCTACCTTGACTGAATGGTAAGTGATACAAAAGAGATTTTTGAAAGTTGATGACAACATGAAACTCCACACTAAAAAACAATTGAGGAAGATTGCTTATCTGGAAACCACTGACTTGAAACCATCCTTTCAACTAGTAAAAACATAAGGTGCTCCGAAGAAGCTCAATCCTACACCAAGTGAAAACTCAACGGTATATTATCCTTCGTCTTTTGAACATGTTGACAAAGTTTTTACGGACTCACCAACTCCAAAATCTCTAAAAAGTGTTTCCAAAGAAGCTCGCATTAGCAAACCACCTCCTACGCCACATCTACCAAAGATTTCACTCATTGACGAGATGCTGGTTTTTATGCACAAATACATCGATCGGATCGTCAGGGTATGGATATCGAGTTGTTTCGGCTTTACACGGTAAAGGATAAGATAATATTAAACTTGTCTGTTGTCAATTTATCCAAGAGTTGAAGACTCATAAAGAATCATACACACGATTGTACGAAAAGAAAGAACACTTAGATGAAGCTTATGAGTCTCTTTTTCCTTGCCTTGGTGGACCAGCACCAGAGGCAAAATGAATGTGCTTCTCTAAAATGGATCACCTGATAGCATGTGTGTATGATAGGGTGTGTGTTGATCTTACACGATACGGTTTTTCAGAAACCTTTTTTCAATTGCATACCGTCCCACCTCAAAATCCAAATTATCGTATTATGTGTATTTGATGACTTTCAAAACCACGGTATTTTGTTCAAGTTTATTTGAAACTAGGATGCCCTATTACCACTTACATCACATGAGTGGAATGTTCATTCAACAACAAAAATTGAGACTTGGCCGAACCATTTTATGGAAAGGATGCAAGAGTTCCAAAATTTGAGCAACATTGAAAGAGAATCAAATGCACAAAAGTCAAAAGGGATACCGCCCATAGATTTAGCTGAAGACAAATGTTTCGATTCTTTTTAATTTCGTATTTAGTCGGACAAATAAGTGTATGCAATTGTGTCTCAATATTAATGAAGATTAATTTATTCAATTTATCATATTGTGTCTTAATACATTTTTTTATTTTTCACAATACAACATTTATTCATTTATATATATATATATATATATATATATATATATATATATATATATATATATATATATATTATATATATATATATATATATATATATATATATTATATATATATATAATTGTTTCAAAGGTTTTGTTTTCAAACATGTTCAAGAGAGGTTCAGAGATGCATCTCCGGGACAAGATAATAGGGTGCGTAACCGAAGATATATCTTCGGAATCAACATGTCAGGTTTTGAATGGTCCATAATATAAATTAAGATGTCCTTGTTTCTTATTTCACACAAACTGAAAATGTCTCAAATGTCACAAATAAACATCAACTGGTATGTCGCAAATGTCTCTGTCTCTAGCGCGACACCCAGACGAAAGTTTAAGTTCAACAAATGCACATCTCTTGCAGATATTAAATACGAAATCCATCATCTCCTAGCTTACGGAGACAATCGAAAAATTGTGAAGCTCAAGTACCGTTCACCATCGATTGACAACATAAGGAAATTAAGTTTAACAACTTTGAGCTTGGAATACATATTTCTGTTTCGAAACAAAAACTCTACTCGAGTTGGAAGCGACAATTTCAAGATCGGTCGAAGATATTGTGAAGACGTTGAAGCGTAGTACATTCGAAAATATATCTCTAAAACTAGAAGACATTTTAGTATTTTCGGGTGGTGCTTAATAAACATATAAGGTGCATTAAGAAATTTTACTCCTTACAAATTTATCTATTTTTTTTCTAGATCCTTAAGAAACATATAAGATACATTAAAAAAATTCTTATCGAAAAATATCCAAACCCACGTTTGAACATTTTTTGGGATGGACTAAATTTTTTTGGCTTACTAGTATGTTGCTATACCTAAGTGAGACTCGGAAACATAATGTAATAGGCATGAGTAATCCAAGAGAGACTCGTTAGATAAAGAAGTGAATGCTATAAAAGAAGAAAGTATCTAGAATTTTGTTTTCCAAGTGGGGGAAATAATCCCAACATGCTGCTATTTCATCCTTTTTTCTATATCTGATACCCAACTTTGTTTTGTGATTAATAATAATAATATTAATCAATATTAGAAGTTTCGTACGCTAAGAAAAACTACCATACAACAAAATCTGGCTGTGGTAACTACTACCATACAATAAGAAAACACCTCTAACAAACCCAGCTTTTGTTGCAACGTGGAATTGCTCACAATAGAGCAGCATATATATATAACATTATTTCTCTGGAACAATCTGATCAACCAGCTTCTCAGGGATGAAGAATCTGATCAACCAGCATAGTTTATCACACCAACCTTCCACTGTCTTTGGTGTGAAGAATCTGATTAACCAGTTTCTCTGGAAGCTTTTTAGTAGCCTGTACAAGTACCAAAAGGTTAATTTAAAGTGCGTGGTTTTCAGTTCATATCAACAGTGTACAAAAATGTATACCAAGAAACTAACCTGAAAGTTCCTCATATGCAAAATTGGTTCACATCCTACGTCGGCCACTGATTGACCATTTGGAGTCTGCAACTTGAATCGCTCTGCTTTGTATGCAGATAACATATTTTCTTCGTCGGGTAGGTGATGGCAAACTGTCAGGAGTGAGCTAAGAGAATTCATCTGGAAAGTTAAAGAAACAATCAGATAACGATTAGTCCAAAGATAAAAAATCAGTCACTGTGGACCAATCTTAGCTGACTATCAAAAATAAAACACAGATCCTACCTTCATGTAAGGACAAGATGCGCAACCACCGTGAATGGAACAACCCTCCCCGCTAGTTACTCCTGGTACAACAGGAGGTATGATATCACTGACTTCAACTGAATTTAGACTAGAAGTTGTTTTCGAGATTGAGTCTGATGAAACTGGAAACACAATTTCAACAGTAACTTTTGCTCCATGAGAAGAGGATTTTGCAGGCTCTAACAGACTACGAACTGCTGCCACAATTGCAGTCACCATCCCAGATTCTGTTCCTAAAACAAATTGAAGATGGTCATCAATGTTTCTATCCAAAGATTCTTGAACCCTGTCTTTTATGAAATCCAATATATTCTGGGTGGACCCTACTACTCCCATTCCTCTTCTTTTTGCTTCCATTGCCAATGAAAACATCTCTCCAGGTACCTCAAGATGGGCAGTAAGGAATGCATCACAATACATTTCTTTTATCGTATCCACAACTTCATGGCCAAATAGATGATGAACAATGCATGATCCATCCTGACACCAAAAGGCAAGAGCAGATAATCATGACATGTACAATATTGTGAAGCTAATTCTTGAAACACTAAATAAAATCATTTTCATATAGAAAAAGAAAATAATAGGAAAAAATGGATTCAAGCCAAGCCACCTTCCGAAAATGGTGAATGCGAACAAAACACATGTTAGTGTAGCACATCCGATTGCAAATAAAGTAACTTCTTCCATAAATTTTTATAACACCCTAAAGACCTTACCTGATAAAAGTAAAGTCGTGGTAGTAAGGATTTAATAGAGTCTACATTGTGCTCAGGATGTATCGCAGCAATCTCTTCATCGGTCATTACTGTCATCTGTTGGAACAATTCTACAATATTTGCACCCATGTAAGAATCAGGCCCATAATATATGCTCAAATCTGGCACTTGGGCAAATGCCTGCATAAGAGATAAACATATTAGTGTTTAAGAAAGAAGCGCTAAACAGCATTGTTGTGAATACAACGACAAAGAGGAATACCCAAAAGTTTGCGTAAGACTGACCTGTAGAATAGTCTGGATAACATTTGATGAGGTACAGGTTATTGTTGGCACAAGCTCATGAGCATATGCCTTTGTCTCTAACTTAGTGTTAATGTATATGACATGCAAGGAAGTAGACCTAGAAGCTGGCTCCAGATACTCCATATAAGTAGAGGTAGCTGCAGCATCAGCCAGTGAGCAACCAATACGCTCATTTGACATTCTATAAACATCGACCTACAAATAATCAATCAGAAGAAAATTAAGGACTAAGGATTAACAAGTAGCACTGATACTGAATTTTTCTAATCTAAATACTGCAGCACGTATTACATACTTCATACAAGATATCTGTATTAGTTTATGACCAGTTTCTATCGACAAACAGGTGAAAGACATACCTCATTGAAACCGGCTTGATCAAGGATGGCGCGCACATTTTCCGACATAAAGTCCACACCTAGCACTGTTATGAATTTGCATCCAGCTTTTGCCATTTTGACTGCTGAATCTGCCATGACCAGTGAATCAGATATATGGATATGAGGCCACTGCTTCTGAGCAGCAGTTAAAATGCCTTGGACTTCAGGATCCATGTAAAAGTGCGCAACTACACCTATTTTCTTATCCTTCAGCACATTGACTAGTTCATCAACTTTTAACTTGTTAGGGAACAGGTATTTTGCCTGCAGGAAAGCCAGACAAAAATAGAAGTTTAATGTTTTCAGGTCAAGATTCAATGAAATTATGGCATTTGTTGGCGTGTACATGATCCATTCATAACGATGCGACCTCACTTTTCTTTTGAAAGTAGAAAAGCTACTTGCATAGATAAAGCAATCAAGAAACACATGTATTGTTCTACAGAAAAATGGAATTCCCAAAGAATTACTTAAAATCCCAATATTTGTGTGAACGGTAGAATATGTTACTACTATTTGCAACTTAACACTATCAATTTCTTGATCAGTACAGATCTTTGTCTTCTGTGCGCAAGTATGGAAAATGAACTCCTTAAACTATCTTAAAATTTTTGTCGACGAAATTCAATTATACAAAATCAACTTATAAGTTAATTATTCTCCAGCACCTATAAATACATTCTTCAGTCTATATCTCATCCAGTAAAAAAATTTATTCTTAACACACTCCTCACATTTAGAATTGAACATCTTCAGCATGATCCAAGTGATCAATGGCAGATGACCCAACACATTTTGAATAGACTAAGATACTATCATAAAAAATTTGAATTTCATTTTATTCAATCCTTCAAAACCGAAATAAAAGTGTGGACCACTCATGCAATATGTGACTTCTTAACAAACTAGAACTAAAACACCACCGAATATGCTTTGGCTTTAGATAAGGTAGAACTTTCAATACAAAGTATGTGAAGTAAAAGCACTATGGATAATGTGCTAAGCATATCCATTTACAGAGTAAGCGTCTACAATCATAATAAAAACGGAAAACTCGCGTACTCTAACATAATAGGACGAAGACTAAACATGTTTGAACACAGGAAAGTATTGCTAAAAGAAGCATCAAATTTTGCAAGATGTAATGGAAAAGGACACCACTATTATTTCACTTTTTTTACGGTATCAAGAGATTCTATGTATAATGACACCACAAACAAACAGACACGTCTCCTCCACCTGAGTATTTAAATGGATTGTCGAAAACACATATTACTCATTTCATAGTAATTTGTAATGTCAACGCTAAGCATCAACTTCCTCCAACCCATTACTTCAAAAATAATTACTAAATTAAAAAATACACCCTCCGATCCTATATACTCCCTCCGATCCATTTTAAGTTTCACTTTTTTGATAAATTTCTTTTTAATTATCACTTGTAAAGTTCAAGATGGTATTAATTGCATTTTTGTCAAAATTATTCGTAGGTAATTATTACATAGAGAAAACATTAAAATGAAAATAATAAATAATTAAGGATATTATAGGTAAAAAAAGAATTATTGTTTGAAAAGTAACAATAATGATTAATTTTCTTGATATATATAAAAAGTCAAAAAAATAACACTTAAAAATAAACGAATGAAGTATAAGACAAGTTATTTTTTAATTCATTCAACAAAGAATATATTTTGTCTAATAATAAATTAGATACATTGATTATTTAAAGAATTTAAAAAGTAACTTGTCTCCTGTAAATAGAATCGGAGGAAGTACTAAATAGATCCTATCAATAACTCAATATAATAATATTAATTTATTTTACTAAAAAGGGTCCATAAAATAGAGGATACAGAGACTCGCATTAGTTTAGTTGATAAGAGTCTCTTCTTGCTTAAGCAGAGATCTAGGATTCGAACACAGCACAATGCGTGCATCAATGTTAAATGTTTTTAAGAAAAACTTTGTCGTTTATTGTCGTCATTTTCAATTTGAAAGATTAGCCTTCGTAGTTGCGCACAGATGATACCTAATTTATAGAAGAAGAAAAAAGATAAAGAGTCTTTTATCTACTCCATAAAGGGCCAAAAATTCTCACTCCATAATATGAATAATCTACCTATATATTTAATGTAGATTAAACAATGTTTTGGACTAATTATATGAATAATCTAGATATATTAATCTCAGAATCAATATATTTAAAAAGAAAGAGAAAAAAAACAATGACATGAAAGAAAAAACAATCTGAAAAAGAATAGAAAAATAATGAATAGAGAAGAATAAGATAGAGAACAAAATAGAAAACAGAAAACAGAAGTAGAGAAGAAGAAGAATAGAAGAAGAATAGAGAGAAGCTTCCAACAGTTGAGGTGGAAGAGGAGTTAGGGCATAAGAAGCAGCGCACATAAAATACGAGAAGCAGCATACAAAATAAACGCGATGGAGAAGGTGAAAACATGAATGAGAGAGGAGAAAACACGAACGACTATGATAAATTTTCCAATTTTAATATTTTTTAAAGGTAAAAAGGTCTTTTCGCACAAAAAAAACCCTAAAAGCAGAAAACCGCTCAGTGCCAGGAAGCGCTCCGCTCCCGCAACCCGTTATCCCAGCTATCCCAGCCACTATCCAAAATTGCGATGCGCGCCGCTCCTCCGTAATGGACGGTTTCCGCATCGAGATAGCACTTAGAGCGACCGCTATTAATAATTGTGCCCCTAAGATTTATATTAATAAATGTGCCCCTTGTGTTGTAATATATAATTTCCTCCTCTCAAATGCAAAATATATTAGACTCCTATAGATAGACAGATAGAGGGAGAGAGAGAGATTACACTACCCTCGCTTCTTGTGTTAAAATATGCATTTCCCTTTCCTCTGATGCAAAATATATTACACTTCTCTCTCATGATAGATACTCATATTACATTATCTTCCTCTCTTATGTTTTTTTTGTTTAGTAGCCTATGGCCATAATTTCACTCCCTTAAAAGGGAATATGTCACAGTTTCAAACTCACTCACATGCAATCGGACACTACCTAAAGATAAATAAATTATACACTTAGATCCGTTCTTCGACAAAACTATTAAAAAAATGACAATCTCCTCCCATAAAAGATGAATAAATTACATTCTCCCTTCTTATCGGCAGCTCGTCTTTCCCTTATTTGCAAAGCTCGGCCAAGTTGTTAAAGGTTTTAAAGGCTCTAATTCCAATAATTTTAGCGAATGTGAACCCCAGTTGAAATTCTAAACTTAATAGGTACTTCTTCCTCTCATTTGTGGCGCCCTTGACTAGTATCGTTTCTATGTTTAACCTCTCAATGTAGGATCATATCGGCTTGTCTTTCCCTTGTTTGATAGATCGTAGGCTTTCCACTAACTTTGGTTGACTTCTCGACACCGTGAAGTGCACGAAAAACATCTCCTTCTAGTTTCAATACTATACAAAGAAATAATTTATGTATTCTTTAAAAAAGAAATAATAATTTCTTATTAATTTTAAGTTTTTCAAAATAAATGCAATCAAGTTCATACACTTTAACTATTGATTTTTTAATTCAACTAGCAATATGGTTCGGGGTCAGTTCTGGCATCAAGTGGTTTCAATTCTCTCCCAATCGCAATTGCAGATGATCAAACCGTGGTTCTCCTTATTAAGTCCAGAGTCAACCACTACTGAACCAACTAAGAATTTGATTTAAATTTGCAAATTTTTTAAATTGAATTTTTTACTCAAATACCCCCACATTTAAAAAAAATCTCAAAATAACCTACTTTTCAAATTATTTTCCAAACTACCCCAATTTAAAAAAAAAACGTTTAGGTGTAAGTGTCAGATCAATTGGCGTTTACCCTTAATTTTTAAGAGGGGCGCCAATTGAATTGGCTATATCACATGGTGTTGCCAATCCAATTGGCGTCCATGTGTATATAGTGAGAGGAGGCGTCAATGGGTCTGTCGTCTCCGTGTATTGTATAATTTTTTTTGTATAAATAGATGTGTTGGCTGACTCATTTTTTTACCTATCTTTTCATTATATTGCAAACATGTTTCGTCTTCGTCGCCTCTATAAAAAAGTGATTTATTCGAGAGACAAGCTTCCGATGGAGATGATGTTTTGGAATATCTGTCGTTTCGAGCAACTAGAGAAGGAGTTGGTTCGTTGGTTTGATGGAAAAATACCTGAAGAGGAAAAATTAGAAGTATTGAGAGACTCGATGGCGTACGTGGTTGGCTACGAGTAAAAAATGATAAGGATGTTATGGAAGTGATGTTTAGACCAGATGACATATCAGTTTGATTGTTGTAATCAGTTAAAAATGTTGTTTTTAAATGTTGTGATTAAGTATTTTCATCTCTTTTGATATTTATTGTTTGTGTTGTTTATTTAGACCTGTTCGAATTTAAGTGTGCTTAAGTTGAAGTGATGTTTGTTGTTAACCTTGTTGTAACAAAAAAATTATTAATATATCAAAATAAAAGGTTACAAAAATTGAAATGATGTACTAAATTATTATGCAAAGGTTGTGGGACATTTTTTCTTATTGTGTCCGGGTTGACGACATATACTACATAATCTTATCATTTTATCAGCCGTATCCATTTCTATTCTAATATGCGTGTTGTTTGACCGTCTTTTTTTCTTTCTTCGCATCTCATCGTTGTGCCAAACTATGTCCTCTTCATATGGAGGCCAGCATTTCTTCATTTCTCCATTGCTAGCCCTGAGAAGCTTTCGTTATAGACATTCATAACGGTAATGGTCTTGTAAACATCGGATAGATGGTTGTAAGCATCCTGACGAATATTTGCGCATGTCGCCATGACATGAGAGCAAGGAATACGGAAGACCTGGAACTTTCCACAGTCGCACCAACTTCTGTTTAGTCTGACAGCATATGATAAATTTGGTCCCCCCTCATTGTGGTCCATTGTTTCCAGTACACTGAAACTTTACCTATGATGGTCAAAGATTGTAACCACGTGTGCGCTAGCTATGATAGTTTCCTCTTTCATCATTTTCATACAACATTCACTGAATAATTGACCTGACATTAACACCGTACTCCATCTTTCACCTTTGGTTGCGAAGGTAGATGTCAACCTAAAATAGGTTGTTCTGACCAATCCGGTTATTCGTAGATTTCTAATGGCTTTGAATACGCCATTCATGCATTCTACAAGGTTTGTTGTCATATGGCCCTATTAACAACCTCTGTCAAATGCCTTTGTCCACTGCTCTAATGGTATGTTATTCACCCACCTTTCTGCATTTGCATTAGACAATCTAATTTCGTCATGGTAATATTGAAATGACGGCTGAGTTAGAGCATACCCTGCATTCACCACTTTTTGCGAAGGTTCTTGTCTTTGATTGCGCGCATGAAGTTTTGTGCGATATGTCTAATGCAATAGACATGGGTAGAAGGAGGATTATGTCATCCGTTATCATGGTTATTATAAGCACTCTCAATGGCAGCATGTCTATCTGAAATAAAATAGAGATTGACTTATGGAGCGACATGTGTTCTGAGATGACTAAGGAAGAAACCCCAATCACCGGTTGTTTCAGCTTCAACCAGTGCAACAGTCATAAGCAAAGTGCCATATATTTTCCGTATAACCATGTTCCATCAATTTGAATAATAGGTTTGCAGAATATAAAACCTTTGATGCATGGTTGAAACACCCAAAAGAGGCGGTGAAAAATTATATTTTCATCAACACAAGTTTCGCCTGGCGTAAATGCTGGCAATGTCTCCATAATTGCAATAGTTCTTGGTGCATATATTTAAAGTGCCCTAAAAACCGTGGCAATTCTTTGTATGAATCCTCCCAGTTGCCGAATACTTGTTCAACAACCTTTGTCCTTGCAATCCACGCGTTCTTGTAAGAGGGGGTATAATTACATCTTGTGACGATATGAGATATTATTATACTCACCTTCATTGATGGGTCTTTGTTAACAAGCGGCAAAATGTCTTGATATATCAATTCAGCGCTTAATTTTCGGTGATCTTGTACATCATTAGTGGCAATGCAACTGTGAGGTGGGTCTATAGAAGCTTTCTCCCAAGAATCGCTTCTCTTCTTGAGAGACGCAGCCAACCGAAACTTGCAAAGGATGTTACGACATTCGATGACATACCTTTTCGAATCATTGCGTTTCAAGGTGAAATCAATAGAGTTATCCATGTGAAATTTTTTGATAGCTCGCACACATTCTTCTCTAGTGTGGAACGTGTCTCCCACTTTTAACTTACCCACTGATCGTGGATACGGGTTATAAAAAACATTGTCGGATATTTCATCGTCATGCAAGTCCATGTTTGTCATATGTTATGGTGGATTATATACATGACTTAGAGGTAATGGCGTTGGATGATCGTCATATTCAATGTTGTTGTTCAACATATGATCGACCTGTGTCTCGGTTTCTTCTTCTTCATCATCAACGACGTTGACTTCTGCTTCTGCTTCTAGGTCGACTTCATCTGAGTCTTCTGAATCAAGTTCATCAGATTCAGCTTGATTAGTTATCTGAGATTGTTGAGATGATATACTTTGTTAGAGATTAATATATAACTCAATAGAGTTGCAATAAGAATGTTCGTGAGTAACAAACATATATTCAACATCTTCATCGTCTCGCACCTTTAGCGGGTAAAATTTACATTGATTATTTTCGAAATAAATTGGATTTTGGTACGTAATTTGTGACACAAGACTAGATCCTAGGTAGGATTCTATTTGTTTTTTCAAATGCAAGAAATTTGAATTTCTCTTGATTGTAAATCGGATAGTATTAGTGTTTCAAAAACTAAACCTGTATACATCACAGTCATATGTCTCACCGTTGCAGTGAGCATTGATAATATATTTGGATGCTGATGACATAGTAATATAATGAAGTTGTGTAGGTTTGACAATGAATTTTTGTTGGTTTGAGGATGAATTTGAATTTGTGTTGGTATAAGAAAGACTATAATTAGAATGTGACATGGCATGCATGCAAGAGCTAGTGTCATTCCATTTGGCGCCTGCTTGCATTTTTTGAACATGGGCGCCAGTCCATATGGCGCCTTGTGTGTGCAGGCCTCGAGATTCTGTGTTGCATGCAAATAGCCATGCAGCCTAGTGAAAAGACCATGCATGCAACCTACCACGACCTAGGAAGCGTCAATCCATATGATGCTAGCATGTAACAAATACATGTGCATGCCAAACCAATTGGCGCTAGCTTGCATGCTCAATTTTCCACGCATGCAAACTTATGCATGTCTCTCATTATAAATGGTCGTGCAACTCACCACTTTTTCATCAACAATAATCACTTCTAGACTTGTAATAACCACTCTTTCATCTGTAACAACCACTGTTTCATCTGCAACATTACGACACCACTCTTTCATCTGTAACAACCACTGGTTCATCTACAACACTATGACAAGATGTCTCTGCTCACTATGGGTGAATCGCATAGAGGCACAGTTGCAAACATAGCAACTTATGTAAGCGTTTACTTATTGTATTATTTTTCTAACACATTTTTTTATAAATTAACTTATTTTTGTTGTTTATTTTTTAGGATGTTTCTAGATTTCGAACTCGTGTCTATGAATTTGTTGTCATGGACGCGATGATTCAACCTTATATCAAACTCAGGGATCATTTAACATCAATCGTTCTTCCTCCTACTATAGTCAAGAAGCACAAACATCACAAAACCAAAACATACAACAACCATATGACTACCAAACACCTAAACAATCATTTCAACCTTTCCTCGACACATCATTCACACCAATGTCGCCCTTCAATCGTCCCGGTCGCCCTCCAATATCTCAAACACAACTCAACTACTCTGACATGGGTCACGAACTCAACTATGGAGGTAGCACTTCATTGCATACACAAGAGTACGCGGATTTATCTGAATATCTTAGGCAATCTCCTGCAGGTGTTGGTGATGTTCCTGGCCCCTCAAATACTCAAACACCTGGGATAAATTATTAACGTGGGTTAGGGCCATGCGTTCGGGTAGTTAGGGGATGTGGGACCGGAGGTCGGTTAGGTTATCCCGGTCAACGGCATTAGTCTTTTTGGTTAACGTATGTAAATGCATATTAGTATCAATATCAATTGCTCAGATTTCGACTTTTATCTAAAATGTATATTGTTTTTCAAAAAAAAAAATTAGGAAACACACATAGGTGTCAGACCAATTGGTGCCTCATTTATAACTTAACACACAGACGCGCATCACTAGATGCATTAATCAATCTAATTGACGCCACCTCTTTAAGTTAAAGAGCATGCGCCAATTCATCTGACACCGTCTCTTCAAAATAGGATAGTTTGAAAAATAATCTGAAAAGTGAATTATTTTCGTTTTTTTTTTGAAAAATTGGATTATTTGGATCAAAAATTCTTTTAAATCTTGTAAGATTTAATGTAAAAAACATTTGATGAGACTGATCTTTTTGAATTTGTTTGGCAATGATTTACTGTATATTTTTATTAATGTTGTTTTAAAAAATAATAATATTTAATGTTATTAGTAATTTAATTGTGGATTTTAGGTTGCTACAATGATTAAATATACAAAAAATTCTTTTATATTTTATATAACTCTTATAAATTTTAATTATAATATTTTAGTTAATACTCCCTCCCTCCCTCTCTTTGTTTTTTATTATAAATTGTTTAATAAAAAAAATTGTACCACAATATAAATTATTTTACATTATCAATAAGTAATTAATACTATTTTCTTTTTATATCTTTAATAATTTCTTATTTTCTCTCCTTTCAATTATATAAATTTATCTCTCTCTTTTCAATTATATAAATTTATCTTCTCCATATTATTAATGAAGAACGATTTATTAAAAGTGAATCTAATTTTTAATTTTCAAACATCATCAAAAAAAAAATATGAAAAATACAAAATAATTTATAATAAAAAATAGAGATAATATTTATTTTAGACAAGACCCAACAAATTTTAGATAGAATCGGATCTGATCATAAATTTTTTAATATCATCCTACAAAACCGACATAAAAGTGTGGACCATTCTCCACTCAGCAATACGTGACTTCTCAACAAGGTAGCACTAAAAGTAAGCATATCGTCCATTTAGAAAGTAAACATTTAATGATAATAACAGGACAAAGTTTAAACACAAGAAAGTTTTGCTAACAAAAGCATCAAATTCTTGCAACTTCTAGTGATAGAAAAGGACACCACTATTATTTCACTTTTTTAACAGTATAAAGAGATTCTATATATAATGACATCCACAAAAATAATTAGTAAATTAAAAAAATATATTAAATAGGTCCTACCAGTAATCAAAATTAAAGTCATAATATAAAAATATTAATAATAATTAGATACAAAATAGAATGAAAAGACAGTGCTAACCTGGGCTTCAGCATAACTACCCTTAGGAACAAAGCCATCAGCAGTAATAATCAACGAAGGAAAAGGCTCAAACGGAACTTTCCCATCTCTCTCAGCAACCAACTGTTTCGTCTTTTTCTGCATAGTAACAAGAACGTTATGCCACGTGTTCACCCTAGAACGACCGGTTCCCGGTAAACCAACATTGAGAGCCACCAAATCGTCCGTGGAAACTTTCAAAACGGCCTCCGGTTCAGACCCGTCAAGAACCCAAACCAAACACGCGCAGAAACCTTTCGTGATCTCCGAGTCACTGTCAGCCGTTAATCTCACCTTCCCTTCGCCGTCGATCTTCACCTCAACCCAAACCCTCGCAGTACAACCCATAACCCGGTTCGTGTCAACGCGAACCGACTCATCCATAGGTGTTATGAGTCCCGCGTAATGTAACAGCCGCTTCATCCGCTCCATTGGTTCAGGTAACGACTGAAACTCATCGGCTAGATGGCGTAGCTTGGAAGGAACGACGAGCTCGGCGGTTTCGGGAAAAGCGACGGCGGAGCAGGAAAGAGAGGTGTTGGAAGGGATGCATTTGAGAGATTTGAAAAAAGGAAGGTTAGGTTGAAGGATGAAACGCTTTGGCTTAAGAACATGGTTTGGGTTTATTGCGATTGAAAACAGAGAGGAAGTAGCAGTTGCAGCCATGGCGGTAAAACTATGGATCGCTATGGATCAAGATGAGTTGAAATGGAGCGAAAATAGATAAATGAGGACTTAAAATAATATTATACTAAATAATGAAAATTGTAGTGGGGGAGGTTGAGAATAGGAACATAAAGAAAAGCACTTTAGCTATAGCTAAAATGGAATGGAATCAAAAAGGATATGGTGGCTCACGAGAAAAGTTTCCCCACAACTTCTCTTTTTGTATTCCCATCTATAACACCAAAAACAAATAGAGTTTACAATACAAGCAAAACCTTAAAATATATATTATTATTATTTTTTTAAAATATATAAAAATATACTATCAATGTACCCATATTAATACAGTAAAAAATAAAATATTATTATTATTTTTTAAAAATATATAAAATATATATTTTTTATTATTTAGATGTTTATTAATAACTTCATAATTTATATTAATTAAATTTGGTGACGGTTTAAAATTAACCAATTCATAATTTATATTAATTAAATTTGATGACTGTTAATCTAAATTTTTATTTTTTATTAAACAACTTTGATTTATCATTAAGTTTTTTTAAAATATTTGGACGTTTATTAACCAATTCGTGATTTTTTTTTTCAAAATAATCAAATTTTTTAAAAAAAAAATTCTAAAATAACCAATTTTTCAAAAGAAATACTAAAATAACCAAGTTTGATAGAGGATGCGTCAGATGAATTGGCGCACCCTCATACCAATAAGAGGAGGCGTCAGTAGCATTGGCGCACATGCATTGGGCCTCATGAGGAGGCGTCAATGCTTGTGGCACCTGCATTGGCCCTCATGAGGAAGCGTCAATGCCTCTGGCGCCTGAGTGCATTTTTAAAGGTGGGCACCAATTCATGTTGCGCCTTCTTGTAATGGTCATGTGGGCGCCAATTCAACTGCGCCCACGTGTTTTGTCCAATAGATGTTCCGTCTCTATAAATACTACGTCTTGCATACAATTATTTTCACTCAAATTCATCTCCTAGTCTAGTTCAACCATCAATTTCAATTTTCCTTGTTTCAACAATGTCTACATACATTCAGAAACGAAATGTTGATGTAATATTTTCTGTCGTTGCGGCTCCGATACAAGTTCGACTTTGGAACACATATACGTTTGAACGTCTTAATCGGACGTTGTACAGTTGGTTAGAGGGAGAAATTGGAGAGGGTGAACGGATTAGAAGAATACAATGGCTTGTGTCCACGTTCAACCAACACGGAGAAGTGCGCGAATTGGTGGATATTAAGACCGACCAAGACGCTCGTAGGATGATGCATTACATGTTCAAAATTGTTTTGATGGTTGTAATCGCATAGTTTTTGTATTCTAGTTGTTTTAATTGTTTGTGTTATTTTTTATGAACAACTGTCTTTTCGTCACAGACGTCTACTATGAAGTAAATTTAGTTTTCCATATATTGCAACGGAGGTACTTTGAAATAAATTTAGTTTTCCATATATAGCAACAGAGGTACATCTGAATTTATCTGGTTGTGCTCGTTCCAACACTAGGACAGTTATTACGATTGTGATCTGGTTGACGACATGAACTACATAGTCTAACCATTTTGTTCGCCGTATCCATTTCGGTTCGAATCCGGGTGCTGTTAGGGCAACCCTTTTTCTTCCTTCGCATAACTTCGTTGTGCCAGACGATGTCCCTTGATATTCTGGCCAATAATCCTCTTTTGCCACTACCGAAAAACTAATTTTATAAACATTTGAAAGGTTGGCGACTTTGTAAACTTCAAATAGCAAGTAGGATGGATCCCTTCGAACCTTTGAGCACGCCGCAATGACATGGGAGCAGGGGGTACGAAAGGCTTGGAACCTTCCGCAGTCGCACCAACCTCTATCTAGTTCGACTATGTACTGTCCCATCGGCATGCCCTCATTGTGATCCATGGACTCGGCAACACTAAACTAACCTTTAGTTCGGTCAAATACCGTAACCACGTGTGTGTTGGCTTTGGCAGCTTCATGTCTGATGAATTTCATTGAAGCATCACTAAACAACTGTTCAGATTGCAACACTAAACTCCATTTTGAGCGTTTGGTTTTAAACAACAGAATACTATCAATCCACCGACCGTTGTCGTATGCCATAATCCACTTCTCCAACGGAATACTATCAATCCACCGAACCGCATCTTCGTTCGACAATCTTATTTCCTCACGGTAATGTTTGAAAGAAGGTTCTGATAATGTGTAACCTGCATTGACAACCTTCTTACGCAACGTCTTATCTTTGATTTCCCTCATGAAATTCTGAGCAATATGTCTAATACAAAACACATGCGTCGAAGGAAGATTTTGCCAGCCATTGTCAATGTTATTATATGCATTGATGATTAAGGGGTCTCTATCAGAGATCAAACACAAGTTAGGTTGAGGTGCAACGTGCAATCGAAGAGATCTTAGGAAAAAAAACCCATCCCTCAGCAGTCTCCCTTTCAACTAGGGCAAAGGCGATCGGAAAAATATTGTTGTTCCCATCTTGTGCCACTGCCATCAGTAACATTCCTTTGTATTTTCCATACAACCATGTACCATCAATTTGTATAATTGGTTTATAAAAAGAAAAACCTATGATACACGGTTGATACGCCCAAAATAAACGGTGAAATATTCTATTTCCAACATCACACGTACCATCTGGTGTATATGCCGACAATGTTTCCATCTTGACAATTGTCCCAGGAGCATAGTGTTTTAGAGCCAACAGGTATTTTGGAAGTTGTTTGTAAGACTCCTCCCAATTGCCAAATACTTTTTCAACAGCTTTTGTTCTAGCTATCCATGCCTTCCTATATGATGGAATGTACTCGTACTCTGCCCTAATATGCGAGATTATTGTACTCACCTTTAACAACGGATTGTTGCCAATGACAGACAATATTTTATCGCATATTAGTTGTGAGCTTAATTTACGATGATCCTGCATTGGGTTTGTCAGCATGCATGTGTGATCTGGACCCATTGATCCAATCTCCTAAGACTCGCTCCTCTTCTGGTACGAAGCTGACAACCTAAAAAGGCAATGCTCATTCGGACAATAAACTTTATACCTCGATGCGTCAGTTCTGTCAACTCTGAAATCTGCTGATAGTTGCATGTGGAATTTGTTAATGGCTTTTACACATTCTTCTTTTGTGTGAAATGTGTCTCCTTGTTTCAGAGATCCTTGCATTTGCGCGTAAGGATTGTACCATACATCTGCCGAATGTTCATCTGAACCCAAATTTAACCTTGTCATGTGTTGGGGTGGGCAATATACACGACTTGCTGGTATTGGCTCCTCTTCCTCTTCAGCGTTCACCATCGAATCAACCATGATCTCAGGTTCCTCTTCTTCATCGTCTGGAACATTCACCTCAGCTTATTCGTCATCAGTCTCACAAAACACTTGTGACTGATCAATGTACTAAGACTCTTGTTGTTGATGTGGTAATATATACAACTCTATATCGTTGTAACTGAATTGTTCGTGACTGCCAAACATATGTTGAACATCATCATCATCTCGAATCTTCTTCTGATAAATTTTTACCTGGTTTTCTGCAAACCAAACAGGATTTTTATAGATGATATGATCCACATTATTGCACTGCAATTTCTTTTCTATTCTTTGTTTCAGATGTGAAAATTTTGATCGTAGATTTATTGTAAACCGAGTCACCTCTGTGTTTCCAAAACAAAAACCGAACAACTGATGATCAAATATTTCACCTTCGACATGTGCACTGATCATGTAATGTTGTGTGGAAGACATTGTGTTGAAATATTAAATATGTAGATAGTTTGAATGGAATTGAAACTGAATGTGTTGCTAAGTTGTTCAACTGCACGACATAAATAGGTTGGTCATTGGTAAGTTGGTCGTTGCATTGATAACTTGGTAATTGTCTGTACAGACTTGACCATGCATGCAGTTGAAAGAATCCAGCACGCAGAGAAAAGATTGAAAAGAATACACAAGCGCCAGGGAATCAAAGAATCTCTGAGCTTTGTGCTCTAAGATTCCAACCTAGGCGCCCATTCCCTAGGTGTCATAAAGTAACTGAGGCGCCAAAGGGTTGGGTGCCTCTTCACAAAACAACACTCAGGCGCCACTAGGAAGGGCGCCCCTTCCAATTTCCCTACACTAAGGCGCCAAGAGGAAGGGCGCCTCTTCCTTGCATGTGAGAAATCACATGTAGGCGCCAAACTCAAGGGCTCCTCTTCCCTTGCATGTGCTTTCTTCACATGCGCCAAGAAGATTCCTCACATGCTAGCTTTCTCTTCCATGCTGAATTTTGTCATTCTCTTTTCTCCTCTTGCCTTTCCATGCAACCAATCACACTCTTTTTAGGTTCCAAACCTACTCACTTATTCATCTATAAATAGTCTCTCATATCAACAATATCAAATCATCTTCGTCAATACTCAAGTATTTTCTTCTATCACACTTCTTTCATCTACCAAACTCAAGCTTTGCAAATTCAAATCACGTCTTTGTTGACTATGGGCGATGAACACAGAGGCACAATCGAGAATATCTCGACATTTGTATGTTATCTCTCTCTTTTAGTTTCTATTTTTGGATTACTTCTAATAGATATCTTCTTTGTGTTATACCTTTGTAATCTCTCTCTTTTTAGTTTCTATTTTTGGATTACTTCTAATACATATCTTCTTTGTGTTATACCTTTGTAATCTCTCTCTTTTTAGTTTCTATTTTTGGATTACTTCTAATACATATCTTCTTTGTGTTATACCTTTGTAATCTCCCTCTTTTTAGTTTCTATTTTTGGATTACTTCTAATACATATCTTATTTGTGTTATACCTTTGTAATCTCTCTCTTTTTAGTTTCTATTTTTTGATTACTTCTAATACATATCTTCTTTGTGTTATACCTTTATAATCTCTCTCTTTTTAGTTTCTATTTTGGATTACTTCTTATAGATGTGTGTTTGTTGAGTATGTATTTCTTCTTCTAATTGTATTTTCTTACTTTTTTGTTATTAGGATCCGAAGCAGTTTAGATGATGTGTACATGAATGTGTATCCCACGATCCTTTAATAGAACCATATATTAGAGGATGTGTATTTGGAAATCTACTAAACATTGTTTCGTACTCGGTGGACTACAAGTTCATTCTGGCTTTGTTGGAGAGGTAGAGACCCGATACCCACATATTTCACCTTCCGATTGGTGAGTGTACCGTCACACTTGAGGACGTGTACATGTTGTTGGGTCTTCGTATAGACGGAAAGGCAGTGAATGGACGAGTTAACCAAGACAACAATATATGCAATGAATTATTGGGTGCCCCTTTGTTAGACGACGAAACTGAGGAAGACACATCTGGTCAAGCAAGGGGGCAAGGTATAAATTTAAAATACCTAAAACAATATTATGCCAGTATAGTATTGTCCGACAATTCAACTGAGTATGAGAAAATAATAAAAGCTCGGTGTTATATTATGATTTTATTTGGTAACTTTTTGTTTCCAGAAAGTACATGTAATTCTGTGAATATAATGTGAAATTCTAGTTATCAGACTTTAGATGTCACACGGGTTGTTATGACATCCAATTCTGCACAGACAGGAATTTTGCAGAACTTAAATGTAAGTGCAGTAAATAACACAAGTAATTGTTAACCCAGTTCAGTCCAACATGACCTACATCTGGGGGCTACCAAGCCAGGGAGGAAATCCACTATTAGTAGTATCAATTCAAAGCTAAACTCACCCGTTTACAACTTATCACTTAATCCCTACCCAATGCAATTTCAATCTTACACTAAGATCAGAGTTCCTACTCACTCCCCCTCAATCACCTCAGTGATTACTACCTTTAATCAATATTAAAGACAATATGAAGTCACACTTCAAACAACTCTTGATTGTGCTTCACAGCTTGAATCAAGATACACAGCACTCACGCTTAAAAGCTTTGAGTGACACAACACTTACAACTCAATGAACACCCTATGCCACAACAATCATCTACTTGATAATGGCTTGGCTTACAAGATATGTCTAATACAAGACTCACAAAAATACAGCAGTGAAGTATGATGGACACACAAAATCTTCACGCCTCAAAATCCCTGAAACTGAATGAAGGAACGCCTTCCTTTTATATTGCAGTACCCTGGGCTTTTGCACCTGTATTCTCCTGAATTTAAGGTCACGCGAGTTCCCATAAATTCAACATTTAGGTTACTAACAAATAGGCTATTTGTTAGGTTCATTGAATGTAGCTTGGTTGTTGATTTCCTGGATTTTCTCTCAGCTGTTGAATCCCTGAAGAATAGCCTGAGAAAAAGCTGAAACAGAAAACTGAACAACCTACAATTTAGCATATGCTGTCAGGCATGAATGTCACGACATTCAGCTTGACATCAAGGTCCATATGTTGAGTCTGTTTTTCCAGAAAACAGACTGTACAATTTTGCTGACCTGTACATGATCAAAATGACCATACTACAGTAACAACTTACATTAATAAATGTCAAAGTGTCCAACTTAACATTTACACATTTGGCCTTAAGTTAGTTCTGTTATTCTCTTGAAGAACAAACTAATTTACATGCTGAAGTATAGCAGAACACCACTCTGTCTAATGTTCAGTAGCTGCTGTCAATGATGAATGTCATAACATCCAGTTTGACATTCAGTCAGTAGGCCTTATGCCCGGTCTGGTCTTTCCTTGATAACCAGACTGGAAATAAATACTAAGTTCTAACAGAACACCTGCTGTTCTATTCCTTAGTATCTGTTGACAGGTATGAATGTCACAGCATCCAGTTTGACATTCAATAAATCCTGTGTTAGCTAGTCCTGCAGTAACTACAATGTAGTCACACATACATGTCATGACATTAGTCAAGACATTAGTAAACATCTAGTGTTTTACCATATAATGCAGCCAATTAAACACCTACAAACTCCCCCTTTGGCAAATTTTTGGCTAAAACACTTTGATCCCCATAACAGAGTTCATAGCAGCGGAATCACACACCTAGCAGGAATTAATACTAGCTAATACACTCAGAGTGGCAGCACACTCACACATATGGAAGTTAAATAAAAACTTCACACAACAGCACACACATACAGAAGTTAAATCTAAACTTCAACACACAGCAGCTGCAGGGGAGGGAGTTAAATAAAAACTTCACACACAACATCATACAAGCAGAAGCTAAATACACACTTCATCACACAGCTGCAGTAGAGGAAAACTTCAATCTGTCATGAATGAGAACCTGTTTTAACAAAGTTTAACAAAGTAAACTTCAATCTGTCCTGGGGTATCACTTGTCACTCCCCCTTTTTGTCAAAAATGTTACCAAAGCAACACCTTAAATTACAGATCCACAAATAGTAATTAGAATTACACAAATGACAGAAAACACACAAAGACAAGTATTTAATCCTCAGCCTCATCATCAGCCTCCTCTTCAGAGCTGGCCTCCTCCTCATCCTCAGAACTTTGCCTATCAGCTCCATCCGTGTCCTCAGCAGAAGTCTCCAATTGCAAGATGAGCTTTTCCAAAGCATGCTTTCTAGCCTCCAGCTCTTTGCAGGTCTCTCTGAGAACTGCAATAACAGCAGCTTTGTCTGGTTGGTTGCCAGTTTTGGATGTTTCTTCCGATGTCAAGACAATATCAGGGACATGCTTGCCCAGAAACAGTTTGTAGCCGAAAGCCAATGGACTCTCTCTTCTTCTCACAAAGTCATTATCTGTCAGGATGTGTGGAAATTGATTCAGCACTATTCCACATATGAGAGACGGAAAGGCAATAGGTCCCTTCACACTAAAACTCCCAGCATGCTTCATGGTCTGCTCAAAGATGTAAGTCCCATAGTCCACCTTTGCCTTGGTTCCCACTGCATAGATGAACTTTCCTAACATCACAGACACAGTTGACTTGTGATTAGTGGGTACCCAGTTGGCTGCTCCAACTTTGTGAAGTATTGCATACTTTACACTTAGTTGGATGGCTACCAGCTTCCCTTTGAGAGGCCATTTTCGGACTTGCTTTACTGTGATGACTTGACAGACAGTATCGTCAGTCACTTCAAGCTCTAGTTGCACTTCATCCGCTCTTCCCAGATACTGATTTATCATTGAGGGGGAAAAGGTCACACACTTGCCACGCACATAGACCTTTCTAAATTCTCTGGATTTCCCGTCAGCACACTCCTCTGACAGATTTACAATGAACTCCTTTACTAAGGTCTCATAGCACTTAGGAAGTTGAGACACAGTTCTCATCAACCCTGCCTCTTTGATGAGATCCACAATCTCCTTACAGTCCAGTGCATTCTGTGCAAGTTCTCTCTCCAGGGCCAGCCTCTTGTGGTAGACATACTTCCACCTGTTAACACTGGAGGCAAAGTGGAAGGACACATTGTCAATAGGAACTTCTGGGACACTAGCAGCCAACTTGCTCGACGAAGGCTTCTTCCTGGACATGGATGTTGTGACATCACATGGGACATCAGATTCAGACTCCACCACCACAACCTTGGTCTTCAACTTCTTGGGCACCTCTTTGCTCCAAGATTTTGTAGGTCCATAACCTTTCCTCTTGTGTGCACTCTCTGTCCCTGGTTGCTTGTGAGGATTTGTCTCATCAACTTCCTTGGAGGGGGACTTCTGCTCCACAGTATTTTTCTCCCTCCTAGTCCTAACCCTCTTGGCTATCCTAGGGACAACTGAAGCCAAAAGTTCATTGTCAGAGAGCTCTTCCACGTTAACAGTTTCAGCTCTAGGGTTGTCCTCAACACCTTGAGTAGCATTGGCCTTCTCTCCTCTCACTTTGCCTGAGGGTTTTTCAATCTTTGACCCCTCATGAGCCTCTGGTTGCTCAACATTGTCAGTGACATTCTTTCTTAACACTACAGCTTTATCTTGACATGCAGCAATATCAGGAATGATAGTGTTCAAGGGAACAGAAACCCCAAGAACATTCCGATTACCAGATAATATCTGAGTGACAATAGTTGCAATGGAGTTATGAACATACCTCGAGCCTTCCCTTGTTTGTTCATCAAGAGCGATTTCTGATGAAAATCTGGAGACCGTTTCCTTAGGTCTTCTTGCATGGGACGAAGTTGCCGCGTCAACAACAGGATCCTCCCGGGTAGGGTAGTAAGACTCAATGCTGTGAGAGTCGGATACGGTGGTATAGGAGGTGGTATCGGATTGACGAGCCATGCTGAAAATCTCAGAGGGAAGATGAACTGTTTCTTTGGACGAGGGTTTGCACGAGTGGAGAATGAAGCGACTGAATGTGAAACGCTTTATGCAAGAGTAAGGTCTATTAGATTTTGACCACTCAGAGCTCACTATTTGTTGTTTAATAATTTGACTTATTAAACAGTAGCTAACTAACTTCATTAGTTGCTATAACTTTTCAGTCGCACGCATTCCTTTTTTGCCCTTACTAGTTTCACACTTAGTAATGTACAATGTCATGACATTCCGGGTGACATTGTACTCTGTCTGCATCAGGTTCCTCCATACTAGAGGTGACCACTTGCTACCACAAGCTAGGTACTGAGTTTCTGCAGACGTCAATAATACACACCTCTGTCTATCCCTTGCTGTCATATCAGTTGTATGATGACCAATGGGAACCAAGGGCTCATTACTTTTGATCAGACACTTTCCACAGTCTGTCCTTTTATCTAAAGACAGATATGAGACTCTTCTCATAGCTCCCTTGGAAATGCTCTTCTTCACTCCTTTTACCTGAAGGGGATCAAGTCTTCCATGTCCCAACTTCCCTTCCTGATCTCCCTTGGCCAAAGGACACTTGGGAAGGTTGAGAGAGTCTTTAGATTTCCATAGATAGCAATTATCTTTGGATCTATCTCCTCTCATCACTTCTTGATTGCACCCATTCAACACCACACATCCTCCCTTGGTAAATTCCACCTTGTATCCTTGGTCACACAACTGGCTTATGCTTATGAGGTTCACAGTTAGTCCTTTTACTAACAATACATCACTCAATTTTGGAGTTTCTGGACAGTCCAGCTTCCCAACACCCATGACTTCTCTTTTAGTTCCATCACCTAATGTCACAAACTTGGTGTTAGAAGGATGTAGATTCACCACTAGGTTGTTCATCCCAGTCATATGCCTTGAGCAGCCACTATCAAGGTACCAATCTTGTCTGATATGTCCCCTTGAAGAAGTGTGAGCAAGGTTAGCAACACACTGTTGATTCTCAGGCGAGAAGTGAATCTTAGATGCCAGCTGCTTAGGATTGACCTGAGGTGTCTGCTTAGCCGCCCATGTTTGTTTCTTAATGGGGACATTATGCGTAGACACCTTTTTCTTAGGCCTACCTTGAGGGGTCTGGTTTGGGTAACCATGCAGCCTATAGCATAATGGTTTTATGTGACCGAATCTACCACAGTAATGACATTTCCATCTCTTGAATTTCTTCTTCTGATGATTGTTCATTCTGGTTCCTCGATGTTGTGACTTTGGATGTGACTTCCCTTTGGATTTCTGAACTTTAGCCTTTGGGCGTTTGCGTTCAGCTGAGGATCTTTTCCCAAAGCCTAAACCAGATGTGGTTCCAGACTTCTGTCCTGTCTTCAGGATCTCTTCCAAGGTGTCAGATCCCTTATTCAACATTTTGATGGATTTGGTCATTTGGTCTAACTTAGAGATCAGCAAAGAAATCTCACCCTTCAGACCCTCTATGACTTTCAGCTGCTCTAGTTTCTCAGCTTCTAGCTCTTTGATGAGTTTCTTATGCTTTTCTCCTTGGATGCAAACTTCTGCACTTTTAACACATAATTCTTTATATGAGACATCAAGCTCATCCAAGGTGAGCTCATCTCCACTTGAGTTATCCTCTGAGGCACACACACTGGTCAGAGCAGTGACATGTTTGGCCGATTCTCCTTCAGATTCACTCTCAGTGTCTTCTTCTAACCAGGTGACAGATAGCTCTTTCCTTTGCCTCATGAGAAAGGTAGGGCAGTCAGCCTTAATATGACCATATCCTTCACATCCATGGCACTGGATTCCCTGGCCTTGGTTGACCTTTTCTTCAGAAGTTGATCTTTTATTTATGTCAGACGGGATGTTCTTGACATTAGGTCTACCCTGTTGATCAAATTTCTTTATGAGCTTGTTGAACTGTCTCCCAAGCATGGCTAAGGCTTCTGATATACTTTCATCACCTCTAGTATATCCTGCTTCTGACTCCTCTTCAGCATTAGATACAAAAGCTATACTTTTGTTCTTCTTCTCAGCATACTCACCCAAGCCCATTTCAAAGGTTTGGAGAGAACCAATGAGCTCATCCACCATGTTGCAGATGTCCTGCGCCTCCTCTATGGTTGTGACCTTCATAGCAAATCTCTTAGGCAAGGACCTGAGAATCTTTCTTACAAGTTTCTCTTCAGCCATTTTCTCACCTAGTCCACCAGAGGTGTTTGCAATTTCAAGAATATTCCTGTGAAAGTCATGAATAGTCTCATCCTCTTTCATCCTCAGATTTTCAAACTTGGTTGTCAGCATCTGAAGTTTGGACATCTTCACCTTGGAAGTACCTTCATGAGTTACCTTGAGGGTATCCCAAACTTCCTTAGCTAGTTCACAGTGGTGCACCAGCCTGAAGATGTTCTTACTGATTCCATTGAACAATGCATTCAAGGCCTTGGAATTTCCAAGAGCTAATGCCTCTTGCTCCTTGTCCCACTCTTCTTCAGGAATCTGCACACTGACTCCATCTTCACCTGTCCTCATTGGATGTTCCCATCCTTTGTTGACAGCTCTCCAGACTTTGCTGTCTAGAGACCTTAAGAAGGCTATCATACGAGGCTTCCAGTCATCATAATTAGAGCCATCCAACATGGGTGGTCTGTTTGAGTGTCCTATATCCTTGTCCATGGTACTAGAAAGTAACTTCCCTAGATCTCACCCAGAAATTCACAGGCAGGGTGCCTGCTCTGATGCCAATTGAAATTCTAGTTATCAGACTTTAGATGTCACACGGGTTGTTATAACATCCAATTCTGCACAGACAGGAATTTTGCAGAACTTAAATGTAAGTGCAGTAAATAACACAAGTAATTGTTAACCCAGTTCAGCCCAACATGACCTACATCTGGGGGCTACCAAGCCAGGGAGGAAATCCACTATTAGTAGTATCAATTCAAAGCTAAACTCACCCGTTTACAACTTATCACTTAATCCCTACCCAATGCAATTTCAATCTTACACTAAGATCAGAGTTCCTACTCACTCCCCCTCAATCACCTCAGTGATTACTACCTTTAATCAATATTAAAGACAATATGAAGTCACACTTCAAACAACTCTTGATTGTGCTTCACAGCTTGAATCAAGATACACAGCACTCACGCTTAAAAGCTTTGAGTGACACAACACTTACAACTCAATGAACACCCTATGCCACAGCAATCATCTACTTGATAATGGCTTGGCTTACAAGATACGTCTAATACAAGACTCACAAAAATACAGCAGTGAAGTATGATGGACACACAAAATCTTCACGCCTAAAAATCCCTGAAACTGAATGAAGGAATGCCTTCCTTTTATATTGCAGTACCCTGGGCTTTTGCACCTGTATTCTCCTGAATTTAAGGTCACGCGAGTTCCCATAAATTCAACATTTAGGTTACTAACAAATAGGCTATTTGTTAGGTTCATTGAATGTAGCTTGGTTGTTGATTTCCTGGATTTTCTCTCAGCTGTTGAATCCCTGAAGAATAGCCTGAGAAAAAGCTGAAACAGAAAATTGAACAACCTACAATTTAGCATATGCTGTCAGGCATGAATGTCACGACATTCAGCTTGACATCAAGGTCCATATGCTGAGTCTGTTTTTCCAGAAAACAGACTGTACAATTTTGCTGACCTGTACATGATCAAAATGACCATACTACAGTAACAGCTTACATTAATAAATGTCAAAGTGTCCAACTTAACATTTACACATTTGGCCTTAAGTTAGTTCTGTTATTCTCTTGAAGAACAAACTAATTTACATGCTGAAGTATAGCAGAACACCACTCTGTCTAATGTTCAGTAGCTGCTGTCAATGATGAATGTCATAACATCCAGTTTGACATTCAGTCAGTAGGCCTTATGCCCGGTCTGGTCTTTCCTTGATAACCAGACTGGAAATAAATACTAAGTTCTAACAGAACACCTGCTGTTCTATTCCTTAGTATCTGTTGACAGGTATGAATGTCACAGCATCCAGTTTGACATTCAATAAATCCTGTGTTAGCTAGTCCTGCAGTAACTACAATGTAGTCACACATACATGTCATGACATTAGTCAAGACATTAGTAACCATCTAGTGTTTTACCATATAATGCAGCCAATTAAACACCTACATAATGTATTTACCTTTATTACGCAACATTAATAAGGTAAACACTTATAGTTGGGGTTCAACTGTGTTGGTCCATCTATATAGTGCAATGTATAGAACTGCAAAAAAGAATACATATACTCTTTTTTCATGTGCTTATTTGCTTCAAGTTTGGGGGTGGTCTAGAATGTCGTCGCTCGCCCCGATAAATGAGCGTCCATTCGTGTTCCCGTTTGCAACCAAGTAAGTCTAACACTTTACCATTCACCATTTAGTTAATTATATTTATTATTATAATTAACAGTAAATAATATTTTTTACTCCTTTTTATTATCTTAGGTGGTCAGTAAGGGGAATGAACTATAATAGGTGTCTGAAACACGCTATTGTAGTCTATCGAAATCTATTGAACCACATTGGACATGACGATGTAATAATTATACCAAACTATATTTTAATTTAAAAATACTTCTCAAATTATTTTTCATCTAACGATTTGGTATTGTTTTACAGTTTGTTTGGAGGCCATATCTGGGTCTGAATCATGATGTGAACCATGACGATGATGCAGTTTGGACAGCAAAGACACCAATTATCCGATTCACCACAGTGGAAATGCACCAAAGTGACCGGGTCAAACTGCAGTTCAGAATGCTACAACAGATTCCAGAATCTCCCACGTGTTTGGGGAATTGGTATCAAAAAAGGGTCGATGCACAGTGGGATTATTCTGACTGGAGAGACTTTGCAAAAGACATGTGTCGTCAATGGAGGAATCAAGGACAACACATCTTGAACGAACCAATCATCCAAGGTGCAAGACCGACTCAACAATATATGGCATGGTTTAGGTCTGTAACAACTCAACAATTTGTATTTGAGCCACGGTATTTGATGGATCCGCGCCAACTTGCTTCGTCATCGTATGCCCCACATCAATTCACCACCCAACACCAATGTGAACCCAACCAAACCCAACAACCAACCACATAACATCAACCGACCACATACACACAACAACCACACACCCAACATCGCAACCCGTTCATGCCAACCACCCAACAACCAACCATCCAACGTCACAATCCATTCATACCACCCACCCAAACACAAAACCAAGAATCAAACCCCACAACCACAACCGTCTATAGCCCAGATGATTCATATGGGTTACTTCATCGTAGCCCCCCACCAATGAACACCCAACCACTGTTTAACTATAGTACGCCCCAGGAACCATTGTTTCGTTTTCAAAATGACTCAATTGCCCAATTTGGGCAACTATACCGTCCCCAATTCACCAACCCCAACGCCCTAACTACGATGACATGGGCATCAAACTCCATTACGGAAGCGCCGTTGGCCAGAGCCCCTCCGGATATTAGGAGCAAATGATGACACATTTGTCAAATACCGCCGGAACTTCCAACCAGCCATCGCTCGATCTGGTCAGCACCCAAAGACCACAAACACCTCAAGAAAATCGTGGGAGACCTCGGAGACAAACTAACGCACCGGGATGTGGAACCGGGGGACGTTATAATCGGACGGGTCATTAGTTTTTTATCTATCCAATGTAACCAATTATTACATATTTAATGAATTTATTTATTTTCATTATTATTTCTTATATATTAAGTAATAAATATTAAATATTAAAAATAAAAAAATTAAATAATTAAAAAAGTTAAAAAAAAAATTAATAAAATAATAGGAGGGGGTGTATGCGCCAGATGAATTGGCGCATACACCCACCATTAAAAATACACTAGGCGCCAGAGGCATTGGCGCCTCCTCATGAGGGCCAATGCAGGCGCCACAAGCATTGGCGCCTCCTCATGAGGCCCAATGCATGTGCGTCAATGCTACTGGCGCCTCCTCTTATTGGTATGTGGGTGCGCTAATCCATCTGGCGCATCCTCTACCAAACTTGATTATTTTGGTACTTTTTTTTGAAAAATTGGTTATTTCAGATTTTTTTTTTTTTGAAAAATTTGGTTATTTTAAAAAAAAAATCCTATTTCGTTACCTCATTAATCAATTTTTTACATTTTATTAATTTTTTTCACTACTTTAAGTCATTATTCACGTATACTATTCATATGTATTATTCATGTGTATTGTGCATGTATTGTCCACGTATTATGATTTTTTTTACTTATAATAATGATTAATATATTAAGATCATTTTTTATCTATAATTATTTTATATATATATATATATATATATATATATATATATATATAAAGGAAATAATTCATTTTGGTCTAGCCCGTTTAGTTTTCTAAATTTATCCTTTTTTTATTTAATTCCACGTTTATCCTTGTTTATCGTTATTTATCAATTAAATTGTATCTTCATGTGAATATTTTACTCAAATAATCCATTTAAAAGAAAATTCAAAATAATTCACTTTTCAGATTATTTCTCAAAATACCTCATTTTGAAGAGGTGGCGTCAGATGAACTGACGCCTACTCTCTAAGTTAAAGAGATGGTGTCAATTGGATTGACTTATGCATCTAGTGCTGCCAATCCAATTTGCGCTTGTGTGTTAGATTTTAAAGGAGACACCAATTGGTCTGACACTATTTACTGTGGAAATTGGTAAACAACCGTTGGTCCTCCCTAGGCTTTAAAACGAAGGATTACTTGCAGGATCGACCAGTTGATCCTGGGGCATGTGCTAGTGCAAGTGAGGCTTGTCCAGACTTCGACAAAATTACTTTGTGAGGAACGACTCCTAACAAAGTGTCGAACAAGCGTAGGTTTTTTCGACACGAACGGTTTTAGACAATGTTATCGCCTACAGGTGACTTGTGACCAACAACGCTATAACATTCAAAAGATGTATACTACGAACACGCTTTTGGTGAACTCTATTATCGTAATAGAATCAGTGTCGACAGCGTAAATGACAACGTAAAATGATAACTCAAAAGTAAAAGAAGTTAAGACAAAATGTTCAATGGGAACAATTGAAAAATAGGGAAGTTGCATTGAAATAAATGTGGTGATTCACGTACATAGCACTCTCAGAAAAAACTCTTGCTTCCTCGCGATGGGAATGGGAAGTTTTTCTTACAAGTGATTTCGTAGTACAAAGTGAACACCACCAGCCTCTTGTGGGATACTCCTATTTATACTAAACTAGAGGAAACTACTCATAAGCTAACTCCTAGAAACTAGCAGATGTTATGACACACGATCTGCATAACCGCCGCACCCATGTCTTGCTAACTACTTCACATTATGGCGCTCTTATTCCTTTTGGAACTGCTATTTTATTTTGAATTTCAAATTTCTCCCGCCCAGACGTTAGGGCGAAGCTGCCTTCTGCACATTTGACTATACTTCTTTAAGTCTCAAACCTCGTGTTGGTCGACATAATGGCCTGTTGACGGAGCCAGCTTTCCCTGTCGGCTTCGTCCTTTGGTTTATTTTTCTTTCTTGCTTGCTTCCAACACCTTTTTACCTTTTGGTAGGGTATGATCCCCACATTCACAGGACTCTTTCATTACTTGTGCTTTCAACCTGCCTTAGGAATATTTCGTGGTAACAAAATGCCCCCTAGAGATGCCATTTTCGACTGTCGATGTTGATGAGATGATGGCATCTCTGAAACTGTCGAATTACCCCTTATTGTTCCTGCTTCTACTTAGTGGGACCTCTGTGTACCCCACGTGGGTGACGTCAGACAATCATGGCGAATGTTTCTTCTTCCCCTCGAGACGCACAAAATCACGTCTACGTCACTTCACGTCCCCAACACTGAACGTGTTTCTCTTTTCGCTTTCCCTCTCTCCTCCACGTGTCTGTAGGTGTGGGAACGTGAGTATACGTGTCGGCCCTGGAAGCTCAACCGCTCCCACTTCTTTGCTCAGGGTTTAAGCTCTATAAAACCCTCATTCTTTCTTCTTCTTCTTCTCTTTTTTCTTTCTTGATTCAACATTCACCTGTTTTTCTGCTTTTGTGAAAACTCTTCCACTCCATAACTGTCACAACCTACGAAAAAACAACCGGCGAAAAAGAAAACAGACAGAAGAGTCGTCACCGTGCATTATTTATCCCCAAGGGGGGAAAGGAAACGCTCGAAGTAAACCTGGAAAAAGGAAAGGAAAAGACAAGGTCTCGCAACCAAATCTTGGATTCGGGAGTCGATTATGCGAAGGGAAGGTATTAGCACCCCTACGCATCCGTAGTACTCTACGGGATCCACTTTTGTTGTTCTTGTCTAAAGGGTGTGGGTTTATCTAATGTACTATTTACTTAAAGGGGGTCAAAAGAAAATGACTCGCACGGATGTCGCATCCACTGCATACGTATCTCATCTGAATATGAGAATCAGAGTCTTCGTAGCTCGGCTACCTATGGGTTAGGGGGCAGTGTGCTCGCTAAGACATCGCGTCTTATGCCTACGTATCTCATCTGGAATGAGAATCAGAGCAAAACGTAGTTCGGCTAACTACGGGGTTAAGGGTTGTGTTTTGGATGAACGACGTTACTGCGCAATCTACCGGATGCTCAACCTTTGGAGACTTACTCGCCTGTAGTAGAAAGAGTTAACGTGTTCTTAGGAGAAGAAAAATCAATGTGTTGGTTTGGGTTTTAGAGATGCTCATACAAAAAGGCAGTCCTAGGCGAAGGAACCGCACTACCTATGGGGATACGATCACACCATACAAAACAGACATGCATAAAGTAAACGTGCCACCAAGGCAATCAGAATAAATCTCCCAAACGGTATCCCACAAATAAAATGGAATACCAAGCAAGCTAGCTCTTCAAGAGTCATGTGAGCCCTCACAAAAACTCAACAAACATGTTAGCGAAACAAGATAGGGATCAGGAGACAACATGCCATGACAAACATAAAACAGATTGAAGAAGCAAATAGAAAAAAATCAAATACTGTCACGCTCGCTACTGCTTCGCCTAGCGAAGGCTTAGCGAAGCTTCGCTACATGCTCGCCTAGCGATGGTGCTAGCGAACGCCTGCGGGTTTTGGATTCTTCATGGATAACAATGTGGTTTCAGAAACCCCAAACCCTATGGCACACACTTCAGAAACTAAACGATTAAGCATTCAAGGCATTGTTTATACATTCATACACATCTAAACCCGTGGGCAAAACATAATGAAATTCATCCATCATACCTCATACATTCAGAGAATTCAAGTTGAAAGCATAAGGTAATGGGAATAAGGGCAAACCTGATTGGAGAGATCGGTTGAAATCGAATGGCACGGCGGGGTTTGCAAGGCAATGTTAGGGTTTGCGTGAGATGAAAGTGTGTGAGTCAGAGTGAACTTTTCAGAGCTGTCTGGAGGTTGCTGCAGATTAGTTCTCACTCTCTCTGTCTAGGTTTCTCTGTTAGTCTCCAGTTAGGGTTTTGTTTCAAATGAAAACTCAGAGTTTATAGCCTAATTTTCGTGGCTTTGTGGGCTCAAATGAGAGAGGCCCAAATCCATGACTTTCTGTTATATTCTGAAAACGCACGCTTCGCCTAGCGAAGGATTTGCTCGCCTAGCGAGCATGACAATTCTCTTTGCTAGGCGAACCATTCTGCTCGCCTAGCGAGCATGACAGTTCAGGAAGAGATTTTTGCTCCTTCAAGATTAGTGTTTTGGATGATGTTCAAGCTTCTTGGATTTGATCCTGATTGACATGATGAAATGCAATATGAAATGTTAAATGACCTAAAAATGAATGCATGAATGAGGAGGGCAAATTTTAGGGTGTTACAGCTGCCCCTATTCAATCATCAGTTAACCCGAGCAGGATGAAAGCGAACAACTTATCAGACAAACAGGGTGAGCTGTGATTGAATACCACATACAGACTGAAAATTTACGCTCTGAGAGCACCACAAAAATGCTGAAATATACTGCGCTATCTATTTTTCTTCCGATCCTCTGGCTGAATCTGAATCAGTCTTCTGACTTAATCTGGAGTTTCGATCCTCTGGCTGAATCTATACTCAATTTAGTCCTCTGGTTGGATATTAATTTTGATCCTCGGGCTGGATATGATTTTGATCTTCTGGCTAGATCTACTTCGTTTCGATTCTCTGGCTGAATCTATTCTTGGTCTTCGGGCTAGATCTGCTTTCTTTGATTCTCTAGCTGAATCTATCTCGGTCTTCAGGCTAGACCTGACTTCGATCTTCTGGCTAGATCTGGAGTTTCGATCCTCTGGCTGAATCTATTCTTTTTGATTCTCTGGCCGAATCTACTTTCGGTCTTCGGGCTAGACCTGATTTCGATCTTCTGGCTAGATCTATTTCGTTTCAATTCTCTGGCCGAATCTATTCTCGGTCTTCGGGCTAGACCCGACTTCGATCTTCTGGCTAGATCTGGATTGTTTTGATGATAAATTCCCATCATCAGGATCTCGTATCTGAGGCATGCGCTGGTTGACCCTCTTTCAAAATCTACACCCAATCTTCATGTTAGATATGCCGCTTCGAGAATTTTCCACTTTTTGGGCTTCGTACATATTCTTCAGGCTAGAACATGTTGTAACGACTCTTCAATTGCGATCCGCGGGCTAGATCCTCTTGTAGGTTGATTTTCTGTTGAGCTGTCAACCTACTCCTCTAGCCGGCTTGCTGGGGAAATGACGCTTGTAGGCGACTCTCTGGCTGAATCTTCAAAATGACCCTTAGGCTGGATCACTGGAACATGACTCTCAGGCTGAATCTTCAAAATGACCCTCAGACTGGATCACTGGAACACGATTCTCAGGCTGAATCTTCAAAATGACCCTCAGGCTGGATCACTGGAACACGATTCTCAGGCTGAATCTTCTGACTTTGGTTGTAGAGTAATTCTTCGGTCTGCTTTGAAGGACCTGTTTATCAGCTTATGTGTATGCTTGATATGTATGCAAATGCAAATGCAAATGTTATGCATGGTGCAAAAAAAAATCTGCTTGGGGAAGCAAACTTCGGTAGGGAACGAATCGCTGTATCAATCCTTGAATGCTCTGTGGGGAATGATCCGTCTGCCGGGACCAGTGAGCCACCAAAATTAAATTGGATTTTTCTTTTTGAAAGGTTGACCTTGCTGGGGGAGTATCAACCATGGGAACTTTGTTTGGCGAGGCTCTGTGAGGAGAGTCTGTGGGGAAAGCACTTCTTGGGGAAATGTCGCAGGAATCGACCTTTGTTGGGGATATGAACTTGCTAATCGTCCTCAAGTTGGGGATTAAAAACAAATCTGTTGAAAATAATCTGCTGGGGAATGAGATGAACACTGGTAACACCACCCTCTTGTCTGTTGGGTATGCAACTACTCCGCTGTTGCTGGGGATACAAAGTGCAATTCTACTAGGGGGGACATGCTCTACTGAGGAGAGACTTTGTCAACCGCTTGGGGATGATGATTCACGACTTGGCATCCGGTTCCTGTGACCTGCAATCACACACGTATGTCCCAGGGGAATTACTCGGTTTGAATTCACCGACCGAGATTAAGCACATTCAAAGCAATTTTAAATGTTTTCCTGTGCAAATCATCTGCAAAAGCCACCATTATGTTCAGATGCAATATGTTTCATCAAAAATTCGGACATTTTTTTGCAAACAAACTGACAAATGAAAAATAAGAGGCTCTTTAACTGAATATTCGACTTTTATTAGTTGAAAAATTTGTGCGAGGAATATGCGAGTACATCAGGAAGCTGATCCCTAAAAAGAAGCGATCGCTATAAATTGAACAAAAGAAACTATCCTAATGGCAATGTGGATACGGGGTCCCACTGAGTTTCGACTCTGCTATGGCTCGTATGTCCTCAAGACGCTCTGCTCATCTTGCTTTCTGAAGTGGATGATTAGTCGATCTTTAACCTTCGGAGATTGCCAGATTGGATGAAACGGTGATATAACACCGATGAACTCAGATTGCAGTCATTCGCTTATTCCCTCTTTTGCGTGGACCGCCCTCTTGGGTTTTCAATCCACCGGGATACCCTTTTTTGCCTGAGCCGCCCTTTCGGGTTTTCGACTCACCGGGTGTACATTTTTTTTTATATCCCTAATTTTTGCCCGAACCTCTTTTTTTTTTGGTTCGTCGGGATGCCCTGTTTTGCCTGGACTCTTTTTCTTTTGTCCAGCGGGTCAATTTTATGCGAAGTATTTTTTAATTGCGTCTGAGTTGACAGGGGATGGGAAGTCTTCGCCATCCATGGTTGTTAGCATCAAAGCTCTGCCAGAGAAAACCCTTTTAACCACGTATGAACCCTCATAGTTCGGTGTCCATTTGCCCCTGCGATCTGTGTTGGGAGGAAGAATTCTTTTGAGTACCAATTCACCGACTTGATACTCCCGATGGCGCACTTTCTGATCAAACGCTCGATGTCATGATACCACAGCTTATCATCAGATACTGCATCGGCAGCAAACACATAGGCGGGTATATCAAGCCGAGATACATCAATTCTGGGTACGTAGTTCCAACATAGCACCTTAATCATCGAAGACAAGGTAGCCAAGGCATCAGCAAATTGGTTTTCTTCACGAGGAATGTAATGCAGCTTCACCGTCGTAAAGAAAGTCAACAATCTTCTCGTGTAGTCTCTGTAAGGAACCAAATGAGGCCGATGTGTATACCATTTCCCGTTGGTTTGATTGATGACCAAAGCTGAATCCCCGTATACATCCAGGGTTTTAATCCGTAGGTCGATGGCTTCCTCAAGTCCTAGGATACAAGCTTCATTTTCGGATTCATCGTTGGTGCAGGGAAAAGTTATTCTGGCACAAAATAGCATATGAACCCCCTCCGGCGTGATCAACACTGCACCAACTCCGCGACTATTGACGTTGACCACCCCATCAAACATCATAATCCATTTGGATTCAAGGTCAGGCCCCTCCTCCGGGAGTGGTTTCTCGTAATCTTTCGATTTGAGAAACATGATGTCCTCATCAGGAAAGTCGAACCTCATAGGTTGGTAATCATCAATCGGTTGCTCTGCAAGATAGTCTGACAAGACACTTCCTTTGATGGCTTTTTGTGAAGTGTATTGGATATCATACTCTGTCAGTATCATTTGCCACCTAGCAACTCTTCCGGTAAGCGCTGGCTTTTCAAAAATATACTTGACTGGATCCATCTTTGAGATCAATAGAGTCGTGTGAGTCAACATATACTGTCTTAGTCGGCGAGCAGCCCATGCCAAAGCGCAACAAGTTTTCTCGAACAGTGAGTATCTTTGTTCACAGTCGGTAAACTTTTTGCTAAGGTAGTATATTGCATGCTCTTTTCGACCTGACTCGTCATGCTGACCGAGCACACAACCCATTGACCTCTCTAACACAGTCAAGTACATGATCAACGATCTTCCTTCTACTTGTCGCATACTTTCATTCAACGGTAACCTGTGCATAACGATGTCTGTATCCAAACCTGGCATATCTTGATAGGACCAAGCAAATATGTTGACGTACTCACGAAGCAAACTGATCAATTGTTCTTTCACCTCGGCCTGCAGACTGGCCCCGGTCTTGATCTCTTTCTTGTCGTCTTCGGTACCAATGTTGATGGTCTCAATCACCTCCTGATAAGGTGTAATAGCTCGGTCCTCCTGTTTCAACAACCGGGCTAACTCTTCAGGCAATTCACAATCTTCCTCAACCCCTTCTTCGGCTTGATAGATAGGATTGTCGAAGTCATACTTGGCCATAGCAGTGTCGTTAGCAGTGAGATCCGGGTGATCAGTTATGCATGATGGAGGATCATGCTTTACCTTAGGACGAGATTTTTTGGAAAGAAAAACGAAAAAGAAACATTGCCATTTTTTTTGTAAAAGTAAAAACTGAAAGAAAGAGAACACAAAATTGTTTGCAAAAGTTGTCCTTTATTGATGATGAAAATAATTGCGAAATGAAACTAAATGAATGGCCCTACAGATGAGTCATTACACCTTGGGCAAAGTGTAAGACTTTTATTATGCATGCAATAAAAGGAAAACAATAAAAATTACTCCTTCAGTAGAGTAACCCGGACGACTCTTTCAGACGACCAATTGTTGAGCTTTTCTCCCGGGACACACGGGCTAATCCAGCTATCTAAGTCACAGTCGCTGTCAGCCTTGTCTTCATCTGCAACATTGACGATGTGGGGAGGAACCAAATTCAAAGTTTCCCCGCTATCAACAACATTAATCCTCTACCCGCCGTGAGCCGGCATCGGATTTTGGATAATATTAGGCACCGGAGAAAAATTGATAGTCTGGGCATCTCTCAAATCTTGTACCTTCAGCTGGAGAGCCTTGCAATTATCTGTAGTATGGCCAGGTGCGTTGGAGTGAAAAGCACATCTGGCGTTGGCATCATAACCTCTAGGCAAATTATTGGGATCGATTTGTGGGGCCAGAGTTCTTAATGTAACCAGATTCATGTCAATCAGCTTGGGAAGTAATACTGAATAAGGCATTGGGATCGGCTCAATGACACAGTCCGTCTGCCTAGGACGTTGTTGATAGTGTCTCTGCTGACCCAGATTACCTCCTTGTTGTTGATTGTTGTACCTAGGTTGATACTGCGGTTGTTGTTGCTGTTGAGGAGCAGGTGTTGGAATAGTGACTGCGGCCACTTAATCTTGATAATAATTAGGGCGTCCTCTGCCCCTGCCTCTGCCGACATACACAACACTTGTCTCGCCTTCTCTTCTTCGCTGACCGTTACCAGCAAACGGTTTCTTGGGACCTAATGAGCTGGAAGCACTGTTGTCTTGAATTTGGCCCATCTTCAACAGACTCTCGATTCTTTCTCCAGCAATTACTATCTCTGCAAAGCTAATGGACAGGCAAGCAGCCAATCTCTCAATATAATTGCCTTGAAGAGTGTTCATGAACATGTTCGCCATCTCCCTTTCAGACATAGGGGGTTGGACGGACGCAACAATTTGTCTCCAACGCTGAGCATATTCTCTAAAGGTCTCCTTGGCAGTCTGAGACATTCCTTGCAACAAGGCCCGATTTGGAGCCATGTCCAAGTTATATTGATATTGCTTGACAAAAGCCTCTGCCAAGTCTTTCCAGCTCTTGATGGTTGTACGAGACAAATGAGAATACCATTCACGAGAGGCTCCAGTTAGACTGTCTTCAAAATAGTACATCCACAGCTTTTCATCTTTAGTGTGAGCTCCCAACCTTCCCAGATAAGATTGGAGATGAGTGCGTGGGCAAGAAGCCCCATTGTATTTCTCAAAAGTAGGGGGTTTGAACTTGTGAGGGATCCTTACTCCCTGAACCAGACCAAGATTTGTGACATCAAAACCTAAGGAATTTTAAGACTCCAAAGATTTGAGCTTCTCAGCAAGCTCATCCATACGACGAGTGGTCTCGTGAGCTTCGTCGTGCAAAGAGAATTGATCATACTGATAATCTTCAGTAACGGGGCGCCCGTTAATCCGAATTCCTTGATTCGCATTGTACCTTCCGCCAATACCATTTCCAACATTCCCCGTGTTGCCAACATTACCCGGGTTTCCATCAGCATTCGCGTTACCCGCGTTACCAGTGTTCATAGGGTTATCAGCGTTCCCAGGGTTACCAGCGTTCCCCTCAGCATTTGGTATCTCTACCTCTGGATCGGGCCTCGGTTGCTCAACTAATTCCCTCAGCTTTTCCTGGCCTTCTGCCATACTAATCATCAATGTCATGAACTGATCCATCCTTTCACGCATATCAGCCAGCTCTTTCTGTACCTGGTCCATCGCTAGTTGTTGACGATTTTCCTTTGTCGGGTACCTGTGGACTCGCTTGGGACTAATAATGCCTGATACAAGGAACAAACATTAGACACTGCGGTGACACCTGCAAAACAAACACGGGTTAATATGCATGGTATGTGATGCGCTGCTTATTCAATTTTAAGGCACCCCCTTCTCAATTCCGGTTTGGCCTTCCAGAACAACGAGTACAACTGCAATCGAACATGCAAATAACAATACCGAGGAGAGGTGATAGGTCACATTACTCTTCCTGGGAGCCTCCATAATAAGCACAGATAGCCAAACCAAACTGAGAAAAGGAATACCCCGCAAATGAATAAGCATGAGGTGTTGGATGCAAATATGCAGATGATGTGAATGCAAACTAATGTGAATGCAAACTGATGTGATGCAATGCAGTGGCATGTCAATCAGGATCGTTGTATCCGCTTGAATATCTGTCGGGTTGCACGGTCTGAAGAGAAACCCACTGAGGAATATAATACGGAATCAAAGCTCTGCTCCAGAAAACCGGGTTGGTTGGATGTCAAGGTTTCCTGAATTTAGCCCGCCCCTCACTGGTAAGTTCTAAGAACAGAAGTTTGTCAACTTCAGCCCTTCAGTCGAGAATAATACGTTTACCGCTGAAGGTTTGGCATTATTACGGGATAAAGGACCTCCATTGACTCCCCTCAACAGGATATCCTAAAGCAAGTTCCCAGTCTCGGGGTCCTCGGATTGAGCAGCGAGAATGCGCCCACCAGAGCTAACATAAATGCGTCTCGGAGGAGAGGCCTCGACTGAGTTCTCGGGAAATGGTCACCAGAGTCGACAATTTCTAAAGGAACATCGTGTCGTTATGGAACACCCATAGGACAAAATATATCCAAAAGAAACCTCGTCTGGAATGTGGGTCTTCATGAACGACTTAACGTAGCAACATGCCACGCAAGCCTCATGACTATCCACTCTAAGCATGTGTGTACGCTCAAGCCTGGGTAGTGGGCTTATCTCTCATAGAACATCCCATCCCAACAAACAAACCAACAGAGCCAACAGATGCAACAATGATATGTACACAAGTGCTGAAAAATAAATAACTGTACAAGAGAATAAACACCCAACAAACAAGCAACCTACAAAAGCTAGGAGAGACTCACTTAGGGAAATCGGGTCCCCAGCAGAGTCGTCAGCTGTCGCAACCTGCGAAAAAACAACCGGCGAAAAAGAAAACAGACAGAAGAGTCGCCACCGTGCGTTATTTATCCCCAAGGGGGGGAAAGGAAACGCTCGAAGTAAACCTGGAAAAAGGAAAGGAAAAGACAAGGTCTCGCAACCAAATCTTGGGTTCGGGAGTCGATTATGCGAAGGGAAGGTAATAGCACCCCTACGCATCTGTAGTACTCTACGGGATCCACTTTTGTTGTTCTTATCTAAAGGGTGTGGGTTTATCTAATGTACTATTTACTAAAAGGGGGTCAAAAGAAAATGACTCGCACGGATGTCGCATCCACTGCATACGTATCTCATCTGAATATGAGAATCAGAGTCTTTGTAGCTAGGCTACCTATGGGTTAGGGGGCAGTGCGCTCGCTAAGACATCGCGTCTTATGCCTACGTATCTCATCTGGAATGAGAATCAAAGCAAAACGTAGTTCAGCTAACTACGGGGTTAAGGGTTGTGTTTTGGGTGAACGACGTTACTGCGCAATCTACCGGATGCTCGACCTTTGGAGACTTACTCGCCTGTAGTAGAAGGAGTTAACGTGTTCTTAGGAGAAGAAAAATCAATGTGTTGGTTTGGGTTTTAGAGATGCTCATGCAAAAAGGCAGTCCTAGATGAAGGAACCGCGCTACCTATGGGGATACGATCACACCATACAAAACAGACATGCATAAAGTAAACGTGCCAACAAGGAAATCAGAATAAATCTCTCAAATGGTATCCCACAAATAAAATGGAATACCAAGCAAGCTAGCTCTTCAAGAGTCATGTGAGCCCTCACAAAAACTCAACAAACAGGTTAGCGAAACAAGATAGGGATCAGGAGACAACATGCCATGACAAACATAAAACAGATTGGAGAAGCAAACAGAAAAAATCAAATACTGTCACGCTCGCTACTGCTTCGCCTAGCGAAGGCTTAGCGAAGCTTCGCTACATGCTCGCCTAGCGATGGTGCTAACGAACGCCTGCGGGTTTTGGATTCTTCATGGATAACAGTGTGGTTTCAGAAACCCCAAACCCTATGACACACACTTCAGAAATTAAACGATTAAGCATTCAAGACATTGTTTATACATTCATACACATCTAAACCCGTGGTCAAAACATAATGAAATTCATCCATCATACCTCATACATTCAGAGAATTCAAGTTGAAAGCATAAGGTAATGGGAATAAGGGCAAACCTGATTGGAGAGATCGGTTGAAATCGAATGGCACGGCGGGGTTTGCAAGGCAATGTTAGGGTTTGCATGAGATGAAAGTGTGTGAGTCAGAGTGAACTTTTCAGAGCTGTCTGGAGGTTGCTGCAGATTAGTTCTCACTCTCTCTGTCTAGGTTTCTCTGTTCGTCTCCAGTTAGGGTTTTATTTCAAATGAAAACTCAGAATTTATAGCCTAATTTTCGTGGCTTTGTGGGCTCAAATGAGAGAGGCCCAAATCCATGACTTTCTGTTATATTCTGAAAACGCACGCTTCGCCTAGCGAAGGATTTGCTCGCCTAGCGAGCATGACAGTTCTCTTCGCTAGGCGAACCATTCTGCTCGCCTAGCGAGCATGACAGTTCAGGAAGAGATTTTTGCTCCTTCAAGATTAGTGTTTTGGATGATGTTCAAGCTTCTTGGATTTGATCCTGATTGACATGATGAAATGCAATATGAAATGTTAAATGACCTAAAAATGAATGCATGAATGAGGAGGGCAAATTTTGGGGTGTTACAATAACGAAGAAACCTTCTGTTCTTTCCATGGCCAACTCTAACAAACCTTCTGCTGCTGAACTCACGCGCCCCATCAACATTGATGGTAGGGAGTATGTCCCTGAGCCTCCATTGGTGGAAGAAAAGGAGAAGATCTGACGTTCTCAGGTATTGATTCCTCTCTCTCTGGCTAATGAACCCTTAGCGTTCCTAGGTCCTCTCCCTGAAAACCGACACCCAGAGGTTACCAAAAACGACTCTTCTCTTTTTCCTGCCAATCACATTTCTGAACCTGTGATTTCTGCTCAACGACCCTTCTCCCTTCGATACGTCGACAGGAACTTCAGGACTGCTCCTCCTAGGAATTGTCCTAAGTTTTGTGCTTGGATGGACCGGTTGGAAACGGAGAAAATCGACCACTGGAAAAGGACAGGCATCTATACCCTTTTACAGATTGCTCGATGTGGCCCTCCCCAGTCTTGTGGCATGTTACTATCCGCCCTTCAATTGTGGGAGAGTTCGACCAACTCTTTCCATACTAGGTGTGGCATGATCAAGCCGACACTTCTGGACATTGTTGCCATCATTGGCTTGAGACCGACTGGCGAAGTCTTCGACTGCGAAGCTGTAGCGCTAGTTTCCTTGAGGTTCGACGTTGGCGACTCTCGCAAACCAACATACAACAACTTTATTGATCATCATGCCACTTCTGCAAGTCCTGTGACCGACGAGGAACACGTGGCTTTCTTGACCCTTTGGATGTCCCGCTTTGTTTTCTGTTCAAGGTCTATGTAGGTAGCCAAGCATTTTGCTCTCCTGGCAACTCGATTGCACCAAGAACATGACGTTGCTTTGGGCCAACTGATCTTAGCCTCTCTCTATGAGTCTCTGTCTGAGGTTGTCTGCCAGATTAGACTCTTCGACCCTGAGAACTCCAGGAAGAAGAATGTATTGGTCCATGGCCCTTTCTGGTTTTTGCAATTGTGGCTCAATGCCACCTTCTCCAAAGATGTAGCCCCCTATGGGATGAGGAGGGTTGCGTGTCCCCCAAAGGAACGACATGTTATCTGGAAATGGTTGGTCCCCTTGACACCCATTGACAGGAACTTTCCAGACCTTCGAGTGTTTCGCCTCATCTTCGACATCATGTTGACTCGTGTCGATTTCCTACCCTCTATGGCCCCTTTTAGCCGTCGAACTGAGGGTCCTGAGTGGCTCACTAGGCCTTTCCCTCCGGATGACGGGGAACATAGGACTGAATCCTTCCTCATTTGGAGGCGCTTTTTGGTCCCTCGCTTCTTGTCGGCGGAGACTTCCAGCAACAATCCTGGCCTAGTGGCTTACCAGCCTAACCTTGTGGCCAGGTAATTTGGCCTTTACCAATTCATCCCCAAACCTCTGTTTTCCTCTCAAGAGTTGCTTGACAATATCCTCTGCGGCCAACCTTGGAGTGAGGTCGAAGGAGAACTTGAAAATATTTGGAAAAACCGACCGCGTCTTCCTTCCCTTTCTTTTCGACCAGCCTACTACTGTACCAAAGAATTCCATGATTGGTGGCAGTCCTATTTTACCCTTTATGTTGGCGATCCTGATGCCAAACTTTCTGAATTAACTGAGGCTTTTGTTTGTTTGCAGGGAAGTCGACCAAATGTAAGGCTCTCCATGTCAAGCAGATTCGTGCTTTCCAGAATTACTTCCAAGTTGTGTATCGACCAGATAATCTTCGTGGGACCATCTGGGAGGCTGCGGTCGAACTAAAAGCGAAAATAACCGACCAACTTTCAAAACTCAAAATTCCTGGTTACGTGAAAGACAAATATCTTTACGCCCTTCACTTCGGAAAACTCAAATTCCCTCCCCTGCCATCTAGTCCACTGGCCTTGGCCTTTGGTCCTTTGGTTCTGGTGTGGTTCTATTGTCCCATTTCGTACATACAGAACGCCTCTAAAAAGAGAAAAGCCGACAGAGTGGTCCCAACGAAGTATTATCTGCCTGAATATTCAGGGCCGCTTCATATTGATCCTTAATATGTCAGCGTGTTTGAAACCACGCAACTTGGTAACGCTTTTCTGGAAATTCTAACGCTCTCTTTTAACTGGACTTCGTCGCTCACTTGCGTTTCTTGTATTTATTTGCAGTGCTCCCTCTAAATCCTGCAGGTTCTGCATCTGCTGACCAGCCTACTCCTTCGACACAAAAGGCTCAGGTTCGACTCTGGCTTACTATTTCCTTTGACCCTAACTTTTATCCTTAGCCATCTTTCTCTTCTTGTAGGCTGCTCCTGAGCAATCTTCTGACGATGATGGGCGCCCTATATCTCAAGTCTTAAAGAAACCCAGCTCTTCTGTATGCTCCTCTCTGAAGCATCTCTATCCGCTTTTGTCTTCTAAAAGGGAACATTACGTGGTTGCTAATGTTTCACTTATGTGCAGGGTCAACCACGTTCGACAGAACCTACTGTCTCTACTGCCTCCAAAAAATCCAAAAAACACAAACGCTCTGCTCCCGCGGGCACTGAGGTATTTCTTGTCGGCTCGTCTGCTCATTTGGTTAGACTATTTGCTTATAACCTCTCTTTGTGTCTCCAACACACCTCCCAACATAAATCCAAAACCCATCATGGCCACAAGAGGAAGAGACATGACTCTCTTTCTAAGAGTGGCGAAAATAAAAAGAAGAGGCATTATACAACGCCTCCTTCAGAGGTTCCTGTCGAAGGTGCTGACACTCCTGTGGTTCCAACCTTGGTACGGTCCCTGTTCCAGCCGTGGGAGCTTCAACGTCGACTGGTCCCTCCCCCGCTACTGCCTTGGGGAACACAAATCAGGATGCAGACTCCCCTGCATCGACACAGGTATTTACCAATTTTCCTATTTATTCTTTTGGATTTTTGTTGCGCTTCTCTTACACATTTTTATTTCTGTAGGTTGATGCTTCTACTGAGCCGACTCAACTTGTCGCTGACTATACTCCCTCATCGCCGATCTCTTCCCTAGCTCGCCCCTTTCAATCTGTCGACACCGCTGGTGAGTCCATTGAACTTCCTCTCCAGATTAGTGACAGTGACTCTGATTCGGTCACTAGTCCTGCGACACACCTGGACTCCAGTTCTACTAGTTCTGACTCGAGTCTCTCTTCAGCTTCCTTGCAGGATCCACGGGAGCCAGTCGGTGTCGACACCAACAAACAACAGTCCTCCCAAGCTACTCCGTTGTCGACTGCTTCTCCCTAGGTTACTTCTCCGTCAGCAGCTTCTCCTTCGACTTTCTCGGGGCTGGCTATCAAGCCTTCTGCTTTAGAGGCAATTTCCAGACTCCGCAATCTGGTGAAATCGCGTGATGTTTCGTCAAACTTTGAGCAATTCCATTCTGGCAAACTGGGCCCTGAGGCGACGAAAACTAAGGCTGTCATGGACAAAATCCGCATGCACGCCTTAAACTCTGACCTTCCTTTCGTGCTCATGCATGAACCTGCTGTTGGTCTAGAGATTTTGAGTGCACTTGCCCAGCTAAAGGATCTCCAACTCTCTGATTACGCCAAACGTGCAACGGTGGCTCTAGAACAACTTTTGGTGCCTATGTTGCGCCATATTGACAGTGTTCGGGACACTGAGCGCCAAATTGCTGATACTGAGGCCTCTGTGAAGGAGAATGGGAGTTGGTGACGCATGCCGACGCGGAAGTCGCCAGTATGTTGAGGGTTATAGAGGAGCGGAAGACAGAATTGACTTCCAAACAAACACGGGCCGTTGAGATACGTCAACAAATTGATGCCCTTCGGCGTCAAATTGCCACTTTGAACGGTGAATTGGAGTCCATTACCCAGGAGGAGTTACGTTTTGTCGACGAAGTGTTAAAACCTGCCCAGGCCACCGTGGAGCAGACCACCAGTGATGCTTTAGAGGTTGCTGACGAGCTTATGGCCGTCGAAGGGAAGCTTGAAGAGCTCAAAGCCCATGCCGACACCTTGGAGCCTGTGTCTTTGCACTATAATTTTGAACTTAAATCTTTCCAATCCAAATTCGGCTAGCTTTGACCATCTTTTATCGATTGTACCAGTTCATTTTTTGTAATCTTTAAATAATGGCTTCTTGCCACATTAATGTTATCTTTCTTGCCTTTAGCACTGTATACTTATTTTCTGTGTCTTTGTAGTTGGTATCTAACATAATTATCTCCAACTCTATTTTTCGACATTTATTTTAGTCTGCCAAAATTCTGACCTCTTGAAGGAGAGGCCTATATTTTTTCAAGTACTTTCCATTCACTCTTAAAATCCGCCTGTCTGGTGCCAACTCTTCGACTTCGTAGGCGTTATTAGAAAAGGCCTGTAAAACCTTAAACGGTCCTTCCCAATTTGGGGACCACTTACCCAAAATTTTATCATTTCTGTCCATAGGCAGGATCACCCTCCAAACCAGATCGTCGATAGCAAACACTTTCCCTTTCACCCTTTTGTTGTAGGCTCGAGCGACTTTCTCTTTCTGTCTTTGTAGAGAGTCTAATGCTAACATTCTTTCTTCGTCTACGTCGACTAATTTGTCTGTCATCATACTCCAGTAATCTTCAGAAGGTATTTCATACTGCTTTTGGGTCCTGACTGCCTGGACCTGAATTTCTACTGGCAATACTGCGTCATGCCCATAAGCCAGTCGAAATGGGGTTGTTCCAATTGCTTCTTTTGGTGACGTTCGACATGCCAACAAGGCTTGGTCTAACGTCTTGTGCCAACTCCCTGGCTTCTTTCCTATGTGTTTCTTTATTAGGCTGATGATCACCTTATTAGCAGCTTCGACTTGGCCATTTGCCTGTGCGTAATAGGGGGTAGATGTCAGTAACTTGATTCCCATTTCTTTTGCAAATTCTTGCACTTTTTGACCAGTGAAAATTGACCCCTGGTCGGTTGTAATAGTTTCTGGGATGTCAAATCTGCAAATGATGTAACTCTGGACAAAGGCTATCACAGTTTCTTGGTTTACATTTGGTAATGCTATGGCTTCGACCCATTTTGTGAAATAATCGATACCGACTAACACATACTTTTGTTGTTTCGACGAGGCTGGCTTTATTTCTCCTATAATGTCCAACGCCTATCCTCGAAATAGCCAGAGTTTCACAATTGTGTGTAGCTCTCTTGCAGGCACATGCTGTATGCCCCCATGCAATTGGCATTCTTGACAACCTTTGGCAAACTCAATGCAATCTTTCAGCATTGAAGGCCAATAAACTCCTGAACGCATCAAGAGCCACTTCATCTTCAAACTTGCTTGATGTGCCCCACACGCCCTCTATGTATGCTCGACACAACCACGTATGCCTCACTTTCCCCCAGGCATTTTAATAACACTCCTTCGACTGTCTTTTTGAATAATTCATCATTTACCAAGACGTAGCTAAGGGCCCTATATTTTATCTTTCGATCTGTCGACCCCACGGGATTACATAAGTAATCGACTAGCGGTTTACGCCGATCACTCCCTCCCTCGTCGTCGACAGCCAAAATTTCAAAATGATTTTTATCTACTGCCCCCAGCTTCACAATCGCCAGATCTGACGGTGACAACACTGTCGCCCGTACTTTCTCTCTTACTTGGATCTCTTCGTCCTGGTCTTTCGACGTTTTATACCCTGAAGCCTCCTGTGCCAAATCATTTTCTCTTTGGTTTTCTTGTCGTGGTATGCGTTGGAGATTAACTTGCTCAAACCTTTTGAGTAGTCTGATAGCGACCACGAAGTACATGATCAAATTTTCTTTAACACACCTATACTCTTTCGATGCTTGTTTAATCACTAACTCCGAATCTCCCATAATTTCGACATTCCTTTCCCCCAATTCCAGCAGTAGTTCAAGTCCGGTGATCAATGACTCGTACTCTGCTTCATTATTGGTGCATATTGTAACACCCCGATAAAAATAAGATAATTATTTAATTTAAGTTAATATTATATTTATTAATTTAATTAAATAATCGGAATTATTGGATTATTATTATTATTATTATTGGAATAATAATTATTGGAATATATATAAGTTGGAAATAAGGAAAAAGAGTTCCATTTTGGTAAAGAAAGAGTTTTACGTGAAAAGCAGAGAAGCGGCTGAAAAGAGGAAAAGGGCAAAGAGACAGAGCAAGAGGAAGAAGGTTGGAGAAGAGAAAAGCTTGAAGCTTAAAGATTCGCCGGATTAACTCAGGTAAGGGGGGTTTATCGTCGTTTAATGGGTATTATGGGTTAACATGTAATGGGTAGTGATAAACCGTTGAATTGACCCTAATTGGGATGTCGAATGCTGAAAAATTGTGATGGATAAGTTGTGTTAAAACTGAAATTGGATCTGTAATTGGATGGGTAGTGATTTTCCGAAAACGTAGCTTTTTACGGAATTAGAATCGGAGGTCCGGAAGTCCTCCAACGGCGGAAAATGCGGAGAATTATGCATTCTGCTTCGTGTTAGCGCAGGAACAGCTTTCTGTCTTGCGTTAACCGGTTAACCCAGGGTGTTAACCGGTTAACACTGTTATGAATTGTGAAAAATTGCTGTTTTGTCTGCGTTAACCGGTTAACCCAGGGTGTTAACCGGTTAACACTGTTGTGATTTCTGAGAAATTGTTGTTCTGTCTGCGTTAACCGGTTAACCCAGGGCGTTAACCGGTTAACACTGTTAAAATTGGCCAGGAAGCGTGTTCTGTCCTGCGTTAACCGGTTAACCCAGGGCGTTAACCGGTTAACACTGTTGGAAATTGGAAAAATTGATATTTTAATGTTGTGAACATAATTGGTGATTGGCCTATATCGGTGTGTGATATAGTAGGGATTATTTCCCGTTGTTTTGAGTAGGATAGGTATTAGTAGAGTGTGCTAATACTGTGATTGAATTATTTGGCATGACATAATATGATTATGTGATAAATATGCTGATGATGTGTGAAAATATGCATAATGTTGTGAATGTATATATTATGTATGTAACTGTGGATGGATTGTTTTATGGCTTAGAGTGTGAGCATATGTCCATTTTGGACTGTTGTTGATGTTTGCATGCTAGGTGATTAGCGTGCATAGCATGGCCCTTGGGGTGGTAGCTAATTCCCATGGTGAGGAATTAGTGATGTGAGTCACTAGGTCTCAAATGAGTGGGACTAGTGAGCTTGGTAGCCGTACCTGGATTTGGTCGGTGAAGTTGAACTATATGTTCACGAATAGTCGGTACCGCATGCATGGAGTCTCATTGCATAATGTATGTATGGCGTATAATATGAATGGATGTATTCCAATATTATACGTGTGTTTGTGTTGACATTGAGTATGAGTATGAATTGTGTTGGTATTGAGTATGATATTTGAGTTGATGTGCCGTTACTGAATGTGTGATATGATTAGGGTGATTAATGTGTTATTTACTTAAAATTGCATGATATTTTATAATGCTTATTATATCGATTGAGGAACTCACCCTTACAACTATTTTTCAGGTAACGAGCAGTGATTGAGTAGGAGCTAGTGCTTGAAGTCTAGTGTAGTTCCTTAGTGGGTCATGCTCTGGTAGATGTAACATCGGGATGGGATGTTTTAAATGTTTTATTGTTGGTTGTGAACCAGTTTACATGTAATATGCTACATGTTTTGCATGATTGATTTAATCTCTATCCGCTGCGTATTGTGCAAATGCTTTATGTTTTGAATTAATAAAAGAGCATGACAGTTATTATGGTGAATGGTGTGAAATGAATGTGTGACACCCTTAATTGCATAATTACTCTGATTGATATATTGCTATTTTAATTAAATATTTGGGGTATTTTAGAAGGGTGTTACACATATCCCTTCGATTTTGTATTTGAACTCTGTTGGAATTCCATCTGGAGAAATTATGACTCCTCCTATCCCAGATCCATGCTTATGTCTTGATCCATCGAAGTATAGCCTCCAAGGTGCTAAATCTACGTAATTCTGCGCCATTTCGACCATTGAGTGGTCGACCAGAAAGTTTGCTACCACCTGCCCTTTCATCGCTTTCAAGGGTACGTATGTCAGGGAGTATTCTGTTAACGCTAAAGCCCATTTTCCAATTCGACTATGCAAAATTGGTTTAGACAGCATATGTTTAATAATATCAAAGTGAGAAGATACGTAAACATCAACAGGCTTGATATATAGCTTTAATTTCGTACAAGAGAAATACAGGCATATACATAGTTTTTCTATGTCACTATACCTAGTTTCAGGATCATTAAGCATTCGACTAAGGTAATATACAGGTCTTTCGACACAGTTTTCATCCTCTTGGACTAACATACTTCCTTTAGTCAATTCTGAGGCGGCAATATACAGTTTCATTGGCCTATGCCTACCATGAGGGGCCAATACTGGAGGCTTAGTCAAATACTCTTTGATTTTGTCGAAAGCCTCTTGGTGTGCATCCTGCCATTTGAACTTTTCGTTCTTCAGTCGAAGTAGTGGGGAGAACGCTTTTGTTTTGCCACTTAGATTTGATATGAATCTTCTAAGAAAATTTATTTTACCCAAAAAGGATTGCAGCTCCTTTTTGGTCGACGGAGGCTTGAGGTCCATAATGGCTTTTGTTTTGCTTTGCTTTACTTCAATGCCTTTTTATGCACCACAAAACCAAGGAAGTCGCCTGCCTGCACACAAAAAACGCATTTTAATGGATTCATTTTTAATCCACATTTTCTCATCCTTAGGAAGGCTTTTCGGAGATGGTCGACGTGGGTATGCTGACTGTCATACCCCAATTTTGACCCTGAATCATTGATTCAATACATTCACCATAGCTATTGCATGTCTACATAACATACCATGCATTCCGTACCGCATAACGTCTAAAATATCAGTCGAAATAATTTTTTCGGATCTACAGGCAATCTAGTTGAATCAATTATCAAATGTGTGTCAAAATCAGCAGGCAAAATTTTTCCAAATCAAGCTTGCAGACATCAATTTTATTAATCTACGTTTCGTGTAGTTTAACTTGGTATGCTCGATTTATTTTTCGGCTAAATTTCCGATCACAATTTGATCTGTCTGAGCGTTTAAACCGGTAATTTTATTTCAAAATTTGACAAAAACCTATATGTTTCCGAGAAGTTTATTTCACACTGATCATTTTGGTACATTCAAATTATTTATAGTTTGAGCATTTTTACGCTCGATTTTTATTCATTTTTGTCTCTTTTATTTTTGTGTTTTTCTCAAAGCATTTAGAAAAAATAAATAGAATTGTGTTTTTATTTTAATTTTATTTTAATTATTTTAAAGTGTTTAATTTTATTTAATTTTAAATAGTTTTAATTGAATTTGTCTCTAAAATAAACATTAAGGGTACTATTGGCATTTTTGAAACTTAGTAACCCTAATAAAACACTATATATTAAAGGATGTTGCAAGAAATAAAGGAGGAACCTACACACTATTCATACCAAGGAGGCCGCCCCCATTCTTTTCCGGAACTTATCAAATCAAGTGAGAAAGCGGCGCATCAATGTCAAAACAACATAATAGAAAAGAAACATAAAGAGAAGGGGGAAGGGACTTGATTTTTTGCTTCAGATTCTTTTTCTTAAAAAACATCATTTCATCTGTTTGCTTTCCTCCCTACCACTTTTTACTATATACCATACATACACTACCCTCCTCTCACTAAAAAAAATAGAAACAATATCACCACCCTCATCTCTCACGCACACCTGTTAAACCAATTTCATCCATGATATTTCTATAAGCACTTTTATTTTCACTTGAAATCTCACTCTCTCTCAATTTTAATTGGAAAATAAATGAATAGCAAAAGTGGATCTGTGAAGATACAAACACCATCGTGAAACCGTAAATCACCGCCTGCCACTACATGAACATTAACTACAACCATATTGTAAGTTGTTTCTTTTGTTTCTAACTTTGTTGTTATAAATTGATTTCTATTTACTTATTTACAAATTTAATTTATAATACTTCTATTCCAATTTTTTTATAAAGATATAGATGGTTCATTTTTTTGTAGCGTTTTTTATATACGTATTAATTTTGTTTTAAATTATATATATATATATATATATATATATATATATATATATATATATATATATATATATATATATATATATATATATATATATTATATATATATATATATATATATATATATATATATATATATGTGTGTGTGTTTAATATCGTGTTTATATTGGCAACAATGCGGTTTCATTTTTTTAATTGTGTGTCATGTTTATCTTTTTTTTATTTTTTGATTACTTTGAGTTGATGTAAAACATTGTAATACTATTGTGATAATAATAATAATATGCTTGCGTTTGTGATCTCAAAGTTAAAATTGCGTTGTGATCTCAAAGTTAAATTTTAGTTTAACTTTCGAAAATCGTTTGAACGCGTAGATTTGGTTGTCGGGCTTCTTATAGAGTGATTAATACATGAGCCCACTTTAAGTTAGCTTAGAGCTAAATTCAGTTGCTTTTGATTTCGGCTTACCTCCAGTCTCATGGCTTACTCTTGGGACTTCTTACAATGAGCTCTTAAGCAACATCAACTTAACTATCAATAATTGCAAACCTCGGTGCTTTAATTGTTTTAATCCAATATTCAAAATCATTTTCTAAATAAAACGTGAAGAAAAAGGTTACCTGGATGGAATGTCCAGTCGTAATCCCGAATATTAGGCTCAAGCTGTAAGAGCTTGCAAGCCATAAATATTCGTCTTCTCTTTAACACTCCAATATTCAAAATCATTTTCTTAATAAAGTTGGAAGAAAAAGATTAACTGGAGGGAATATCCAGTCGTAATCCCGAATATTAGGCTCAAGCTGTAAGAGCTTGCAAGCCATAAATATTCGTCTTCTCTTAACATTCCAAATATTCAAATTGTTTTCTAAATAAAGTTGGAAGAAAAAGATTACCTGGATGTAATATCCAGTCGTAATCCCGAATATTAGGCTCAAGCTGTAAGAGCTTGTAAGCCATAAATATTTGTCTTCTCTCCAAAACACCTGCAAATATCTCAAATCATCTTCTTAATAAAGTTGGAAGAAAAAGATTACCTGGAGGGAATATCCAGTCGTAATCCCGAATATTAGGCTCAAGCTGTAAGAGCTTGCAAGCCATAAATATTCGTCTTCCCTCCAAAACCTTCATAAATATTCGAATCATTTTCTTAGCAATATTGGAAAGAAACAGACTGCCTGGGTGGAATGTCCAGACGTAGTCCCGAGTATTAGACCCAAGCTGTAAGAGCTTGTAGGTCACAAGTACTCGTCTTTCAAACTTCAAAATACCTAATTCCTACCTTAACTTTTTTCAATAAAGATGGAAATGGAACATGGTGTATACCATGCACTCCTGAGGCTAGGATTCGAGATGTATATCTCGCTCATCCAAGTTCTCGCCATCACTCAAAATACCTCCAACCAATCAAACTTTTTTCTCGCCGCCGTGCGATTAATCAAAAACCTTTTTCATAAATGAAAGATATATTGTCTTAAGTGATACAAAACAATGTTTCGGCCACGATTGTTGAGTAGAGATAAATGACGCTTTTCCGAATGTAGATTTATAAATCCGTTCGATGCGTGGTACGCGTCCACTCCTCATCTGTTTTGGGTAAAACGATGTTTTCGTCGATTAATACAATATAGCTTTCGCTAAAATCGACCAACAAACAAACATTTTTCTATCCAGAACTACGTAAGCCTTGATTTCTCTTTTGAGATACGTAGGAGCAGGATTTGTAAATCTTGTCAGGCCCACTAATAAAAAACTTAGGTTTAGTCCTTCGTTAAAAAATCCAAAAACATTTATCCTCTCTTCTATTCTTTCTTTACTACCTAATAAACTGAAAAGCCTAACATTTCAAACTAACATTAATGCACATAACTGACCTAATGGTTCCCGTTGAGTACAACGGACGTGAGGGGTGCTAATACCTTCCCCTTGCGTAATCGACTCCCGAACCCTGATATTGGTTGCGATGACCATATCTTATCCTTTCTTTTGTCTTGGGTTTTATCGATATTTCCCCTTTCCTTTTTAGGAATAAATAAAGTTCGGTGGCGACTCTGTTCAGTCCATCATTGCGAGCGTGCGATCGCGCTTCGCTTTGAAGTCGTATCCCCATATTTTTCGAGGTGCGACAGATGGCGACTCTGCTGGGGACAACAATCGATCCCTAAGTGAGTCAAACCTAGTTAGGTCGTTTGTGTGCCTTTGTTTGTTTACCTATGTGGCTTTTCTTTATTGTTTTTACTATCTCTATTGTCATATTGATATGAATCTGTTGTATTGGTTCGATTATGGTTTAGTACTTGGAGATACTCTGATTGCAAACCATGTGGGAAAGACTTTTTACCCGAGTCTCGAGTAAAAACATAGGATAGGACGAGGTTGAGTAGTGCGGGTCCGCGAGATGTATTTCTCGTTGGGTCGGTACGAGAACCTCACTTAGAGTAGATTCTTGAGAGGATGTTGTCGCTCGGCAAGTAAGTTGCCGTAAGCTTCGATATTTTCTTTAGGATCCATGACTCTGAGAACCATTTGTAGAACCTTAGTTCTTTGCCCAACTAGGAAAGATGGTTGCGTAGTGTGGGTCTGCGAGATGTATTTCTCGTTGGATCGATACGAGAACCTCACTTAGAGTAGATTCTTTAGATGGAGTTGATGCCCGGCAAGTAAGTTGCCGCAGGTAGCAAACAGTCTAATGGATCCATGACTCTAGGAACTTTTTCAAAAACCTTAGACCATACCTGGTGAGAACCTATTCTTGGAAAACAATCAGATTCGTCAGTACCTCATACTTTTGAATCCGTGTATGAAAAAAACAAATGTGCATGGCTTGCATTGCATTCATTCGCATTCCATTACATTTGCATCGCATCATAATGCATGTCATTTTCCAGACAAAATACCAAAAAAACTCATCCATCTTTTGTCCGTGAAGCAAAGTGATTCTCAACACGCGTTAGAACAAGGAACCATGTCTCAGGAGATGATGGAAGAGCTAAGAAATGGCCAAGAAGCACTGAAGGAGGAACTTAACCTTTTGAAGAGCCAAATGAGATGGGTCTTGGAAAATTTGCAAGTCTTGTTGGGAAAAGAGGGTCACCCAATATACGCTGCTGCAACAAAGAGAGCTACTACGCCACATACATCTGGTGTTACCCCAAGTCAAGGGAAATTCTATGTGGAAACTCCTCATTTACCAGTATATGGACCTCCCTCAAGACGTCATCATCAACATCCTCTGGCTATTGCTCCTCAAAGTCACCGAAGTCAGGTTCAGAACAAAAATCAGAATCAGAACAAGAGGAACGAAAATCACAGTGACCCAATTCCGGTGCCATATAGCAAGCTATACCCACAACTGATCCAGAATGCTTTGGTGACCCCTCGAGCTCTCGCACCTGTGTCACCATACCTGCCATGGTACAATCCAAATGCAACATGTGAATTCCATAAAGGAGCATTGGGACATGACCTGGATTCTTGCTTAGCGTTGAAAGCCTTGGTGCGAGGGTTGATTAACAAAAACAGCTTAATCTTTGAAGAAGATCATCCGAAGGTCAAGTGCGAATACCATACTGGGACAATGGGGCACTCCATCGAGGAATGCAAGAGTTTTAAGCTCAAGCTGCAAGGATTGATTGACATAGGGTCACCAACACTCAAGGAGGAAGGCTTAGGTACATATGCCTTGATTTCTGAGCCAGGTAATGAGAAAGGGAAAGGACCCTTGACACCCCTCAAGGTTTTGTTCCACAAGGAAGATGTCAGGGATGTGGCTAATGAGCTATCATTGTTTCCTGGTAAGAGCATTGAGATACCGTCTTGGATTTCCAATGTCACGACCCATACCAATGAAAGAAAAGGAGAGGTGAGTAGTGGATCCAAGAGGGCTGCGTTCAACGATGAGATAGAAGGAAAAGAATTTGAAGATCATCCTGCCAATGTCAAAAAACTTGTTGATCCCAACCTTCAAGTGGCTGAAAATAAGCAGTTAGCAATGCCCAAAGTGTTGTACCAGCAACCACCATCTTCTGGTCTTCATTGCCAACAAACCTGGTTTGCTCCTCATCCAAATCAACAAGCCCAAGGCCCGAGATATCAAGAGCAACATATGCTTCAAAATAACTTGGAAAGAAGAAATGATCCTCGACATCCAGTCTTCATGACATATAGCCAACTCCTACAACCTCTGATTCAAAACTCGTTGGTGGTTCCCAAGTCTCTTAAGTCGGTTCCACAACCTTACCCACCCGGGTATAACCCAAATGAGAAATGTGGATATCATGCCGGATCAGAAGGGCACTCAACTGAAGACTGTGACGCTTTCAAAGCCAAAGTACAGCAGCTGATTGACAACAGGTACATAGCCTTTCAAGAAGGAAGCTTGTTGGTAAATGTTAACCCATCGACCGGACAAGTGCGAAGATCTCAAGGGGTGTTCCCCTAAGTTAATGGATCAAGATTGAAGAAGTCAATTCCCTAGAGCTGGCAATCATTTGGTTGTTTCAACACTTCTTTTGTAGTTTCTCTGCATGTTGATTGTTAATTGCTTTTAAGCATTGTTGTTTTCTTTGAATTGGTAAGATAAATGAAATGTTTATGCATCTTTTGAATTAATCCATTCGTATTCACTCATTTTTCCTTCATGTTAAAAACCAAAATACTCCTCTCATTCACTTTTGTTTGTCAAACCGTTGTGTTAACAAAGATTGGAAGGAGGATGATGAAAACGAAACACCTGAAATTGTTGTGGTATGCTTTTGAGTAAAACCTTGTCGATGATGTAAGGCATTGTTTCAAATCCCCAAACACTGAAGAGATAAGGCGTTAATCCCTAGTCAACCACTTTGAGCCTAGAAGTTGGCGTTTATTTCGGATCTAAAACCCTTAATCTTAACCTGGGGCAGGGTAGTTGTGTTCAGTAAGTTTGATCATGCATTCGATCTTTCAAAAAATCGTCCATATATACATCCTCCAATTAGGTTCAACCACATGTTATCCTTCGCGCACATGTTGAAATGTCGAAGAAGTTGAGAAAAGCTAAAATTAGTGTTGGTTGATCCTTATCCACCAATAATGTGGCAGTCAATACCTTAAAAAAAAAAGCCCGCTAAGTCAAAAACCACAAAATGACTTAGGCAAAAGTTAGGGCATCCCGATGGACCGAAAGCTTCAAAGAAGCAGTCCAGGCAAAATTAGGGATAAAGAAAATCAATCAAAAAAGGTCATTAAATCCTCAACAAAAAATAATAAGGTGACTGCCATTTCAAGAAAATTCGTCTTGAATCCTCATCACACCTTCGAACCCTCTTGGAAGTCGAATGCGTGTATCGAATTAACTGAACGTAGGAACTGGAGATCATCAAGAAGAAGGGGTGGGTAAAAACAAATTTTGAGCCTTATATCCTTTTGTTTCAAGAAACCGCGAACCAGACCACGTTACAACCCTTAAAAGACCTAATTGAGGCAGGGTTTATTTTGAAAGCATACTATAACAAGTTTGTGTTAACCTGACTCCAAACGATTTTTGTTAATCATTTGATGGCACCAACTTGCGTACTGTGAATGACTTGATCACCATTGTGTTCTTATCAACGACTCGGTCATTGTATTTCACTCATTCATATCAATAAACTTTGATTTCAAATTTTTGCATAAGCATGGAATTAAAATTACCATTTTTGAATGAACAATCTTATTTGCGAGTCAACACTCAGCATCAAAGAAATTCAATACACAGTTGAGGAACTTGATGGAGTGAAAGAAGTCTATTCCGGGGAAAATCACTTTGAGCATCAGTTAATTCGAGCTAATCACCCTAAGGGTCATCTAGCCAAGAGTAATCTGCTTCAAGAATCAGACCGGGGCAAGCCACCTCAGAGCTCAGTAAGTCCAGTCACTCCATGGTTCAGTTAGCCAAGAGTAATTTGCATCAAGACTTAGACTGGGGCAAGCCACCTCAAAGCTCAATGAGTCCAACTATCCAAAGGACAGTCAATCAAGAGTCTACCATTCCAACATTTGGTTAGTCAAGTTCAAACCATTGCAAGTTTCAAACACTTGGGGCAAGCCATCTCGAGGTAGTCTCATGGAAAGTTGTTTCCAAATCCACTTTCAAGGTGAACATTTCCAAAGACCCAACAAACTGGGGCAAGATGAGCCACAGAGGGGCAAAACTTTTTTCTTCGTGCTTTCAAACTGCTCAAACAAATTCTGCCATACGTCAACAACTATTGAGTTTAAGACGAGCGCCCGAAAATTATGCTAGCACGATTCATTAACCCTCCAAAAGGATCCCATTGGAAAAGTTGTGGTTATCAAACTGGATAGAATCCTCCCTTGACAACATCTATCATAAAATATTTGGTTGAGTTCTCGGTGTTGAGGAATCATGAGCTTCCATAAAAAGCCTTTACAAACTCCCAGTCTGCCCAGTGTCAGCATTCTCATAATCATGATCATTCATATATCATGCATAAAAGGAAATTCAAATCATGCATAGCCGAAATGTACTTCGTGCTCATTTTGCATTGACCCAGGTCTTGTTGTCGATCCTAGATCCTTTGACCTCTAATTCCAGCTTGTCTTTGGTATCCCTAAACCAACATCCGGTTTTCCCGGTCATTTTCAAGTCCAATTGTTGTTGGCAAAATCCGTTAAAGGGTGGTTGTAGTCCATTGCTTACGGTCAGAGTCCAATTGTTGTTATTCCAGTATCAGGTCATACATGAACCTGTTCTGAAGATTCTTTCTATGTTTGTTCAATACTATTCAGGTCATGTATGAACCTGTTGTTGAGCTTTTATTCCGGGGTCAGGTCATACTTGAACCTGCTCTGAAGAGTTTTTCCTTTTGTTCAATACCATTCAGGTCATGTATGAACCTGTTGTTGAGCTTTTATTCCGGGGTCAGGTCATACTTGAACTTGCTCTGAAGAGTTTTTCCAATTTTTGTTCAATACTATTCAGGTCATGTATGAACCTGTTGTTGAGCTTTTATTCCGGGGTCCGGTCATACTTGAACCTGCTCTGAAGTTTTTCCTTCTGTTCAATACTATTCAGGTCATGTTTGAACCTGTTGTTGAGCTTTATTCCGGTGTCAGGTCATACTTGAACCTGCTCTGAAGAGTTTTTCCAAACTTTTGTTCAATACCATTCAGGTCATATATGAACCTGTCATTGAGCTTTATTCCGGTGTCAGGTCATACTTGAACCTGTACTGAAGATTTTTTTCTCTGTTTGTTCAATACCATTCAGGCCATGTATGAACCTGTTGTTGAGCCTTTATTCCGGTGTCAGGTCATACTTGAACCTGCTCTGAAGATTTTTCTCTGTTTGTTCAATACCATTCAGGTCATGTATGAACCTGTTGTTGAACCCTCATTCCGGTGTCAGGTCATACATGAACCTGTTCTGAAGAGTTTTCTCCTTGATTATTCCCCAGCGTTGTCAGGTCATATATGAACTGGTTGTAGCATCTTTTCCTTTATTCGGGTTTGGTAAGTCATATGTGAACTTACTACCGAAATCCCTTGTATTCTAAGTGTCGTTTATCAAATCTCACTTTGAATACTCCCCAGTGTGTGTCTGATTCTCCAGCAGGACTGTTTCCCCAGCAAGTTGTTTTTTACCCCATTTGTCTGTCTCCCTGTGGATCATCAGCATTCCCCACAGATTGGTCTGTCTAGTAGCATCTCCTGTCAAGGGTCCACCATATCCCTAGCAGGGAAGAAAATTAAAAAATAAAAATTAAAAAAAAATCATGCATCCATGCATATCATATCATATCACATCATGTCATAGGGATTCAGGATCAAAATCCGGGTCTTCTTAGTATTTAACCATCTCCCACTATGATCATATGAAGAGTGTCCTGCTTCATATTCTCAAGTAGGAGATACTTAAATAGGGGCAACTGTCATACCCCAATTTTGACCCTGAATCATTGATTCAATACATTCACCATAGCTATTGCATGTCTACATAACATACCATGCATTCCGTACCGCATAACGTCTAAAATATCAGTCGAAATAATTTTTTCGGATCTACAGGCAATCTAGTTGAATCAATTATCAAATGTGTGTCAAAATCAGCAGGCAAAATTTTTCCAAATCAAGCTTGCAGACATCAATTTTATTAATCTACGTTTCGTGTAGTTTAACTTGGTATGCTCGATTTATTTTTCGGCTAAATTTCCGATCACAATTTGATCTGTCTGAGCGTTTAAACCGGTAATTTTATTTCAAAATTTGACAAAAACCTATATGTTTCCGAGAAGTTTATTTCACACTGATCATTTTGGTACATTCAATTTATTTATAGTTTGAGCATTTTTACGCTCGATTTTTATTCATTTTTGTCTCTTTTATTTTTGTGTTTTTCTCAAAGCATTTAGAAAAAATAAATAGAATTGTGTTTTTATTTTAATTTTATTTTAATTATTTTAAAGTGTTTAATTTTATTTAATTTTAAATAGTTTTAATTGAATTTGTCTCTAAAATAAACATTAAGGGTACTATTGGCATTTTTAAAACTTAGTAACCCTAATAAAACACTATATATTAAAGGATGTTGCAAGAAATAAAGGAGGAACCTACACACTATTCATACCAAGGAGGCCGCCCCCATTCTTTTCCGGAACTTATCAAATCAAGTGAGAAAACGGCGCATCAATGTCAAAACAACATAATAGAAAAGAAACATAAAGAGAAGGGGGAAGGGATTTGATTTTTTGCTTCAGATTCTTTTTCTTAAAAAACATCATTTCATCTGTTTACTTTCCTCCCTACCACTTTTTACTATATACCATACATATACTACCCTCCTCTCACTAAAAAAAAATAGAAACAATATCACCACCCTCATCTCTCACGCACACCTGTTAAACCAATTTCATCCATGATATTTCTATAAGCACTTTTATTTTCACTTGAAATCTCACTCTCTCTCAATTTTAATTGGAAAATAAATGAATAGCAAAAGTGGATCTGTGAAGATACAAACACCATCGTGAAACCGTAAATCACCGCCTGCCACTACATGAACATTAACTACAACCATATTGTAAGTTGTTTCTTTTGTTTCTAACTTTGTTGTTATAAATTGATTTCTATTTACTTATTTACAAATTTAATTTATAATACTTCTATTCCAATTTTTTTATAAAGATATAGCTGGTTCATTTTTTTGTAGCGTTTTTTATATACGTATTAATTTTGTTTTAAATTATATATATATATATATTATATATATATATATATATATATATATATATTATATATATATTATATGTGTGTGTGTGTGTTAATATCGTGTTTATATTGGCAACAATGCGGTTTCATTTTTTTAATTGTGTGTCATGTTTATCTTTTTTTTATTTTTTGATTACTTTGAGTTGATGTAAAACATTGTAATACTATTGTGATAATAATAATAATATGCTTGCGTTTGTGATCTCAAAGTTAAAATTGCGTTGTGATCTCAAAGTTAAATTTTAGTTTAACTTTCGAAAATCGTTTGAACGCGTAGATTTGGTTGTCGGGCTTCTTATAGAGTGATTAATACATGAGCCCACTTTAAGTTAGCTTAGAGCTAAATTCAGTTGCTTTTGATTTCGACTTACCTCCAGTCTCATGGCTTACTCTTGGGACTTCTTACAATGAGCTCTTAAGCAACATCAACTTAACTATCAATAATTTCAAACCTCGGTGCTTTAATTGTTTTAATCCAATATTCAAAATCATTTTCTAAATAAAACGTGAAGAAAAAGGTTACCTGGATGGAATGTCCAGTCGTAATCCCGAATATTAGGCTCAAGCTGTAAGAGCTTGCAAGCCATAAATATTCGTCTTCTCTTTAACACTCCAATATTCAAAATCATTTTCTTAATAAAGTTGGAAGAAAAAGATTACCTGGAGGGAATATCCAGTCGTAATCCCGAATATTAGGCTCAAGCTGTAAGAGCTTGCAAGCCATAAATATTCGTCTTCTCTTAACATTCCAAATATTCAAATTATTTTCTAAATAAAGTTGGAAGAAAAAGATTACCTGGATGTAATATCCAGTCGTAATCCCGAATATTAGGCTCAAGCTGTAAGAGCTTGTAAGCCATAAATATTTGTCTTCTCTCCAAAACACCTGCAAATATCTCAAATCATCTTCTTAATAAAGTTGGAAGAAAAAGATTACCTGGAGGGAATATCCAGTCGTAATCCCGAATATTAGGCTCAAGCTGTAAGAGCTTGCAAGCCATAAATATTCGTCTTCCCTCCAAAACCTTCATAAATATTCGAATCATTTTCTTAGCAATATTGGAAAGAAACAGACTGCCTGGGTGGAATGTCCAGACGTAGTCCCGAGTATTAGACCCAAGCTGTAAGAGCTTGTAGGTCACAAGTACTCGTCTTTCAAACTTCAAAATACCTAATTCCTACCTTAACTTTTTTCAATAAAGATGGAAATGGAACATGGTGTATACCATGCACTCCTGAGGCTAGGATTCGAGATGTATATCTCGCTCATCCAAGTTCTCGCCATCACTCAAATACCTCCAACCAATCAAACTTTTTTCTCGCCGCCGTGCGATTAATCAAAAACCTTTTTCATAAATGAAAGATATATTGTCTTAAGTGATACAAAACAATGTTTCGGCCACGATTGTTGAGTAGAGATAAATGACGCTTTTCCGAATGTAGATTTATAAATCCGTTCGATGTGTGGTACGCGTCCACTCCTCATCTGTTTTGGGTAAAACGATGTTTTCGTCGATTAATACAATATAGCTTTCGCTAAAATCGACCAATAAACAAACATTTTTCTACCCAGAACTACGTAAGCCTTGATTTCTCTTTTGAGATACGTAGGAGCAGGATTTGTAAATCTTGTCAGGTCCACTAATAAAAAACTTAGGTTTAGTCCTTCGTTAAAAAATCCAAAAATATTTATCCTCTCTTCTATTCTTTCTTTACTACCTAATAAACTGAAAAGCCTAACATTTCAAACTAACATTAATGCACACAACTGACCTAATGGTTCCCGTTGAGTACAACGGACGTGAGGGGTGCTAATACCTTCCCCTTGCGTAATCGACTCCCGAACCCTGATATTGGTTGCGATGACCATATCTTATCCTTTCTTTTGTCTTGGGTTTTATCGATATTTCCCCTTTCCTTTTTAGGAATAAATAAAGTTCGGTGGCGACTCTGTTCAGTCCATCATTGCGAGCGTGCGATCGCGCTTCGCTTTGAAGTCGTATCCCCATATTTTTCGAGGTGCGACACTGACCATTGGATTTTATCACAATGTCATCAATGTAGACTTGCATGAAATCTTCAATGAAGTCGTGGAACATTGAGTTCATTACCCCCTGGTACGTTGCTCCGGCATTTTTCAGACCGAATGGCATGACAATCCACTCATATGTCCCTAAGGCTCCTGGACATCGGAACGCCGTCTTCGGCACGTCTTCTTCTGCAATAAAAATTTGGTTATATCTAGCATAACCATCTAACATGCTTAAATATTCAAAACTAGGGGCCGAATTGACCAGCATCTCAGCCATGGGCATGGCATATTCATCTTTTGGGGTGGCAGCATTTAGATCTCTAAAATCAATGCATACTCTCAAAGACCCATTTTTCTTTATGACTGGCACAATATTGGCCAACCATTCGACATGCCTTGCAGTTTGAATAAACTTACTTTTCAGGAATCTTTCTACTTCTGTTTTGATCTTTGCCATAATCTCTGGGGCGAAACGCCTGGGCGTCTGCTTCACTAGCTTTCTTCCAGCTTTTATGGGCAGCTTTAACTCGACCAAATCTCTACTCAAACCAGGCATTTCATTATAATCCCAAGCAAAACAATCTCTAAACTCTTTGAGTATGGATATTACCTCAGACTTTAGTTCGTTGTCGATGTTGGCGCTTATATATGTTGGCCTTTTCTCGCCATTCTCGCCGAGGTCGACTTCTTCCAAGGGGTCTTTTGGTCGGATTTTCTCTTATGCTTTTGGGTCTTTTTCGAACCCTAAAGGTTCGCTGTCGTAAATGCAGTCCAAACGCTGCATGTCGACGTCCCTTCTGGCCAAAGTTGGTTTGTCTAGGGATCTTGGCCCAATAGCCATATGCCCCCCTTTATTCAGCACATAGGCTTCAACAGCCACGTTTTCTTCAGCCTCTAAGACCGACTTTATTTTGTTCTCGGCAACGTATGCCGAAGTCTTTCTTAGAGCTTCTAACTCAGACATCATCATTGACGTCCCTCCAGCCTGTCGGCCGAATATCTGTGTATGGCGGATCATCTAGGCGTTCCACATCCCAAATGAAGCCGTGAGTCTCATGTAGAGTTAGAGAGACGAAAGTTTCACTTAGATTAGCATATACATCTTCAGCTGGGAAGCAAGGAGAGATGTTGGCTAGCTTTCTTTCAAACTCCTTTTTACCGACATTATTCACGTCGGCCATAAAATATCCTTGGTCAGCCTCGATATTTTTGGCCACCCCGTCCTCTCTCCAAATCACCAGCCTTTGATGTGCTGAAGATGGTACAACTCCGACGCCATGTAGCCACTCTCTACCGAGTAGCAAGTTGTAACTTGGCCTAGCGTCTATCACCATGAATAGTGTCGGTCTGGTCACTGAACCTACTGTGACATTCACCATAATCACTCCCATGGTGCTTTTCATCTTTCCTCCATAGTCTGACAAGACCACGTTATTAGACCTGATGTCGGTATCATATTTGCCAATCTTCCTCAGAATATGGTGTGGCATTATGTTGACCGTGGCCCCACAATCGACCAAAATTTTGTTGACGGTTACGCCTTCCACTTTTGCCCTGATCAGCAGTGGTTTCAAATGATTTTTCATGTTCATTGTTGGTCTTTCGAACACTGCCTCTTGGCTTTCAGCAGCACCATCATTCAACACAAAATAGCATCTTGGTTGGTGCAAAGCCATTTCTTCAGCGTCAGCATTGTCCACCGACCCTTCGACTTCAGTCACACACTTGTATTCTTGTGGTAGGATTGATACCACGTTGACCAAGATGTCGAGGCTTGCTTCGAATTCTGAGTTGAAGTCATCAGTCACTTCATCAGAACATTTTTCAGCTGGTCGACAGACGTACTCTCTTATCTGTTCCTTCGCCGCTGTGTCGACTTTCACAATAATTTTCTTCCCAGTATTCGCCTCGCTGGTCATGCCTCTTGCAGCGTCTCTTTCCACTTGTTTTCGTCTCTGAAAACGTCTCCATTGAGTCCTTGTCATGGGATTCATTCCCAAATAGTTTTCAAAGATATGAGTCCTCTTTTCAGACTTAAATTCGCGCCTATAGTTAACTGCTAGACCTCCTCTAGCATCAACAGCAACCCCTTGTGGGGTGTCTTGTCTTCCCTGAGGTTTGATCCAAGTACCCCGAGGAGTACTTGCCGACGACACGAAGCTTCTAGGCCTTGTTGAGTTGTTCTCCACAGCCTTTTTTGAGCCTCTTTCATTCTGGTAACCCCTGGTTGGCACGTTCCTTTTGCTTTTTCCCAGTTGCAGCTTCTGGAAATTCTCTGCTGCTATTTTGTCGGTGACAACTCCACACCTTGGGCACAGGCATACCTGTGATCCCTTGTTCTTGCAGCGGTACAGAAAATCCACCAGGTCCTCATCAACCCTTGGGTAAACTTCAGCTATATCGACATATGGGCTTTCCCCAGTTTGCTCCAGCATGTTGGCCTCATCATATTCGCTGATCTCGACCATGTTGATCTCGACTGGCTCCACGAACAGGGCTTCCTCCTGGTGAAGAGGATCAGCGTCGATTTTCATCCTGCGGCCAACAAATTTCAGCCTGCCTTCTTGAATCGCTTTCTGAACCAAATCCTTGAAAAGGTAACAATTAGAGGTGTTATGAACAAGATAGTTGTGATATTTACAAAATCCTATTTTCTGTCTTTGTTCCAACGGTGGTATTTTAGTACCAGGAGGTACCACCATCTGCCCATCTTTGACCAATAAGTCAAAAATTTCCTCACACTTCGACACGTCGAAAGTATAAGTTTTCGAAGGGAATTTTGGATTGTTTTCGACAGGATTCTTTCCTTGCGCAGGCAGTAATGAGCGACACTCATAGGCGGACCCTGGCTTTAGTTCAGCCACGTCGATTTCTAATTCGGTCGATGAAGTATAATCGGCCTCACGTATTGGGTCTGTCGTGTCGTATTCGACAAATACTACCTTTTCTTTCTTAGACTTACTGTGCCTAACTTTTTCTAGCCTTAATCGTTTTAGATGTCGGACTCTGTCAGCCAGTTGTGACATGCTTTTCACAAAAGTTGGATCTATCTTCTTCCTAATGGAATAATCTAAACCTCCTGCGGCCATTTGAACTAGTTCGTGTTCTGGCACTTGCGTAAAGCACCTAGCTTTTAAGGACCTGAAACGATTCAGATAATCATCTATACTTTCAGCAAACCTTCTCTTAATACTAGACAATTCTGCCAAACTACTTTTGGAGTGTCATTCGTAAAACTGTTCATGAAACTTCTTTTCTAATTTGGCCCATGAGTCGATTGAACCTGGGGCTAACGAAGTAAACCATGTGAAGGAAGCCTTGGTCAGAGAGGAGGGGAAGTTTTTTACTCTTAAACATTCATTATGAGCTAGATCCCCTGACTCTTTTAAGTATCTGGCGACGTGCTCTATTGTCGATTCACCAGACTCTCCCCCAAATTTAGTGTACTTAGGCACTTTCATCCCCCTAGGCGCCTCGGCTTGGAGAATGAATTCAGCTAACGGGGAAGCGTATAATGGCCTTTGTAATGTAGCACTCATGCCATTTCTAGCCATAATCCTTTCGACAATAGTTGTCAAATTATTTTCCACTTCCAGATCTTTTTGTCGATGTTGGTCGACAATTTGATCAACATCCTGGTGTCGGTTAACCATTACCATCTGGTTACGTCCCGTAACTTCTGATTCGACGCCTTGATGTTGTAGGGGTCTAATGATTTGTCCTTCGTGGACTGTCTCCTCCTCCGCTGCCCCTATCTCTATCTGCACAGGAACAGTCGGTCTAATCATTGGCGTCATTTGTCGGGCCGGTGCCCCCAGAAAATTGCATAAACGCGTCAATTGGTTCGCCACCTGTCTGTTTGTTTCAGCAGATTCTTGTATTAGTGGATTGAAGACTGTGCCCATCTGGTTGGTCAACATGTTAACCAATTCATGGTTACTATTGTCCATTTGTTGTCTCAACACCGCTACTGAAGTGTTCGACAACGGCATGGTTCTATTCTGAGTAGTGTTCCTTATGTTGCCCCCTTGTCCTGATCCTTGCAAGGGGGGATTTGTATCTGAAAATAGTGCTGCACTGGATGTCGACTGATATCCTGGCATTAAGGAATACGACATTCCATAAAGCGGATATGTGGTGCCAAAGCAAGGCACATAAGATCTGAACGTCGTTATCGTTGATCCTGAACCCCCCGGTGGAGGCTGAGGAATTGATGTTCCAACCGCACCCGTAGTCGACATGGTTAGGGCTGCACTTGTCATCGGCGGCAAAGTGACAACCTGTGAAACTACTATTTCTGTATTGGATAAAGTCCCTCGTGGAACTTCATCAGTGTTAGTTTCTGACATTTTTGCACTACTTCGTGGCTTACTATATAGCTTGCCACTTCTAAGTTTCATGCAATTTCGCAACTGCTCTAGCACCGTCCCACTGGGCGTGCCGTTTTATTTACTGTGGAAATTGGTAAACAACCGCTGGTCCTCCCTAGGCTTTAAAACGAAGGGTTACTTGCAGGATCGACCAGTTGATCATGGGACATGTGCTAGTGCAAGTGAGGCTTGTCCAGACTTCGACAGGATGACTTTGTGAGGAACGACTCCTAACAAAGTGTCGAACAAGCGTAGGGTTTTTCCATACGAACGGTTTTAGACAATGTTATCGCCTGCAGGTGACTCGTGACCGACAGCGCTATAACATTCAAAAGATGTATACTATGAACACGCTTTTGGTGAACTCTATTATCGTAATAGAATCAGTGTCGACAGCGTAAACGACAACGTAAAATGATAACTCAAAAGTAAAATAAATTAAGACAAAATGTTCAACGGGAACAATTGAAAAATAGGGAAGTTGCATTGAAATAAATGTGGTGATTCACGTACATAGCACTCTCAGAAAAAAAACTCTTGCTTCCTCGCGCTGGGAATAGGAAGTTTTTCTTACAAGTGATTTCGTAGTACAAAGTGAACACCACGAGCCCCTTGTGGGATACTCCTATTTATACTAAACTAGAGGAAACTACTCATAAGCTAACTCCTAGAAATTAGCAGATGTTATGACACACGATCTGCATAACCGCCGCACCCATGTCTTGCTAACTGCTTCACATTATGGCGCTCTTATTCCTTTTGGAACTGCTATTTTATTTTGAATTTCAAATTTCTCCCGCCCAGACGTTAGGGTGAAACTGCCTTCTGCACATTTGACTATACTTCTTTAAGTCCCAAACCTCGTGTTGGTCGACATAGTGGCCTGTCGACGGAGCCAGCTTTCCCTGTCGGCTTCGTCCTTTGGTTTGTTTTTCTTTCTTGCTTGCTTCCAACACCTTTTTACCTTTTGGTAGGGTATGATCCCCACATTCACAGGACTCTTTCATTACTTGTGCTTTCAACCTGCCTTAGGAATATTTCGTGGTAACAGACACCTATGTGTGTTTCATAATTTTTTTATAAAAATAATGTACATTTTACATAAAAGTAGAAATCGGACCAGTTGATATAAATATTAATATGTGTTTACATACGATAACCAAAATGACTAATGTCGTTGACCGAAATGACCTAACCGACCTCCGGTCCCATGTCCCATAGATATCCGAACGCGTGGATCTAACCATATTGATGATTCATCTCAGATGTTTGAGTATTTGAGGGCCCATGAACATCACCACCACCTGCAAGAGATTGCTTAAGATATTCAGACAAATCTGCGTAGTCATGTGTATGCAATGAAGCGCTACCGTCATAGCTGAGTTCGTGACCCATGCCAGAGTAGTTGGGTTGTGTTTGAGTTATTGGAGGGCGACCAGGACGAATGAAGGGCGACATTTGTGGGAATGATGCGTCGAGGAAAGGTTGAAATGATTGTTGTGGTGTTTGGTAGCCATATGATTGTTGCATGTTTTGGTTTTGTGATGTTTGGGCTTCTTGGCTATAATAGGAGGATGGACGGTTGGTGTTAAATGATCGCTGAGTGTTTTGGCTAAGGTAACTATGATGGGGTGATGTGTTGGATGCATAGCGATGTTGAGTGTCATGATGATGATCTACTTGTTGGTGGTGGTACGGGGTATGCTCTTGGTATTGTGGTTATGTGTTGACATGTTAGGGTCGTAGGTTTGTGTGTTTGTGGATCAAAAATTTTGATGGATAAGGGGTTGTGAGTAACCGGTATGACAATGTTGTTGGGGGTTAGATGTTGAATCTTCTTGTGTGTAAGTTACCTGGTGTAACACGGTGGGAGAACTGACTTTAGTTAAATGTTGCGGATAGCAAGAGTCGCCACCGACTTTTATTTTATCCAAAAGGAAAGGACATAAAAGAACAGGAAAGACCTTAAAAAGATTTTGAGTTCGGGGGGTAGGTTATACAAAGGGAAGGTATTAGCACCCTTTATATCCATGGTTATCCATGGGCTCTTAGTTACTTAGCTCACTTTGTTTGTTTGCAAGAGTGTAGTGTGTGATTAGAAAAATTTCTTTAAGTACTTTGTAATGACCCTCGTATGGGTGTATACAAAGCCTAGTTTAGAAATTGTGAGGTGTAAAAGTAATTTTGAAAAGTGTGAGCGAGTAACTATGAGATACCTACCCTAGATTAAGTCTTTTGTGTTCTCGTATATTCTTTCAATGGTAAGACTGATCCTATTATTAAGGAATAGGTAGTCATTACCTTGGATGTGTTTAAGGGACGGGCGTAGGGTCATCGTATGGTCAATGAAGGCAACATAAGGGGTGTCTTTATCAACTCGTAGGGACTATCATCATATTTATCGAAGGGACAAGATCATTATATCGTAGGCAACCTCGTAGGGACTTGATCTTTTAAGTTTATAGGGACTTGATGATTTTTCTGTTTGAAGGGACTTTGCTTAAGACACCCCTATTTTCGAGGGACTTGACCATTTAAAGAAGGCAACCAAGAGGAATACCCTAGGAAGTACAGATGGCGATCAAAGATCGACTTACGTGTGTGAGTGTTATTTTTCAGATATTTGTCTTGAATTTAATTTTCTAAGTTCAATTATTTACAGTTAGTTTTTTTTGCACTCCCTAAATTACTAACCACGCAATAAATATTTACAAAAATAAAAGCAAGAAAAGTAAATTCCTAAACTATTACATGGCTATGGGACAGATACATAATAATCAAGCGAGAAAGAATAAATTTACAACCTATACATTTGTTCCTAATATTATAAATAAAACAAAATTAAAATAAGGAAAATAATGAAGCAAAAATAGAATAGATAAAAGCAAATAATAATAAAATAATAAATAAACAATGGTAATAAAGCAATAATAAAATAACAATAATAATAAAGTGATAATAAAAAGGTTAGAATTTTAAAAGAAATTATTTTAGGTTAAACAAGTTAGATTTTTTAGAAGTTATTAGAAAAATATGAGTTTAAAATAAATTAGTAATAATAAAAGAATTTAAAATATATTAATGTACAAATTATAAAATAAAAGAGTTACATGAAAAATATTAAGTTAGTTATTTACAAAATAAATAAAGATTATAGAAAATATCAAATTATTAGATTAATAGGTTTATTATTATTATTCAATTAAAAAAATGGTCAATTAGATTTTATTTACAAAATATATAAGGAATTATTATTATAAGTAAGTAATAAAAAAAGTTATTAAAATAGTTGATATTTATTATTTATTTACAAAAAATATAAAGGTTGTAGAAAAATATTAAATAATTAATTTAGTAGGTTTTCACGCCCTACATTACTAAACCACGCAGTTAATATAGGATCAATGGCAGGAATTTAAATGGCAGAAAAATAAATGGCAGAAAATAAATGGCAGAAAATAAAATCCTAATTATTACAATGCTTTGGTGCAGTTACATAATAAAGATGGCGAAAAGTAAAACTGAAAATATTATAAGTTAAAACTTAAAATATTACAAGGGCGAAACAGTTACAGTGTATGAATAACATAAATAAGAGCGAAAATAGGAAATAATAATAAGGTTTGTTAAGGTTTAAGAAAAGGTTTATGGTTTAGAGGAAATAACACGGTTAAAGTGGATTAAAAGGTTCAATTCAAAATAAGTGTTATAAAAAATAAGTTTGAAAATCAAAAGCATAAGGCTTAGGTTTCTAATGTTGAAAACAAAAGTTATTGTTTGCACAAAAAGTTTTGGCTTGGGTTATAATGGAGAAAAAAAAAGGGGTTAAATTCCTAAACATACAAGAGATAAGGGAAAAGAAAATAAAACCACATTGGGAGTTCCCCTCTTGAGATCATATTGATGATCCAAGTAGCTCTCATCCTTTGGAATAAACAGTCACAAACAAATATCTCAAGCCATTAAGCACAGGTAATCGGAAGAAACCTCCAGGTGGTATCCCACAAATAAAGTGGAAAACCACGCAAACCATCTCTGCAAGAGTCATGTGAGCCCTCACAAAAAAGAAACTCAACAAACAGGTTAGAGAAAAAAATAGGGTAATCAAGGGTTGCCCCCAAATCAAAATGTAAACCTCCTGTCAAACACATGCATCAAAAGGGTATCAAATTCACCCATAATACCTCATATATTCAGAAAATTCAAATTGAAGGCTTAAAGATGATGGATATAGGACAAACCTGATTGGGGAGGATCGATTGAAATTGAGTTGCACCCGTGAGGTTTGCAGAGCGATCTGAGGGTTTGCCTCTGGAGGTTGCTCTGAACTCTGTCAGCTCTTCTCTTAGTTTCTCTTCTTTGTTCTGTCTTTCCGCCCCCCTCTATCAGTCATGCTAGTAAATATATATAGGAATAAATTAGGTTAATGATAATGGGCCTAAGTTTATTTTGAAACCCAATATTAAATTAAAAACTGAATAAAGTTAAATAATTAAAATAGTTAAAATTAAAATAAAAACTAATTAACCTATTTATTTATTCTAGATCCAATATAAAAATAAATAGACTCAAAAAAAAAAAAGTCGGGCACCAAAATGCTCGAAAAATAAAACGAACACGTCAAAATAATCAGCGCGAAATAAATGACTCGGAAAAATACAGCGTTTGGTCGGATTTTGAAATAAAAATTTTTCAAAAATTCTGGGGTCTGCACGGGCCGTGCCAATCTGAAATTTTTGAAAAAAAATTCGTTGACTAATTTTAGGCATAGTTAAAAAGTTAATTTGACCAGTCTGTTTGTAAATTCCGAGAAATTATTCCGGCTAATATTAAGACAGAAAAAAATGTTATGCTATGAAGATGATGCAAATGAATGTGAAACAAAAAATTGGTTAGAGTTAAAATAGAGGGCAAATTTTGGGGTGTAACAGCTGCCCCTGTTCAATTTTCTGAAACCTGAGGAGTTAGATTGGCCTGTGTGCCATTCGTGACTTGGAAGGTTGAAGGGGATTGAACACAAAAGCCCAAAAATTTGCACTCGCCGGTGCGTAAAGCAACACTGATGACTGGTTGTATATGCTTAAGTGGGCTTGAAGATGCCACTTGGAAGAACTGGAGATGGGCTTATAGATGCCATCCATAATATCAGGAGGTGATAATATCTTGATGTTGATACTGGATATCAGTACTAGGTCTTCGTATAGGCCGTCTCTGAATCGTATCTAAGAATATACTTTTAATTTAAGTGTCAGAACCAAATCTTCGTGGCGATTTCTTTCTGAATTAAGTATCAGCACTAGACCTTCGTATAGATCGTCTCTGAACTGTTTTGAATTTTTGAATAGACCAGTAGAAATAAATCTTCGTGATGATTATCTCTTCTGGAAATATCCTGGATTAGGGAATAGATCTTCGTATAGACCGTTTGCTTTTAATTTAAGTGTCAGAACCAAATCTTCGTGGCGATTTCTTTCTGAATTAAGTATCAGCACTAGACCTTCGTATAGATCGTCTCTGAACTGTTTTGAAATGTTGAATAGACCAGTAGAAATAAATCTTCGTGATGATTATCTCTTCTGGAAATATCCTGGATTAGGGAATAGATCTTCGTATAGACCGTTTGCCTACTATCCAAGAACAAAAGAATATCAGGATTAAATCTTCTAAAAATATCCTGGACTAGGGAATAGATCTTCGTATAGACCGTTTGCCTACTATCCAAGAGCAAAAGAGTATCAGGATTAACTCTCTTGAAAACATCCTGGACTAGGGAATAGATCTTCGTATAGACCGTTTGCCTACTATCCAAGGACACCTTGAGTAATGATTAAGTATCAGCACTAGATCTTCGTATAGGTCGTTTCTGACCTGTTGTGAATTGTTGATAGTATTTTATATGTATATAACCATCCTGCAAGGAAAAGGTTAGTTTATGCAATATGTATGCATGCATGGCATGGTGCATCTAAGTAAATGTATTATGCACTTATGGATATGCTATGGTATGATGTAAATGATGTATGTATGAATCATGCGGCCTGAAGCGTCCGGATATCTTTGTATAACAACTGCTGGCTAGGGAAAATAAATCCCAATTCGTTGCTGAAGAGTATGAGGAACTCGTTCCCGTCTCGTTTGATAGTATAGTATTTGTCACTTCCCGTATTCGTTCGTCGTACTTCTATTGAAGGAATAAGTTCCTGAGTGTCCCGACTGAGGATAAAAGAGATGGACATAAATTCAAGGGGAGACGTGATTCGAAGCATCTATAAAGATAGATTTGCTCTACTGGGGATTTATAGTGGGGATGAACCGGCGAAGCTTCGTTGAACTACTACCCTCGTTCGTCCTTAGTAAATACTATTACTGCATTTTATGCATTTCTGGTAGACATCAATCGTATTCAAAAGCATACATACATTCAAACACAACCAATGGACGTTTTCGCTTATGTAAATAGAGTAAAAGTAAATCTGGATTCAAAGATGAAATTTTATTTATATCACAAAGTGACCTATACATAGGCAAGTTTGTACAAGGAGACAGAAATCCTAGTAAGAGGAATTCGTCGTAAATTTTTTTTATAAACAAAGAAACAACTATGTGAAAAATGATCCTATTGAGTTTCAATTCTACTATTGCCATTATCTTCAAATATCTCATCTTCTGCTGTTGAGACAGAAACGATTGGATTGATCTTTATCTGTTTGAACTTGATTTAGGTAGCACCATCAGTTGAGGTTACATGAGTGATCCAAACGAGACATAGTCATACGCTTTAATCCCTAACTTTTGCCTGGATTGCCCTTTCAGGTTTTCAATCCACCGGGATACCCTTTTTTGCCCAAGCCGCCTTTTCAGGTTTTCGACTTGCCGGGTGTACATTTTTTTATATATATCCCTAATTTTTGCCCGAACCCTTTTGGTTTGCCGGGATGCCCTTATTTTTGCCTAGGCCAGTCAACCTAGCGGGTCTCCTTTTATGCGTAGTATTTTTTAACTATGTCTGCGTTTACAGGCTGTGGAAAGTCTTCACCATCCATAGTAGTAAGCATCATGGCACCTCCTGAGAATACTCTTTTGACCACAAATGGTCCTTCATATGTAGGAGTCCACTTGCCCCTAGGATCACCCTGTGGTAGTATGATACGCTTGATTACCAAGTCACCAGCCTGATATACCTTTGGCTTAACCTTCTTATTGAAAGCTTTGATCATCCGTTTCTGGTACATCTGACCATGACAAACAGCTGCCAACCTCTTCTCATCAATCAAATTTATCTGGTCGAGTCGAGTCTGAATCCACTCATCTTCATCCAAGCCTGCATCCTTCATGATTCTTAAGGAAGGGATCTGAACTTCAATGGGCAGAACTGCTTCCATACCATAGACTAAGGAGAATGGGGTTGCCCCTGTTGAAGTACGTATTGTAGTACGATAACCATGAAGAGCAAATGGTAACATCTCGTGCCAATCCTTGTAAGTAACAGTCATCTCTTGTAGAATCTTCTTAATGTTCTTATTAGCAGCTTCTACTGCCGTTCATCTTTGGCCGGTACGGAGAAGAGTTATGGTGTTTTATTTTGAACTGCGTGCAGAGTTCAGCAATCATCTCGTTGTTCTTCCGGAGAGAGCAGGTTTCTCAGATGTATATTTGATAAGATCCATCTTAGAAATCAATAAAGTGGTATGATTCAACATATACTGTCTTAGTCGGAGAGCTGCCTAAGCCAAAGCATAGCAAGCTTTCTCGAGCTGTGAGTATCTTGTTTCACAGTCGGTACCTTTTGCTAAGGTAGTATATTGCATGCTCTTTTCGACCAGGCTCGTCATGTTGCCCCAACACACACCCTATTGAATTTTCTAACACGGTCAAATACATGATTAGAGGTCTTCCTTCAACTGGTGGCATCAGATTTATAGGTTCTTGGAGATACTTCTTGATTTTGTCAAAAGTTTCTTGACATTCATCATTCCATATCATCTCTTGATTTTTCTAGCGAAAACCGTAACATCCGACTCAATCTTTCTTTGACACTGTTTTCCAAGCCTGCTCCTATTTTGACTTCTTTCTTGTCTACTTCAGTACCCAGATTTACAACCTCAATTGATCCCTCATGCGGCTGTGTAACTTTCTCTTCTTGTTGTAACAACCTAGCAAGCTCTACAGGTACTTCACAATCTTCATCCTTTCCATCTTCAGCTTGATAGATCGGATTCTCGAAATTATAATTGGCAATAGTAGAACTGTTATCAACAGGATCCAGAGTGGATGAGGATCTGCATTTTAGTGATGTGGGTGTGTGTAAGAACACATAGCTGATGAAAATAAAATAAAAGAAAAACAAAGAGCCCAATATTTACGAAAACGAAATGTCCATTGATTTTTATTGAATGAAGTATGCAAATGAAATGACATTCTGAAACAAGCATACCATTGTGCCCCGGGTAAGGCACAAGGCTTAAAAATAACAACGCAGTAATAGTATTTACTCCTGACTAAAGGAGATAGGAATAACGTCTTCAGTCTTCCAATTGTTGAGCCCATCACCCACAGTAGGAAAAATCCAGTTATCCAGATTGTAGTCTTCATTATAGTCACCCACAACATTGATTTGATCTTTCATGTTCCCTTGATTGGTGATACAAACAGCACGAGCACAACGAACAGCCTTCTGGGACTCTGCAGTGAAACCCAAACCAAACTGGTCAGACTTGTAAGGAATGTCGGGAAGCTGACCCCAAATAGTACAACCACCTTCTTCAACCACAACTCTAGCATCTTTGAGGGAAGCCATTGTAGGAGGTACTCTGGTAACCACATGAACTCTTTTAACCACAGGAGGAGCTTCAGTAGCAGGAACGACCCAAGGAACTACTTCAAATGTCTGGCAAGGAGTCTCAACATATTCACCTTCCACTTCAACATACTTAAATGTATTCACATGACTGACCATATATTCTTCCTCTCCATAAACAGTTACGATCTTTCCCTTCACCGGATATCTCAACTTCTGATGTAGAGTGGAGGTCACAGCACCTGCCCCGTGGATCCAGGGGCGCCCAAGCAAACAAGAGTACGCAGGACGAATATCCATTACATAGAAGGTAGAATCGAAGACTTGAGAGCCTACTTTGATCGGGAGATCTATTTCTCCATGCACCACTCTTCCTGAACCATCAAAGGCTCTCACCACTATATTACTTGGTCTTAACACAGCATCTTCAGGACTGAGCTTGTTTAGAACCTCTTTGGGAAGTACATTCAATGAAGAGCCATTGTCTATCAACACATGAGACAAGGTAGTGCCCCTACATTCAATGGAGATATGTAAAGCTCTGTTATGGTTTCTTTTGGCAGGAGTCAAGTCAGCATCAGAAAAACCTAACCCATTATCATAAGTCAGATGTGCAACACAATTTTCAAATTGATCCACAGAAATTTCATTTGGTACATGAGCAGTCCTTAAGAGTTTGATCAAGGCTTTAGCATGAGCCTCAGAACACAGCAACAAAGACAACATGGAAATTTTGGAGGAGTATGCCCCAACTGGTCAACAATATCATAATCACTCTTACAAATGATCTTCAGCACTTCTTCCATCTGTTTAGAGAGATTTTCAGCAGTCGGTGCTTCAGCTTGCACAAGTTCAACCACAGGACCTTTGCCTCGAGCATCAGTACTTGGCTCAGAAGTGGAGGTAGTAGTTGGAAGAACTGTATTTTTTGAGGTAGCTGGAGGAGAGAAAATTCTTCCACTTCTGGTGATCTTACTAGATCCAGCAATATTATCAACATTAAGGTTATCATCAGTAACAGGTGTATCAGTCAAAGGTTCCTGCTTAACACCATGGATATAAACATCAGAACCGTAATTCCAGGGTATAGCTTTATCAGAAGTATAAGGAATAGGGCCAGGAGTGGTAATAATCATGAGAGGCACTCCAACTTCAGCAACAATCTTCACCAGGCCTTCAGCAGTAATTTTGATAGGACCCTTGGAAGTGATCTTGACAGTCTGTTCAAGAGCCATTTCTGCTGAAATAAACAGCGAAAAGATAAGATACCTGTTCATAAGAAACCTGTGATGCAATAATATGGTATGTAGATGCTTATGCAATGTTTTCAAGGACCGTAGGATTTAAATTTGTGTAAACCACCAAAAAGTAAGCTTTTATTAGTAATAAACTTGTTTGCCCCTTGGGCTTACAATAAAAATGAAATGAATACAAAAAATGGGGTTTTAAGTCTCCCATGGACGTTTCCTCTTTGTGTTGAGGTATGAGTTGAGATTCTGCTCCTCGTGAAGTTGTTTTGTTAGCTCCAGGATTCTTTCCTGACTTGCCTTGTAATGAGTCTCAAAAGTATCTCTTTGCTCCTTCAACTGGATCCAGGACCTCTGTAACTCTTCCATGTCGGTGGGCATGTCTGGATGAAGAATGATGTAAGAAGTATCTCCTTCAGCAACAAGCTCCATGGTAACTGGCAGGATAGCAGGATATGGCATCATAAGAGTCTGAGCACGAGATCATACCCATCTGAGATATGGTTCCATAGGAATAGTGTACTTGGGTTCCAGAGTCTTGCTGTCAACCTTGTTCACTTTACCCCATGCTCGTATGAACCTTTGACGGTAACCTTGAAGATCGTTGTCGTAGTCGAACACAATACCCTGAATAAGCATGTCATGGGGACCATCAGTCCGAGCGTAACCAAACTGACGTAGAGCTAAAGAAGGGTTGTAGGTAATGCCCCCTCTTATGCCAAGGAGTGGCACATTAGGGAACTCCCCACAACGGTCAATGATGGTAACATTCTCCATAGATCTAGAGCACCAACGAATATCTGAATGAGAAAGTGACATAATCCTCTTGGACCACCTGAACCCTTGTTCATTCTTCATCACTGATCGAGGAAGGTGAGAAATAAACCACCTAGATAATAGAGGTATGCAACACATCAGAGTTCCTCGTGCCTTCGTAGTACGGGTATGAAGAGAGTGTAAGATGTCTCCAAGTAATGTAGGCACTGGATTGCGAGTCAGAAATATGTTGATGGCGTGTACGTCTATGAACTGGTCTGAGTTGGGGAACAGTACTAAGCCATAAATCGATAGGGCTAAGATCTCCTCAAAAGCATCATAACTCATAGCCTTCAGGAATACTTGAGCTTTCTCCATCAATACCTTAGCAAGAATACCCTTAACTCCACTCCTTGTTTCTAGGACAATGTCTGATTTCTTTAAATGTAAGGCTGCAACAATGACTTCAGGTTTAGGCTCTTTTTCCAAGCATGTGAAGGGTTTCTGATCAAGAATAGGTATACCCAGAAGCTTGGAGAACTCTTCCATTGTAGAAACCAGCTGATAGTCGGGAAATGTGAAGCAATGATGTTTAGGGTCAAAGAACTGAAACAGGACACTCATCATGTCTTCATTGAACCCTGAAGTGACTAGATCCAGTAGGTGACCATGCCTCTTGATGAACTGGGAGTTTTCAGAAACTTGAGAGACCAATTCCTTAAGCTTAGGAGGTATTCCTACAAAGTTGATCCGGATAGTATTCCTACGAGCAGAAGCCATGACCTGCAACAAAGAACAAAGATAAATCCTTTGGTCCTTGAAATGGTTAGTGAAAATGCTATGCTTATGATGCATGATGATGCTATGATGTTATGCTCAATAACAAACATGTGGCACACACAAACAAGTCACACAATAGCCCTAGGTTTGAAGGCTTGCATGAGGTTTAAAGGTAAGTACCCTCCCCTAAAGTTTAGTTGATTCATCCTGTCCTACAAAAGTAACCAGGTTCTAAGGGATCTCAAAATCATTGATCCTTCACAAGGGTGGTTGTTCAGTAGGCAACTTACTTGCCAACCAAAACCCTCCAAGTTTAGGATCTCAATGAGTGTAGTATCGAGTATCAACCAACTTCAGTCTTCACCAAAGCCGGTTATCTCACTACTTTCTAAAGGCCAAGATGGGATGACTAGGGTTCTAAAAGTCAGTTAGTGTATTGACAACATATGGCAGCCTCATATTATCCTCAACTTGCTTAAGGAACATAAGCACCAACCAAGAAGTCACACTAACTATGGCCACCAGATCAACCATATCGATATACGCCGTACAGTTTCCTTGGTCTATTGCCATTTATCTAAGGTACACTAGATCCGGGTTAGGGTCTTTCACACATAAGAGCACCCAACAGATAAGTATAAAGCAAACAAGGCAAACAATTTTAAAGTGATCTAATTCCTAAGGGTACCCCTCTTTTATTAAGTCCCCAGCAGAGTCGCCAGTTCTGTAACACGGTGGGAGAACTGACTTTAGTTAAATGTTGCGGATAGCAAGAGTCGCCACCGACTTTTATTTTATCCAAAAGGAAAGGACATAAAAGAACAGGAAAGACCTTAAAAAGATTTTGAGTTCGGGGGGTAGGTTATACAAAGGGAAGGTATTAGCACCCTTTATATCCATGGTTATCCATGGGCTCTTAGTTACTTAGCTCACTTTGTTTGTTTGCAAGAGTGTAGTGTGTGATTAGAAAAATTTCTTTAAGTACTTTGTAATGACCCTCGTATGGGTGTATACAAAGCCTAGTTTAGAAATTGTGAGGTGTAAAAGTAATTTTGAAAAGTGTGAGCGAGTAACTATGAGATACCTACCCTAGATTAAGTCTTTCGTGTTCTCGTATATTCTTTCAATGGTAAGACTGTCCCTATTATTAAGGAATAGGTAGTCATTACCTTGGATGTGTTTAAGGGACGGGCGTAGGGTCATCGTATGGTCAATGAAGGCAACATAATGGGTGTCTTTAGCAACTCGTAGGGACTATCATCATATTTATCGAAGGGACAAGATCATTATATCGTAGGCAACCTTGTAGGGACTTGATCTTTTAAGTTTATAGGGACTTGATGATTTTTCTGTTTGAAGGGACTTTGCTTAAGACACCCCTATTTTCGAGGGACTTGACCATTTAAAGAAGGCAACCAAGAGGAATACCCTAGGAAGTACAGATGGCGATCAAAGATCGACTTACGTGTGTGAGTGTTATTTTTCAGATATTTGTCTTGAATTTAATTTTCTAAGTTCAATTATTTACAGTTAGTTTTTTTTGCACTCCCTAAATTACTAACCACGCAATAAATATTTACAAAAATAAAAGCAAGAAAAGTAAATTCCTAAACTATTACATGGCTATGGGACAGATACATAATAATCAAGCGAGAAAGAATAAATTTACAACCTATACATTTGTTCCTAATATTATAAATAAAACAAATTAAAATAAGGAAAATAATGAAGCAAAAATAGAATAGATAAAAGCAAATAATAATAAAATAATAAATAAACAATGGTAATAAAGCAATAATAAAATAACAATAATAATAAAGTGATAATAAAAAGGTTAGAATTTTAAAAGAAATTATTTTAGGTTAAACAAGTTAGATTTTTTAGAAGTTATTAGAAAAATATGAGTTTAAAATAAATTAGTAATAATAAAAGAATTTAAAATATATTAATGTACAAATTATAAAATAAAGAGTTATATGAAAATATTAAGTTAGTTATTTACAAAATAAATAAAGATTATAGAAAATATCAAATTATTAGATTAATAGGTTTATTATTATTATTCAATTAAAAAAATGGTCAATTAGATTTTATTTACAAAATATATAAGGATTTATTATTATAAGTAAATAATAAAAAAAAGTTATTAAAATAGTTGATATTTATTATTTATTTACCAAAAATATAAAGGTTGTAGAAAAATATTAAATAATTAATTTAGTAGGTTTTCACGCCCTACATTACTAAACCACGCAGTTAATATAGGATCAATGGCAGGAATTTAAATGGCAGAAAAATAAATGGCAGAAAAATAAAATGGCAGAAAATAAATGGCAGAAAATAAAATCCTAATTATTACAATGCTTTGGTTCAGTTACATAATAAAGATGGCGAAAAGTAAAACTGAAAATATTACAAGTTAAAACTTAAAATATTACAAGGGCGAAGCAGTTACTGTGTATGAATAACATAAATAAGAGCGAAAATAGGAAATAATAATAAGGTTTGTTAAGGTTTAAGAAAAGATTTATGGTTTAGAGGAAATAACACGGTTAAAGTGGATTAAAAGGTTCAATTCAAAATAAGTGTTAATAAAAAATAAGTTTGAAAATCAAAAGCATAAGGCTTAGGTTTCTAATGTTGAAAACAAAAGTTATTGTTTGCACAAAAAGTTTTGGCTTGGGTTAGAATGGAGAGAAAAAAAAAAGGGTTAAATTCCTAAACATACAAGAGATAAGGGAAAAGAAAATAAAACCACATTGGGAGTTCCCCTCTTGAGATCATATTGATGATCCAAGTAGCTCTCATCCTTTGGAATAAGCAGTCACAAACAAATATCTCAAGCCATTAAGCACAGGTAATCGGAAGAAACCTCCAGGTAGTATCCCACAAATAAAGTGGAAAACCACGCAAACCATCTCTGCAAGAGTCATGTGAGCCCTCACAAAAAAGAAACTCAACAAACAGGTTAGAGAAAAAAATAGGGTAATCAAGGGTTGCCCCCCAAATCAAAATGTAAACCTCCTGTCAAACACATGCATCAAAAGGGTATCAAATTCACCCATAATACCTCATATATTCAGAAAATTCAAATTGAAGGCATACAGATGATGGATATAGGGCAAACCTGATTGGGGAGGATCGATTGAAATTGAGTTGCACCCGTGAGGTTTGCAGAGCGATCTGAGGGTTTGCCTCTGGAGGTTGCTCTGAACTCTGTCAGCTCTTCTCTTAGTTTCTCTTCTTTGTTCTGTCTTTCCGCCCCCCTCTATCAGTCATGCTAGTAAATATATATAGGAACAAATTAGGTTAATGATAATGGGCCTAGGTTTATTTTGAAACCCAATATTAAATTAAAAACTGAATAAAGTTAAATAATTAAAATAGTTAAAATTAAAATAAAAACTAATTAACCTATTTATTTATTCTAGACCCAATATAAAAATAAATAGACTAAAAAAAAAAAGTCGGGCACCAAAATGCTCGAAAAATAAAATGAACACGTCAAAATAATCAGCGCGAAATAAATGACTCGGAAAAATACAGCGTTTGGTCGGATTTTGAAATAAAATTTTTTCAAAAATTCTGGGGTCTGCACGGGCCGTGCCAATCTGAAATTTTTGAAAAAAATTTCGTTGACTAATTTTAGGCATAGTTAAAAAGTTAATTTGACCAGTCTGTTTGTAAATTCCGAGAAATTATTCCGGCTAATATTAAGACAGAAAAAAAATGTTATGCTATGAAGATGATGCAAATGAATGTGAAACAAAAAATTGGTTAGAGTTAAAAATAAAGGGCAAATTTTGGGGTGCAACACCTGGTGTGGGTCATATAGGTACATATCCTCGGCGAGGAACTCAAATTCATCCGATATGTACCAAGCCATATAATTACGAGTTGGTTTTTCTTCGGTTGGCATCACAACGTCCGTTAAGATATGGTCTTGTCGGTGCTTCCATTTTCGACACTCAGATCTAGCGAAGCTTTGTCAAGGGTTAAAGTTCCATTGGTCGTTAACTTTTCGTATATGCCATTCTCCGAGGTTTGTCGGGGGATATAGGATGTGTTAAAGCATACCGAACTGCAATTTAACATGATCACTCTCGTGCATCTCCACAATGGTGAATCTTATGATCGGTGTGCATGCATTCCAAACGGTCGCGTCTTCTTCGTTGATTTCATGGTCATGATCCAAGTTTAAATATGGACGCCAAATGAACTGAAATGTGAACATATATTAGATTATAAATTGGTGATATTAAAAAACAAATTTTTACAAATTAATTAGGTTAATGACAATACATCGGTTGGTCGAAGGTGATCCAATACATCTGCTCCTATGGACCCACCTCACAGTTGCATTGCCACTAATGTTGTACAAGATCACATAAAATTAAGCTCTGAATTGATTTGTCAAGATATTTTACCGCTTGTTAACAAAGACCCATCAATGAATGTGAGCATAATAATATTTCATATCGTCACATGATATAATTATACTCCCTCTTATAAGAAAGTGTGAATTGCAAGGACAAAGTTTGTTGAACAGGTATTCGGCAACTGAGAGGATTCATACAAAGAACTGCCATGGTTTATATGGGCGCTTAAAACATACGCACCAGGAATTGTTGCAATTATGGAGACATTGTCAACATTTACGCCAGACGGAACTTATGTTGCTGGAAATAGAATTTTTCACCTCCTCTTTTGGGCGTTTCAACCATGCATCAAAGGTTTTGCATTTTGCAAACCTATTATTCAAATTGATGGAACATGAGTATACGAAAAATACAAGGGCACTTTGCTTATGGTTGTTGCATAAGGCAACAACAATAATGTCTTTCCCATTGCCTTTGCTCTGGTTGAAGGTGAAACCGCTGGTGGTTAGGGTTTCTTCCTTAGTCATCTCAGAACACATGTCGCTCCACAAGTCAATCTCTGTTTGATTTTAGATAGACAAGTTGCCATTGAGAGTGCTTACAATAACCATAATAATGGATGGCATAGTCCTCATTCTACCCATGTCTATTGCATTAGACATATCGCACAAAACTTCATGCGTGCAATCAAAGACAAGAACCTTCGCAAAAAAGTGGTGAATGCAGGGTATGCTCTAACTCAGCCGTCATTTCAACATTACCGTGACGAAATTAGATTGTCTAATGCAGATGCAGGAAGGTGGGTGGATAACATACCATTAGAGAAGTGGACAAGGGGATTTAACAGAGACTGTCCATAGGACCACATGACAACAAACCTTGTGGAATACATGAATGACGTATTCAAAGACATTATAAATCTACCTATTACCGCATTTGTCAGAACAACCTATTTTAGGTTGGCATCTACCTTCACAACCAGAGGTGAAAGATGAAGTGCAATGTTAATGTTAGGTTAATTATTCAGTGAATGTTGTATGAAAGTGATGAAAGAGGAAACTATCGAAGCTAGCACACACGCGGTTACAATCTTTGACTGTCATAGGCAAAATTTCAGTGTATAGGAAACAATGAACCATAATCAGGGGAAGCCAAATTTATCTTATGTTGTCAGACTAAACAGAAGTTGATGTGACTGTGGAAAGTTCCATACCTTCCGTATTCTTTGCTCCCATGTCATTGCGGCATGCGCACATACTCGTCAGGACGCTTACAACAATTTATTTGATGTTTACACGACCATTACCGTCATGAATGTCTATAACAAAAGCTTCTCAGTGATAGCAATGGAGGAATACTGTCCTCCATATCAAGGGGACATAGTTTGACACAACGATGAGATGCGAAGAAAGAAAAAAGGACGGTCAAACAACACACGTATTAGAACAGAAATCGATATGGCTGATAAAATGATAAGATTATGTAGTATATGTCGTCAACCCGGACATAATAAGAAAAAATATCCCAATCCAGAAGCAACCTCTGCATCATAATTTAGTACTTCCTTTCAATTTTTGTAAGCTTTGATTTTGATATATTAATAACTTTTTGTTACAACAAGGTTAACAACAAACATCACTCCAACTTAAACACACTTAAAACCGAACAGGTCTGAATAAACAACACAAACAACAAATATCAAAACATATGAAAATGCTTAACCACCACATTTAAAAACAACATTTTTAACTGATTACAACAATCAAACTGATGTCATCTGGTTCAAACATCACTTCCCTAACATCCTTATCATTTTTTACTCGCACCTAACCATGTATGCCATCGAGTCTCTCAATACTTCTAATTTTTTTCCCTTTAGGTATGTTTTCATCTAACCAACGAATCAACTCCCTCTTTAGTTGCTCGAAATGACAGATGTTTCAAAACATCATCTCCATCGGAGGCTTGTCTCTCGAATACATCACTTTTCCATAACGACGACGAAGACAAAACATGTTTGCAATATAATGAAAAGAGATGTGGAAAAATGAATCACCTAACACATCTATTTATACAAAAAAAATTACACAATACACAAAAGCGCCTGACCAATTTGCGCCTCCTCTCACTTTATACACATGGGAGTCAATTGGATTGACAACACCATATATTATAGTCAGTTCAATTGACGCTCATTCTTTAAAATTAATGGTAGACGTCAATTAATCTGAGATACCACCATTACTATTAAATAGCAGCATGAAATGAAATGGAGGAGTGATGAGATACCTTAGAAAGTAACATTTCATCTTCTTATAAGTTTTGGTATCTCATTATAATATGTGAGATAAATTGAAAAACATTATCATTTCTCCTTTCCGGCTACAAATCCAATATCATGAAGTTTTTATATTCTTTTCTTTTCATGTCTCAATTTTTCTTTTACTGTAACTCTCTGCACTCTAAAAATATTTCACTAAACAGATTCAAAATCTCACTCTAACTATGACACAAAATAAAATCTAAGATGACTTGAGCATTACAGCACCACATTGAATTATATTGCTAAGATATGTTGGATCATATTTTTTTTATTTTCCTTCTTTTCCTTTGTATTTACCGGATCACATTAAAGATATACTTTTCTTTTTTTTCTCTCTCGATATATATTGAGCAACTCTCACAATTTTCCAATAAATATTAGTTAATTTTATTCTTTAAAGAAAAGACTGACAATGACTACAACCAATGGTATTACAAGTCTATAGTTTTTTCTACTTTTCTTTATGGAGAAAGAGAATTTTTTTTTAGTCTGCATGCTAGAAAAACCTGGATAAATTGACACAAAAGTGCATATCATAAAATTTAAATAAAAAATATTCGTTAATATTTTGACGCGTTAACTGTTTTTCTCACAAGAATCGATTAATAACCCTTATTTTGGTTGGAACCTCTTTCTTATTTTCCCCTCTCTCTGAATCTTACACTCAACCTTTGTCTCTCTACTATACATACATGCTACACATTTTCTTCACCGAAAATACTGTTATAAAATGGCATCATTAATTATTATTTTTTTAACCTACAATATAATCACGCTTTGTCATTTGTGTACAAGTTAAAATTATAACTAATATTCCTCAACTGTAATCTACAGCATTGCTGTAAGAAAACTGCAATCCATCGATACACATCAGTGCTAAAAACATACAATTATAGAAATGAAGCACATGGGATTTGTTTTAAGGTTGCTTGCTACAGAACTTGCGAAGATATGCCATATATTTTGTATAATGATGCGAGCTTTTTTTTTTATTAAAACTGCTATATAATATCTTATTGATTAACTCTTTCATTATTCGTACAAATGCATTCATATCTCTCTGTTTCTAACTTTTTACCATGGTCACTTTTTTTCATGTCACAAAAACAAAGTGATAATAATAAAAATTAGTTTAAGAGAAGAAATAATTGATGAAAGACTACAAGAAATATCTTTAATCAATTTATGAGAATGATGTTTGCAAGTTCATAAATTTCATGCTTTAACCATAATTGAAAATTTGAAATTGGAAAATCAGGTTAGGGAATAGTTCAAACATATTAACATAAAAATTAAGAAGATATTATATAAAATTAGGGTTTCTGCGGTGCGGTTTGAGCGGTTATGATAATAAATATCATTCGAATCGTAAGAGGAAAAAAATATGTGGTTCGGTTGATTTTTAGAAATAAAACATGTTGCGATTTTTTTTTTTATTATGGAACATTGAATATTGTGAGACTTCTTTTTCTTAAAGCAACAATTACCCACGCTACTCGCACTTGATACATTCTCAACACCCCCTAAAGTGTGAGTCCACAATGTTCCCCCTCAAGTGAAACATCTTATTTCCACAAACTCTTGTGCCGCACAAAATATTTCTTATTCACCACCTTGATGTCGTTGACTCTCTTCAACGGAACGTTTCATACTCACCACCCTTGTGACGTCGTTGACTTTCGATACAAGTAAATCGGTCCATTTCTCGAACCAAAGGCGCATGATACCATTTGTTGGGGGAGTTTTTCACTATGGAGCATTGAACAATATGAGACTTCTTTTTCTTTTTCGAGCAACACCTTTGTGAGACACACACCACATATTCACCCAAAACCTTAAGGTGATAAGTGGGTGGATTCTCTCACTTATAAATGCTCAACTCTCCATATTTCCAACAAATGTGGGACTATTACCTACACTACTCACACATGATACATTCTCAACAAAACCGAACCAAACCAAATCAAACCAATGCGGTTTGGGTTGGTTCGATTGATTTGGTTTTTACAAGATTTTTATTTAGGCATACATACACTTATAGAAAATAATATAACTTTGTATTTAGTCATTCACACATTACCAAATAACATCAAAACTCGTCATACTTAGACAAAAACTTCTCATTCAATATACAAAAATCATACTATACAAAAGTGGAATAAAAAACATAAAATATATCAAAGACATTATAATAAAACATAAAAAAACAGATGAGAGGAGAGGTTGGAGAATATGAAAAAGAAAGAACAAAAGAAACGCGAGATTAGAGAAAAAAGTATGGAAAATACGTAATTGAAAGAAAAAACAGTAACATAAAAATGAGAAGATGAAAAACAAGAAACATAAGAGATGAGAGATTAGAGTAGAAGATGAGCGACATACATGGAAAGGAAGATGAAAAGAATGTGTGATACTTCAATGAGAGATTTGAGAAGGTTGAAACTAAAATCCTAAGTGTGAGTAAGAGAAAATCATTCGTAATTATAATGTTAAGGCATAATAGGTTTGAGTTTTGGCTTGTATCTGAGATAAGTAAAGTTTAAGTTGTAACATAACGCGGTTTTGTTTGGTTTAATTCGGTTTGTAAAATACAAACCGCAAATCAAACCGAATGGCGTGATTTTGTTTATAAATTATTCAAACACATCTGAACCAAATACAGTTTTTTGTGATTTCGGTTTGCTTTAGTTTGGTTTGCGGTTTTCTATTGGGTTGGTTCAGTTTTGAACACCACTATATAAAATGGTATCAGTTTCTAGTACCAGTTTCGTTCACGAAATGCATCCAGGCGACACAACACTAAAACATGTGTCTATTTTTAATAATAATTTGATTTTTTGAAGTTATTATCAATGTCGACTTGTGTGTGCGGTGTTTGTGTATGAATCTCGATTTCATATTGTATACTATTTCGGCCCAATTTATAAGAAGAAAAAAAATCAATTTTCACGCTTATTAGAAATAATAATGAAGTGTGTTTAATTTTTTAATTCATGTAAAAGAAAATGGTTAAATATGCTTGGGGTCCTCATAAATATTCCAACATTCAATTTTAGTTTCAACTGATGGAGGCTTATGTGACATGTCATGTGGAATTTTTTTGATAACGTGGCGTACATGTGACATTGCCAATGTGGCAAAAAAATTGACATGAATGCCACGTGCCAATTGTTTCCATTTTAAATTTTTTATATTAACATCATACCTAAACCCATAAATGATAACTAATTTATAGCTAATTACTAGTAATATTTATGAGAACCAAAAATATATTTAAATTGTCATTTACTATGAATATTAAATCATTAATGGATTGATAATTTTGCAATAAAGATATTAAATGTGTTTAGATTTATTAAAGTTTGCTTATATTTAAGGGTAAAAGTTTTAAAAGATTTTTGTTTATAAATAAATTCGGAGGAAATAATGTTTAATTTTATAGGAGTACACTTTAAGAAGTAGATGTAAAGTTTAATTGATATTCTTACTGTTGATATTATTGGGTTGATTGAAAATATACATGTTGAAGAAGTCTCACATCGCCTAGTTTTGTGAATGAAGAGAGTCAAAGACTTTATATATGATATAAGTTCTTTGAAGTATCACATCACTTAGTTTTGAGAAGGAAGAGGGAATCCATGACTACATATAAGACTCAAGTTCTTCATTCTAAGATGCACCAGTCAAAAACACTTAAACTTGTATTTGTTTGTCTTTGTTCTCTTATGCTCTTGTATTAGAGTGTTGTGAGATGTAGTTAAATATTTGTTTTGCAGAGTGTGAGTGTATTGGGGGTCTAGGTTAGTCTAATGTATATTATGTGTTGTAATAAATTTCACATAGTATTTATCTCTAGTTCTTTATTGTCAAAGGTCGTGATTTCCTCTCCGGTTTGGAGTTTCCACGTTATGTTCTTGTGTTGTGATTGTGTTCCTTTTTTTCTCTAGGCTTTGCTTATTGTTTTCCGAAAAACTGGTATCAGAGCTTTTGGTTCAATCTGGGGATAAGTGTTCTTAGTATGCTCTGTGATTGCAATTTTGTCTAATCTTCCACATAAGAAAAGAAGGGTATTATTGTGAAAGAGTTTTTGAGTTGCAGTCACATATTCCGTTGTGTAGTTTGGGCTAGAGAAAATTGATGGAAGAATATTTTTGACTTGTGGAAAATTCAAGTCAAAGATATTTTGATACAATTAGGACTACACAAGGCGTTAAAGGAAACACTTCCAACATGGACAACAAGAAGTGGAAGGAACTAGATTTGAGAGCTTCGGGTACAATCCACATGTCTTTGACTAAGAATATTCTTGCGAATGTTCTTGGTACATCGTCAGTCAAAGAGATTTGGGAGAAACTTGAAGGCCTATATCAAGGAAAGGGTATATCAAATCATTTATTATTAAAGAAACAATTTCATAGCTTGTGTATGGATGAACATAAGAAAGTATCTGATCATCTAAGTGTTCTAAATGGTATTGTTTCTGACTTAGAAACTATTGGAGTCAAGATTGATGATGAAGATAAAGCTTTGAGACTCATATGGTCTCTTCCATCTTCCTATGATCATATTAAACATGTTTTAATATATGAGAAGGAAACTTTGAGCTTTGAAGAAGTTGCTAGCAAGATTATTTTTGAAGAAAGATTGAAGGGTGTGGAGAATACTTCATCAAACTTAGTGTTGGTTGCTAGAGGAATGTCGTATGTGAAGAAAAATAATGAAACGGGTGTGAGATTTTGGAAATGTGGAAAGCTTGGACATATAAAGTATAAGTGTCCTGATGGGGCAATGTTAGAGAAGGACTCTGAGTCAAATGTCAGCAATCTCTCTCTCGTTGTGAGTGAGGATGATCTTCTCTGAAAATTGAGAAGGTGTCCTCATGAAATTTCCACCGTCATGGAAAAGGAAGAGTTATTGCTAGCAGAATAACACATGGGCATCAATGCAAAATGTGTTGTGAGATTATGTCGGTGGTTGAAAAACTTCCTGCCAACAAGGAAGTTGCACCATAATGTTTCAACCTAGTTTTTGACATGTGAAATTTTTTGAAGTGGTTTAACTTTAAGTGAAGAATACTCTTCTTTAGGTGGAGTATGATAGTTTTTGAAAACTATGATTGTCGGTGAAGATAATGTGAAATTCTTTGAGTGGTGTAACTTCAAGTGGCTATACTCTTTATAGTGGATTATGATTTTCGAAGAAGACAATGAAAACTTATGTATTATTTTCAATCAATGTGGAGATTGTTGGGATTGGTTGAAAATATACATGTTGAAGAAGTCCCACATCACTTAGTTTTGTGAATGAAAAGAGAGTCAAATGCTATATATAGGATATAAGTTCTTTGAAGTCTCACATCACTTGGATTTATGAAGGAAAAGGGGGTCCACAACTACATATAGGATTCAAGTTCTTCATTCCAAGATGCACCAGTCAAAAACATTTTAAATTTGTATTTGACTTTTTTTGTTCTCTTATGCCCTTGTATTAGAGTGATGTGAGATGTAGTTAAATATTTTTTTGGAAGGTGTGGGTGTACTAGGGGTCTAGGTTAGTTGAGGTTATATTATGTGTTCCTGTGTTGTGATTGCGTTCATTTTTTATCTATACTTTATTTATTTTTTCCAACAGATATAAAATAGCTAATGACACACTCACCGAAACAATAAATATGTCACTTTTAAGTGAAATTGGAAGAGACAAAAGTTTAAGCGCGTGCTTCTCAAAATGTTATTGGCTTTATAGCCGTAAGAAAAATACGAAAAAATCTAAATAATAATAAGATAGTAACTAAAATTCAATTGACAACGATATTTCTTGTGACGAAAAAGTGAAATTGTTGAATGAGAGGTTTCATTGTATGTGTAGTAGAGAGGAAAAGGTTGAGGGTATATATATATATATATATATATAATAATTAATATATATATATATTATATATATATATATATATATATAATATATATATATATATATAATATATATATATAATATATATATATATAATATATTATATATATATATATAGAGAGAGAGAGAGAGAGAGAGAGAGATAGATATATGTTCAAGCTAAAATAAGGGTTAATCAAAGTGATTTTTTTTAATGAATATATGAAATAATAAAATTTAGAGTTGATGAATTCTTCGGATAAAAACAAATAAAAAAATTCTTAGAGAAAGAGAGTGGAACAAAGACATTAAAGGAAAAAGAGAGATAGAGAGCCCGTCATGAGACATATAACAAATAATGAGTCACTCTTTGTTGATGTGTAATGTTTAGTCAATGTTTGCGGTATAAGTTTTATCTTTTCTAAAAATAATTTTAGAGTTATATAATATTACAAATTTATCTTTTTCTTAATTCCAAAACACAAAAATAAAAAAATAAATTTTTTAATTTTTTTTATAAAAAGACTCACTACGCCAAAAACTGGAATAGACAGCGCCCCTTAGAGGGCGCTTTATTACAAAAGCGCACTCTAAAGTGAAGAGAAAAAATAAGGAGCATACTATTGGAATAGACAGCGCACTTTAGAGGACGCTTTTGTAACAAAGCGCACTCTAAAGTGAAGCGAAAAAATAATGAGGAAATGGAGGGACACCAATAGAGGACGCTTTATTGAAAGCGCCCTCTAAGGGTAACCTTAGAGGGCGCTTTTTAAAAAGCGTTCTCTATGTCCATGTACATTTCCAGTTTATAAGGCGCTTTTGGAAAGCCTTAGAGAGCGCTTTTAGAAGCGCCCTCTTAGGCCCCCTTTAGAGGGCGCTTTTGTAACAAAGCGCCCTCTAAAGTGAAGCCAAAAAAAAAATAATGAGGAAATGGAGGGACAACAATAGAGGGCGCTTTAGTGAAAGCGCCCTCTAAGGTTACCCTTAGAGGGCGCTTTTAAAAAAGCGCTCTCTAAGTCCATGTACATTTCCAGTTTAGAAGGCGCTTTTGGAAAGCCTTAGAGAGCGCTTTCAGAAGCGCCCTCTAAGGTCCCCTTTAGTAAACATTAAAATTATAACATATACTGCATGTCTCTTTATTTTCCCTCTCTATAAGCTATTTCGTTTACGTAACTGGGTTTTCTCTCTACTGCGATTACTCTCTACTGCGATTACTCTCGTCCTCCGTTCGTTCTCCCTCCCTCACCGTCATCGTCGCCGTCGCCTTTTTCTGCTGCTGCGTTCACGTTCACTGAGTTATCTGCGTCCACCGTCACTGTTCACTTTCTTCTCCATCGTTACCGTCACCTTGAAGGTATTTCTCTTCTCCATCGTTACCGTTCACTTTCTTCATGTGTTTGATTAGGGCATTTTCTAAACTTAGTTTTACATTTTGTGCATTATGTTGATTAATGTTGTTTAGGGCAAACTGAGTTTTTTATTTCTGATTGAAAACTGATATCATTTGAAGTGTGTTTGAGCTTGTGCTTGGAAGTTTGATGATTATGGATGCAAGTTTGTTCATGTTCCAAACACCATAAGTTTGCATTGGTCTTTCGCATGCAGTAGGTGTGTGTGAGTTTGTATTCAATAATGATAAAAAAAGAGTTTAGATTGTTGTAACATGAGAGAAATGGAAGGTATATGAATGTGTTCACGTATTGAATCATTGTCTTACTTGGGTCTTATTGAATCATTTCTATATTACAGATAAAATGGCTAACCAAGACGATACCCATGACGCGAATGGATCACGTAACAATGTTGAAAAAGAAATCAAACGAGGATTGACTGTTATGAAGTCAATCATTCGTGCAAGAGACAAGGGTGTAAAATTTGAAGTACATTGGAGTGCTGAAGACCAACTAATTGAGCCTAACGGTTCAATGTTGGCAAGTTACATTGGTTTCCTTGTTCGACAACATATTCCGATTACATGTGATAATTGGAGAAGTCCGGACTTGAAGGTTGGCAAAGAAAAAATATGGTCGGAGATACAGGTACTTACCATATATTGTTATATGTTTTTTTTGTTAACTATTTGTTGACCATATATTGTTATAATATTACTTTATAATAACACACTCCATGTGTATGTTTTTTAGAGATCCTTTCACATCGATGAAAGCCGGCAAAAATATTGTATTCAATTGGCCGGAAAAAGACTCCGAGGATTTCGATCCTTTTTGTCCAACAAATTTCTCAAGGATGAGGAAGGAAAATTTGTTGAAGCAGAATACTGCTGCTGTACACGGTGAACACAGAAACACTCTGTTTTTTGTTGCATCAACTTTACAGCCCTGTATTGTAGGCAGAATTTAGGACTTCTCAAAGTTGATTTCTTGTTGCTTTGTCGTTCATAAAATACACCACTAAATTCTCTGCGTTTGATTTTTAATTTTTTTTCATCAGGCTTGTGTCTCAATAGAGGATGGGTATCTACCTAAAGTTACTTTTGTAGTGGTCCAAAAGAGACATCACACCCGTCTCTTTCCTGTCAACCCCAAAGAGACCGATAGAAGTGGAAATATTATGCCAGGTTTTTTCAATATATTTCTCAACGCAGCTGGTATATATTATCATTTGAATTTATCACTTTTTGCTGATTTTGTTGTTCTAAATTGTCAAAGGAACCGTGGTAGACACCAGCATTTGTCACCCTAGGGAATTTGATTTTTACCTTAACAGCCATGCAGGAATTCAGGTAATATTAGCTATGTCATTTAACTTTATGCCATTGTTTACTATTTATTGCTCAATCGCCTTTTGACAGTTATGTGTTATTTGCATTTGGATGTGTTCTTTTTGCAGGGGACTAGTCGACCAACGCATTATCATGTGCTGTATGATGAAAATAAATTCACTGCAGACCAGCTACAGAGTTTGACCAATAACTTGTGCTACACGTAATGATATGATTTGCTTTTTTAATCTTAATTAATGTTTTCTAAACTTGTACTGTTTTCATTTAATTTTAGAAGCCTTCTGATACTATTTTTTTCCATTCAGTTATGCGAGGTGTACTCGATCTGTCTCAATAGGTTTGTTACTCGATTCCCTTTGCTTGTTTTTGTTTTAGGCTATACAAAACTTTAGTTTAACAAAAATGTTATCTTGTATGCAGTTCCTCCTGCCTATTATGCACACTTGCTAGCTTTCCGCGCTAGATACTACATAAGTGAAGTTGAAAATTCTGATTCTGGTTCTGCAAGTGGAAATAGGAGTGCCACCAACTTTGTGTCGACTCTGCCATCTATCTTGGAAAACGTCAAAGAAGTAATGTTTTACTGTTGATCTTGATTTGTCGTACAAGCTTCGAGGATAGATTTGGGAGTTAGGATATTCACCATGCCTTTTTTGGATATACTACTTATGCTGCCATCTGTTTTTTTGGTTGAGCCTTATTTTGTATGGATGTGCGATAGAACTACTAGACAACTTTTGGATATACATAACATGTTTGCCACCATGGGTGGATGGGCGTTATTTTGTTTAGTATTGGTTAGAACTACTAGACAACTTTTGGATACAGTGGTCACTGGGTGTTGGTTGCTATGGATCTTTCGAGACTAATAGTGTATTATCTCGATTCGTTATCGGGTGATTGGAGTAAATATCCGAGTATGAAGAAGACGGTTGACGCGTAAGTGAAATTCCCCTAAATATTCGTGTGTATTTGTATATTTAATTATGTCTGTCAGATTGATCTCAATATACGTTTTTATTTTGTTAGGGCAATAATAAAATTTAGATCGAAAAAGAATTATCGTAATAGGAAGGACATTACCTGGGTCAGAGTTCAGGTATATATTAAGTATCTTATTTTTGCTTATAATAGTGTTTGTTTTTTTGCTTATAATAGTGTTTGTAAGAAATTAACTATATATATATTGTTTGTTTTTCTGTGTAGTGTCCTCAGCAAAATAATTCGGTCGATTGCGGATTTTTTGTATTGAGATTTATGAGAGATATCATTGCGTTGAATCGTATAGACATCCCAAAAATGGTATGGAATAATAACTTAGGGTTTATTTTAATATTATCGGATATTTCATCTAATTTGTTACTAAATCATGAATATGTTTTATTCTCTTAATTGTAGTACTTTGAGGAATACAAATCTTACTCAAGAGCTCATTTGGATGAAATGAAGGATGAATTGTGTCAATTCATTGTTGATCAAAGAATCATATAGCTAGGTTGTATATTGTTGTACATATATGTATGGAATGTTGTTGTTGTATGCTGTTGTTGTATATATGTTGTATATTGTTGTTGTACTTTTACTAAATCATGAATATGTTGTTGTATATTGTTGATCAAAGAATCATATATTAATGTTGTATATATGGAGGATTAATGTTGTATATAAATGGATTCATGTTGTATATATCAATGGATTAATGGTGTATAACATTGGATTAAAGGATGAAATCAATATGAATTTTACACTTTTGCAGCATGCGAACAGGTTACCAATTAAATATCCCCTGTTTTTCAAACAAATTTTTTTAAAATAACTAACACTTTAGAGGGCGCTTTGTCCAGAAAGCACCCTCTAAACACTTTACATTGACAACTTTAGAGGGCGCTTTTTCCTGAAAGCGCCCTCTAAACACTTTACATTGACAACTTTAGAGGGCGCTTTTTCCTGAAAGCGCCCTCTAAACACTTTACATTGACAACTTTAGAGGGCGCTTTTTCCAGAAAGCGCCCTCTAAGGTGTCCCTTTATGGACCACTCCAGAGGGCGCTTTTTTCTGAAAGCGCACTATAATGTGGCCACTTTAGACAGCGCTTTCTCCAGGAAAACAAAGCGCTGTCTTTACCTATGCCAGCGCCACTTTAGAGGGCGCTTAAAAGCGTTGTTATAGGCCAAAATAAGCGCCCTCTTTTCCCTTATTTGGCGTAGTGACTCTTAAATGTTGAAATTCCATCAAATCTATAGAGAATTTCAAATCAATTTTGATGAATAAAAATCAATCTTTCTGATTGATTATTCCTCTTATTCTTCACTCTTCACTCGAGTGAATCGATCATATATTGGTTGCAAGATGGTTCTGCTGCACAACGATTATTGAATAAGAAAAAAAAGATGAATAAGGAAGAAAATATAAATTAGGGTTTTTGAGAAATAAGGAAGAAAAAGAATATTTATATAGAGTTTCTCTCTATGTTTTTAAACTGGAATTTTATTCAACTTTTCTCTATGCAACTGCATTATCACAATGATAGGATACCTCCCTATTTATCAACTGAGGTTGCTTGCATACCAAGCAATCTCATTACTAACATAACTCATCTAAAACAATCAAATAAAGATAAGTCTTGGATTTCTGTCAAAGACACACTTCTTCGACATTTCGGGAGCTATACAAATTCAGCGTAGAGTATTTCGACAACAACAAACTCTTCCAAATTACTGCTTCGACACAAAAGGTTACACTTTCAACACACTATCTAATTCATTGTGTCTAAGCTATCTATATTCATCATCATTCTTAGTCTTTTGAGCACTTCGACATGCACACCTTTCGTCATGATGTCTGCAATCTGATTACCAGTTCTCCAGTGTTCCAAGTTCAGCTTTCCATTTGCTACTTTCTCTCGAAGATAATGGAACCTCATTTTGATGGGCTTGCTTCTTCCATGTGCTATCAGATTCTTCGTCAGATTGATAGCAGACATGTTGTCGGTCTTCATGGTAATTGCTCCATGATTCTTTCCTATAACTTCTTCGACCAAATTCACCATCCACGCTGCTTGATATGCAAAGAGGGAAGCAAGTATGTATTCTGTTTCACACGACGACGATGTCAATATTGGTTCTTTTCTTGAATACCAAGAAACTAGTCCACCACATAGCATAAACACATAGCTAGATGAGGATTTTCTATCCTCGACATCACTACACAAAAGTAAGATTAATATACAAACACATACACCAATACAAACACAAATATCATTCTCAACATATGCAATGCTATAATGCACCAACTCCATCACTTATATGCATGTGGTACCAAATTTTTGTGGATATTAGAGGTATGTTACTGATTTCTTCTACGATCTCTAGTCCTTCACCTGAACCAACAATCCCCACCAAATAGATCTGAGAGACGCCTCTGGTCTCTAAATTATACCAACAATACCACCAAATAGATCTGAGGCCACAAAATGGACTGAAGTCCCACCTAACTCAAACGTACATGCATGCATGAAAATGCTAGTAGTCAAACAATATAGCTCATTCAAACAAATATAATTCACCCAAGGTTATTTAACCAATTATTCACCAAAATGAGGTTTCGAGTACGAACCATATATCACCAATACAAAGCTTCAAAAATAATCACCATTTTCCATAATGATTCAATTCCATTACTCCAAAATATCACCCATTTTTCCCTTTCTATTCTATTTTCAAATGAAAACTACAATTATTTTTATTTTATTCCGAAAAAGAATCAAAACTCAAAATAATATAATTTATCTTCGATATTACACAAAAGTCAAAGAAAAGACCTTTGAACTTGAAAAATGATAAAACGATAGAAAAATGCTCAAAATTTACCAGACTGCTCGAACCGCTGCTGTCAGTCGATCGTCAGTCGTTTGCCGCCCGCCGAAGATACCCAATCGTCTGCCGCTCGCCGACGATCACCGATTTTCGCAGATTTCTCGATTTCCATGATTTTCCAACTTTTTTATTTCTATCATTTTTTGATTTTTTGATTTTCACATTTATTCGACTTTTTGATTTCCGCGATTTTTTCGACTTTAGGATTCCACCATGGAATTCCGTACGGGAAAAATAAAATTATGACAAAAAAGGTGATTTTTTTTAAAATGTGATTATTTATAGAAAAGTGATTCTTTACCGCCAATTTTTGGTATTTTCCCAAAAAGAACATTTTTCTATAATCAACAAGAAATTACAGTATTACAATCACCAAATCGTACGATGACCAAAAGTGATTTTTCTTAAATCCCATTTAATCACCCAAAATTTTCATCAATAAACTTATAGATCAACAAACAATAAACTTATAGATCAATAAACAGTGACCAAATGAGACTAATCTTATATATATATATATATATATATAATATATATATATATATATATATATATATATATATATATATATATATATATATATATATATATATATATATATATATATATATATATATATAACATATATTATAACAACTTCAATATTATTAACACTTCATAGAAAACATTATAAATCGATAATCAAAGGGGTAAGGCAAACTACATTTGGGCAAAATACAGACATACAGAAACACGACACGATCAATAAAGAAAAACAAGGTTAACATACCGAAATCCCTTGGCACTGATGAGAGGGTAAGGGAACTTCATCATCATGTTGCCTAAAAGTCACCTTACAGTAAGCCATTTCCACTTGCCTTAATCGAAGTTTTTTCACAAAATCTTATCGCTCATACCGCTCCCTTCCCAAAGTTCTAATTTGTCTCTTAGGTGCGTTGCTCCACCAATTTTGGGATTTTTCATGTTCTGACCTAGCTATTACACTCACTTTAGAATTTATAGTCTTAAATCTCATTTGGATACTTCACATCCTACTTACTCTCACATGTTTCCAATGTTAAAATAATTAATTTCTTTTTATTATTAAAAATCATCATAATTAAATAATTATTTTAAAATAATCTAATTAAATAAATATTTCGATCAAATAATTATTTAATTAAAATCTATAATTAAATTCCAAAAACTCCAATTATTTTTATTATTACTAAATATCTTAAAATTAACTAATTATCACTAATATTCAAACAAATTTTAATTTTTAAACTCTACGCTCTCAAGTCAATTATTTCGATAATTATTAAATTACCAAAATATCATTATAACACCCAAATTATTAAAAATAACATAATTCATCAAAATAAATCATACCACACGCAACAAACAAATATCATAATATTTAATTAAAATATTAAAATGAAATATGGGTGTTATAACGGAGGTAATGGACGTCGAGGAGCACGAGAGGCCAAAGGAGCTGTAGTCCGGCAAGTATTAACAAAATAAAACTTTTGTTGTTGATATCCCCAAGAAAGTATTACCCATTGATATTTCAATATTATCCCAACAAGTTTGTTCTATAGACCTTTTTGTAGATAATCTTATTCCCCAACAAGTTTTACTATCATCCTTTTGATGAGTGTCCCTTTATCATTAATGTAATCACCATCCTTTTGATGATGGAAAATGTATGTCAGTTGGTGTAAGATCCCAATTTTGACCCTAAGATCCCTCATGCAATTTCATCATATGCATCAACATTGGGATCATACCTTGGCATCCCCCTTACCCCTCTTTCATTGGGTTTTGTTTTGGGAGAGATCACCAAACACCATGTGATTGTATAATACTTGTATATTTATCATTTTTCTAACCAAAATACCAAAAATATGTCTTTGTATTTGCCTAACTCTTTTGTAGGTAGGGCATGATCCTCATTGGTCTATCAAGTTCATATCTGGGGTTTAAGACCCTCATTGCTAAAAGTACAACCAAGGAATGATCCACAATGTCTCTAAGCATCATATATTAGTCCCAATAATCTCTACATGTTATTTTGATCAAGAAATCATCAAGAGTTTGGAGTTGGTTTGCCTTGGAAACCCTAGTTTGTCTAGGTATCTTGAGTAACTTCTTCAACACGTTTCTTCACCAATTGAGTAACTTCTCCCTAGACCCTATCTCCTACAATTTTCACCATATGAAAATGATTCCAAAATAAAAGTTACTATAAATAACATTCCAAACAACTTTCATGTTTAAGTCTAGAGATAATTTTGCTTGGAAAGTCATTTTCTATGTTGAAACATTATAGGTCTTTTTGTCTAAACCCTAATTTAAAAGTCAACTTCTCAAGGTCATAACTTGCTCAATTTTTATGAGATGAAAGATTTCCAAGTTGCACAATCAAATTAAAGAGGTCTACTCCAACTTTTATGTTTGGAATGAAAGCTAAATCAACTTTTATGAGCATGTGATATGAGGATACATTATAGATCATTTTGGACCAATACCATTGAACAAGTGATTTTCCTCAACCTCAAAAATGCATAACTCTCTTATTCTAAATCCAAATTATGTAAAATTTGCGACCATTTTGAGGTTATTTGAAAGATCTACAACTTTGATGAGTACACGTTTCTCATTTAGAGCTCACATAAAAAGTTTAGTAAGGTGGAACATTGAGGTATATGTTGAAATTTCCAAACTTCCACCTCAAAATTCACCTTGATCCAAGTTCCAAATGGAAAAGTATTCAACATAAAAGTTGTTCCTCTTGATCCAAGCTTTCCAAAGGGTCCTAATTCATTCATTTTGGGCCAAGTTTGCTAGGGTTGCGCATGGTTTTAACATGCCTGCATCATTGGTAAAAATCAAAGTTCAAATGATCACATACCATTGCCTTGCCATTCAAACTTCATTCCAACCTCATTTCAGATGCATTTGGACCTAATTGGATTGCTTCATGGGCCTGTACACGTCCATGCAAGCATGCATCGTGCAATTTCCAAAATTGGAAACAAATTCAAGTGTGCAAATAACACTTCCAAATGCTATAAATATGGACCCTCTGAGCTCATTTGAGGAGATCCTTGCGCGCCAGCTTTGACCCCTCTCTTCAAACCCTCACAATTCAAAGGAAAACCTGATAATTTTCACTTGAAAATTGAGTTTGAATCTCACTGTTTGGAGATTCAAAAACTCCAGGATCCAAAGCTTCTATCCATTCCTAATCCACTTCTGCAAGTCATTGGAGCAAGATCAAATAAGAATTGAAGCAAGGAAGAGCAAGTTCTGCACAACATTGAAGGTATTTTCCAGAAATTTTCTTCTCTTCGATTCTCACTCAATTCTCATCAATTCTCTTGGATCTTTGGTTGTATGAAGTCATACCAATGTAGGCAAGAAGATTGAGTTGCTTTGAGGCCAAATCGAAGCAACTCAGTTGACAGACCTCAAAATTCAACTCCTCATATCTTTCTATATATGTGGAGTTAGTTAAAATTGAGGTCAGATTCGTGCTCTACGCCATTTTTTCTTTCAGATCATGTCCTCCTTTTTCATTTACGTGATGGTGATGACTGAACCAGTCCGGCGAGGCTCGCTTGAGAAGGTGACCGAAGGTTTAGCGTCGGTGATGTGTTTGACAAGTTCTGAGCCACATGATCAATTCAAAATGTTTTAATCTCGTGCGTTGTTTGTAAATACCACTCGTGTTACACGTTGACTAGTGACTATGATGGAAAGCGCGTTGAGGACCACTTGATCTGCCACCTCAATTAATGAGGGAGATCAAGTGGTCCACGTTTTTTTTGTATTTTCTGATTTTCATTTTATTCCTTTGATTTTCATTAATTCATATTAATTTTAATATTGATCCAAAAAATATGAGAATTTCACCAATTTTTTAAAAATAAAATTCTCTTTCATATTCTGAATTAAAATTATTTTTGGATCATTATTAATATTTTTCATGATTTAATTGATTTTGTGATTATTTTTAATTGTTTAAAAATACTTTTAAGTTTCCAAAAATTCTGAAATTTTTTCTCCAAGGTCCTTTGACCTTGGTTGACCTATGATAAATCCCATGGATATTTCTTTGGTGTTTTGATGAGGTTTTAGGAATTTGACAAACCATATTTAATTTAATGCATTATTTTTAGTATTTTCAAATTGAATAAATGCCAAATAATTGTGTTGAGCCATTTTGATTGTTTGTATGAGTTTGACTTGTGTTATTAGGCCTTGGTCAAGATTGATTTAACTTTGTTAAGTTAAGATCATTAGATTAGGCCTTGGTCAAGGTTGAATGATCTTAATTTGGTAAAAGTCCTCATTTGTCCAATTTGAGTTTTGATCCATTCCCCTACCTCTTCATCTCATTCCCCTTCTTTATGCATTCATATCATGGACCTATGATATCTCTACATCCTAAGGCTAGTTGATTACAAAATCAACATAAGTATGGATGAGATTAGACCACCACTTTTGCATATTCTTTTTGTGTGTGGTATGTTTCATGAGCATAATCCATTATACTATGTATCTAACATGTATTAACACCAAGATTCTATTGCCCAACCTCAAATAGTTGTGACTTCTACATAAGTCCAATTACGATTGCTTAACATATCACTAAATTTTTGATACAAATGGCATAACATTCTAGTTAGTGAGATTGTAAGTCTCCCCTCTTTCACGATATTGTGTGGAAACTTGGCCTTTTTTCATTCCTTTGGAAGATGTCTTGGTTCAAGGATCCATGCTTGTGATAAGTGGGTTGAATGTTCTCCAAAGAATGACTTAAAATAAAAAGCAAAAGCAATACTAACTTCTAACTCATTAACAACTAACATTTAATTTCAAGTCATTTACTTTAATGCACTTTATTTTTAAGCTTTATTCATTTGCCATTATTCATACCATTCTAATTGATTATGTTAATGTCCTTTTCACTTTGTTCATTTGGACCATATTTTGTGATATATTTTGCTTGTGTATATTGTGTTTGTTTGTGTGGTCTTTGACCATTAATGTACATAATAAAAACCAAAACCATAAAAAACATATTGTGTTGACTGTTGGTTTGAGATGAAACAATTGGACTTAGAATTTAAGCAACACTCCCTATGCAAAGGACTTGGCCAATGCCAACTTTCATGTAACCAAGTGCTTGGAATCTGAAACTTCATCTAATACATCATTGAGGATCCATTTGAGTTCATCTGCAATATGATCATTGTGAAGCTGTTACTTTGAACCTGTGGCTTATGGCATTGTGGAATTCATCTGCTACATGGGCAAATTTGAAGAAGATCATAGAGTTACTAAGCTTGGATGTGGCTATCTTTATTTGATGCCTTGCTCTTCAAGTTGATATTGTATGCATTGTTTGTTGCTTGATTCTAATGTCCAAGGGAATTTGGATTTCTATATGACATTCTTGTCTATTGGATTGCAACCCATTGGTCAGATCTTTACAACTCTTAACTTTTAAGTTTATGCTTAGGATTAGTCTCTTCATCTCCTCCCCACTTCTTTAATTTTAAAATCTCTCCCTTATTTTGAAAAAACTTATTTGTTTGTACTTGTCTTTTTTCTAAACTTTGACCACTTTTGCAAACTAGAAACTTTGGCCTTATGCCGTTGCATTTTAAAACTTTTTTTCTTAAATAAACATGTAAATAAATTTAACTATACTTGACTTAAAGATTTCAAAAAAAGAAGCAAAAAAGAACTAACTTATTCAAACCATTTTTAGGCCCTTGTGCCTTTCAAACTTAAATTTTTGTTAAAAGCAATGCATCCATTTTGAAATTTGTATCACGAACTACGAGGTTTTGATCCCTCATTTTTATGTTGGTACCTAGGCACAAGTCCGAAGGTCTTATCAAACACAAAAATATAATTAATGAATTCTTTTCTCATCCCCCCATTCTATTTGCTTGCAAACATCATTTGTACAAAACACATATGCACACAAGAAAGGGCTCCCTAAGAGTACCTAGGACACTTTGGATGCTAACACCTTCCCTCTGTGTAATCAACCCCCTTACCTGTAATCTCTGGCATTTTATTAGTTTTGAATTTAAAATTTTTTATTTTTGGGTTTTGTTCGTACTTTACCCTTTTCCCTTGGAAACAATAAAAGTGCGGTGGTGACTCTTGTTATTTGATGTCTTGCTTATCCATAACTTTATGATCATGAATTTACCGCTACAGTTGGGATCTTACTGTCATCCTTTAGGTTTCAGTAATCCTTGTTATTGGTTTTACTATCATCATTTAGGTGTCAGTAATCCTTGTTATTGATCTTACTGTCATCCTTTTGGTGCTGGTGATCTTCAAAGTTTGATTTAAACCATCATCCTTTTAGTGATGACGACGTTTGGCAAGTTCAATCTTACCGTCATCCTTTTGATAACGATGATTTGTGCAGTTATGATCTCACCGTTGTCCTTTTGTCGATGAAGATCCTTTTAAATTATTGGTATAACTATCACCCTTTAGTGATGGTGATTTTGGTTATTGTATTTAACCATCATCTTTTTGGTGATGGTGGTGTTTGTTATTGTTGATATTATCTTCATCCTTTTGGTGATGGTGATCTTTGAAGTTGGTGAGTTAACTATCATCCTTTTGGTGATGACAAACTTTGTTGTTGATTTTATCTTCATCCTTTTGGTGATGGTGATCATTCAAGTTGTGTACTCATTATCATTCTTTTGGTGATATCGAGCTTTGTGGTTGATCTTACCGTTATCCTTTTGGTAATGGAAAGCTTCATTATGATAACTGTTATACCCCAAAATTTGCCCGTTAATATTACAAGGCATTTTTCAAGGCACCCCGACTTATTTTTCAAGACATCGATCTTAAGGGAACAAAGACCCAGCATACAGGTGGCCAAATCCAGAAAATGGCCTAAACTGGCTTGCTCGCTAGGCGAGCAAATCCTTCGCCTAGCGAACCCTTCGCTGCATCCTTCGCCTAGCGAAGCTTACGAATACCAGAATTTTTGGGCTTCATTCTGAGCCCATTAGGTCACAAAAAGCATTATAAATACCAACACTTCAGTCAGGAAAGGGAGACGAAAAACGGAGGAGAAAGGCAAACACCCACAGACAGCAAACCCTGGAGGCTAACCCAGAGAATTCAGAGCAACCCTAAAGGAAACCCTGAAGGAAACTCATCTGCACCAAGGTTATCTCCGCCCAACTCAATCCGGCGCCAACCCTAAGGGTGACTTGCCAATTCAAGGTTGCAATTCAATTGCAAACAGGTTTGCATTACTATCACCGCTTTATGTTCTTAATTTGCATATGGCATTATGATTGAATTTATAAAAATATCTTAAGTTTTGCATGTGAATTTAAGTTTGTATGAATATCTTGAACGTTTAACCATGTAATTTCTGTGATGGATGCCATAGGGTGTGGAGCTTTCTGGAATTGTACTGTTATTAAAACCAGAACCCGCAGCCGCTCGCTAGCACATCGCTAAGCGAGCATGTAGTGAGCATTCGCTAAGCCTTCGCTAGGCGAGGCAGGAGCGAATGTGACAGTAGCCGATTTTTCTGTTCTGTTCTATGCTTATCGGATCTGTTTTATTCTAACCGTGTGTTATTTTGCCTGACATTCCTACTGCTATGTTCCTTTTGTTTGGTGCAATTCTCGATTGCACCCTGATTTGGTATTCTGACTTGTTTGCTGAATTTTGTAAGGGCTCCCGTATTCCCGAAAAGGTAGCTGGCTAGGTATTCCACTTTATTTGCGGGATACCCTTGGGGAGATTCACCCTAATTACCTAATTGATTATAATGTGGACCTAATTACCTAGTTGATTACAACTACCTAATTGATTATAAAATATTGCCTTTGAATATGTGATCTTGGACCTCTCTTTGTTGCCTTACGACTACGGTATTACGGTCATGTCCCGCGAATGTGGGGATACACTTAGCAAAGACCCTTCGGTTAAATCATCATGTCCCTATAAGATAAATCATAGTCCCTCGGATGTTGCTTGCGAATATATGATTTTTGTCCCTCGATGACCCGTCGTTGTAGCCTACGGTTAAATGATGGTCGTCCCTTCGAATGCTAAGGTATCCTTACAAATGTTGCCTTCAATGACCAATCGATGACCCTACGATGACCCTTTTACATCCAAAGGATAAAACTACTTACTTCTCAATAGTAAGGACAGTATTACCCTCATAAGGATAGGAAATGTCCATAAAGACCTTGGGTAGGTATAACCCTTAATTGCTGCTCACAACCTAAAACCTTTTTTTTATACCTCACACTTTGCAACTACTAGAAAATCACCACTCGGTATACATTCATACTAGAATCATTGCCAAGTTATATTTTTCTAAACCGCTTTTCAAAATTAAACGAGATAAATACTTTGCATACATTCGTACAAGAATCATTACAAAGTTAAACTCTCTTTTCAAAACATTTTTAAGCAATTCACAAACACTTTTTTCAGAAAAATATAAGTGATCCAGCAATTAAGAGCCCATGGATAACCATGGATACAAAGGGTGTAGCAGTGTATTCGTCACTATATGATCTATTGATTAAATCATAAGCAAAGCATACAAAGATAGAGTCGCCACCGCACTTTTATTTATCCTAAGGACTGGCTAAAAAGCGAACAAAAGCCTAAGAAGTTTTACACATAGAAAACTAATGAAAAGATCAGAGATCGGGGTAAGGGGTAAATTACGCAATGGGAAGGTGTTAGGCACCCAAAACGTCCTAGGTACTCCTAGGGAGCCCTTTTCACACTTGTTGAAATGAAAATTGTTATTTGTTTTGAAATATTTGTTGTGCAAACATGAATGGGATGATGAGAAGAAGAATGTACAATTTATTATTTTTGTGTTTGAACGGATGAACCCGTTGCCTACGTACCTTTCCATGAAAAGGTAAAGGATCAAAACGCCGTAGTTCGGCTAACATATTTCCAAAAATTAGTGAATTCAATTTTAAACACAAGCCTTAAGGTATTACGTTATCCACGGGAGAAAACTCAACCTTATGAAACAACAAGTCCACCATGTGAGAAAAGCTTCAACTTGCTAGTGAGGGGTTAACCCTATAATAAGCAAGGAAGACTTACAATTCAATCAACTAAGGACAACTAGGCGAGATTGACATCAACCAACTAGGATAAATCAAACCTATGGCTAATGTATGAAAACTTAACAAGCATGGACAAAGCCACAAAACAATTGAATGGGTGAAGTTAATTGATTATGAGTATATACAAAGTGTGGTCAACGTATGATTAAGATCAATTCAAAAGAAGTATTAACAAAAGTGGAGTTTGAAAATCAAGGACTTAAGGTCCAGGTTTCTGATTTGAAAAGGCATGAAGATGTTTGCACAACATTTATTTCAAGTTTTAAAACAAGATGTGAAAAGGTTTAGGACAAAAGGGATGAATGATTAATGGAGTGTAAAACTTCTTAGAAGGGTTCACCTCTTGAGATCATATAGAAGATGATTCAAGTGTCCTTAGGAATAAGCCACAAGCAATAACAAATAAGCAAACAAAATGATACCGGATGCCACTCAATGGACTTACACCAATCTCACCAACAAAGGCGGATACCGGATACCAATAAATGGATTTACACCAATCTCCTAAAACAAACATGGATATCAGATGCCAATAAATGGTCTTACTCTAATCTCCTAAAGCAAAACAAACAAGAGAATGGATACCGGATGCCAATAAATGGTCTTACTCCAATCTCCTTAAGATGATCATAGGAATACAAATGCCAACAACATGGGCTTACAATTGAATCCTCCCATACAAAAAAACAAAAAAAACAACAACATGGATATCAGATGCCAATCTATCTGGGCTTACTCTAATCTCCACAGTATGGTCATAGGAATACAAATGCCAAATCACATGGACTTACTATTGAATCCTCTCATACAACAAACAAGATGCATCAAGCAAAGAGCAAAGAGGATATGAGTGACCAATGAAATGGTCTTACACTCTATCCCTTCCATATCATGGGAACAAAAGCCAATCAACATGGACTTACAATTGTCCTCAATGGGCAAACAAACATGGATCCCAAGGATATGCAATAATGATCATACAAGAATGAACAATCAATGATGATGAATGCACAATGGCAAATAAGCAATCATGTTCAAATGAATCAAACAATCAATCAAACAAGTTCAAGTAGCACACACTATAACCAAGCAATTAGGCTCAAACAAAGGTTAGACTTTAAAGTCAACTGGAATGGGGTAAATGGTGCTCTTAACCTTGACATTGAGAGCCAAGGTGAAGCAGATGAAAGGATATGAGGGGTTTGCCTCATCACTCTTATCTCTGGTCAGAGAGAGTATTGAATATCAGAAGGTGTGGGAGTTCAGAAAGATGGAACTCTCTCCACAGGTTAAGGACTCGATAGATCTTGGGCTTTTACTCACTATGCATCAACATAAGTAGTGTGAGCAAGGTGAGTGACTCACAGAATAGTAGGAGATAGGCTACATATCTCTTTTATCTACCAATTGCCTCAAATGAGGACTTTTCCTGCTTGGGGACAAAAATAAACAAGCACAAACATTGCCTCTTAAGGAGGACTTCAGACAGGTGCCTGGCTAGGTAATAAGCCAGGTCTTCCAGACTACATGGAGACAAGAGATTCTACCTCAATGCAAATGCTATCAAGCAAAGAAATGCAAGTTCTCAAAGAACTATTAGCAACTATGGTACCTGAAATCAATCAAATATAATCAGTAAACCAATCACTAAGTCAAAACAAACAGCATAAGAGCCAACAGACAACACAATCAATCACATGTGCAAAGCACAAAGCTCAAAGCAAGTGAGCTAAGCATCCTACAAAATAAAACAAGTTAGTTCATAACAAGCACATAAACCAAACTCAATCAACTTGCATTAATCTCCTTAAAGCATTTGCTTCTTAACCTGAAAAGCAAACTCAAACATGAGAAACAAGACCACTAGGACAAGCCTAGGGTCAAAAGGATGTGAAAAATTCAAAACAGCAAGTAAAAATTGATCAAAACCAAGATTAATCAAACAAGAATAGAATCCAATTGGTCTCACATCAAAACTATGCACCAAATCCATTTCATATACAAAACATGTCAAACTATGCACTTTGGAATCACATTAGAGCAAACAGAATGATCACAATCAAACCAATACCAAAACAGCTCAATAAATTCCACAAAAATTCCAGCCTAAATAGAACACTTTGAATTAGCATCATATCGAATTTCATGCTATTTGGACAAGTGGAAGTAAGGAAATTAAAATCAGGAAATCATGGTATGCAAATACAACTTCAATCAAGTCCACAAATCATGTATCAACTTCAAATGAATGCCAAACAGAATTGGTGCAAGATAAATGAACCACTCCAAAGCCAAAATGAAATTAAACATGTTAAGAATCTATCCACAAAAGTTCAGCTTCATATGATAAGGCATGAGAATTTCACAAGTCATGTAAGTTGATCACTCAAGAAAAGTCCAAAAATGGCTGAACAGCAAATAAAAATCCCAATCAAATAGGAAATGCATCAAAAAATCCTACAAAAAGTCATGCTCAAACTAGACACAAAGATATAATCCCATGCAAAAAATTAGAGCAAATGGCATAGCATAAGCATGGAAACAAAATTCAAGAAGTTGAACAAAAACTAGTGTGCACACATTGTCACACTCATGAAGATCACATCATATCTCCCAATCCAGAAATGCAAAATTAGCAAACCATATACCAAAATCACCAGGAAAGAGTCTAGATCATGCATATAAAATTTCATGAATTTCTAATGCAGCATCATCATTTTATGGATGAAATGGCAAAACATAGGCAAGAAGCATACATGATCAAAGACATTAGACCAAAATAAAAACCATCCATGCACAACTTGTGTTATCATGCTCATAAAAAACTAGAGAAAAAATGGAGATGGATGCAAAAATCCCCATACAATTTGGATCATCCAAGAATTATTTATGAATTTTTGAAGTTTGATTGATAAAATGAAATAAACATTTAAGAATTAATATGAATTTATTGGACTGAGTGGCAAACTTGTAATTCCGACGCTCACTAAATGAAACACTGCGTTTCATTTAGTGAGGTGGCAGCGCTCAACTGGCCAAGGGACGCGGGAAACAGGAATTTGAAAGCAATTCGCGGGTAAATGGATCTAAGACACTTCTGGAAATGAAATTCAAAGTGTTCATCGTGTTCTTGCTCATTCATCGTGCTCATGAACAAATCATCACAGAAACATGCAAGCGATATACCATTCGAATCATCACATCATGTAGATCACTAATCCAACAAGCAATTAACCTAATTCTAATCATGCTTCACGGATCGGTCAAATTAAGTTTCACATCCAAATGTTCAGATCTACATAACTTCATCAATACTTAATGAAAATTCATGATCTAAGCTGCAGTGTAACCTATGTTCCACGATCTACCTAAGCCACATGTTAATTTCAAGAATCGAAGGTTTTGAAATCTCACCTTATGAATGTGCAGTTCGTGTTCTTGTGCTTTTCAAGCCTCCAATTACCAAAACAAAAGGCCTATGGTGTTGTAGAAGATGAATGCAAGTGGTAGTTTAGCTCAGAAATGCTTGATGATGGAGAAACCTCAAGATGCCATGGATGAGCAAGATGTTTCACAGCTGTGATTTTGCCAAGATCTTCCACTGTTAGCTTCAAACAGATGTGCAATTCCACCTGCAGATGAATATTCAAGCGAGAACAATGCAAAACAATAGTGAAATTTGATGAAAAATGTTCAAGAAGTTTGAGAGGATTTGAGAGAATTTCAAGAATTTGTGATTTTGATCTGAAATTGTGATTGTTGATCCCAAGTTTCTGTTATGATTAGGACTATATAGTCCTTGTTAATCACCTGTTAAACCATGATTAGCACAATTGGAATGGATTAGCAAAATTGCACATGTTATGTCATTTGGCCAAAATGCCCTCTTTCACTTGTAGCCAATGGAACAGTAAAACTCTAGTTGAAGCAAGTCATAAATCATGTTTAGAAACCATTAGAATTGATTTGGCATGAAAAATGCATGTACTTTTCAAATTGGCTATTTTTCCCACCAAATTTTAAATGGTTCACTTGAAAAATGACCTTTTTATGTGATGATTTTTGATGAAATGTAATGATGCATTGTGATAGTTCATGTCAAATGTGGTTTGCTCAAAAAAGAATCACCCAAATTGGCCTTTCCATTCAAAAGTTATGGCACTTTGAATTTCAACTTTTTCTGAAAATGATTTGATCATAACTTGCCAACCACACATGGGAAATGAGTGTTCTTGGACTTTTTGGAAAGGTGAGAGCAAGATCTTCAACTTTCATGTTGGACAAAATTTCATTTGAAGCCTTCTTGGACATGCAATTTTGAAGAGAAGAACTTTCCATTTTGGGCAGGTGGAAATTACAGGTCATTTCTATTTTTGGAAACTTTTTGTCTGACTTCAAATTCTTCAATGATGATCTTTGAAATGTCAAATGAGACTTGTATGGACATGAATGAGGCCTTTCTAACCATCTCACACTTTCAAATCCTTGATTAAATGCACAGTTGACCACAGTTGACTTTGCTAGGGTTTTGGTTGACTGAGCCATGTTCTGATGAATTTCAAGCCTCTTTCACTTGAGATCTTGATTCAAAATGATATCACAACTTATATGAACTCTTGATGATTGATCATGGTGCCCAAATTCTTCAAGAATGGCCACCATCCATTGCACAATGACTGATTTTGACTAGTCTGACCTAGTTTGCTTCATCTACAAGTAACATGATTAGATGACAATATTTTTGTACTTTTGGTTAGTAAACAAATGAAAAGCAATGATATACAAATGCAATACATGCTTGGTGATCAAGAATCACACTCACAAAATAACCCACCCACTAGGAGGGAAGCAAAGGTGCACAATGATCCTTGAGGCAATGGTATGATATGGTATGATGCCATAAGGGATCTTAGGGCCAAAATTGGGGTCTTACAGATGCCCCTATTTAAGGTTATTCTAGCCGGAGAAGTGAAGTTTAGAAATCTTCATCTCGACGCGGTAGAATGGGCTTAAATAACAGTAATGAGACAAATTTTGGTCCCTAAGAGACTTCATGATGCAAATGTATGCATGCAAAAGACACAAAATTCTGTGGGGAAAATGATTTACACAGAAGAAAAGACTATCCATCGGAGTAATACACTCACCAGGAACAGATACTCTAACAAGACTCTGATGGGGACTCTATTTGGGGATAAAAAGAAAAAGAAAGCGTGAGCAGGACACGACTTGGAGTTAGGGAAAACAAAACTGACACAACGTGAACAAGCCACGACTCTGGTTAAGGAAATCAGACTAAAGACTTCACTAGGGAACAAAAGATTCCAAAGGGCAAACTTCCAATGGAAAGACAGCAAGCCGACTCAAACTATCCGCAAAGGATACTTCGGATAAAAATCCGGACTCGGACCAGGAAAAGATTCACAAAGAATCTCCCTGCTGGGAAAATGCATATACTGGGGAAAACGCCAATATAGCAAAGGGTAAAATCACAACAAGGAATCCACCGGGAAACGTCTAACAAAGAGACTCTCCTGGGGAAAAGCAACAAGAATGAGGTGTTACCGGTATAAGGGTAACAGACTCAGAAAGAATGAATATCTAAGACCGGTATAAGGGTGAGAGATATCAATCAACCAAACATCTGAGAAAGACCTGAAAAAGGTACATCAACTCAGGGAAATCTGACTCCACAGGGGACCAAGGTCATAATAGGGAGCAGAAAGGAAGGAACACCAGAGATACCGAGGTATATAATAGGTGACCAACCGAAACGTGAATTGGTATATATGCCAAAACACTCATCATCCGAAAGGAGGGCTTGAAAAAGCAAGCCATCTTACAGGATGGACATTCGAATCCACAAAGGGAGAACGAATCTTACTCAACTGGGGACACAAACCCAAAGAGTGCATGAGATATAACATCCATTACCGTCAGAACGTGGATAGAATACTCGCATGAGATATATTATCTATTACCGTCAGAACGTAGATAATAAACTCGCATGGTAAGAAACACCAGAGATACCGAAGTATATAATAGGTGAACTACCGAAAACGTGGATTGGTATATATGCCAACACACTCATCATCCAAAACACAAACTGGTTAAAGGATGGATATTCGATTCTACAAAGAATACGAATCTTGCTCAGCTGGAGAAAATCAACACAGGATTCCAACTAAAGAGCGCATGAGACATATTATTCATTACCGGCAGACCGTGAATAATATACTCGAAAGGAAAAGACACCAGAGATACCGAAGTATATAATAGGTGACTAACCAAAAAGAGAGACAATCGATACCAAGCATCCGGGTAAACGAAAGACAACTCAAAGGATAAATTGCAAGCATCCGGCAATTATCCAACAAAGAATATTCGACTCCGCAAAAGGGAAATACGAATCTTACTCGACCAGAGAAACACAAAAGGCTTCGACTGAAGAGTGCATGAGATATACTATTCATTACCGGCAGACCGTGAATAATATACTCGCATGGAAGATTATCCACAACCGGTTACTAGGTTAACAAAGGATAAATCGACCGAAAAGAAAGGCATCGGGATACCAAAACTTAGGTATATAAAGATGACCAATCAAAGGGAGCAACAATCATTACCAAGCAAACGGGTGAATGAAAGAAGATCCGCTGGGGATAAATTGCAAGCATCCGGCAATTATCCGCAGGAACTAACTGGGAATGCATTGATAAACAATCAATGATCCGGGGAACAAATCACTAGCAAACGGTGAAAAGACCCACTGGCGACTTCAAAAGGGATAACATTGCAAGCATACGGCAATGATCCACAGGAACTTGCTAGGGATATAAGTGCTTACTCAAGAGCAACTACCCAGAAGAAAGTATGTATTAACATCGAACAACGAATGAAGATAACCACAAAGAATAACCATCATCGGTTAGGATGAACAACAAGGTTAACTCTGCAAAAGGGAGAAATTAGGGTTTATAACTACCGAATACGGGGTAGAATACCAAAAATCTGGCTGAGGAAACAAGAGGTTAACACTACCGACTACTGGGTAGAAACCAAAGACTCAGCTGGGATAAAATTGCAAGCAACCGGCAATTATCCGCGTGTACCACAAGGTACAAACTCCGCTGGGGAGACAAAACCACAACATGGGGTTTACAACTACCGAATACGGGGTAGAAGACCATAACTCAACTGGGGATAGAAATTGTAACACCCCGATTAAAATAAGAGAATTATTTAATTGAGTTAATATTATTTTATTAATTTAATTAAATAAAGTTGAATTATTGGATTATTATTATTATTATTATTATAGATATTATTTATTTTAATAATAATTAAATAAAATAATTGGAATATGAAGAGTGGAAGGGTAAAAGTGGAAATTGGATAAAAGAGGCCAAAGTGAGAATTCAGTTTTTTTCACGTGTTTTGTCTCAGAGTCAGAGAAAGGGGAGAAACGCTGAAGAGAAAGAGAAGGAAGAGGAGGAGGCCAAAGATTGCTCAGAGCTTCCTTCAATCCAAAGAGGTAAGGGGTCTGAACCTTATTAAACAATAATATGCTGAAATTGGTGAAATATTGGGTGAACGAAATTGGGGTTTTTAGTCGAAGGAATTCGTAGAAATTATATGCAATGATGTTAGGATTGTGAAATCGAATAGGAGACTAATTGTACTAGATGATATGAGTGAGTTTATGTGAAATTTGGACTGTTTAAGGATGAATTTGGATAGATCTCGTAGCAGGGAAAGCCATTGCAGATCTGGAAACTTGGTCTCTGGTCATACGCGTATGGCACTAGGCAATACGCGTATGAGACTGATGGTACGCGTATGGCACTAGGCAATACGCGTATGGATGAGGAAGATGATGTTTTGAACGTGGTTTGGTCTCTGGTGGTACGCGTATGGGAATGTGATACGCGTAGCATACGCGTATGGACATGGGCAATACGCGTATGGATTTGGTCAGGCGTGGGCAATACGCGTATGGGCATAGGCAATACGCGTATGGGCAGACTTGTGGTCTTTCCTGGGCTGTTGTTGTGCAATTTTTGTTGTTTAGGCTGAGCGAGGTAACTTAGTTGATGCATGGTATACGAGGGATCATTTCCCGTTGCTTTGAGTGGTATAGATATTAGTAGAGTGTGCTAATACTGTGTTTGATTATGTGGCATGATGTGATATGCTTTTGTGATAGAATGTGTTAATGATGATGATAACATGACTATATGATGCTGTTGTTGCTATGTTGATTATGATGCATGCTTGGTGTGCATGCATTCATGAAAGGCCGATGCCTAGTGATGAACGGACTGAGTTCCAATGATGTTGTTGACTCCGGGCTTGTTGAGAGGCTTGGTTCCTTGCGGGGAACTCGGATTCTATGGTGATGAATCCGGGAGTGGTGATCCTGTAGTTGGTCACAAAATGGGTATACCGAGTCGTGTTGAGTCATGCATGAGTGTGTGCATTGCATTTGATATGTTGTTTGTTGATGTTCATGAGTATGTTGATAATGATGATTATGATGAGCTAAGTTGGCATATTTATGTTTTATTTCTGTCGTTATATTATTATTTAATAATGTAATTCTCACCCCTTCTGCATGTGTTTATGTTCATCTATGATGAGCAATGTGCAGATAAAGAGGAGTAGCTATTGTCGAGGTTTGAAGAATAAGTGTAGAGTTATTCTACAGAGTCGAGTCAAATGCTCTGGTCATGTGACACCGGGGTTATGGGATTCGATAGATAATTGATTATTATTTACGTTGTTTATGATGACTAATATGTTGAGATGCTTTGTTGAGATACTGTTAACACATTATTATGAATTGTTATATGATGAATGATAATATTTGTGTTGTTGTCCGCTGCGAAGTTTTAAATAAAATAAATATATGTTTTATGTTGTGATGCGATAAGTGTTATGTTGTAAGAAATGTAAACTCTTCTACATGTTGTACTCTGATAATCTATTTAAATATGTCGTTTGGGTAGAAGGGTGTTACATTAGTGGTATCAGAGCATGGTCAGTCCAGTCGAGTCATAATGTGAGGTTTTCCCTATTGGTCGATTAGTGTAAATGACACTGTCGATATTTAACGGTTGTGGTTGTGTTGTGCAGAGTATGGCTGGAGAAAATGACCGTGCGATTGCTGAGGCTTTGGCTGCTATGGCGCAGGCTATGCAGGCGCAGCAGAATCCGCCGGTCGACGAGTTTAGGAATTTGGGAAGGTTTCTGAAGAATAACCCTCCTACATTCAAAGGGCGCTATGACCCAGATGGTGCTCAGATTTGGCTGAAGGAAATTGAGAAGATTTTCCGGGTGATGACGTGTACTGAAGCACAGAAGGTGCAGTTTGGTACGCATATGTTATCTGAGGAGGCTGAAAACTGGTGGGATAACACTCGCCAGAGAATTGCAGTACCAGGTGCTGAGATGACTTGGGAAAGGTTCAAGACGGCCTTTCTGGAGAAATATTTTCCTGCTGATGTGCGATGTAAGAAGGAGATGGAATTTCTAGAACTGAAGCAGGGTAACATGTCTGTTGCTGATTACGCTTCGAAGTTTGAGGAGCTGGTGCAGTATTGTCCTCATTATAATAATGCTGATGCTAAGGAATCCAAGTGTGTCAAGTTTGAGAACGGGTTGCGCCCCGAAATCAAACAAGGCATTGGTTACCAGGAGATTCGTAGGTTTCCTACACTGGTTAATAAGTGCAGGATATTTGATGAAGATAGCAAGGCTAGGACTGCTCATTACAAGAGTCTTAGTGAGAAGAAGAATAAGGATCGTGGTAGTCCTTATGCATCTCCAAATGGTAAAGGTAAGCAGAAAGTGGCAGATGAGAAGAAGCCAAGTGGGGGAGGATCTCCCATAGCTGGTAAATGTTTCAAGTGTGGCGAGCCAGGCCACCGTGCTGATAGCTGTACCAAGAAAGTGCTGAGATGTTTCCGATGCGGTCAGGCTGGACATAGAGTTACTGAATGTAAGGATGCTGGTCCGACATGTTTTAATTGTGGCGAGAAAGGCCATATCAGTTCGCAGTGCTCGAAACCGAAGAAGGCGGCTACTGCAGCTCATACTACTGGTAGGGTGTTTGCTCTGAGTGGGGCTGAAGCTCCTAAGGAAGATAATCTGATTAAAGGTACTTGCTTGATTAATAATGTTGAATTGCTTGCTATTGTTGACACTGGTGCTACTCATTCGTTTATTTCGTATGAGTGTGCGACCAGGATTGGTGTGATTGTGTCGTCCCTAGGCGGAAGTATGGTGATAGATACTCCTGCTAATGGTTCTGTGAAAACTTCTGTTGTCTGTCGAGGTTGTCATTTGACGATCTTTGAGAGAGAGTTCGTGGTTGATTTGGTGTGCTTGCCCTTGCACCAAATTGATATTATTCTGGGAATGAATTGGCTAGAATTCTATGGCGTGTTTATCAACTGCTATAGGAAGACGGTGCGGTTTTCTGAAGTTGGTGAGAATGATGAGGCAAGATTTCTATCTGCTAGGCAGGTGGGGGAATTTGTGAAAGATGAAGCTCAGATATTCGCTTTATTTGCGTCTCTGCAAACGGATAAGAAAGTGGTGAGTGTAGATTTGCCTGTTGTCTGTGAATTTCAGGATGTGTTTCCGGAGGATGTAAGTGAACTACCTCCAGAACGTGAAGTCGAATTTGCCATTGACTTAGTACCAGGTACGAGTCCGGTGTCGATGTCTCCTTACAGAATGTCGGCAACTGAATTAGTTGAATTGAAGAAGCAACTTGAAGAATTGCTTGAGAAGAATTTTGTGCGTCCAAGTGTTTCTCCTTGGGGTGCACCAGTATTGTTAGTGAAGAAGAAAGAAGGTACGATGAGGTTGTGTGTCGATTATCGGCAGTTGAATAAGGTGACTATCAAGAATCGGTATCCATTGCCGAGGATTGATGATTTGATGGACCAGTTGGTTGGAGCGCATGTTTTCAGTAAGATTGATTTGCGGTCGGGTTATCATCAGATCCGAGTGAAGTCAGATGACATTGCGAAGACTGCTTTCCGTACGAGGTATGGTCATTATGAATACACTGTGATGCCGTTCGGTGTGTCTAATGCTCCAGGTGTGTTTATGGAATATATGAATCGTATATTTCATCCGTACCTTGATAATTTTGTTGTGGTGTTCATAGATGATATATTGATATATTCTAAGACGGAAGAAGAGCATGCAGGACATCTGAGAATTGTTTTGCAGGTGTTAAGGGAAAAGAAATTATATGCAAAGTTATCTAAATGTGAGTTCTGGTTGAAGGAAGTGAGTTTCCTTGGCCATGTGATTTCGAGTGGTGGGATTTCTGTTGATCCTGCTAAAGTTGTTGCCGTATTACAGTGGGAGACTCCGAAGTCTGCTACTGAGATACGCAGTTTTCTGGGGTTAGCTGGTTATTATCGCAGATTTATTGAGGGTTTCTCTAAGTTGGCATTGCCGTTGACGCAGTTGACTAAGAAGGGTCAAGTGTATGTGTGGGATGCAGCTTGTGAAGCGAGCTTTGTTGAGTTGAAGAGGCGGTTGACCAGTGCTCCAGTGTTGATCTTGCCTAATCCTGGTGAGTCCTTCGTTGTTTATTGTGATGCTTCTTTGATGGGTCTTGGTGGTGTTTTGATGCAGAACGGTAAAGTTGTAGCTTATGCTTCTAGACAGTTGAAAGTTCATGAGAGGAATTATCCTACGCATGATCTAGAACTTGCAGCTGTTGTATTTGTGTTGAAAATGTGGAGACATTATCTGTATGGTTCCAGATTCGAAGTGTTCAGTGATCACAAGAGTCTGAAGTATCTGTTTGATCAGAAAGAGTTAAATATGAGGCAGAGAAGGTGGTTAGAATTACTGAAGGATTTTGACTTTGAATTGAGTTATCATCCCGGTAAGGCTAATGTAGTTGCAGACGCGCTGAGTAGGAAGTCTCTACATATGTCTATGATGATGGTTCGGGAGCTTGAGTTAATTGAACAGTTCCGTGATATGAGTTTGGGTTGTGAAGTTTCCGCTGATAGTGTAAAGTTGGGTATGCTGAAGTTGACTAGTGGAATTCTGGAAGATATTCGGAATGGTCAGCAAGTTGATGTCGCTCTAGTTGATCATATTACTATGGTTAACCAGGGTAATGGTGGTAATTTTGAGATTGATGGGAATGGCATCCTGCGATTTAAAGGAAGAGTTTGTGTTCCTGAGGTGTCTGAATTGAAAAGGAGTATTCTTGAAGAGGGCCATAGGAGTGGATTGAGCATCCATCCAGGTGCAACTAAAATGTATCAAGATTTGAAGAAGTTGTTTTGGTGGACTGGTATGAAAAGAGATGTTGCTAAGTTTGTGTATGCCTGTTTGACTTGTCAGAAGTCAAAGATTGAACACCAGAAACCGGCAGGTATGATGCAACCTTTGAAGATTCCTGAATGGAAGTGGGATAGCATTTCCATGGATTTTGTGACAGGATTGCCGAGGACAGTGAAAGGTAATGATTCTATTTGGGTGATTGTGGATCGATTGACTAAGTCGGCGCATTTCTTGCCGATGAAGATTAATCACTCTTTAGAGAAGTTGGCAGAGTTGTATATTGAGGAGATAGTGAGGTTGCATGGTATTCCATCCAGTATTGTGTCTGATAGGGATCCCAGATTTACTTCTAGATTTTGGGAAAGTTTACAGAAAGCGTTGGGAACTAAGCTGAGGTTGAGTTCAGCTTATCATCCTCAGACTGATGGTCAGACCGAAAGGACTATCCAATCCTTGGAGGATTTGTTGAGGGCTTGTGTGTTGGAGCAGAGTGGTTCTTGGGACAGTTATTTGCCGTTGGTGGAGTTTACTTATAATAATAGTTTTCATGCTAGTATCGGTATGGCTCCATATGAAGCATTGTATGGTAGGAGGTGTAGAACTCCATTGTGTTGGTATGAATCAGGTGAGAGTGTTGTACTCGGACCTGAGATTGTACAGCAAACGACTGAAAGGGTTAAGATGATTCGGGAGAAGATGAAGATCTCTCAGAGTCGTCAGAAGAGTTATCATGATAACAGGAGAAAGGCACTTGAGTTCCAAGAGGGAGATCATGTGTTCTTGAGAGTTACTCCGACGACAGGTGTGGGTAGAGCTTTAAAGTCTAAAAAGCTTACTCCGAGGTTTGTGGGTCCGTATCAGATTTTGAAGAGGGTTGGGGAAGTGGCGTATCGGATAGCTTTACCGCCGTCGCTTTCTAATCTGCATGATGTGTTTCATGTATCTCAGTTGAGAAAATATATTGCGGATCCTTCGCATGTTGTTCAGTTGGATGATATCCAGGTGAGGGATAATTTGACCGTTGAGGTGTTGCCAATTCGGATAGATGACCGAGAAGAGAAGACCCTGAGAGGTAAGAAGATTGCTCTAGTGAAAGTTGTTTGGAGAGGTCCAACTGGTGAGAGCTTGACTTGGGAGCGTGAAGATCAGATGAAGGAGTCGTATCCGGCTCTATTTGCTTGAGGTATGTTTTCGAGGACGAAAACTCTTTTAGTGGAGGAGAGTTGTAACACCCCGATTAAAATAAGAGAATTATTTAATTGAGTTAATATTATTTTATTAATTTAATTAAATAAAGTTGAATTATTGGATTATTATTATTATTATTATAGATATTATTTATTTTAATAATAATTAAATAAAATAATTGGAATATGAAGAGTGGAAGGGTAAAAGTGGAAATTGGATAAAAGAGGCCAAAGTGAGAATTCAGTTTTTTTCACGTGTTTTGTCTCAGAGTCAGAGAAAGGGGAGAAACGCTGAAGAGAAAGAGAAGGAAGAGGAGGAGGCCAAAGATTGCTCAGAGCTTCCTTCAATCCAAAGAGGTAAGGGGTCTGAACCTTATTAAACAATAATATGCTGAAATTGGTGAAATATTGGGTGAACGAATTGGGGTTTTTAGTCGAAGGAATTCGTAGAAATTATATGCAATGATGTTAGGATTGTGAAATCGAATAGGAGACTAATTGTACTAGATGATATGAGTGAGTTTATGTGAAATTTGGACTGTTTAAGGATGAATTTGGATAGATCTCGTAGCAGGGAAAGCCATTGCAGATCTGGAAACTTGGTCTCTGGTCATACGCGTATGGCACTAGGCAATACGCGTATGAGACTAATGGTACGCGTATGGCACTAGGCAATACGCGTATGGATGAGGAAGATGATGTTTTGAACGTGGTTTGGTCTCTGGTGGTACGCGTATGGGAATGTGATACGCGTAGCATACGCGTATGGACATGGGCAATACGCGTATGGATTTGGTCAGGCGTGGGCAATACGCGTATGGGCATAGGCAATACGCGTATGGGCAGACTTGTGGTCTTTCCTGGGCTGTTGTTGTGCAGTTTTTGTTGTTTAGGCTGAGCGAGGTAACTTAGTTGATGCATGGTATACGAGGGATCATTTCCCGTTGCTTTGAGTGGTATAGATATTAGTAGAGTGTGCTAATACTGTGTTTGATTATGTGGCATGATGTGATATGCTTTTGTGATAGAATGTGTTAATGATGATGATAACATGACTATATGATGTTGTTGTTGCTATGTTGATTATGATGCATGCTTGGTGTGCATGCATTCATGAAAGGCCGATGCCTAGTGATGAACGGACTGAGTTCCAATGATGTTGTTGACTCCGGGCTTGTTGAGAGGCTTGGTTCCTTGCGGGGAACTCGGATTCTATGGTGATGAATCCGGGAGTGGTGATCCTGTAGTTGGTCACAAAATGGGTATACCGAGTCGTGTTGAGTCATGCATGAGTGTGTGCATTGCATTTGATATGTTGTTTGTTGATGTTCATGAGTATGTTGATAATGATGATTATGATGAGCTAAGTTGGCATATTTATGTTTATATTTCTGTCGTTATATTATTATTTAATAATGTAATTCTCACCCCTTCTGCATGTGTTTATGTTCATCTATGATGAGCAATGTGCAGATAAAGAGGAGTAGCTATTGTCGAGGTTTGAAGAATAAGTGTAGAGTTATTCTACAGAGTCGAGTCAAATGCTCTGGTCATGTGACACCGGGGTTATGGGATTCGATAGATAATTGATTATTATTTACGTTGTTTATGATGACTAATATGTTGAGATGCTTTGTTGAGATACTGTTAACACATTATTATGAATTGTTATATGATGAATGATAATATTTGTGTTGTTGTCCGCTGCGAAGTTTTAAATAAAATAAATATATGTTTTATGTTGTGATGCGATAAGTGTTATGTTGTAAGAAATGTAAACTCTTCTACATGTTGTACTCTGATAATCTATTTAAATATGTCGTTTGGGTAGAAGGGTGTTACAGAAATCACCACAGGGAGATACCAACTCTGTTAGGGATGAAACCACAACAACAGAAAATTCACCAACAACCAGAACGAACCACAAAGGGTTACCTCTGTTAGGGGAAAAGAGATAGGACTTACAACTACCGAATACGGGGTAGTAGCCATAACCTGGTGGGGATAACCACAAATTAGGGTTTATAACAAACCACAAACTCTTGCCGAGGAATAAAAGGTATATAACCACCAATTCCATCAGAAGGGCAAGGAAAGTAGGACTTACAGCTACCGGTATAAGGGTAGAGGCCCGAAAACTCCGTTGGGGAACAACCTACTGGGAAGCACAAGAACAGTTGACAAAACGTCAATTCGGGAATATTCCGAAAAGACAGACTGAATCAAGACACGTCCCATGAGGATATAACTCAATAGGAAAACTCCATCCCCATATATATATGTTGGGAGGAAACGGAAGAAACCGTCATCCACGAGGGTTTAACTCAGTGGGGAACTGCAGAAGGAAATACAGACACTTTCTGCTTATGGGGCTGACTCTATATAGAGAGACTTTAAACACCCGACATCTGCTTGGGAAGATCTACAAAGAGATCTATATCACCCATTGCAGGAAGACAACATACAAACAAAAGATATATGACAAACAATGCAACATGAATATCTGAATGTTTATGAGTGTGCATGAATATGCGAAATTATGTTTGATGAATGCTGACAAAACAGACATATCTAACACAACAGGTCCAGGAATCAAACGCCCGGTACTATACTTCCAGGGGAAAAACCAACTGGAAAGCCAATCTGCTGGAGATCTACATGCTACAAAGCAAGGATCTGCGAGTACTGCAGGGGAAGCAGAGATATCAGACTACACTGAATCTCTGAGTGATGGATCAGCAAAAACAAACTAATCAGGGCACAAAAAGTCACAACGGGCGAAACTGCCACCAAGACCAATCTGTTGGGAACAAGAGAAAATCTCGAAAACATCCGCAGGGGATCCCAGTATTAACTGAGAAACAAAAGTCACTGCAACTCCAAACAAATCCGGGGAACAACCCACTGCAGGAGAACAAAATCACCCAAGTAGAATCTAACTGCACAAGCAACTCTACGGGGAAAACTGTCAGCTACTCTCTTGGGGAACAACCCACTGAAGAAGAAAGATCACACAAGTAGATTCAACAACAAACCACTCTACTTGGGAAGCACACACATCTGACGGATCATATCAGTAGACTCTGCAATAAAAGCCACTCTACTGAGGATCGAAAGCAATCAGGAGATCAATCCAATCTCTGGATGATGGAGCCACCAACCGACCATACTGGGGATTGAAGGAGGTTCAACAGGCAACACTGCCACACCAACCACTTGTCGCATCCGCGAAAATCAACCGGCGAGACTCAAATAAAAACACAACACACAGAGCCGCCACTGCGCGTTATTTATCCCAAGATAGGGAAAGGAAACGCTCAGAGAAACCTGGAAAGGAAATGGTCTTGCGACCAAAGAGACAGGGTAAGGGAGTCGGTTACGCAAGGGGAAGGTATTAGCACCCCTCACGTCCGTCGTACTCGACGGGATCCACGTTCTAAAATAAAGAATAGGTTGCTAAAACATCACACACACACACGGGGAACGCAGGTGGGGTTAAGAGGAACGAGCTCGATAAGGCGTCGCACCTTATGCCTACATATCTTGTCTGGAACAAGAATCAGAGCCACTGTAGTTCGGCTTACGCACGCCCAAACCACACAAAACAATCAAACAAGATGGCAAACCTGGAGCCCGACAACCACTTGATGGAATTACGTCAGCATCCGAACCAAAACACACTCAAAAGGGCAAACGTGGAGCCCGACAGCCAATCACTGGGCTTACGTCGGCATCCGAACCCAAAACAAGACAAACAGCACACAGCAAACAAACAAACAACAACTGGCTAAGGAGTCAGGGACTCGAGCCTAGCATTTGTCAAACAACTCACACAAATAAATAAAAAGGCGCCCGGAGTGGTCTCGCACGACCACCTGCCTACATACCTCGTCTGGAACGAGGATCAGGGCGATGTAGTTCCCCTGAAAGGGACTAAATTGCTAACCAGAAACCGGGGAAAGACACGACACTAGGGAGCTGAGACTCGAGCCTAATGTTGTCATGCAAAGTCACCCTAAGTTCAGGTTTCTACCTACTTGCATCAGTGCGATCTAATCCTAACCAGGAAAGAAGAAAGCATACAAGTATACATCATATATCAAATGAGAACAGGCATCTCAAACAAGCATGTCAATCAGAGATTCACAGAGCACACGCTATAACCAAACAAGAGGCTCAATCAAAGGGGTTTGACCGCCGAAGCGAGTCGTCTGTACATGGTTTGTTTTGCTCTTAACCTTGCCATTACGAGGCTAAGGTGAAGCAGATGAAAGGATGAAGTGAGGATCAGACCTCACAGCTCATATCCCTAACCAGGGAGAGCGTCTGACAAATGAGCATGGGTCCAGAATGGGGGGACCCTTCTATACTCGATGACTCAGACACAATGTGCACTGCACAAGATCTTGGGCTAGGATCTCAATGCTACAACCATGTAATGGGAGCAAGGAGAAGACTCAACTGAATAGTGGGGGGTAGACTGCATACCCCTACCTTCCACCAATTGCCTTCTTTGAAGGACTTTCACCTGCTTGGGCTTAAAAATAAACAACCACAATCATTGCCTCTTAAGGAGGACTTCAGACAATTTGCCCAGCCCGGTAACAGCCGGGTCTCCAGACTACATGAAGTTTAGAAAGCTATACCTCAATGCAAGTTGCTTAAGCAAAGCAAAGCAAAAGTTCACAAGGAACTGAGCAACTAAAGTACCTGGAAACAATCAAACACAATTAGTAATCAGACAGACAAACCATAAACAGCAAGTGTTCAAACAATTAATCTATACAATCCAATGCACAACACAAGGCAAGCTCAAGGCTTAAGCCCAAGCTTCAAAACCTACAAAACAATGTTATGTTAGTGTACAAACATCAACAACACCAATTAAAATTGATTTGGATCATTCTCCATGTGCATTATGCTTTTGATCCTGAAAAATCAAGCAAACATTAGCAACTAGACCACTAGGCCAAGCCTAGGGTCCAAAACAAGAAAAAATCCTTAAACAGCAAGGTATTCATCAACCAATCTCAAATTAAAGTCAAACAAGAGCAAACATCATTGGTCTCATGTCTATATCATTCATTATGCTCATGCTATGCACAAAATAAGGCAAACTAGTTCAAATGAAGCACCAAGCATACAAACAGAACTATTGCATTCAAATCCACATCAAAACAATTCCAAAAATTCTCAAATAAATTACACCTAAACAGGGGCTAATCAAGGTCTACCATGTCAAATTTGAGCTTAATTGGGCAAATGGAACCATGTCAATGAAAATCAACAAAAACAGACACAATTATAGGCTCCAAATCACAACATCAATACATGCTTCCACTTCAAAAATTCATATCTCAATGAAAACAATAAAGAAATAGATGAGACCAAAACAGGGAGGTCCTAACATGTGTCTATTACAAGCATGCCAAATTTCATGACAATCCAATACCATATGAGCATTTCTCATTTAATCTACCAACCTATGTCACACAAGCTTGCACAATTGGTCAACAGAAATGAAAAATCACAATCAATTTGAAAATGCAATGTAAAATTCCACAAAAATTCATACAACATCTCAACATGTTAATCAACCATCATGCAAAATTTCACATTAATCCAACAAGTATAGGTCACTCAAAAAAATCCAGCAAGTTGACATAATGAGGTGTGACACAAATTGTCACACCTAAGTTCCAGAATTTGCTGCTCAATGACCAGGTATCAAAAATGCATGAAATTTACATGTAAATGAGCATCAATGAGTCCACAATCATCACAAAAATTTTCAAGAATTTATTTAACACTATGAGTATTTCATGAACAAATTGGTAAAAGGTATCAAAACATCATACTTGTGAGAGAAGCCTAGGTCCAATGATAATTCTACCATGCACAACTTTGACCAATAGGTCAAAAAAATTCTACAGTCATCAACAAAGTCAACACAACAATCCTCACATTTTTCTGATTTTCCTACTATTTTTTATGAATTTTTCAATGTGTTAATGAATTTTTGTAAATTAAACAAATTAATTAAAATTGTACAGTGGCATAATTGGTAATTATGTACAGGCGGGAGCGGCAAACATCATTTTTGAATTTTTAAACCAAATTATGGATCAAACAGTGAAACAAAACAGAAAATATCGTCTTCCTCGCGCGGTACCTACTCCACCATCTCAAAACCGGTTTCAATCATTTCGCCACCAAAATCCACAAACTGATAGTCATTGGAAAGGTCTCATCATGTGGATCACGAATATCAACTTGATTTCTCCTAAAAGTTCCTATATCATGCGAATCGATCAACCTAGGGTTTTGGTTCATAACTTCAAACCTAGATTTCTCAAGCTACAGTTAATCATTTTCTAAACCACAAGCAGCATTAGAACCTACGTTTCATGCTCTTTCTAACGCATATAAGCATTAATAGAATCGTGACGGTCGAAAAGTTGACATACCTGCTACGGCAGTGCTTGTGCGCGCGACTTTCACGTGTTTCAGCTCCAAACAGGTGAGCTAGGATGATTAAGAAGATGTTTGATGCGCTTGCTTCGAGTCCAGGCTGCCTCTAATGCCTCAAATCACGATTTGCCATGAACGGATGAATTTTGGACAGCTGCGTTTTCAAGCTCTTTAAGCTCCAATCTCCCAAAACAGTTTGAGAAGATGATTATAGGAGTTGAATGCAAAAGAAATCTCGAAGATTGGTTGAGATTTGAGGAAGATTGATGGATTTGAGGGTTTGGTGTTCTTGATGAAATTTTGAGAGAATGAGAGGTTTTGAGATCCAACTTTGGTAACTGTGAATTCTGTTAGGTTTAGAGTGTGATTAGGAATATATATGTACACTTAATCATCCACTAATCATGTTAATTAGCCAAATGCAATTGTTAATGAAATGGCTAATTTCCAAATGAAGGGTAAAAATGGAATTTCACCATGACAGCTCATGCCACCTGTTTTGACAGCACATACACCTTCCAATTATCACATGTGAGCTGTAGAAACTTGCCTCATGCTCATTGGTTGCTTAAATCTCAAAATCACCATGTGACACCATTTGTCCATTTTTATCCATTGCATTTTTCAAGCCAAATCTCAATTTACAAGACCTATGCAAGAAATAATGATTCCAACACACTCTAAATTCCATTTATGAGGTGTAGAAAAAAGTCCCATCTCCAAATTCCAATTATTTTAAGAGTTGGACAATTTTGCCCCTGGTCCAATTCAACTGTCCAGTTGAAAAGTGACTTTTTGCCTTGGCCATTTTTGGGAAAATCCAATTATGTACCCTCAAAGTACATGTCAAATGGAGTTTGTGCATATAAAGAACTTGCAATTTGGACAAAGTATGTGGAAATTATGGCCTCCTGATTACGGGTCATTTTTGAATTTCACTGAGCCATAACTTTCCAACCATACATTGGATTTTCAAGTTCTTTGACTTTTTGGAAAGGTGAGAACAAGATCTACAACTTTCCTGTTGAACAAATTTTCATTTGAAGCTTCCTTGGACACGTGGCTTTGAGGTCCAAAACTTTCCATTTTTGGAAACTTCAATTACAAGTCACTTTCTATTTTTGGCATTTTTTGTCCTGACTTGATTTTCTTCATTTTTAAGCTTTGAGATGTCAAATAACACTTGTTCCAACATGAATGAAGTGTATCCAACTCATTTCCACCTCCAAATCCATCAGATCATGTACAGTTGACCACAGTTGACTTTTCAACTGACAGATGAATTTATCAATGCATAGATCAATTTGAGCTCCAATCTTCAACTGAAATGGCTCAAGCATGATACCCTAGCCTCAATTAGCACAATATAATCATAGAATGAACCCCATAACCATCATAAACCCCATCTCCTGATTATGCCCTGATTGGCCCAATACAACTGATTAGGGTTGACCAGTGGTCAAAACCCTAATCTCAAGGAATCTGCCTCCGCACTTGATTCTTCTGATGATAACCAACCATGATGATGATGATGTATCATTGTAGTCAAGATGAAGACCAACATCCATTGAGAATCATGAAACCCTAATTTCACAGCCCAATCCTCAGATGGCCAATGATCAGTCAGTAAACCCTAGGCTTGCACTTTTGACTTCCTCATCTCCTGATCAAGACTTGGGAAGATAGCTTGCACAATGTAACCACATGATATGCAATATGCAATGCCTAATGACCTAAAATGAAATGCAATATATGTTAATGCTAGTCCCAAGAGAGGAGGGCAAATTTTGAGGTGTTACAGCTGCCCCTATTCAATCCACTGTGAACCTGTCGATACGAAATAGCCTCGGCTTTCGGATGATCAGGATGAAGAGTGATTGAATACCAAGAACAGACGAACAATTTGCACTCTGATGGGATAATAATTAGCAACACCTGTCAGCATCGGCGAAGAACACAATCTCTGAAAAATCCGTCTGGAACGGAGAAAACTCGGCTTGAACCCCAAAACAACAACGTCGACCTGGATACCAAAATAAATGGTAACGCAGGGATAACTATGGCCTGAACACCACTCATCCGCTCGGGATTATTATCCTCTTTTTCTGCTTTTCTTGAACCCCAAGGTTTTCTCTATTTTTTATTTTCTTGAACCCCGGAATTTTCTGCGCTAACGATCCTCGAATCTCTGCATTTGAACCCCACTCTCCTTTTTTTCATTTTCTTGGCCTGAACACCACTTTGGTCTGGACACCTCCTCGGTCTGGATACCACTTCGGTCTGGATACCGGGAAACTGGCCGGATTGCCGCAAGCTGCATCGATCTAATCATCATGAGCTTCTTCGATCTGGAAATCGGAACTGGCCGGAGTGCCACAAGTTCTTCGTCCTGACTGTTGAGAACCTCTTCGATCTGGAAATCGAAAACTGGCCGGAGTGCCACAAGTTCTTCGTCCTGACTGTTGAGAACCTCTTCGATCTGGAAATCGGAAACTTCTTCGATCTGGAAATCGGAAACTGGCCGGAGTGCCACAAGTTCTTCGTCCTGACTGTTGAGAACTTCTTCGATCTGGGAATCGGAAACTTCTTCGATCTGGAAATCGGAACTGGCCGGAGTGCCACAAGTTCTTCGTCCTGACTGTTGAGAACCTCTTCGATCTGGGAATCGGAAACTTCTTCGATCTGGAAATCGGAAACTGGCCGGAGTGCCACAATGACCCATGCTGAGGATGACAAGCCCTGAGCCAACTGCTCTCTATTCAACCCTGGCATACAAACACTTCGCGTTTAGCTGGGGATTATCTTCTTTCTGGTTTTTCCTTTTGGACCCCGAAACTCTCTTGATTAACATTCCCATCTCTGCTTGACAGAAACTTACCCTCCAGTATCGTACTACTGGGGAATATCCTTGATTAAAACCATGATGCTAGACCCCTCGGAGTAACACCTTCACTGTCTGATAAAACCAATCCTCAAGCGGTAACCACGGCTTGAATCGCGCTGATCGCGTAACGTCCTCTGATTTTATTTCCATCTCTGTCCGACGGAAACATTGCCTCCAATATCGCACTACTGGGGAACATTGCTGATCTGACGTCATGATGCTAAACTCCACAGAGTAACATCTTCGCTTTCTGGCACCACCACCTCTCAAACGGTAACCACGGCTTGAGACTAGCTCTATGCTTGCAACAATGATGCATGATCTTTTTCTGCGTAATGCTCCATAATTATAGAAATGCTACGCGATTTATTATTTTTTCTATGCAAGATGCTATGCTATACTCTACATGATGAATGCATAAAAAGCATCCCTCTCAAGGGACTCCTCTGGGGAATACGAGACACTCTGCTGAGGAACTCGTCAATACTCCGATCTCCACCCCGCTGGGGAATAGCACTGTTGCTGCTGGGATAAGGTAACCCTTGCTGGGGAAGAACCTCCTTTGCACCCAATCCGCTCGAAAAACTGCTGGGGATAAGCACCACCAACACTCTGTGGGGATATAGTCTTTGACTTGCTGGGGATATAAATTTCGACTCTGCTTCGAGAAACCCTCACAGATACCTGCTGACTTCACTGGGAAATGCTCACAGATACTCCGCTGGGGAAATAGCAATCTCCAGGCTCAACTGGGGAAACATCAATCTATCACCTGCTGGAGATAATCATCTTGACCCTGCTAGGGAACCGCATACCACTCCGCTGGGGAAGACCCATCCAATCCACATGTAGGATCAACTCAGCTGGGGATGCAAAAATCCGTCCACTACGGGCACTTACTCAATCCTCTGGTAGGATGAACACTGCTGGAGATATATTTCTTTGAAAAAGACCCGCTCCACTCGGGGAACACAACCTTCAGACCCGGCTGCTGAGGAACACCATTGTAAACCTGCCGGAGATACCCATCCTAACTCGGCTGGGGAAGTCCACAGACCTTGTATCTGCTGGGGAGCTAGTCCTATAATTCTGCTCGGGGACATAGCTGGGAAATGAGAACAATTGGCACAGAACACCCGTCGACTCGTCGAACCAGGGTATCCACCTTCCAGTCTCGTATCAGCTTTCCACTTTTGAGAACTCCAGACTCGTCTGGACCTTTTCTGCTCCATCATCTTGTACTCCCAATCGCTCCGCGCTCGACGAGAACGTACTCCTGGGATTTATACAGAAATTTCAACATTTCGACTTTGAAGAGTCTTCTTGATTAATTCCAAAGGTTGTCGGACGTCTCGACGTCTCTCCGTTCCTTCTTCATGCACTCGTCCCTGAGCGGACTCTGCGGGGAATTACACACTTTCAGGTCTTCCGACTTTGAAGAGTCTTCTTGATTACCATCAAGGATCGTCGTATGTCTCAACGTCCTCGCCACTTTCGTTCCTGAGCGAACTCTCTGGGGATTTGTTTCAAAGCTTCCACATCACAACCTGCAAGTGAGTGAAGAATACCTAACAGTTCCTGCAAAACAGATCGTTAGATAAAACCGTGCCCCAGGCGTGTCAAGATCTCAACACTTGGATCACTCAACCTTCCAAATAAGATTTCAAGCTTTCAATCTTATAAACATGCATTGGAAGGAAACCTGTATGTCTTAAAATGCAAGATTCTTTATCAAAAATATCTGGATGTTTTTGCAATCAGAGCGGTAATGAAAAACAAAAACAAAATTATTTGACTGAATGTGCATTTTATTGATTGGAAAAGCGTGGCTCAAATGAGCAATACAAAAGGAAGCAATTCCTGAAAAGAGGTAATTGCGCTCAAAAGGAAAAATCTATCCTAATGGCAATGTGAAACCCGTGATCTCATCGAGTTCCAACTCGGTTACACCCCATATGTCCTCAGACTCTCCATGCTTTCTGCCTTCTGAACAAGACGATTCCGACTGATCCCTACCGGGTATTATCCATGATGCTTTAACCAAAGCGAAAACGATCATGCTGGACGCAGTTGTTCGTTTCACTCCCTCTTTTGCCTGGACCGCCCTTTCGGGTTTTCAGTCCACCGGGATACCCTTTTTTGCCCAAGTCGCCTTTTCAGGTTTTCGACTCGCCGGGTATACATTTTTCATTTTTATCCCTAATTTTTGCCCGAACCTTTTTTCTGTTTTTGGTTCGCCGGGATGCCCATTTTTGCCTGGACTATTTTATTCTTTTCGTCCAGCGGGTCAATTATACGAAGTATTTTTTTAACTGCGTCCGCATTCACAGGGGATGGAAAAACTTCGCCATCCATGGTCGTTAACAACAAGGCTCCGCCAGAGAAAACCTTCTTGACCACGAATGGACCTTCATAATTCGGTGTCCATTTGCCCCTTCGATCGTTCTGAGGAGGAAGGATCCTTTTCAGCACCATATCACCCACGTGATATACCCGAGGTCGTACTTTCTTGTCAAGAGCACGCTTCATCCTTTGCTGGTATAATTGCCCATGACAGATGGCTGCTAGCCTCTTTTCCTCTATCAAGCTTTCTAAGTGAGAAAGGCGTGTGCCCCAGCAGACGTACGTACCGCGGTACAGTACCCAGGATACCAGCTTCGTACTCGGTCACCATCGTTGGTACATTCCATCGTGCCCCGGGAAGCACTAACTCATCCACCTTATCCTCCCCATCAGACATCATAATCCGTTCGGATTCAGGGTCAGGCCCCTCCTCCGGGATCGGTTACTCTCAATCTTTCGATTAGAGCACCTCGAGATGTCCTCATCAGGGAACTCAAACGTCCTCGGTTGATAACCCTCAATAGGTTGCGGAGCAATGTAATTAGACAATACACTCCTTGATTGCTTTCTGAGAGTATTACGAATTGATCAACATTTTTCCCTTCTCACAACCCGTCCGGTAAATGCTGGATTCTCAAACCCATACTTGATCAGATCCATCTCGGAAATCCACAAAGTGGTATGAACCAGCATATACTGTCTCAATCGGCGAGCAGCCTATGCCAAAGTACAGCAAGTTTTCTTGAACAGTGAATGTATTGTTTCACAGTCGGTAAACTTTTTGCTAAGGTAAATTGCATGCTCTTTTCGACAAGACTTGTCATGCTGACCCAATACACCTTGTAGATCCCTCGAAGGCCGTCAAGTACAGAACTGACAATTGCTCCTCCCACAGGAGATATCAGAATCAGAGGTTCCTGCAACTTATTCCTTTATTTCTTTCAATGCCCCTTGGCAATCATTATTTCGCCTGACCGTTCGATTTTTTTTTCAACAGTCTTGAATATGGGTTCATACGTGGCTATTAGATGAGATGTGAACCATGACAGGTAGTTCAATCTTTCTAAGAAACCACGAACCTCTCTTTTCTTTTTCTCGGTTCAGGCATTTTGTTGTCGTTTTTTTTTTTTTTTTTTTTTTTTAGCAGGATCAACCTCGATTCCTCTCTTATAACGAACCCCAACGATTTACCGGATTGCACTCTGATAGTGCACTGACTTGAATTCAACCTCAGTTTGAATTGTTTCAACCGGTCAAACAACTTGCCCCGGTCCGCCAGATGCCCCACTTCTGACTGGGACTTTGCTATCATGTCATAGCATTCGATATCATGATGAGTCACATCATGAAACAAAGTCACCCTGACACGTGGCATCGACGCTCTGCTTCTCAAGAGGACAGTCTTCTTTCCATAGTAGCTTGAGCATAATGATATCGGTATCTGTCCCGGCATACCCTGACATGACCAGGTAGAGACATCCACATGCTCTTCCAACAAGCCTACCATCCTGCTTTCAACTTGCCTCTGAAACGGCCCTAATTTCACTTCCTTCCTGACCTCGGCGGTGCTTGGAATAACAATCTCAATCCGCCCCTCAGGCGGCTGAATCACCTTCTCCTCTTGTTTTAGCAATCTGGTTAATTCCAGCAGATCACAGTCTTCTTCGTCTTCTTCTTCAGCAAGATAGATCGGTTTGTCGAAGTCATATGAGAGGTAACCAAATTGTTATCAACGAGATCCGGAAACTTGTTTTTGAAGTCGGAACGAGACAAAACAAAAAGATAAAAAATGAAAATAAACATTGCCATTTTTATTTGTTTTTAAACTGCAAAATAAATGAAAAACAGGGAACACCGCTTTTTGACTGAAAAACATCCATTTATTAATGATGCAGAAATGCAAATTTAAACATGAGGTGGCCCTTACAATGGACCATTGCGTGTCGGGCAACACGTATGGCTTTCATGCAGATAAAATCAAAACAGAAATCATTACTCTTCCGGACGAGTAACAGTGTTGATCTTTTAGGCCTTCCAGCTCCCTGGCACGCACGATTTTATCCACTGATCAATTCCCCAGTCACTGTTAGTTTCTTTACCCACTGCCCGGGTGTAATCTGAATCTTCAGTAATTGCATTCCCCATCGCCTGACCATGCGCCGGTATGGGATTAGCATTAACATCTGTCAATAGTGAAAAATGGAGGGCCTTGGACTCCAGCAGGTCTTGAACAGTATGCTTAAAGGCTCTACAACCCTCAATGTCATGCCCCTGCGTACCAGAATGAAATTCACACCTGGCGTTCTCATTATAGTTTGGTGGCCACTGATCTGCTCTCAATGGAGCTAACGTCCTTGGCTGAACCATCCCCAGATCCATCAACTTTTTAAACAGAGCAGCATATGGCATGGGTGGCTTGTCAAAATGGCGATCAACCCCCTTCCTTTCACTTGACTCCCAGCTCCCTGTATCTTCTGGGGATTAGTCTGAGGTTGCTGTCGGACTGCCCGATTACCAGCAGGGATGGTTACTGCAGCAGTGTGCTGGTAGTAACGACCCCTACCGTGTCCTCTCTGGGCGTATACAGCACTCGATCCACCCTCATCCTTGCGCTGGTCGTTACCAAAGGATTTCTTCGGTCCAGATGACGAAGCGTTTCCTTGCATGTTCCCCATCTTCAGCCAATCTTTAATCCTTCCCACCCTTTCGACAATTACTTTCTGCCCCAGGGCGAACTCTTGCATGACATTAATCAGCTCTCCCATCTTCTCTTTCAACTCGAGAATATCAGCGTTGGACGAATTCATCATTCCTGTGTCAACCAAACAGGTTAGAAACTGACACCTGCAAAACAAAAAACAAGTCATTATGCATGAATGCAATGTCTGTCCATATGGGGGACACTTTGTCTCTCGATCCTGGCATCATCGAGACATATAACAATCCGGCGGCAAACTTCTTATATTCAGCATTCAATCTCATCGTGCAGATCGGAGATATGTGATTTGGCATGAATACCCCCAACCATGTGTGTGCTTGTGTAAGTGCATACGGTAAAGCAAATAAAGCTTGAAGATCAATCACTGACTGAAAATCACCATCCATAACCAAAAGAGTGCACAATCAGTGCCATAGTCATACATCAACTCAGATAAAGTCAAATACAATCCTCCAGAATCAGGAAAAGAAATACAGACAAGTGAATTCCGTCAACAAGCCTGACGGTAATCCAACACAAATGAAAGATCTATCTGGATGAGGGTCCCGCAGGTGGCCCTATCTCATCTTCCATCCTCGCGAACTCTGCGGCGAACCTGAGCTCGGTGTTCTCCTGCTGTAGTCTTCCAACTTCCTTCTGATGAATCTTCATCTGCCTGAAGTAATGGTCTCTCTCAGCCATATAGTGATCTCTTTCAGCCCTGATCTTTGCTTTCTCCGCTTCCCACTCTGCAGCAACTACTCTGGCTCTCTCATCTCTCTGATCCCTGACGAGGATTTGCCTCCTCTTCTCATCTTCAATCACCTTTGATGCTCTGAACAGCTTCTCCTTCGTGATGTCGTGCTCCCGGTTGGACGACGCTAAGGCCTGACTGATCTTCCCATAATAGGCTGTATCCATCTCAAAGCGTTTGGCCTCCAAGGCATGTCGCTTGTCTTGATCTTCCATCTTCACTTTGATCTCCTGATTAGCCGCCTGAAAACGAGCAACACTTCTCTCCAATTCAGCTTTCTCTGTAAGCAACTGATCTCTGGCCCTCTTCATCTCAAGGAATTCTTCCATGCTGACGGAAGAACTTGGACCCTCGATCCTAGGACACATAGAATCACCTCCAGGAAATGGTAAAAATGTGAGCTCAATCCTCTTTCGCAACCAATCTTCAAAAAGAGGAAAATACCGGCAATTGACTTTGCCATAGGGAACCTTGCCCTTCCTCTGAATGTTGCGCCATGCCCCAGACACCTGTACCAGCTTGGCCTGATCGCCCTCAGCTGAGAAGTAAAAGGACTCCTGAATCTCCCGCTCAAGAGGAGGAACCTCCACAGCAAACCCCATCTGTCTCCTGAGAAGTATCGGGTTGTAGTTGATGCAACCCTGAATTCCTATGAGAGGCACATTGGGGAATCTCCCGCAGCTATATATAAAATCCTGTCCAGCCAAGCCATTATGCGTCCAAGCAATGTCATCAGCCCGCAGACCCATCAACCTGAAGGACCACTTGACACTGGGATCAATCTGAACAAAGGCACCTCGAGAAGGCAAATATCCCATGAACCATCTAAAGAGCAACTGAGAGCAGCACCTGATCAGACCACCACGTCTCTTCTCATTCTTGTTATGCACTGAGTAGTAAACATCTCCGATCAGGGTAGGAATAGGGTTTCTCTGCATAAACAACCTGATAGCATTATGGTCCACGAAATTCTTCTGGTTAGGAAACAGAACAATCCCATAGATGCTCACAGCAATCAGAGCACAAACCGTCTTCCAGTTACCTACCGCAGCATGTTCCTTGGCGTTAGCCTCCAAGAAACTCAAATGAAAACCAGGTAACTTTCCCTTCTCCTTCAAACCTTCCTTGACCATTTCCGGACTCAAATAAAGAGCATGGGAAATCCCAAGGACATCTGGATCTACTCTCGTGACATGGAAAGGAATCTGATCTCGGACCTGAATACCCAAGATGCTGACATAATCCTCCATCAGAGGTCCCAACAGATAGTCTGGAAATACAAAGCACCTCAGCCCCGGGTCATAGAACTGGAGGAGAGTATGGATGGCGCTCCTATCACTGTCAGTGAGCCTGAAAACTGTCTTCAGAATACCGCCGTATGACTCTCTGAACAGCTCCACATGATCGGGAGTAATCAATGCTACCATATCCTTCAGCACACAAATCTCTGGGTCGAAGAAACTGTAGGCAATGTTGTCTTTCAAACCGGCCCTCATATCTGAGCAAAAAGTCTCTCAACCAGAATCTCGATCAAAAATGTCCCTGCATATGGGTAAACATGTGTTAGATGCAATTAATGCAAAATGCAATGATGCTGATGAATGAATGCAATGCGTTGCCATCCTCCAAGCCATCTGATCATCTTCACTGAATCTGGTCTCTGAACTGATCATAACCATCTGAGGAATGTGTAACCATCAATCTGACCTACGGGTTCCGAAATAAACGGAAGACAGATACATCATCATCATCATCAACCTCTGAGCAGACATACCATCATCTGAATCGGCCCGGGGAATCCTGAAATAAACGGATCCCCACTGATAAATAACTAGGCCCGGGGAATCCTGAAATAAACGGATCCCCACTGATAAATCACGGACAGCACTTCGGCGTCACGGCAATAAATGACCATAAATCCGACTTATAAATAGGTCTCTGAATCACAGAACCAAAAGTCACCATCTGAGTCCATCTGATTATGCATCTGAATGAATCACCCTCCCCTCACAGGTAATTTCTAATCAGGTCACCCTAAGGCGGATAATAGTCTCGACAATCGGGCGGAGATACTCAATGGGTTTGCCCTTTCGGGTGTGCCATTGTAGCTCTCTTAAAATCGTCTGAACCAAAGATCCGGGAATGATCGGTCACCAGAGTCAATAGCTCAGAAGAAGTAACTAAGCCAGAGTGAAATGTTCCACAATGGAAAGCACTATCGACTGAACCTCGTCCGGCTTGTGGTATGTCACGTTGCAACATTATACTGAAATAGCAAATGAGGAACGTGAGACCCACACTAATCCTAGGTGTATACTCGGGCCTGGGTTTTAGCCCCACTCAGAACACCCACCCCAAACAACAGAACCACCTGCAGAGGACGGCAACAACATGATAGTATGATGCATGCAAGTATTTAATGCACATATATACACTGGTTAGAATAATAAATGCAATAAATAAAACACAATAAGCAACCCAAACCAATCCTAAAACGCTAGGAAGGACTCGCTTAGGGACGATGGACCAGCATAGGTCTACATCTCGTATCTCCCCAGCAGAGTCGCCAGCTGTAGCATCCGCGAAAATCAACCGGCGAGACTCAAATAAAAACACAACACACAGAGCCGCCACTGCGCGTTATTTATCCCAAGATAGGGAAAGGAAACGCTCAGAGAAACCTGGAAAGGAAATGGTCTTGCGACCAAAGAGACAGGGTAAGGGAGTCGGTTACGCAAGGGGAAGGTATTAGCACCCCTCACGTCCGTCGTACTCGACGGGATCCACGTTCTAAAATAAAGAATAGGTTGCTAAAACATCACACACACACACGGGGAACGCAGGTGGGGTTAAGAGGAACGAGCTCGATAAGGCGTCGCACCTTATGCCTACATATCTTGTCTGGAACAAGAATCAGAGCCACTGTAGTTCGGCTTACGCACGCCCAAACCACACAAAACAATCAAACAAGATGGCAAACCTGGAGCCCGACAACCACTTGATGGAATTACGTCAGCATCCGAACCAAAACACACTCAAAAGGGCAAACGTGGAGCCCGACAGCCAATCACTGGGCTTACGTCGGCATCCGAACCCAAAACAAGACAAACAGCACACAGCAAACAAACAAACAACAACTGGCTAAGGAGTCAGGGACTCGAGCCTAGCATTTGTCAAACAACTCACACAAATAAATAAAAGGCGCCCGGAGTGGTCTCGCACGACCACCTGCCTACATACCTCGTCTGGAACGAGGATCAGGGCGATGTAGTTCCCCTGAAAGGGACTAAATTGCTAACCAGAAACCGGGGAAAGACACGACACTAGGGAGCTGAGACTCGAGCCTAATGTTGTCATGCAAAGTCACCCTAAGTTCAGGTTTCTACCTACTTGCATCAGTGCGATCTAATCCTAACCAGGAAAGAAGAAAGCATACAAGCATACATCATATATCAAATGAGAACAGGCATCTCAAACAAGCATGTCAATCAGAGATTCACAGAGCACACGCTATAACCAAACAAGAGGCTCAATCAAAGGGGTTTGACCGCCGAAGCGAGTCGTCTGTACATGGTTTGTTTTGCTCTTAACCTTGCCATTACGAGGCTAAGGTGAAGCAGATGAAAGGATGAAGTGAGGATCAGACCTCACAGCTCATATCCCTAACCAGGGAGAGCGTCTGACAAATGAGCATGGGTCCAGAATGGGGGGACCCTTCTATACTCGATGACTCAGACACAATGTGCACTGCACAAGATCTTGGGCTAGGATCTCAATGCTACAACCATGTAATGGGAGCAAGGAGAAGACTCAACTGAATAGTGGGGGGTAGACTGCATACCCCTACCTTCCACCAATTGCCTTCTTTGAAGGACTTTCACCTGCTTGGGCTTAAAAATAAACAACCACAATCATTGCCTCTTAAGGAGGACTTCAGACAATTTGCCCGGCCCGGTAACAGCCGGGTCTCCAGACTACATGAAGTTTAGAAAGCTATACCTCAATGCAAGTTGCTTAAGCAAAGCAAAGCAAAAGTTCACAAGGAACTGAGCAACTAAAGTACCTGGAAACAATCAAACACAGTTAGTAATCAGACAGACAAACCATAAACAGCAAGTGTTCAAACAATTAATCTATACAATCCAATGCACAACACAAGGCAAGCTCAAGGCTTAAGCCCAAGCTTCAAAACCTATAAAACAATGTTATGTTAGTGTACAAACATCAACAACACCAATTAAAATTGATTTGGATCATTCTCCATGTGCATTATGCTTTTGATCCTGAAAAATCAAGCAAACATTAGCAACTAGACCACTAGGCCAAGCCTAGGGTCAAAAACAAGAAAAAATCCTTAAACAGCAAGGTATTCATCAACCAATCTCAAATTAAAGTCAAACAAGAGCAAACATCATTGGTCTCATGTCTATATCATTCATTATGCTCATGCTATGCACAAAATAAGGCAAACTAGTTCAAATGAAGCACCAAGCATACAAACAGAACTATTGCATTCAAATCCACATCAAAACAATTCCAAAAATTCTCAAATAAATTACACCTAAACAGGGGCTAATCAAGGTCTACCATGTCAAATTTGAGCTTAATTGGGCAAATGGAACCATGTCAATGAAAATCAACAAAAACAGACACAATTATAGGCTCCAAATCACAACATCAATACATGCTTCCACTTCAAAAATTCATATCTCAATGAAAACAATAAAGAAATAGATGAGACCAAAACAGGGAGGTCCTAACATGTGTCTATTACAAGCATGCCAAATTTCATGACAATCCAATACCATATGAGCATTTCTCATTTAATCTACCAACCTATGTCACACAAGCTTGCACAATTGGTCAACAGAAATGAAAAATCACAATCAATTTGAAAATGCAATGTAAAATTCCACAAAAATTCATACAACATCTCAACATGTTAATCAACCATCATGCAAAATTTCACATTAATCCAACAAGTATAGGTCACTCAAAAAAATCCAGCAAGTTGACATAATGAGGTGTGACACAAATTGTCACACCTAAGTTCCAGAATTTGCTGCTCAATGACCAGGTATCAAAAATGCATGAAATTTACATGTAAATGAGCATCAATGAGTCCACAATCATCACAAAATTTTCAAGAATTTATTTAACACTATGAGTATTTCATGAACAAATTGGTAAAAGGTATCAAAACATCATACTTGTGAGAGAAGCCTAGGTCCAATGATAATTCTACCATGCACAACTTTGACCAATAGGTCAAAAAAATTCTACAGTCATCAACAAAGTCAACACAACAATCCTCACATTTTTCTGATTTTCCTACTATTTTTTATGAATTTTTCAATGTGTTAATGAATTTTTGTAAATTAAACAAATTAATTAAAATTGTACAGTGGCATAATTGGTAATTATGTACAGGCGGGAGCGGCAAACATCATTTTTGAATTTTTAAACCAAATTATGGATCAAACAGTGAAACAAAACAGAAAATATCGTCTTCCTCGCGCGGTACCTACTCCACCATCTCAAAACCGGTTTCAATCATTTCGCCACCAAAATCCACAAACTGATAGTCATTGGAAAGGTCTCATCATGTGGATCACGAATATCAACTTGATTTCTCCTAAAAGTTCCTATATCATGCGAATCGATCAACCTAGGGTTTTGGTTCATAACTTCAAACCTAGATTTCTCAAGCTACAGTTAATCATTTTCTAAACCACAAGCAGCATTAGAACCTACGTTTCATGCTCTTTCTAACGCATATAAGCATTAATAGAATCGTGACGGTCGAAAAGTTGACATACCTGCTACGGCAGTGCTTGTGCGCGCGACTTTCACGTGTTTCAGCTCCAAACAGGTGAGCTAGGATGATTAAGAAGATGTTTGATGCGCTTGCTTCGAGTCCAGGCTGCCTCTAATGCCTCAAATCACGATTTGCCATGAACGGATGAATTTTGGACAGCTGCGTTTTCAAGCTCTTTAAGCTCCAATCTCCTAAAACAGTTTGAGAAGATGATTATAGGAGTTGAATGCAAAAGAAATCTCGAAGATTGGTTGAGATTTGAGGAAGATTGATGGATTTGAGGGTTTGGTGTTCTTGATGAAATTTGAGAGAATGAGAGGTTTTGAGATCCAACTTTGGTAACTGTGAATTCTGTTAGGTTTAGAGTGTGATTAGGAATATATATGTACACTTAATCATCCACTAATCATGTTAATTAGCCAAATGCAATTGTTAATGAAATGGCTAATTTCCAAATGAAGGGTAAAAATGGAATTTCACCATGACAGCTCATGCCACCTGTTTTGACAGCACATACACCTTCCAATTATCACATGTGAGCTGTAGAAACTTGCCTCATGCTCATTGGTTGCTTAAATCTCAAAATCACCATGTGACACCATTTGTCCATTTTTATCCATTGCATTTTTCAAGCCAAATCTCAATTTACAAGACCTATGCAAGAAATAATGATTCCAACACACTCTAAATTCCATTTATGAGGTGTAGAAAAAAGTCCCATCTCCAAATTCCAATTATTTTAAGAGTTGGACAATTTTGCCCCTGGTCCAATTCAACTGTCCAGTTGAAAAGTGACTTTTTGCCTTGGCCATTTTTGGGAAAATCCAATTATGTACCCTCAAAGTACATGTCAAATGGAGTTTGTGCATATAAAGAACTTGCAATTTGGACAAAGTATGTGGAAATTATGGCCTCCTGATTACGGGTCATTTTTGAATTTCACTGAGCCATAACTTTCCAACCATACATTGGATTTTCAAGTTCTTGGACTTTTTGGAAAGGTGAGAACAAGATCTACAACTTTCCTGTTGAACAAATTTTCATTTGAAGCTTCCTTGGACACGTGGCTTTGAGGTCCAAAACTTTCCATTTTTGGAAACTTCAATTACAAGTCACTTTCTATTTTTGGCATTTTTTGTCCTGACTTGATTTTCTTCATTTTTAAGCTTTGAGATGTCAAATAACACTTGTTCCAACATGAATGAAGTGTATCCAACTCATTTCCACCTCCAAATCCATCAGATCATGTACAGTTGACCACAATTGACTTTTCAACTGACAGATGAATTTATCAATGCATAGATCAATTTGAGCTCCAATCTTCAACTGAAATGGCTCAAGCATGATACCCTAGCCTCAATTAGCACAATATAATCATAGAATGAACCCCATAACCATCATAAACCCCATCTCCTGATTATGCCCTGATTGGCCCAATACAACTGATTAGGGTTGACCAGTGGTCAAAACCCTAATCTCAAGGAATCTGCCTCCGCACTTGATTCTTCTGATGATAACCAACCATGATGATGATGATGTATCATTGTAGTCAAGATGAAGACCAACATCCATTGAGAATCATGAAACCCTAATTTCACAGCCCAATCCTCAGATGGCCAATGATCAGTCAGTAAACCCTAGGCTTGCACTTTTGACTTCCTCATCTCCTGATCAAGACTTGGGAAGATAGCTTGCACAATGTAACCACATGATATGCAATATGCAATGCCTAATGACCTAAAAAGAAATGCAATATATGTTAATGCTAGTCCCAAGAGAGTAGGGCAAATTTTGAGGTGTTACACCACTCTGCAAACTATGCTGGAGAAAGTGGATGAAAACTGGGATATCAACCCGATCAACCATTGAGTAGGAAAATAAATCCTGCTCTGCTGAGGAGAACAAACACTCTGATGGAGAGAAAGCAACAACTCTACTGGCAACTTCACTGGGAGAGTGACAACAACTCTGCTCGCGACTGCGATGGGGATACCAATAACTGCTCTACTCGTGACTGTGCTGAGGGGACAAATAAAGTCTGGGGATAACGACCCACCGGAGAAAGTGACGGGACACCAGGATGACAAACCATCAACCGCCGAATCTTCCACAAGGAAATCACCCACGCTGGGGAAGACTGCTGCTGGAGAACACTGAGTCTTCAACAACACTCTGCTTGCGATTACTGGGGAACAACCCTACCAACAACTCTGCTTGAGGAACAACCTCAACAAAGATCTGGAGAAAGAAGAGGATACACCCAAACCAGGAATATGAACCAAAGTCTTACCTGTTGGAAATCATACCACCCTTGGGAGAGCACTGAGATATTCTTAAGTATCCTTTCAACATTGTGAATATTCACTTTGTTTAAAACAACAATTTTGAAAAATTGATTTGTTTAAAACAATGATATTTTATCAATTAAAACATGCAAAACATTTGTTGAATTGAAACAAATAAGAGCGCAAATAATTGGATAAAAAGCTCAAATTTATTTGATGGAATGGTAGCCTGCAAATGGCAAGACTCCATGGATTTGTACAAATTTGAAATCAGTGATATATATCGGAAGAGGGCTACATTGAACATAATGATCCTTTCTCTACCAATTTGAATCTCGATGTATTCGAAGCTTCAGTTGACGACGAATCGAGAATCCTCTGACAAACAGACAGCTAGTGACCAGAAAGTCTTGTCAGGGTGCAGTTACTTGCCAAATCCCTAATTTTTGCCTAGATTGCCCCAGGGTGAGGTACTCAATCTAGCGGGATGCAAATATATCCTTTTTTTTATGTCTCTAACTTTTGCCTGGATTACCCTTGCGGGTTCTCCACCGAGACGCTCATTTTTTGCCTAAGCCGCCATTTCGGGTTTTCAACTTAGCGAGCTATTCTGTTTTTCATTTGCATATACTTTTATTTTTTAGGCAAAGTATTTCTTGACTGCATCTGAATTCACAGGACGAGTGAAATCCTCCCCATCCATTGTTGTAAGCATCAAAGCACCGCCTGAAAAGGCTCTCTTAACAACATATGGACCCTCGTAGTTTGGAGTCCACTTGCCCCTGGAATCGGGCACGAAAGACAAGACTTTCTTGAGCACAAGGTCACCTTCTCGGAACACACGAGGCTTGACCTTCTTATCGAATGCTTTCTTCATTCTCTGCTGATATAACTGACCATGACACATGGCGGTTAATCTCTTCTCTTCAATCAAATTCAGCTGGTCATAACGACTCTGAATCCATTCAGCATCAGTCAACTTGGCTTCCATCAAGACTCTCATTGATGGGATCTCCACCTCTACTGGGAGAACAGCTTCCATGCCGTAAACAAGAGAAAAAGGGGTTGCCCCTGTTGAAGTGCGTACATATGTACGATATCCATGCAAAGCAAATGGCAGCATCTCATGCCAATCTTTGTACGTGACAGTCATCTTCTGGATAATCTTCTTGATATTCTTATTAGCAGCTTCAACAACCCCATTCATCTTAGGTCTGTAGGGAGAAGAATTATGGTGTGCAATCTTGAACTCAGCGCACAACTCGTCCATCATCTTATTGTTCAGATTAGATCCATTATCAGTAATGATCCTCTCTGGCACACCATAACGGCAAATCAGCTGGTTCTTGATAAACTTCACAACCACCTGTCTAGTCACATTCGCATACGAAGCGGCTTCAACCCATTTGGTGAAGTAATCAATTGCTACGAGAATAAACCTGTGTCCATTGGACGCTTTCGGCTCAATCATGCCAATCATGTCAATTCCCCACATAGAGAAAGGCCATGGTGATGAAATCACATTCAGAAGTGTCGGAGGGATATGAATCTTATCCGCATAAATCTGACACTTGTGGCATTTCTTCACATATTTGCAGCAGTCAGACTCCATTGTCAGCCAATAGTAGCCTGCTCTCAACATTTTCTTAGCCATGGCATGTCCATTGGAATGAGTACCAAATGAACCCTCATGGACCTCAGTCATCAACAGGTTTGCTTCGTGTCTATCCACGCATCTGAGCAAAACCATATCAAAATTTCTCTTATACAGCACTTCACCACTGAGGTAGAAACTGCCTGACAACCTTCTCAAAGTTTTCCTATCTTTCACAGATGCCCCAGGCGGGTAGACCTGGTTCCGGAGGAAATTCCTGATATCAAAATACCAAGGCTTGTCATCTTTCACTTCTTCAATTGCAAATATGTGAGCTGGTCTATCCAAGCGCATCACAGCAATATTGGGCACTTCATTCCATATTTCACAACAATCATGGAAGCAAGCGTAGCAAGAGCATCTGCCATCCGATTATCCTCTCGAGGAATACGTTGAAATCCTTCTTGCATAATCTCTGTACGGAATGAGACCAGGTTGATTCGTCTCCCATTCACCTTTGATCTGATTGACAACTAGGGCCGAATCACCATATACATCAAGATGCTTGATTCTCAAATCAATACATTCTTCAAGTCCCATAATACATGCTTCATACTCTGCCATATTATTCGTGCATTTGAAAGTTAGCCTTGCTGTAAACGGAATATGGGTACCCTGAGGAGTAACAATCACTGCCCCAATTCCATTTCCATACTGATTAACAGCGCCATCAAACACCATCGTCCATCTGGAACCAGGTTCTGGCCCTTCATCAAGTGTAGGCTCATCACAATCTTTCATTTTCAAATACAGAATTTCCTCGTCAGGGAAGTCATACTGAACTGCCTGATGATCTTCGATCGGCTGGTGCGCTAAATGGTCAGCCAGGATACTACCCTTGATAGCTTTCTGAGCTCGATACTCGATATCATACTCAGACAACAACATCTGCCAACGGGCAATCCTCCCAGTTAAAGCAGGCTTCTCGAAGATATACTTGATTGGATCCATTCTGGATATCAACCAAGTGGTATGATTTATCATATACTGGCGCAAACGCTTAGCAGCCCAAGCCAAAGCACAACACGTCTTCTCAAGCATAGAGTACCGAGACTCACAATCAGTAAACTTCTTACTGAGGTAGTATATAGCGGATTCTTTCTTCCCTGATTCATCTTGTTGACCGAGTACACAACCCATCGAGTCTTCAAGAACTGTCAAATACATAATCAGAGGTCTTCCTTCCACAGGCAGAGACAAGATTGGAGGTTCAGACAGATACTTTTTGATACTGTCAAAAGCTTTCTGGCAATCCTCGGTCCAATCATGAGACTGATCTTTCCGGAGGAGCTTGAATATCGACGCACATGTGGCAGTCATGTGGGATATAAATCTGGAAATATAGTTCAAGCGGCCAAGAAAACCTCGGACTTGCTTCTCAGTTTTGGGTGCAGGCATCTCTTGTATTGCTTTGACCTTTGCAGGATCAACCTCAATACCCCTTTCGCTTACCACAAAACCCAACAACTTTCCGGAACGGACTCCGAATGTACATTTGTTTGGATTCAGGCGAAGTCTAAACTTCCTCAGACGCTGAAAAAGCTTCAACAAATGCTCAATATGCTCAACTTCCGTTCGGGACTTAGCAATCATATCATCAACATAGACTTCTATCTCCTTGTGCATCATATCATGAAACAAGGTAGTCATAGCTCGTTGATTCGTGGCTCCGGCGTTCTTCAAACCGAAGGGCATCACTCGGTAACAGAATGTTCCCCAAGGTGTGATGAATGTTGTCTTCTCCATATCCTCTGGTGCAATCTTGATTTGATTATAACCGGAAAATCCGTCCATAAAGGAAAAGACTTTGAATTTAGTTGTATTGTCTACCAACATATCAATGTGTGGTAGAGGAAAATCATCTTTCGGACTAGCTTTATTCAAATCTCTGTAATCAACACACATACGGACTTTTCCGTCCTTCTTAGGAACATGCACAATATTGGCCACCCACTGAGGATATGTAGAAGTCACCAGAAACCCCGCATCAATTTGCTTCTGAACTTCCTCTTTGATCTTCACTGCCATATCTGGATGAGTTCTTCTGAGCTTCTGCTTTACAGGCGCACACTCAGGCTTCAAAGGCAGGAAATGTTGCACAATATCTGTATCTAAATCCGGCATGTCTTCATATGACCAAGCAAAGATATCAGAATATTCTCGTAGCAAACTGATCAAATCTCTCTTGACAAACTCTTCAAGAAGTGCCCCAATCTTCACCATCCGAACATAATCCTCAGACCCTAAGTTGACTGTTTCCAGATCTTCAAGGTGCGGCTGAATGATCTTCTTCTCGTGCTCAAGGAGACGGGAAATCTCGTCAGGAATCTCTTCAACATCATCTTCTTCTGCCTCGAATACAGGGGATTCAAAGTTGGGAGATGGCGTTGGATCATTATGTTCAATGGGTTTTAAGATCAACCTGCATAATGATTTGGGTTAATGAAAAACTTTGGAATATAAACAAGCAAACCATTATGCAGATGAAAAAGGATTGCTTTTATTCCTGTTTTTATGGGTTTTTTGTGATCACTGATTTCATGAAAAAGCAAAAAGTGAAAACAAATGGAAAAACAAATGTTTAACAATGCATTAATTGAATGAAAACATCATTGTATATATGCTTTGCCAACAATGTCATCACTTCTCCTTTTGGCATGGGAGAAGGGTTTTAAACAAAGTGAACAATTACTATGATATATGGATGACCGTAGGAACATCTACAGCGACCCAATTGTGGCAGACACCACCAGGAATAACGAAGTTGTTCACATCCTCTGCATCCTCTTCCAAGATAGCAGCAGCTTCCTCTTCAGGCTGATCATCATGGATGAATCCTCCACTCGTGAACAAACCTTGCTCATTATATGCCCCAGAACAGTAGCCAATGCCAGCCCGGGATCTATTGTCTTCCAGCTCGATCACCTTCCCTAAACCAGCAACTGCACCGCATTCAATGGCCAGCTTTGCATCACGGTAGGAAGAAAATGATGGAGACTTCTTCTCAATCGGTTCATCAATAGATAAAGCTTGGAAAGGAGTTCCAACTTCATCCTCAGCGTCAATGTATGAGAAAGAAGACAAGTGGCTAACTAGGAGAGCCTTTTCTCCCCCTACCACAACCAGTTTCTTAGTTTTAACAAATTTCAACTTCTGGTGTAGGGTGGATGTCACGGCGCCAGCCTCGTGAATCCATGGTCTGCCAAGGAGACAACTATATGATGGGTGGATATCTATTACCTGAAAGGTAACCTGGAAATCACTTGGTCCGATTTTGATTGGGAGATCAACTTCCCCAATCACGGTCTTGCGCGACCCATCAAAAGCTTTCACAACAACCCCACTCTGCCTCATAGGAGGACCTTGATATGACAATCTGGAGAGTGTGGATTTTGGCAATACATTAAGAGATGATCCAGTGTCCACCAACACGTTGGACATAGCATCAGATTTACAATTCATAGAGATATGTAGAGCCATGTTGTGGTCTCTCCCCTCCTCCGGGAGATCAGCGTCACTAAAACTCAAAGTGTTGCAAGCAGTGATGTTTGCAACTATACTGTCAAACTGTTCAATGGTGACGTCATGATCAACATACGCCAGATCCAATACTTTCTGCAGAGCCTCCCTATGGGGTTCTGAATGCAACAGCAAGGATAATATGGAGATTTTGGATGGCGTTTGTAGAAGCTGGTCTACAACGTTGTACTCACTCTTCTTGATGAGCCTCAGCATCTCATCAGATTCTTTATTCATAATGCCACTCGGGCCAACAAAAGAAGTGGGAGTCTTTTGTACAGAGGAGGGTCTGGCAACATCAAGTGCCGGATTCTGAATATTAACAGCGATCCCAACCGGACGCTCAGCAGATTCAGAAGCAACAGGAGCTTTAGGAGGCGCAGAGAATACACGACCACTCCGGGTCAACCCGCTGACATCAGCGATGTTGGTTACCGCAGTTGAAGGCAAAGGCACTTCGACCCCATCTTGCACAGCAACTGGGTTATATCTGAACGGCACAGCTTGGTCAGAAGAATAAGGCACGGGGCCTGCAGGTTTGATCACCAAGAAGGGAGAAGCCTTCGGCTTGCTGCTATCATAGCGAATAACAACAGGCTCAGGTAACTTGAACACGGGGGATATAACATTCACTTCCGGTTCGTCTTCATCAACATTGCGATTCTGCAGAATCTCAATGGTTCCTTCGTCTAATAACTCTTGCAATTCGCGGCGGACCTGATTGCAACCCAGGCGATTTACCGAACAGATGCGGCACTTGTCGTGGTCATGCTCCATGTAGCTGTACTAACACATCAACCGATGTAATTCCACCAACGACTGTCGAATATGGCTAACATATTTGACCTTATATTTCACAGGGCATCCCTGGACCATATTCACAGATTTCCCATGCGCAGGCAATGGGTTCTTGGTGACATTTGGGCCTGAATCTTCAAAGCTCAAGATTCCACATCTCATAAGGTCTTGAACCTTAGTCTTAAGTGGATAACAATTTTCAATATTATGGCCCGGAGCACCGGAGTGATACACACAATGCTGGTCTGGCTTATACCACCATTGTGGATTTGCAGGAATGGCAGGAGGATCCCTGGGAGAAACCAATTTCCTTTCCAATAAGGAAGGATATAGCTCGGCATATGACATCGGAATCGGATCGAAGCTGATCTTCTTCCTATCATAACTCAAGTTGGCTTGATTGGTTGTGCTTCCACGAGGCTGGTAAGCCTGTTGCTGTGGACGTTGCTGTTGCTGATACTGAGGCTGTTGATATTGCTGTTGCTGAGCCTGCTGATTATCTCTGAATACAGGTGCTATATGAGCCACCTGGTGCTGATGACCGGCACGACGTGCGGGTTTCCTCTGAATAGGAGGTTTCCTTGATTTAGTATGGGACTGCACAACATGTGCTTCTCCATCCTTCTTCTTAGCAAATGCTCCATACCGCTTGCTAGAAGAGCCTTCATCTTTTGCCAAATGTCCTTCACGGACACCCTCTTCCAACCGCATCCCCATATTCACCATCTCAGTGAAATCAGAGGGAGCACTAGCGACCATCTGCTCATAATAAAAAGAGCTAAGAGTCTTCAAGAAGATCTTAGCCATCTCTTTCTCCTCCAACGGTGGAGTAATCTGAGCAGCCAGCTCCCGCCACCTCTGGGCGTACTCCTTGAAAGTCTCTTTGTCCTTCTGCGACATGGACCTGAGTTGATCTCGGTCAGGCGCCATATCAACGTTATATTTGTACTGCTTGACGAAGGCTTCGCCAAGGTCGTTGAAGGATCTGATATTAGCACTATCCAAGCTCATATACCATCGGAGCGCAGCACCAGACAAGCTATCTTGAAAATAATGAATCAACAGCTGATCATTATCAGTTTGGGTAGACATCTTCCTGGCGTACATGACCAGGTGAGCAAGAGGGCAGGTGTTCCCTTTGTATTTTTCAAAGTCAGGCACTTTGAATTTGATCGGTATCTTCACACCGGGAACAAGGCACAACTCGGCAGCAGACTTGCCGAACAAATCTTTACCCCGAAGAGTCTTCAATTCCTTCCTCAGCTCAAGGAATTGGTCATTCATGGCGTCCATCTTTTCATTAACATCCGGGCCCTCATACGGCTCGGAATGATAGATGGTGTCGTCTACCCTTGGCATGGTATGCACGACAGGAGGAGCAGCAACAGGGACCAGGCTAGATGCCGGCATGTGAGCAAAAGTTGGAGCAGGGATATCAGGCATGAAACTTGGAGGCATACCCCACGGGAACCCGGATGGCATAGCATTGGGCATATAATGAGCACTGGCAGCAGGCACAGTAGAAGCGGCAACCTCTGAGATCACAGTCCTCTGGACGGGAGTTGCAGGCGGTTGAGCAGGGTGATTCTGAGCAGCAAGGAGTTGCTCCATCAAAGCGCCAAGTCTGGCGACCTCTTCTTTCAGTTCTCTGTTCTCTTGTTCTAGCTGATCCATTACTCTTGCAGAATTGGCTCGAGTATAATACCGGTGAGTCAGCTTGTCTTCAAAATAAATGAAGAACACAGAGTTAGGACAAGAAGACCAGAAACAAGGGTACCTGCTTATGCAACATGATGCATGAAATGCTTGTCCATATGCTTTGTTTATTTTCAAGGAACCCTTAGGGTATTATTTGCAATATTTTGATCATTCAAAGCTTTTTAATTTCAATGGAAAATATCTCATTCATTATACTCAACAAAGAAGTACAGCGTTTTCGATCATTACAAAGAGAAAGGGAAAATAACATCCTATGGATCCCTAGAAGCTCGGGATGCTGGAAGACGAGAAGTACACAGCTTCTTGATCACTCTCTCATAGGCTGCTTCCATATCTGCTTTCTCCTTTGCAAGTCGATCATACTTCCTCTTCCAGAACTTGGAAGACTGAGGAAGCAGAGAAGTCCAAGTGTCGTTCGGATCGTCGATCACTTGATGCTCGAGGAACTCAATCAGAGCGTCCTTCTCCTTAATCTGCTGCAGTAATTCTTCTCTTTCACGGATCCAAGCACGCGAAAGGTCTTCTTCTCTCAACTCCTCTACACGTTGGATAGGGAGGGTTGAAGGCCCAGCCACATCCAAAGGTGTAGGTCTCGGATAATCATATGGCATCAAGTACACGGCAACTCTCTGTCTGACCCAAGAAGTGTATGGCTCCAAAGCAATGCAATTCTTTGGACCCAACTCATTCCTACTCTTCTTATGAATACTGCGCCAAGCACGGACAAATCTGGCTTTCAGGCCTTGGGGATCTTTACCCTCCTGAAAGAACACACCTTCTAACAGAATGTTATGAGGTTTATCCTTTAGGGGGAACCCAAGCTGACGACGTGCAAGAATAGGGTTGTAGCTGATCCCTCCACATGTACCAAGAAGAGGCACATTCGGGAATTCACCACAATAATCAATGATCTGGACGGTATCATACACGCGATCATACCAAGAGATATCGTCATTAGTGAGAGACATAAGTCTCTGGGACCACCGTAGACATCCCTTGTTCTCCTTAAAAGCAACTGTCTGCGGCAAGTGCGAAATAAACCACTTGTACAGCAGAGGTAGACAGCAGACAATAACTCCACCACCCTTTGCATTCCTCGAGTGCAAAGAGACATAGGCATCACCCAACAAAGTCGGAACAGGATTAAGAACTGAGAAGATCCTAATAGCATTCATGTCCACAAACTTGTCGAAGTAGGGAAACAACACTAGTCCATAGATGAGTAACACAAACAAAGCCTCAAAGGCATCCTCACTCCTGGCCTTCCCATAGAAAGTAGCTTGAGCGATGAGGAACTCGGAAGGAAAACCCTGAATTCCACCTTTGGTAGTCAGATTAGCTCTGATCAGATCTTCATCTATGTGCAATAAACTTGTAATCTCTCGAGCAGATGGAATACTCTCTAGGCCACTGAACGGCACTTGATCCAGAATCGGGATCCCAATGAGGTAAGAATACTCCTCCAAGGTTGGCAACAACTGGAAATCCGGAAAAGAGAAGCAGTGGTACAGAGGATCATAAAACTGTGCTAGAGTACTCATCAAACCCTCATCAACCTGAGTAGTGAGCAGAGGCAGAAGCTTCCCATAACGAGCCTTGAAACCCAAGGGATCTAATACATAGGATGTTAGATTCCTTAACTCTTTTACATCAGGCTGTCGGAAACTGTACTTCTTTGTATGCCTTTTCGGTCTTTCCATGTCTGAAAATTTTGCAAATAAACCCTTTTTAGTTCCTTGAAAATTTTCTCTTTTCTCTGATGACATGAAATGCAGATGAATGTATGAATGCATGAATGCAACAATCACACTCAAGGATCAAGCAAGTCACACCAAACAAAGGTCATGGGAAAGCTCATTGTATCCCTAATATCAATCATCCATTTTGGTGGATTTAGGTTTTCACCTTATCGACACCCAAGTTCCATTGATATTAACGGTACGTGAACCGGTTCTGACATCCTTAATATCAACCATCCGTTTTGGTGGATTTAGGTTTTCACCTGATCAACACCCAGGTTCCATTGATATTAAGGTTGTCTGAACGACTCAACCATGAATCACGGGTTTGCTGAGAGTCACGAGCATGGAGTCTCGGTTAAGAACCACCCAAAGGGAGTGTACTAGGGTTTAAACCTGCCAGACATGTTCTATCAGAGGTTCCCATAATCATCGTTCCATCTTTCGGATATTGTCGGAGGAACGAATACTCGTATTCCAAAAATATTCTCAAGAGAAACTCTTATGAGTGTAGTATCGCGTAACAATCGCATCAGAACTTACATCTGAACGACCTCCGCACTACGTCCTAAAAATAGGCCAAGATGGGTTTGGTAAACTAAGGTCCTTGGCTTCTGCGGCACATGATTGAAAGAATAATGCCTAACCACAAATAACTTGTGTGACATTATTAATCCAACATGACCTCCACCAAGTGAATGGACTCGCAAGTCAACTGGCTAAGGAATACTCCACACCAGTCAACAAGACTATGCCATTCTCCTATCCTAGAGTGCACTCGAGTTCGGGTATAGAACTCATCTCACAGAGATCACCAAAGCAAACAGCATTTGTATATCAAGCAATTCAGACATTACAATCAATACAGTTATCCCAAATTGTACACAAATATGTCAAATAACAAATAAACAAATATCATACAACAAGGGTGAAAAGTAGGCAATACCACCAAGGATTGTTGTTATTCCCCAGCAGAGTCGTCACTTTTCTGTAGCGGTGTATTCGTCACTATATGATCTATTGATTAAATCATAAGCAAAGCATACAAAGATAGAGTCGCCACCGCACTTTTATTTATCCTAAGGACTGGCTAAAAAGCGAACAAAAGCCTAAGAAGTTTTACACATAGAAAACTAATGAAAAGATCAAAGATCGGGGTAAGGGGTAAATTACGCAATGGGAAGGTGTTAGGCACCCAAAACGTCCTAGGTACTCCTAGCGAGCCCTTTTCACACTTGTTGAAATGAAAATTGTTATTTGTTTTGAAATATTTGTTGTGCAAACATGAATGGGATGATGAGAAGAAGAATGTACAATTTATTATTTTTGTGTTTGAACGGATGAACCCGTTGCCTACGTACCTTTCCATGAAAAGGTAAAGGATCAAAACGCCGTAGTTCGGCTAAAAGATTTCCAAAAATTAGTGAATTCAATTTTAAACACAAGCCTTAAGGTCTTACGTTATCCACGGGAGAAAACTCAACCTTATGAAACAACAAGTCCACCATGTGAGAAAAGCTTCAACTTGCTAGTGAGGGGTTAACCCTATAATAAGCAAGGAAGACTTACAATTCAATCAACTAAGGACAACTAGGCGAGATTGACATCAACCAACTAGGATAAATCAAACCTATGGCTAATGTATGAAAACTTAACAAGCATGGACAAAGCCATAAAACAATTGAATGGGTGAAGTTAATTGATTATGAGTATATACAAAGTGTGGTCAACGTATGATTAAGATCAATTCAAAAGAAGTATTAACAAAAGTGGAGTTTGAAAATCAAGGACTTAAGGTCCAGGTTTCTGATTTGAAAAGGCATGAAGATGTTTGCACAACATTTATTTCAAGTTTTAAAACAAGATGTGAAAAGGTTTAGGACAAAAGGGATGAATGGTTAATGGAGTGTAAAACTTCTTAGAAGGGTTCACCTCTTGAGATCATATAGAAGATGATTCAAGTGTCCTTAGGAATAAGCCACAAGCAATAACAAATAAGCAAACAAAATGATACCGGATGCCACTCAATGGACTTACACCAATCTCACCAACAAAGTCGGATACCGGATACCAATAAATGGATTTACACCAATCTCCTAAAACAAACTTGGATATCAGATGCCAATAAATGGTCTTACTCTAATCTCCTAAAGCAAAACAAACAAGAGAATGGATACCGGATGCCAATAAATGGTCTTACTCCAATCTCCTTAAGATGATCATAGGAATACAAATGCCAACAACATGGGCTTACAATTGAATCCTCCCATACAACAAAACAAAAAAACAACAACATGGATATCAGATGCCAATCTATCTGGGCTTACTCTAATCTCCACAGTATGGTCATAGGAATACAAATGTCAAATCACATGGACTTACTATTGAATCCTCTCATACAACAAACAAGATGCATCAAGCAAAGAGCAAAGAGGATATGAGTGACCAATGAAATGGTCTTACACTCTATCCCTTCCATATCATGGGAACAAAAGCCAATTAACATGGACTTACAATTGTCCTCAATGGGCAAACAAACATGGATCCCAAGGATATGCAATAATGATCATACAAGAATGAACAATCAATGATGATGAATGCACAATGGCAAATAAGCAATCATGTTCAAATGAATCAAACAATCAATCAAACAAGTTCAAGTAGCACACACTATAACCAAGCAATTAGGCTCAAACAAAGGTTAGACTTTAAAGTCAACTGGAATGGGGTAAATGGTGCTCTTAACCTTGACATTGAGAGCCAAGGTGAAGCAGATGAAAGGATATGAGGGGTGTGCCTCATCACTCTTATCTCTGGTCAGAGAGAGTATTGAATATCAGAAGGTGTGGGAGTTCAGAAAGATGGAACTCTCTCCACAGGTTAAGGACTCGATAGATCTTGGGCTTTTACTCACTATGCATCAACACAAGTAGTGTGAGCAAGGTGAGTGACTCACAGAATAGTAGGAGATAGGCTACATATCTCTTTTATCTACCAATTGCCTCAAATGAGGACTTTTCCTGCTTGGGGACAAAAATAAACAAGCACAAAAATTGCCTCTTAAGGAGGACTTCAGACAGGTGCCTGGCTAGGTAACAAGCCAAGTCTTCCAGACTACATGGAGACAAGAGATTCTACCTTAATGCAAATGCTATCAAGCAAAGCAATGCAAGTTCTCAAAGAACTATTAGCAACTATGGCACCTGAAATCAATCAAATATAATCAGTAAACCAATCACTAAGTCAAAACAAACAGCATAAGAGCCAACAGACAACACAATCAATCACATGTGCAAAGCACAAAGCTCAAAGCAAGTGAGCTAAGCATCCTACAAAATAAAACAAGTTAGTTCATAACAAGCACATAAACCAAACTCAATCAACTTGCATTAATCTCCTTAAAGCATTTGCTTCTTAACCTGAAAAGCAAACTCAAACATGAGAAACAAGACCACTAGGACAAGCCTAGGGTCAAAAGGATGTGAAAAATTCAAAACAGCAAGTAAAAATTGATCAAAACCAAGATTAATCAAACAAGAATAGAATCCAATTGGTCTCACATCAAAACTATGCACCAAATCCATTTCATATACAAAACATGTCAAACTATGCACTTTGGAATCACATTAGAGCAAACAGAATGATCACAATCAAACCAATACTAAAACAGCTCAATAAAAACCATCCATGATCAAAGACATTAGACCAAAATAAAAACCATCCATGCACAACTTGTGTTATCATGCTCATAAAAAACTAGAGGAAAAATGGAGATGGATGCAAAAATCCCCACATAATTTGGATCATCCAAGAATTATTTATGAATTTTTGAAGTTTGATTGCTAAAATGAAATAAACATTTAAGAATTAAAATGAATTTATTGGACTGAGTGGCAAACTTGTAATTCCGACGCTCACTAAATGAAACGCTGCGTTTCATTTAGTGAGGTGGCAGCGCTCAACTGGCCAAGGGACGCGGGAAACAGGAATTTGAAAGCAATTCGCGGGCAAATGGATCTAAGACACTTCTGGAAATGAAATTCAAAGTGTTCATCGTGTTCTTGCTCATTCATCGTGCTCATGAAGAAATCATCACAGAAACATGCAAGCGATATACCATTCGAATCATCACATCATGTAGATCACTAATCCAACAAGCAATTAACCTAATTCTAATCATGCTTCACGGATCGGTCAAATTAAGTTTCACATCCAAATGTTCAGATCTACATAACTTCATCAATACTTAATGAAAATTCATGATCTAAGCTGCAGTGTAACCTATGTTCCACGATCTACCTAAGCCACATGTTAATTTCAAGAATCAAAGGTTTTGAAATCTCACCTTATGAATGTCCAGTTCGTGTTCTTGTGCTTTTCAAGCCTCCAATTGCCAAAACAGAAGGCCTATGGTGTTGTAGAAGATGAATGCAAGTGGTAGTTTAGCTCAGAAATGCTTGATGATGGAGAAACCTCAAGATGCCATGGATGAGCAAGATGTTTCACAGCTGCGATTTTGCCAAGATCTTCCACTGTTAGCTTCAAACAGATGTGCAATTCCACCTGCAGATGAATATTCAAGCGAGAACAATGCAAAACAATAGTGAAATTTGATGAAAAAAGTTCAAGAAGTTTGAGAGGATTTGAGAGAATTTCAAGAATTTGTGATTTTGATCTGAAATTGTGATTGTTGATCCCAAGTTTCTGTTATGATTAGGACTATATAGTCCTTGTTAATCACCTGTTAAACCATGATTAGCACAATTGGAATGGATTAGCAAAATTGCACATGTTATGTCATTTGGCCAAAATGCCCTCTTTCACTTGTAGCCAATGGAACAGTAAAACTCTAGTTGAAGCAAGTCATAAATCATGTTTAGAAACCATCAGAATTGATTTGGCATGAAAAATGCATGTACTTTTCAAATTGGCTATTTTTCCCACCAAATTTTAAATGGTTCACTTGAAAAATGACCTTTTTATGTGATGATTTTTGATGAAATGTAATGATGCATTGTGATAGTTCATGTCAAATGTGGTTTGCTCAAAAAAGAATCACCCAAATTGGCCTTTCCATTCAAAAGTTATGGCACTTTGAATTTCAACTTTTTCTGAAAATGATTTGATCATAACTTGCCAACCACACATGGGAAATGAGTGTTCTTGGACTTTTTGGAAAGGTGAGAGCAATATCTTCAACTTTCGTGTTGGACAAAATTTCATTTGAAACCTTCTTGGACATGCAATTTTGAAGAGAAGAACTTTTCATTTTGGGCAGGTGGAAATTACAGGTCATTTCTATTTTTGGAAACTTTTTGTCTGACTTCAAATTCTTCAATGATGATCTTTGAAATGTCAAATGAGACGTGTATGGACATGAATGAGGCCTTTCTAACCATCTCACACTTTCAAATCCTTGATTAAATGCACAGTTGACCACAATTGACTTTGCTAGGGTTTTGGTTGACTGAGCCATGTTCTGATGAATTCCAAGCCTCTTTCACTTGAGATCTTGATTCAAAATGATATCACAACTTATATGAACTCTTGATGATTGATCATGGTGCCCAAATTCTTCAAGAATGGCCACCATCCATTGCACAATGACTGATTTTGACTGGTCTGACCTAGTTTGCTTCATCTGCAAGTAACATGATTAGATGACAATATTTTTGTACTTTTGGTTAGTAAACAAATGAAAAGAAATGATATACAAATACAATACATGCTTGGTGATCAAGAATCACACTCACAAAATAACCCACCCACTAGGAGGGAAGCAAAGGTGCACAATGATCCTTGAGGCAATGGTATGATATGGTATGATGCCATGAGGGATCTTAGGGCCAAAATTGGGGTCTTACAAAGGGTGTTAACACCTTCCTTTTGTATAATGTACCTCCCGAACCCAAAATCTAATTAAGGTCTTTCCTGTTCTTTTCCGCCTTTCCTTATTGGATAAAAGAAAAGTCGGTGGCGACTCTTGCTATCCGCGACATTGCGATTCAAAGCAAAACACAAAAGTCCAGTTCACCGTATGACAGAACTGGCGACTCTGCTGGGGATGCATAAAAAGAGAGGTTACCTTAAAAAAAAAAAAACAAGATCGTTATTTGAATTGTCTGATTTAATTTTAAGGGGTTGCTTGGGTATGTTGTGCTTGAGTGAAAGATCCTACACCCGGATCTAGTGTACCTTAGGTAAGTGGCAAGAGATCATCGCGACTATCCGGCGTATACTGGAATGGTTAAAATGATGGCTACGGTTAACGTGACACTTTGGATGTCCTGATGTTCCTCATGTTTACTTGAGGAAAAATTTGGCGTCTACGTGGTGTCATCAAAGCATTAACCAGACCTTTAGAACCCTAATTGACTCATCTTGGCCATTAGAAAGTAGTGAGATAACTGACTTCGGTTTCGACTGGGGTTGGTTGAGACTCGATACTACACTCCTCGAGATTGGCCTTTAGGGAAGCTTTGGCCAACCACTTGGTGTTGCACTGAAGTGGACTTAAAGGAAAGTCAATGATTGGAGATCCTTTTAGAACCCGGTTACTATTCTAGGACAGGTTGAATCAACCAAACTTCAGTGGGGAGGGTACTTACCTATGGAACTCATGCAAGCCTTAAAACTTAGGAATGATTATTGTGTGACTTGTTTGTGCTTGGTATTTACTTAAACATCATAACATCATAACATCATGGCATTGTACTAACCATTTCAAGGACTTAGGGATTTAACTTTGCTCTGTTACAGGGCTATGGCTTCCAGGAAGACTATCCGGATCAATTTCGTAGCGACCTCTCCTCAACTCAAGGATTTAGTGTCAGAACTTCCCGATCAGGCTCAGTTCATCAAGAAACATGGTTCTCTTCTCAATTTGGTTACCACTGGTTTCGAAGAAGATATGATGAGAGTTCTATTCCAGTTCTTCGATCCTAAACATCATTGCTTCACCTTCCCAGATTATCAGTTGGTACCCACATTAGAAGAATTCTCCAGGCTGCTTGGGATACCTATACTTGATCAAATACCTTTCAGTGGCTTAGAAAAGATTCCGAAGTCTGAAGAAGTTTCCGCGGCTTTACACATGACAAAGTCCGACATTGAAACTAATTGGGTAACAAGAAGTGGAGTTAAGGGTTTACTTGCCAAATTTCTGATAAATAAGGCCCGAGAATTCTTAAAAGTTATGGATGTCCATGCTTTCGAAGATGTCCTAGCATTACTAATCTATGGTTTGGTGTTATTTCCTAATCCAGACCAATTCATAGACATGAATGCTATTAAGATATTTCTCACTCATAACCCTGTGCCTACCTTGCTTGGAGACATTTTGCATTCCCTTCACACTCGTACTATGAAGAGGCAAGGGACTCTCATGTGCTGCGTATCTTTATTATCTAGGTGGTTTATTTCGCACCTTCCTCAATCAGTCTTGAAGAACGAGCAGAATTTGAAATGGTCTCAAAGGATAATGTCGCTCTCCCATTCAGACATCCATTGGTGTCCCCGACCCAAAGAAAACGTTATCATCATTGACCGTTGTGGAGAGTTCCCTAACGTACCACTCCTGGGGATAAGAGGAGGTATTACTTATAATCCTGCTTTAGCCCTACGTCAGTTTGGTTATGCTCGAAGAGATGGGCCACATGAAGTAATTATTCAAGGCACTGTGTTTGACTATGACAACGACTCTCAAGGTCTCCGTCAAAGGTTTGTACGAGCTTGGGGCATGGTGAAAAGAAGTATTTTAGGACAGAAAAACTCTATTCCTATGGAATCTTATCTCAGATGGGTACGTGCAAGAGCTCGTGAACTTGTCATGCCATATCTTGCAGTTGGACCATTGATTGTTGAACCAGGAGTTGAAGGAGGTACTCCTCAGATCATTCCTTATCCAGATATGCCTACCGATGGTGAAGAGTTGAAGAGATCCTGGATCCAGTTGAGAGAGGAAAGGGATACTTTTGAAGCCCAGTTCTGTGCTGAAAGAAAGAAAGTGTTAGAACTTACCAGCCAGCTTAATGAGGAACGAAGACTCAATGCATATCTTCGTCCAAAAAGAAGTCGTCCCTGGGAGACTTGAGCTTTCATTGTATTTTTTATTTTTGTTGTAATAAACGTTGATTAAGAAAATTATTAATAAAAATTCCTTTCTCGGTGGTTTACGCAAAGTTAAATTCCAAAAGTCCTTGAAAACATTTCATATATTGCATAGCATAACATAACATTGCATAACAGGTATTCTAAAAGATCAATGTTCTCACGGTCACCCTTCTAAACAGAAAAATGGCCCTCGAACAAACTGTCAAGGATCTCCAGGCTCAGAATGCTCAATTCCAGGAGATGATCTTGAGCTTATCCAAGGGGCAGGAGGAACTGAAGGCTCTTTTGCTCGAGAAGAAGAAAGACAAGAAAGCTGTGAGTTACATTAACCCGGGAAGAAGGCTTAAAGGACAGGCCGCAGGAGTCAAGATTAGGATTCCGAAGGATCAAGAAGAGGAGACAGAGAATGATTCAGAAGAGGAGAATGTTGATCTCCTCGACCCTGAGGACGACGATGAAGATTATGAGAATGAACAGTACTCTCCGAGGGATGGCAAGTACAAGTTGCTGGAAGAACGTATGCTAGCTATGGAGGGTCAGAAGGCGCCTGGTCTGGATTTCGAAAGCTTGGGTCTGGTCTCCGATGTGGCCATTCCTCGCAAATTCAAGATCCCCACTTTCACTAAGTACGATGGTGCGTCTTGTCCTCAGATGCATCTGAGAGCTTATGTGAGGAAGATTCAGCCGTATACCACTGATAGGAAGCTATGGATCCATTTCTTCCAAGAGAGTCTGGATGGCACACAGTTGGAATGGTACTATCAGCTCGAGAGTTCTAACATCCGCACCTGGACTGATTTAGCAACAACTTTCTACAAGCACTACCAGTATAATTCTGAACTAGCGCCTACTCGGCTACAGTTGAAGAATATGACTATGGGATCTAAAGAAGGCTTCAAAGAATATGCTCAAAATGGAGGGATTTGGCTGGCAGAGTCAAACCCCCTATGACTGATCGAGAATTAGTGGACATGTTCATGAGTACACTGACTGGCCCATTCTACAGTCATCTACTGGGTAGTTCTTCATCGGGTTTCACTGAACTTATATTGACAGGTGAACGTGTTGAAAGCGGCATTCGAAGTGGAAAGATACAGGCGACTGCCTCTGCAAGCACCAAAAGGTCCTATCAGGGGAGGAACGAATCAAATGCTGTGTACGGTCAAAGGGGTCGTAGCAAGAAAAATCGTGACCATACCATTGGAGCAGTTACGATTGCAGCACCGCCATCTCAAAACTTCCAACACAGACAAGACAGGCCAAGAAGGCAGTTTACCAAGATCAACATGACTTTAGCACAGGCACTACAGGGTATGCTAAAAGCAAATTTGATTACCCTCAGAGATCCTCCTACAAATCCCAACACTACTTCTCCTCGTTATAATCCAAATGCCAAGTGTGCATATCACTCCGATAGCCCCCGGCATGATACAAACGATTGCTGGTTATTGAAGAATAAGATTCAGGATATGATCGATGCTGGAGAGATTGATTTTGATCCTTCGGAGACTCCTAATGTCATCAATGCTCCTCTGTCTAACCATGACAAGACTGTTAATGCTATGGATGACGGTTCTCACATCTCTAATATAGCTGACTTAGCATCTCCTCTCCTGACCATCAAGAAGAATTTGTTGCAAGCTGGTTTATTTCCAGGTTGTGCTGAAAATTGCGATCTTTGTATACTCCGACCCAATGATTGCTTGAAGTTTAGAAATGGTATTCAACGGCTGATGGACGATCGTACAATTCTCTTCGAAAAGATTGCTAAGGTGGAAAACCCTATTGAAGAAATATCTGTGATTGCTAGGTCCAAAGTTCCAGTGAAGATTACCGCTACTAGAGTGCCTGTGAGGATTACTGCTGAGCCCAAGGTAGCTCCCCTAATCATTACTGCACCTGGCCCAGTACCGTATTCCTCAAGCAAAGCTATTCCGTGGAATTATGGAGGTGATGTTTACATCCACGGCATAAAGCAAGTTGATAGTTCTGCTAATCCTAATGACATTGTTGGGACTAGTAAAATTACTCGAAGTGGAAGGATTTTCTCTCCAGAAATCTCACCTCCCGCCCCTGAAACCCGAGGAAAGGAACCGGTCAACCCTTCTCAGCCAGAGACACCGGTCGAAGTTACTACCGAAGATGTTGCCAAACAAGAAATGGAAGAAATGCTGAAAATCATCCGCAAGAGTGATTTTGATGTGGTAGAACAGTTGGGGCATACTCCGTCTAAAATTTCGATGTTATCCTTGTTGTTATCTTCTGAATCTCATGCCAATGCATTGATGAAATTCTTGAAGACCACTCATGTACCTCAGGAGACATCTGTCGATCAGTTCGAAAATTATGTTGCTCACTTAGCTGTTGACAATGGCCTAGGCTTTTCCGATGCTGACCTGACACCAGCAGGAAAGAATCACAATAAAGCTCTGCATATCTCCATTGAGTGTAAGGGGATCACTTTGTCTCATGTGTTGATCGATAATGGCTCTTCTTTGAACGTGCTACCGAAAGCTGTGCTCGATAAACTTGACTGTAAAGGCATTGAACTAAAACCTAGTGACGCTGTAGTGCGTGCTTACGATGGTGCGAAGAGCGTTGTCCACGGTGAAGTGGTCCTCCCTATCAAGATAGGACCTCAAGTCTTCAACACTATCTTTCACGTAATGAACATTCGTCCTGCCTATTCCTGCTTGCTGGGACGCCCTTGGATTCATGGGGCAAGTGCTGTAGCTTCGTCTCTCCATCAAAAGCTGAGGTATCCAATAGAGGGTAAGATCGTCACTGTGTGTGGGGAAGAAGAGTATATTGTCAGTAGTGTGCATACCTTCAGATACGTCGAGATGGATGGTGAATTCTTTGAGACTCCTTCTTAGTCATTTGAAGTAGTTCCTCCGACTACTCCTGTCCTTAAGCCAACTTCCTGTGTGCCCAAGGTTATTCGTGCTCCTCCTACTATGATTTCTCTGAAAGATGCTCAAGCCGTGGTTGAATATGGTGGTCGTACTGGCTGGGGTCAACTGATCGATGTACCATACAAGTCTGATAGGTTCGGCCTGGGATTTAGCTCTGAGAAGGTAGTCAAGAAGCAGATTAATGCTGTAGAAGATGTTGACAGCGATTTCGACTTGGATAGCTGGATTTTCCCAACAATTGGTGACAGACTCAATAATTGGAAGGCTGAAGACACTATCCCGATTTCCTTTAGTCAGGAGTAATTGCTATTGCCTGTTTTAGTGTTGCATTTTTTTTTAATTTTTACAATTGAACTTAAAGCATTGTGTCTAAGCCCGGGGCACAATAGCTAATTTGTTAAGGGTTTTGTCATTTTCATAAACATATTCACATTCAATAAATCAATGGACTTTTTGCATTCAAATATTGCGCTCTTTATCTTTTCTGTCATCTTCCAAACAAGCTATGTTTTCTTACACACACTCACGTAACAAATTGTAGATCCATACCCACTCTGGATCCTGTTGATAATAGTTCTACTACTGTTCATTATGACTTTGAAAATCCGATCTACCAAGCCGAGGATGGAAGTGAGGAAGATTGTGAAGTACCTGGAGAACTTGCCAGACTGTTACTGCAAGAAGAAAGGACTATACAGCCGCACGAGGAATCAGTTGAAACTGTAAATCTGGGTACCGAAGTAGACAAGAAGGAAGTCAAAATAGGAGCAGGCTTGGAAAACAGTGTCAAAGAAAGATTAATTCAAATGTTACATGACTATGTGGAGATTTTTGCTTGGTCCTATGAAGACATGCCAGGACTGGATACTGATATAGTAGTGCATCGGCTGCCAATGAAGGAAGATTGTCGTCCTGTTAAGCAAAAGGTTCGTCGCATGCGTCCTGAAATGTCTGAGAATATCAAAGCCGAGGTTATGAAACAATTTGACGCAGGTTTTCTGGCTGTTACTTCTTATCCTCAATGGGTTGCTAATGTGGTACCAGTGCCAAAAAAGGATGGTAAGGTGCGAATGTGTGTGGACTACAGATATTTGAATAAAGCGAGTCCCAAAGACGACTTTCCACTTCCGCACATTGATGTTCTGGTAGATAACACCGCTCAACACAAGGTATTCTCATTCATGGATGGATTCTCGGGTTATAACCAGATTAAGATGGCGCCTGAGGACATGGAGAAAACCACGTTTGTGACGCAATGGGGCACTTTCTGTTATAAAGTAATGCCATTCGGTTTAAAGAATGCAGGGGCAACGTACCAGCGTGCTATGGTGGTTTTGTTCCATGATATGATCCATCATGAAATAGAGGTATATGTGGATGACATTATAGCCAGATCTCATACTGAAGAAGAACATCTCGATCATTTATACAAACTGTTCGAGAGGTTGAAGAAATACAAGTTGAGGTTGAACCCGAACAAATGCACCTTTGGAGTAAGATCCGGTAAACTCTTGGGCTTTATTGTCAGTGGTAAAGGAATCGAGGTTGATCCGGCTAAGGTGAGAGCTATTCAAGAAATTCCAATTCCCCGTACAGATAAAGAAGTCAAAGGTTTCTTGGGACGCTTGAATTACATTGCCCGATTTATCTCTCATTTAACCGCTACCTACAAACCCATCTTCAAACTACTGAGGAAAAATCAAGAGATGATATGGAATGATGAATGTCAAGAAGCTTTTGATAAAATCAAGAAATATCTCCAAGAACCTCCAATTCTGATGCCACCAATCGAAGGAAGACCTCTAATCATGTATTTGACCGTGTTAGAAAATTCAATGGGGTGTGTGTTGGGGCAACATGACGAGTCTGGTCGAAAAGAGCATGCCATATATTACCTTAGCAAAAAGTTTACCGACTGTGAAACAAGATACTCATTGCTCGAGAAAATTTGCTGTGCTTTGGCCTGTGCTGCTCGGCGACTAAGACAGTATATGTTGAATCACACCACTTTATTGATTTCTAAGATGGATCCTATCAAATATATATTTGAGAAACCTGCCCTCTCCAGAAGGATAGCAAGATGGCAGATGATTTTAACAGAGTATGATATCCAGTATACTACCCAAAAAGCCATCAAAGGAAGCGTGCTAGCTGATCATTTGGCTCATCAAGCGGTGGATGATTACCAATCTATGAATTTTGAGTTCCCGGATGAGGATGTCATGCTTGTCGCTGATTATGAAGAACCTGGACCAGATGAAGGGCCTGAACTGGGATCCCGATGGACTATGGTTTTTGATGGATCTTCTAATGCATTAGGCAACAGGGTGGGTGTTGTAATTATTTCTCCCAAGGGTTGCCATACGCCTTTCACTGCTAGACTATGTTTTGATTGTACCAATAATATGGATGGGTATGAAGCATGTATTTTGGGACTCAAGGCTGCTATTGACCTGAGAATCAAGTTCTTGAGTGTGTACGGAGATTCAGCCTTAGTAATCAGTCAGATCAAAGGAGAATGTGACACTAAACATCCGAATCTCATCCCTTATCGAGAGCGGGTGTTGACATTAATCCCATACTTTGAGGAGATTACATTCGAACATATTCCACGAGAGGAGAATCAGTTGGCAGATGCATTGGCTACCATGTCATCCATGTTCAGAGTCAGATGGGACAGTGAAGCTCCCATGATCACCATTGAACGATTAGATGAACCAGCATATTGTTATGAACTTAATACTGAGGGAGTAGAGGAGAAACCTTGGTTCCACGAAGTAAAAAGATATTTAGAAACTCAGAAATACCCTGAAGGGGCATCCATCAATGACAGAAAATTTCTGAGGAAGTTCTCCGCTAAATTCTTTTTGAGTAATGGAGTCCTATACAAACGTAATCACGACTTAACTTTGCTGCGCTGTGTGGATAAGAAGGAAGTAGAAAAGATTATGGAAGACATGCATGACGGTATTTTTGGGACTCATTCTAGTGGACATACGATGGCCAAGAAGATTCTGAGATCAGGGTATTATTGGTCTACCATGGAAGCTGATTGCCACCATCACTCCAGAACCTGTCACAAGTGCCAGATCTATGCGGATAAAGTACATGTGCCTCCTGCTCCATTAAACGTGTTGACAGCCCCTTGGCCCTTTGCAATGTGGGGCATTGATATGATTGGAGAGATTAAACCTACTGCTTCTAACGGACATCGTTTCATTCTTGTCGCTATTGATTACTTTACAAAGTGGGTAGAGGCAGCCTCATTTGCTTCTGTTACCAAGAATGTGGTGGCACGGTTCATCAAGAACAGTCTTATTTGTCGATATGGCATCCCTGAAAGAGTTATCACGGACAATGGCACCAATTTGAACAACAAGATGATTACTGAACTCTGCACGCAGTTCAAAATAAAACACCATAACTCTTCTCCGTACCGGCCAAAGATGAATGCCGCTGTTGAAGCTGCTAATAAGAATATTAAGAAGATCATATAAAAGATGACAGTGACATACAAAGACTGGCATGAGATGTTACCCTTTGCTCTCCATGGTTATCGCACTTCAGTGCGCACTTCGACAGGGGTAACTCCGTTCTCTTTAGTATACGGCATGGAAGCCGTTTTACCAGTGGAAGTTCAGATTCCCTCTCTAAGAATCATGAAAGAGGCGGGTTTAGATGAAGATGAATGGATTCAAACTCGGCTCGATCAGATAAATTTGATTGATGAAAAGAGACTTGCGGCTGTTTGTCATGGACAGATATATCAGAAGCGCATGACCCAGGCATTTAATAAGAAAGTCAAGAGACAGGTGTATCAAATTGACGACTTGGTGATGAAGCGTATCATTCTACCACAAGGTGATCCTAGAGGCAAATGGACTCCCACATACGAAGGGCCATTTGTAGTTAAGAAGGTATTCTCTGGAGGAGCCATGATGCTTGCTACAATGGATGGCGAAGATTTCCTGCATCCCGTGAACGCGGACATAGTTAAAAAATACTACGCATAAAAGAGACCCGCTAGGTCGACGTATCTAGGCAAAAGTAAGGGCATCCCGGTGAACCAAAAGGGTTCGGGCAAAAATTAGGGATAAACACATAAAAATGTACACCCGGCAAGTCGAAAACCTGAAAAGGCGGCTTGGGCAAAAAAGGGTATCCTGGTAGACTGAAAACCGGAAAAGGCGGTCCAGGCAAAAATTAGGGATTAAAGCGTATGACTATGTCTCGTTCTCAGTCAACTTCACCCAAGATCAAAGGACTGAACAAGCTAATCACTTTTATCCGACAACAGGAGATGAGAGGCTTGAAGACATAATGACAGTAGTGGAATTAAAATCAATAGGACTTTTTCTGCATAGCTTTCTCTTTGTTCCTTGACAATTTCCTCTTACTAGGATTTCTGTCTCCTTGTACACAAATTGCCTGTTTATAGGCCCTCTTTCAAAATCAATACAATTTTATTTCCAAAAAGATGTTTTGTTTTACTTTCCCTGTTTTGTTTGCATAAATGTCCCTTGATTTAATTTGAATTGATATATGCATTTGAATATGATCGATGTTTACCGAAAATACGTGCATAAAACGGAAATGGCAATTACTAAAAGACTTCAGGATCGAGGAGAAGGTCTAACCATGCTCTCCCATGAATCCGGTTGCTAATTCTATTCCCCAGCAAAAACCAGTTATTCCCCAGAAGGAATTGGCATCACTAGACAAATTGGTCATCTCTTCCATCCCCAGCCAGGCTCTGTTGGATATTTCTACCATCAGACAGAAATCAAGTGTCCCCAGCTAAGAAAGGGTCATCAATACAGATATCTCCAACCAGAATATGGGGATTTATTTTCCCCAGTGGAGTCGTCAGGAAAAACTTTTCAGACGCATAATTCATTCATTACATCATTTCACAGCATACGCATGCATGCGATGTTCGCACTCATTTTCACAAGCATAAAACATCTCATGCATCATGACATGGCATGAAGCTAACTTTATTTTTCAGGCTAATTATCCTCCTAATTATGGCATCTTTAAGCCCATCCCAGACATTTATTGCAAATACAACATATACAAATATTGTCAGATATAGCCTAACGTACGGTTCATTCTGATTCAGCCTAACGTATGGTTCCTCCAACTGTTCCAATACGGTCTATCGTACGACCCATTTGGATGTTCATCCCCTCAGATACGATCTAGCGTACGGTCCCTTCTGATCTTTATTCCTCCGATACTACCTAGCGTACGGTATATTCTGAAGCGTGGTCTAGCATACGACTACCCTTTCATCCTCAGATACAGCCTGATGGACGGCTCATTCTGCAACTCAGATACGATCTAGCGTACGATCCATTCTGATATTTCATCCCCAGCGGAGTCACCGGCCTGATGGACGGCTCATTCTGTAACTCAGATACGATCCAGCGTACGATCCATTCTGATATTTCATCCCTAGCGGAGTCACCAGCCTGATGGACGGCTCATCCTGCAACTCGGATACGATCTAGCGTACGATCCATTCTGATCATTCATCCTCAATGAAGTCGACCGCCTAAGGGAAAACTCATTCTGCTATTCAGATACGATCTAGCGTATGATCCATTCTGATCCTTTATCCCCAGTAGCGTAGGACGCATTCTGACTCCCCAGTGAAGTTGACATCCTAATGGATGACTCACTATACGGTCTAGCGTATGACCCAGTATGACACCCATGTCTTCAGATATCGTCTAATGTACGACACACTCTGGAGCTCTCATCATCAAAACCTTCTAGGTGGCATCTTTAAGCCCATCTTCATCAAGACTAACTTTTAACAAGTGCAAATTGTTAGGGCATTCAAAGTGTTCAATAATCTTCCACCTCCAGACCACGAATGGCGTACATACCATTCTAACTCTCTCGGTTCAAGAATATTGAACAGGGGCAGCTGTCATACCCCAAAATTTGCCCGTTAATATTACAAGGCATTTTTCAAGGCACCCCGACTTATTTTTCAAGACATCGATCTTAAGGGAACAAAGACCCAGCATACAGGTGGCCAAATCCAGAAAATGGCCTAAACTGGCTTGCTCGCTAGGCGAGCAAATCCTTCGCCTAGCGAACCCTTCGCTGCATCCTTCGCCTAGCGAAGCTTGCGAATACCAGAATTTTTGGGCTTCATTCTGAGCCCATTAGGTCACAAAAAGCATTATAAATACCAACACTTCAGTCAGGAAAGAGAGACGAAAAACGGAGGAGAAAGGCAAACACCCACAGACAGCAAACCCTGGAGGCTAACCCAGAGAATTCAGAGCAACCCTAAAGGAAACCCTGAAGGAAACTCATCTACACCAAGGTTATCTCCGCCCAACTCAATCCGGCGCCAACCCTAAGGGTGACTTGCCAATTCAAGGTTGCAATTCAATTGCAAACAGGTTTGCATTACTATCACCGCTTTATGTTCTTAATTTGCATATGGCATTATGATTGAATTTATAAAAATATCTTAAGTTTTGCATGTGAATTTAAGTTTGTATGAATATCTTGAACGTTTAACCATGTAATTTCTGTGATGGATGCCATAGGGTGTGGAGCTTTCTGGAATTGTACTGTTATTAAAACCAGAATCCGCAGCCGCTCGCTAGCACATCGCTAAGCGAGCATGTAGCGAGCATTCGCTAAGCCTTCGCTAGGCGAGGCAGGAGCGAATGTGACAGTAGCCGATTTTTCTGTTCTGTTCTATGCTTATCGGATCTGTTTTATTCTAACCGTGTGTTATTTTGCCTGACATTCCTACTGCTATGTTCCTTTTGTTTGGTGCAATTCTCGATTGCACCCTGATTTGGTATTCTGACTTGTTTGCTGAATTTTGTAAGGGCTCCCGTATTCCCGAAAAGGTAGCTGGCTAGGTATTCCACTTTATTTGCGGGATACCCTTGGGGAGATTCACCCTAATTACCTAATTGATTATAATGTGGACCTAATTACCTAGTTGATTACAACTACCTAATTGATTATAAAATATTGCCTTTGAATATGTGATCTTGGACCTCTCTTTGTTGCCTTACGACTACGGTATTACGGTCATGTCCCGCGAATGTGGGGATACACTTAGCAAAGACCCTTCGGTTAAATCATCATGTCCCTATAAGATAAATCATAGTCCCTCGGATGTTGCTTGCGAATATATGATTTTTGTCCCTCGATGACCCGTCGTTGTAGCCTACGGTTAAATGATGATCGTCCCTTCGAATGCTAAGGTATCCTTACAAATGTTGCCTTCAATGACCAATCGATGACCCTACGACGACCCTTTTACATCCAAAGGATAAAACTACTTACTTCTCAATAGTAAGGACAGTATTACCCTCATAAGGATAGGAAATGTCCATAAAGACCTTGGGTAGGTATAACCCTTAATTGCTGCTCACAACCTAAAACCTTTTTTTTATACCTCACACTTTGCAACTACTAGAAAATCACCACTCGGTATACATTCATACTAGAATCATTGCCAAGTTATATTTTTCTAAACCGCTTTTCAAAATTAAACGAGATAAATACTTTGTATACATTCGTACAAGAATCATTACAAAGTTAAACTCTCTTTTCAAAACATTTTTAAGCAATTCACAAACACTTTTTTCAGAAAAATATAAGTGATCCAGCAATTAAGAGCCCATGGATAACCATGGATACAAAGGGTGCTAACACCTTCCTTTTGTATAATGTACCTCCCGAACCCAAAATCTAATTAAGGTCTTTCCTGTTCTTTTCCGCCTTTCCTTATTGGATAAAAGAAAAGTCGGTGGCGACTCTTTCTATCCGCGACATTGCGATTCAAAGCAAAACACAAAAGTCCAGTTCACCGTATGACAATAACTATCATCCGTTTGGTGATGGTGAATTTTGAAAAATAAAATTAATCATCATCCTCTTGGTGATGGCCTCTATCCTTTTGGTAATGACAATCCTTGAGTTTATAGGTCTTACTATCGTCCTTTTGGTGATGTTGATCTTGGTCATGATGTCTAATCATCATCCTTTTGGTGATGACAGTCGTTAAGTTTGATCTTACCATCATCCTTTTGGTGATGACAATCTTAGAAGTATGTTTAAATCGACATCCTTTTGGTGATGTAGATCTTTGAAATTGTTTAGGTCTTACTATCACCCTTTTGATGATAGCAAACAATATATGTTATTGATCTTACCTTCATCCTTTTGGTGATATCGATCATTGAAGTTGTGTACTCATTGTCGTCCTTTTAGTGATAGCGAGCTTTGTGATTGATCCTACCGCCATCCTTTTGGTGTCGACGATCTTTGCAGTTGTGGTCTAACCATTGTTCTTTCGTTGATGATGATCTTTGCAAATTATTTAATGTTCACTCGAGAGTCGACATTGATCAAATATCTTATCCCGATGTCTTGGTGCTCTTAAAACTCGTTACAATTACTTTCTCTTTAGACAAATTCGGGGTCTTTTTGCATCTAATTAACTTCTACCTTAAAAGTATGAACATTGTGGCAGTTCATCTTACTAGGTTTAAGGCAATTAGATATGGGCAACTGTCATAACCCAATTTTTGTCCTACTCAAATTATATTACATTCATTTGCATTCATATAACCATTTCATTCAATCATGTCTATTTTCATCTGCATACATTTAGTCATTAGTCTAACACTATGATCTTGACCAATGCACAATTTGTTTTATTAAAATCTCATCTACATCATGACATTTTGACCATTTCATTTGGTCAGGAACTCTCATAATCATCCATTAGTGTGCAAAAAGAAAGTCCAGGGTTAAAATCTATTTGTGTCATTTTACATAATCCCTTCGTTCATTCATTAATCCTCATTAACATTCTTAAAAAATGGGATCATTTCAGCGGCTTAGATTTAAAGGCATGAGTCAAGAGGGTTATTTTTTTTTGCTCTCTTCTTAGTTTGGTTTTTAATGATTCATTATATCTTGTGGTTTCACTGGAGTTTTGTTCTAATTTATTCTCTCATCTGGATTTGATATTAGTCAACTACTTTATTCTAATTTATATTAAAGAAAGATTAATCTCAAGTTGAAATAAAACATTTTATTGAAAGTTTAGTACTCACATGATATAAGTCAAAATACAAGGACATCAGTTTTTACAAAAAGGGAGGAAATACAAAGTGGATTATGGGCATTTTACAAAGGTTCAAAACACAAGGTAAAGGTGTTTGTTGACACTTTATTTCAAGTGGTTAATTACAACGTCACAAAAAAAAGAAGTACGAAGAGGAGATTTTCATTTTGCGACAAAGTTGTGTTGGTACATGCCTTTGATTCCCATGTTATGCTCTATCATCATATCTTGAATACCATTATCATCCAACATGTGAGTAAATAAAAGCATAAACCATACCAATGAGTAGACATCAAGCCTCACATACATAACCATAAACTCATACAACGAAAAAGAAATAACAAACTCAGTCTCGGACGTGTTTCCATTCATGTCAAGCCACATTCCATCACATATATACATACATCAGAAATTTAACATAATTGGAAAATGAATTGAAAGGGAATATTCACGCATCGTACCCTTCTCCCCAACCTCACTCTCAACCTCCACAAAATTAGTGACTTTATTTTGGTCCAATGCCAAGTATTTTTATCTAAATTCGATTAAATCATTTTTGCCCCGATTAGGATATTCTCTAAAACGTAAAATATTTTCTCAATCAAATACGAAAGAAATGGATCCTTGGAGTCGCACATTCCTAGAATCTTTGAATGATTGCTCTCGAGACATACGTCTTGGGTTGTTTCCATTTGAAATTCTGGCTTAGTCAGAATTCAGATGTTCTACTCCAAGTTATGGCATCTGATCTAACCTTGTAATTAATACAGCAAGACTGTTATTAACCCCTGTACTAATATGCACACGTTCACAGATGTCACGACATCTCATTCTATGTCACCCTAGAATGGATGAACACCTGGTTCTGTGCATCAGGAAGACAGACCTAGCACTCACTTCTGTTGTTTTCTTACTCAGTTATCAGCCTGATGTCTTACTGTTGATTTTGGACATCATCTATTACATTGTACCAGTGTGTTTGTCTTTTACATGTATTTCTGAATGAACACGTTAATCTAATTACCACGTATTAGATTGCTAACAACTAGGCTATTTGTTAGGTTCATTAATTTTAGGTTAGTAGTTGGTTTCCTGGATTTTAGCTCAGCTGTTGAATCCCTGAAGACTAGCCTGAGAAAAATCCTGGAACAGAAAAACTAATCATCCTACACTTTAGCATATGCTGTCGTGAATGAATGTCACAACATTCAGTTTGACAGTCAGAACATATACAGCATGCTGATTCTGTTATGTTCCTAAGCAAACCAGACTGTGCTAAATTTGTTGTACTGTAAAAGACCAACCAGTCTCTAATTTAGTATCAGCATACATGAACAACTGTCTAGACATCCAGTTTGACAGTTTCACAATGATCCTTTGGCCAGGTCTGTTTTCCACTTGAAAACCAGACTTACATATATACTGAACTGAAGCATAAAAGCCAACTTACCTATTATTCAGTATATGCTGTCAATGATGAATGTCAAGACATTCAGTTTGACATTCAACCAGAAGGCTGTGTATCAGGTCTGTTATCATCTGGAATACCAGCTGTGTTATGGCAGAAGGATTATGACATACAGAAGGAAAAACAAACACAGGAAATTGTTAACCCAGTTCAGTCCAACACGACCTACATCTGGGGGCTACCAAGCCAGGAAGAAGATCCACTATTAGTAGTATCAATTCAGAGTTAAACTCACCCGTTTACAACTCATCACTTAATCCCTACCCAATGCAATCTATACCTAGGAACTCCTAGATAGAAACCTCCAGTTTCCATTCCTATCACTACAAATCCAATGTAATGTTCAAACACCTTGAACTTGCTTCACAGCTTCATTCAAGAACAAAATCACTCTTGCCTACAGGCTTCGAGTTACAACAACTCTCAGGATTTACCACTGAGATACACATGGTAACCTTCCCACAGATTGGGAGGTTTACCTTACACACACCCCTAAATTTTCATTCTAAGAGGCTTACAAAAACTAGGTTACAATCAGCTATTTATAACCTAATCACCCAACTGGATTTGGGCCTTCAGAAATCGCAGCAGACTTGTTCTTTGCTGTTACAACTTCAGCAGAAAATTCTGCTACAAACAAGGTCTTCAATCCTAGAATCTCTCCATATATATCTCCATATTTTGAGCCTATATATCTTCTGATTGAGTCTTCAAGACCTCCACATGGGAGTTAGGATATTCACCAGATATCCTTGCTGATCCCAGAATATATACTGAATTAATTAATTCAGTTTTCTACACATGTGCGATGTCACAGACCTGATGTCGTGACATCGTACATGACATGTTGGTCCAGATGTTGAATTTCTTCAACCCAAGATATTAAAACAACAGAGATGATTACATTATTTGTTTTCTAAAATTAATGCCAATCCTAAGGAATTAACAATCTCCCCCTTTGGCAAATTTTAGCTAAAACAAATAAACAATACACTGGACAAAACATCCCAATTTGGGAATGCTCTTCATCTCTGTCATTGGCTCCACCACCACAAACACCAAAGTTGGTGTACATGGGGAAGAAGAGGAACAAGAATCAGTTGTACCAGAACCCTTCCCCTCAACAGGAGAGCTTCCTGAAGAATATGTAATGCTGAGTACATAGACAATGTAACTCAGATCACAAGGCACAACTGTCCTTTTAACTCAGATCACAAGACACAAGTGGTAACCCCAGTTGGTGGATTTTGTGCCTGACGCCAACTTCTGTTTGCTGCCACATCCACAGTTGGCTTGCTTCTGGTACATTCTCAACCCCATGACTATATTTCTCTCCCCCTTTTTAGCTAAACATTTGTAAAGGCACCCTTCACAAAACCAGATCCAGGCGCAGCTTGCCCAAACCTTAACATACCCCATGATTCTGAGAATGGAGTGTTTTTCTTGTGAGAGGAAGAGGGCTATTACATCCTTTAAATAGTCCAGCCCGTGCTTAGGAATTTCCGGTAGAAATAAATGCTTGGTCAAGATGCATTTATTTTTGCTGGGAAACAGTCAGAGAATCACCAACAAAATCTCAGACTATCTTTGAATACCTTTTATAGCTCTTGACTATTTCTTTTCCAAAACAGCCGTTCCAGTGCATGGAGACTATTCCATATATGCAGTCAGACACGTTGCATGCGATGTCTTAACATTCCACGCGGCTTTTTCCTGCATTCAGCCAGTATTCAACATTTCCCAAGACCCCTGTCATACCTCCAATAGAGACTTGACATCTGGCACTGCTACAACCAAATTTTCACACTTCAGCAGATGGTTACTCCCCCTGTACCACACAGTTGTAGCCATCAGGCTAATTCTGATTTTTCAGAATTAGACACATCACCCTCATAATTCCTACTGACTTTAAGATTCAGAAGGAATTAACAGCATTGTCCAGGGCAATGTCATGACATCCGGTCAGACATTCTTCTGTTCATCCAGCCTTGACCCTCACCACATCATCCCAATAACTAACAAGAAACCATACCTAGTTATCTGAGAACACAAATACCACAAGCTTGGTGATTACTTGCAGCACAAAGGCATAACTCCCCCTGTCATGAACACCCAAATCTCCTCTTGAACCCTGGAGATCACACATATCCAACATGGTTGGACCTTTACCTACTTACTGATTCAAAAAGAACTCAAACCACTTGATGAATGGAAAACATAAGACTCATCTTCATGTCTTCAAGAGCGCACCCTCTGTTCAACCCTCTTGGTTGAACACATCCACACTCTGTGTCAATCTTTCTTCTAACCAGAACAGAAGGCCACTTCACAAAATGTTCTAACATTCGTTAGGACATCCTTCACACATAACAGGGAACACCATCTGATAGTCTTCAGATATCACTGAGTCACCAGCTTGATCAAGGAGAACCCAGACATAATTTGGGACATATACGTTTTCATCCCATTACAAGAGATAATCTTCCATAGATTGCTCAGAACTCCTACCACAAGCTCCAAGGGATGAATAGAAAACACCTCTTTTTGTCTTCAACTTGATACTTTTCTGCTCAAAAGTAATTTGTCTCAGACTTTCTTCAAGTATAATCAGCTGCCATATGTTGATTATCTTGATACTTCGAACTCACTTCTGAGATAGCCCAACTGCCACTTGTTGATTACCTCCTTCATGAATCCTCATATGAAAAGGTCAAATGAAGCTTTTTGACCTCCCCAAGTTTATCAGACTTCTCCCAAAGATATTCTGACCTTCCAAGTGAGATTTGAACTTCAAGTTACATGTTAACCAAGGCTTAGGGTCTCTTAGACATGATCATGTAACATCTTCTCCAACCAGCAACTCTTAAGAATTGCAATGAGAACGATCCTTTTGAAGTACCCAATCTACAACTCTGTAGACCCTTCTATCTTAAGTTGATGTGCCACTTCACCAACTAAGAATCTGATGTTAAACCAAATGTCACACCATTGTGTTTAGACATCTAGCTGTTGAATTCAGCTCTTTCTTCTGTCACTTGAAAGAACTTCCTCCCTTCACAGAACAAGAGTTCAATGTTCTCATAGACTTGATTGTGGAACCAAGTTTGAGTAAACAACCTCCATCCTGCAGGTTTGCAGTTAAGTCATCCAAGCTCACACCTTGATGAATTCCTGCTTCTTCTCCAAAGACATCAGACACTCTGATGCATGAGTCTTCAGAGGGATCAGTTAGAAACTAACCCTTCAGCTATACCAAGGATTCCACTTCCTAAGGCAAGGCTTTTTCCATGATGTCAAGACTGCTGCCACTTGTTCTTGACTCCACAGTGTGCATAAGCTAATGCACTTCCTTACCTAGATCAGAAATAAACTGATCCAAGTAACCTCCATCACGACTATGATGTCTTCTTCTTGTACATACCAAGGCTGAATCATGTTTCTTGCCAGGAAACCTTTTCAGAGATCATATGCTTCTGCTGCCATCAAAGATATAGATCATAACCACTGTACTAACCTTCCTGTGATTCTGCACAGGATCTTGAAGAAGAGATGTTCCAACATCTTTAAGAACATCAGTTATCTTGAGTTCCAAGGATAATCAATTGTATACTTGTACTTGGCACAAGTTGACATTGATCTTAAATCCTTTCCCAATATTCCTTTCAGATCCTTCCACCATAAGACTACTTTGAACATACTCTTCTAGTGTCAACATCTTCTGCTTGCAAGCACTTCAACAGTTTTGAAGCTCTTCTCAGATTAAATTCACCCTTAGGAAAGAGAGAGATGAATTCTTCCTTGCAAATGTGTCACACAACCACCAGAGCCCATGTGACACAGGTCAACAGCCAACCAGACCCTAGGCTGACCAAATATGAGGAGGTTAACCAAAACTCCCCCTCAAATTAACAATCATGGAGACTTCACACCAATATCCATGCATTGTACAGACATGTTTCAACATGACACACACCATCCCTACCAGTGGCACCTGAGTTATACCTAGACATACTCCAATCACACCAATCAGACTTCAGCTGACCATAAGTACTAGTGAAAGACAACAACACTAGTCCATAGTAGATATGCATTGCCAGAGCATACTACCTCAACCAACCTCTGAATCTTCATATTCTCACTCCTTGAAAGAACTGCCACTTCTGATCGTGGTGTTTGAATAACAAGATTCATGGTCCCAATCCTCTTAAATGGGATAGCGGTCAGGTTACCCAATTATTGACTTCTATCATCCAGGGGACTTGTCTTCCAGTACACCATAGTACTTCAGAAACCAACTATCCAACCCTGATCAATCTACAGGGATATGGCACACAGCGGGGATTGCACAGTGTCACATTTCAACCAGCTCCACTTCTAGAGATCAGACTTCTAAAAGTGTCCTTCTTGAGCACACACACAGTTGACCCTACCCTTGTCAACTTCGCACACACAGATGTCTCCTCTTCCAGGTCAGGAGTAGGTTCCAAACAAGAGTATCCCTTTGTTTGACACCTAGAAACATCTGCTCTTCAACCAGTAGCTGCATACTTGTTGAACAACATGTTCTAACATCACATAGAACATTAGTTTAACCTCCTTGAAGCAGGCCCTCCTTGAAAGTCTTCAAGGTCTTCATATCCACTGACCAGGAGAGCACAAGAATCAGTGATCAGGTGATTCTTACCACGAAGAGTGGACTTGATGAGACTCAAGTATCTTTGACATCTTCACTCGAGTATGATGGAATCGTGAATTCAGCATTCTTTCATCCACTTGAGGGAAAACTACATCAGAGTTTGAGTTTTACCAGGTATTATGCAGCGGAAATCATAATACAACTCAACCTAAGAACACACTTTTCACCAGATCAGCCTCCAAGTCCATACCAAGTTTGAATGTGATTCAATACTGGCACAGATGTCCCATCCAAAGGCCAATTGCCAACCTCCAGATACAGGTACACATCATTCCTGTCATGAACAGTCCATCCACCTACTTCAAGGGACCATTCAAGGAATTTACAGAACCTTCCACTAGTTCCAACATAACTTCTTGCAAGATACCAGAAAGTATCACCCATGGATCTCATCCAGAAGTAGAACAGGATGCCTGCTCTGATACCAATTGAAAAATTCTGGCTTAGTCAGAATTCAGATGTTCTACTCCAAGTTATGACATCTGATCTAACCTTGTAATTAATACAGCAAGACTGTTATTAACCGCTGTACTAATATGCACACGTTCATAGATGTCACGACATCTCATTCTATGTCACCCTAGAATGGATGAACACCTGGTTCTGTGCATCAGGAAGACAGACCTAGCACTCACTTCTGTTGTTTTCTTACTCAGTTATCAGCCTGATGTCTTACTGTTGATTTTGGACATCATCTATTACATTGTACCAGTGTGTTTGTCTTTTACATGTATTTCTGAATGAACACGTTAATCTAATTACCACGTATTAGATTGCTAACAACTAGGCTATTTGTTAGGTTCATTAATTTTAGGTTAGTAGTTGGTTTCCTGGATTTTAGCTCAGCTGTTGAATCCCTGAAGACTAGCCTGAGAAAAATCCTGGAACAGAAAAACTAATCATCCTACACTTTAGCACATGCTGTCGTGAATGAATGTCACAACATTCAGTTTGACAGTCAGAACATATACAGCATGTTGATTTTGTTATGTTCCTAAGCAAACCAGACTGTGCTAAATTTGTTGTACTGTAAAAGACCAACCAGTCTCTAATTCAGTATCAGCATACATGAACAACTGTCTAGACATCCAGTTTGACAGTTTCACAATGATCCTTTGGCCAGGTCTGTTTTCCACTTGAAAACCAGACTTACATATATACTGAACTGAAGCATAAAAGCCAACTTACCTATTATTCAGTATATGCTGTCAATGATGAATGTCAAGACATTCAATTTGACATTTAACCAGAAGGCTGTGTATCAGGTCTGTTATCATCTGGAATACCAGCTGTGTTATGGCAGAAGGATTATGACATACAGAAGGAAAAACAAACACAGGAAATTGTTAACCCAGTTCAGTCCAACACGACCTACATCTGGGGGCTACCAAGCCAGGAAGAAGATCCACTATTAGTAGTATCAATTCAGAGTTAAACTCACCCGTTTACAACTCATCACTTAATCCCTACCCAATGCAATCTATACCTAGGAACTCCTATATAGAAACCTCCAGTTTCCATTCCTATCACTACAAATCCAATGTAATGTTCAAACACCTTGAACTTGCTTCACAGCTTCATTCAAGAACAAAATCACTCTTGCCTACAGGCTTCGAGTTACAACAACTCTCAGGATTTACCACTGAGATACACATGGTAACCTTCCCACAGATTGGGAGGTTTACCTTACACACACCCCTAAATTTTCATTCTAAGAGGCTTACAAAAACTAGGTTACAATCAGCTATTTATAACCTAATCACCCAACTGGATTTGGGCCTTCAGAAATCGCAGCAGACTTGTTCTTTGCTGTTACAACTTCAGCAGAAAATTCTGCTACAAACAAGGTCTTCAATCCTAGAATCTCTCCATATATATCTCCATATTTTGAGCCTATATATCTTCTGATTGAGTCTTCAAGACCTCCACATGGGAGTTAGGATATTCACCAGATATCCTTGCTGATCCCAGAATATATACTGAATTAATTAATTCAGTTTTCTACACATGTGCGATGTCACAGACCTGATGTCGTGACATCGTACATGACATATTGGTCCAGATGTTGAATTTCTTCAACCCAACATATTAAAACAACAGAGATGATTACATTATTTGTTTTCTAAAATTAATGTCAATCCTAAGGAATTAACACCATTCACTCTTTCATTTCTAAAATACTTAACCTAATTATTTGGACAAAAGATGGATCAGTGGAGTCTAACATTCTGGTGAAACCTTTGAACTATCTTTTGAATGTCATTGTCCATCAAACAATTTTATTAATACATTGAATGAAAAAAGTTTTGTTGAAGTCTAGCATTCCGACAATGTCCCGAATACTTGGTCCGGAGGCTCACGTTTTGTTCTTACCAAATATTCGTCATTCTCCTAAAATATTTAACACAATTTTAACCTAGCTTTCACGCCCCGTGCGATTGAAACCATTTTCACAAAGAACATTGTTTAATTCTTTCTAATGCACATACAAACTAGCGCTTAAGTCTCCTCCGCAAGCAAGTCAACGTTTAACCGTTAGAATGCAATCTAAGCACTTGTTCATTAAAACACATTCAACCTATTAAACTTTTTTTCTCGCCCCCGTGCGATCGGAAATCTTTTCAGAAAAAACAATGTTCAATCCCTTCTAACGCGCATAACAAACTAGTGTTTAAGTCTTCGCCGATAATAGACAAGTCAATGTGTAGCCTTTAGAATGCGATCTAAACACTTGTTCATTAAAACACATTCAACCTATCAAACTTTTTTTCTTGCCCCCGTGTGATCGAAAACCTTTTCAGAAAAAACATTGTTTAATCCCTTCTAACGCGTATAACAAACTAGTGCTTAAGCCTCCACCGAGAGTAAGCAAGTCAATGTTTAGCCTTTAGAATGCGATCTAAATATTTGTTCACTAAAAAACACAAACAAACTGTAGTTTCCTGAACTACGAAAGCTCTGATTTTCTTATTGCACCATAAGGATACGTAGGCACGAGATTGCGAGATCTTGACGGACACACTAATAAAAATCATATATTCTCTCCTTTAGAGGTTTTAGTTTTTTTCTCTTTTCGATCTTTTATTCACTCGAAGAAAACAATTAACATAAGTTAACATTCAAATCACAAATTAAACTAAGAGGTTTTCGTTGAGTACAACAGGCGTAAGGCGTGTTAATACATTCCTCTTGCGTAATCGACTCCCAAACCCAAATATGATTGGAACAACCATGTTCTTTTCCAAAAGGTTTATCGATATTTTCCTATTCCTTTATTGGAATAAATAAAATTCGGTAGCGACTGTGTTCAAATCATTTTTCCGCGGCCACCGCAAGAGATCATATTTTTTGAGATGCGACTTATATAACATAAAAATTAAAGATAAAATCTCTACTTTCTTTTTCATTTTCCGGTATTCTCTCATTCAGTATGTATTTAATAATTTAAACCTAAATTTGATTTAAGATTTAAAAGAAAATGTGTATCTTTAATAACAAATTTAATAAAAAAAAAGTTAATAGCTATTTTTTTCTATTTGACTAATATATTAATAAATAATGGATAATAATTTAGTAATAAGAATTGACTAAAATAGTTATATTTATCCATTTAATTGATAGTTACAAAAATATCTAATTACAAAACGAGTGTTCGAGCATATCTCACTTGGTTCACCTTTCATTCAACCGAAACCTTTTGTATAAAACTCAGGATTCTTCTAATGTGCACAAAGCCTAGTTGTGCAATGATTTAGATTTGCTGAGAAATTCTTAGTAAATCAAAAATAAATTAAAAAGAATGCTTCCATATATAAAACTCATATGCAAGGTTGTATGGAAAGAAAGAATGTTTTGACAACGTTTACGAGTCTCTTGTTTCTTGCCTTAGCGGTCCGACACCGGAGGCAAAATGGATGTGCTTCTCTGACATGGTTTACATAATAGCATGTGCGTATGATAGAGTGCGTATTGATCTGACAAAATACAGTTTTTCAGAAACCTTTTTCTCACTGCGTACTGCCCCACCTCAAAATCTAAATGATCGTATCATATGTATTAGATGACTTTCAAAATCAAGTCATTTTGTTCAAGTTTACTTGAAACCGGGATGCCCTATACCACTTACATCACCGAAGTGTATTTTATCTTAATGCATTTTTTATCTTCCCCCATAACAACATTTGTGTTTATTGTAAATGAAAAAATAGGTTATGTTATAGGTTCTGTCTTGGAACTAGTTCAGGAGAAGTTTCAGAGATGCATTTTTAGAACAAGATAATAGGGTGCGGCTCCATAGATATATCTCTAGAATAAACATGTTAGTCATTGAGTGGTCCATATTGATCTATGACTTCTATAAATTAAGGTGCTCTTATGTTATATTTCACACAAATTAAAAATGTCTCAAATGTCGCTATTAAACATTGACTAGTGTGTTTCAAATGTCTCGTTCTCCAACGGAGCTCCCAGACGCAAATTCAATCTCAACGACTTCACCTCCCTCAATAATATCAAAGACGAAATCCATTATCTCCTACCTTACGGAGACAATCGAAAGATTGTGAAGCTCAAGTACTGTTCACCGTCGATTGACAACGGATGAAAGATTGAATTCAAGACACAAACGGATGTAAGGGCTATGTGGAATACGTTTTTCCGTTTTGAAACAAAAGTTCCGCGTGAGTTGGAAGCGACGATTTCAAGATCCGTCGAAGATATTCTGAAGATTTTGAAGCGTCCACCTGAATATTGAAGTGTAATGTTGCATTTTATATTGAACTCATCTATGTAATCCTAATTTCATTTTATGAATTTTAATTTTAATTTGGAAAAATCTCTTGTTTTTGTGTCTGATACTGACGTGTCTAACATACATAAATGTAACTACGGAAAATTTCTAAAGATGCATCCCCATAATAAAATAAATCAAACAATAAGGTATCACTATGAATGGTCTTATTTGAGTGTGTCTTGGGATACTTCAAAAGATGCATCTCCAAAAATAAGGAGCATATGTGGAAATTCGCATAGTGCGATAGAAACTTATATAGTGCATAAAAAAACTCCCTTAAAAATATTCCCTCCCCTCCCCTCCCCTCAATTAAAATCACTCACCTCCTCTCCTTCTAGTTTGAACCAAAAAGACCCTAAACTTTCATCTATGCATGAGACTAAATGCTAGCATTAACCTGTTTAAAAAAAAATACAATTGCTTGCATTTATTTCCTTTTTGTTAAGAATTGATATTATGTCGATGTATTCGTATTGATATTAATATTAAAATTAAAGATAAGATTCCAACTCAACACATATATTCATATTTCTTATAAAAAATATATATTCATATTGTATTCAATAATTAAAGTTAAAATTTTATCAATAACAAAATTTGTATTTCAATGGAAATTTTAATTAAAAAAATGAAAAATTAATATAATAGCTAATATTTTTATTTAACTAATTTATTAATAATTATTTGCGTATAAAATTTAGTGATAAGAATTGACTAAATGAATCATAATTTGAGGTTCTTTTATCAAAAGAATAAATAAAGGGACTCATTATAATTAAGGGAGAAGAGTTTTCTTTTGTAAAAAGAAAGATCTTGTTCTATTATATCATCCACCTTCTCTTGATCTTGCATTCTGTGGCAATGCTGAAGCCATTGGCCATTATTATTTTCATGTTGTAGTACCTCTAATAAAACAAGATTGCAAGAAAACTCCAACTTATGCACTTTGCATTCAGTACTTGAATGCAAAGTGCATAATGTCAACAGTTTTGCACTAATCATAGTTAAAAACCAAAGTAAACAAAACACTGCATTAAACAAAATTCATCAACTTATTTGAGGGAGTCCTCCTAGTCAAAAGGTGAAGATTAATTCATGTGTTGATAAATACAACGCAATTAAGGTAGTTGATGTTTCATGATGCATCAGTCGTTATAGCTGTTATTTGCAGATTATTGTTGCTCTAACTAGTTTCTGCCCCGCTCATGAGTCACAGCTGCTATCGCGAACCTCATCTGTATGTTTATAAATGAAACTGATCAGTTAATGGTGGTGTGAGAAAAATGCTAGTTTTCTATTGTAAGCTGCAAGAAGGTAATAGATGATTCTGAATGTGTAGTGATTGAACTAAGGGATGTATACACATTATGTTTTTTCTGATCTAAAGTCCTATCTATACATTCAAATGTATCTCATTAACTTTAAATTAATTTTTTTTCTGGTTTGACACTGAGAAATGGAAATGGCTAGAGTTAAATATAGAACACAATTTTCTTTTTCTATCTGCACTCATAAACTCTTAGGAAACAATAAACAATGACAATAGCATCCATTTAAATAACCGTTAATCGAACAAATAAAGCTGTCAATATTTCCAATAAACATTTCATGACAGATTGGATCAGCTCATGTTACAAATGCAGTCAAACACATATTACCCACCCAAGAGTTCATAATACAATATAATTATAAACATCAAGAAAATGGTGAAGGAAAATATTTCACCTTCTTATTTGTGTCATGTTAAACTTGCTGGATGTCACCGCCAGGAAGTGAAAGTAGAGACTCCGTATAGATGACAGTTTTGGATCCACTTGTATTGCTAATGTCGGAGTTAATCTCTAACAACTGTCCTTCGGCATTTAACCTCATAAAACAATCATTAGCTTCTCCAATAATATCACCACTTTTTGTAAGGCATATAGGGATAAAATAAGAAAATTGAAGATCATGATAAATAATAGGAAGACGAAAAACAAGAGTCTTAGTCCAAGAGGAATGCACTTTGTATTCTTTCATCACAAAAATTTCAAGTGTGTCATTCTTTTTTGTCCACACACTGAGAAATTCTCCAAATACCCACACATCAAGGTTTACACTCGGCTCAAATTCATCTGGAAAAGGTATCTCTAACAATTCCCTTTCCATTAAATCAAAAGCAACAATAAGTTGTACATCGTCATCGCGCTCAACCATCCAATGAATAGCCCCATTAAAGAACAACCCCCCAGGTGAGTAAGAGAAATAAGGGCCGTGAGTACCCGCAATTTCTTTCCACTTATGATCTCTAAATGAAAAAACCTCTAAATGGGATGAACTATTAGCGAAATCTGGAATATATAAAACTACCAAGTAATCATCTCTTGAGTGGTCATAACCAAAGCCATATAGATGATTCATAGCAGCAGAGTTTAATTTGGAACCAAAAGGAGACGTAGGTATTTCTGTGTGAAATCCAGTGCATGGATTCCATAGATAGATTATAACCCAACTGTGCAGGAATAGAAATCCTCTGCATGAACCTTTAATTACTGGACAACGAGAAGCCGTCCTAAAATTAAGCTCCCGGGAAGGTGAAGCTTCACTAAATGATGCTTCAAAATCTCTAGAACTAATATTAGGAAATTTCAACCATACAAGTTTACTAGTGTGTGAGGCGGCATGTTCAAAATGTGAAGATGCAAATTGGGAATCAGAGATAAGAGAAAACCATAACTTACAAACCCATTTCAAACGTATAACAGAAATCACCGGCAATTTCAGCAGGATCAGAATGATCAATTCATGAGGTAGATACAGCGTCTTCTTCTCCATGCTGCTTCCGGTAACCCTAATTTTACAACGGATTCGCTCACTGTTATAACTTCAATTTTATGATTTTTTCTAATTCACCTTTAGCCTATGTTTGTTTTTAAAGAAACAAGAAGGAATAATAGAAGAAAAAGAAAGAAAATACATTTTCCAAAACTTTTCAATAAAAAGACTAAAAAAATTATTTTTTATATTCATGAAGTATGTTGTATTTGGAATGAATATATAATATATATATATATATATATATATATATATATAATATATATATATATAATATATATATATATATATATATAATATATATATATATATATATATTATATTTCTAACCTTTTAAGTTTTTCTGAAAAAATTTCAAACTATCACCAATAACTATACAATTTTTATGTTTTTATCAAAAAAATTTAAAAAAAATGTGTTTTTATCGGTTTTTAAAAATGTGCGAGAAAAACTCATCTTTCTCATGTATTTTTGTAGATTATTTTGAAAAATTCAACAAAAAAATACATACTTTCTATCAGATATTTCAAAAATCGGTAAAATTGCACACTTTCTACCAAATATTTTTAAAAAACCTATAAAAATTCATACTTTCTTCTGGGTATTTTTTTAAAAATTAAGTAAAAATGCATGATATCTATCGAATATTTTGAAAAAACCAATAAAAATGCATGGATTCTATCAAATACTTTGTAAAATCCGATAAAAAAATATGCTTTCTACCAATGATTTCTCTCAATATTTTAACTCTTTCATGCAAAACTCTAAAACTCACTAAAATTTGACCCCTCTTTCTTTCTCCTTATCTATCAATCAATTGTAACAACATAGAAACAACAAGAAGGTTTAATTTCTATGAAAAGGTGATTTAGGATTTAAGAGTTATCAACAAGAAAAAATGTTGATTTTATAGTTTTGTATCTAGAAATTTGATTTGATTAAGTGTCAAAGCTTTAATGAAGATTATTGACGAGTCTTTGAATGTGAACGCTTTTGTTTATTGAATATTTGTGTTGTTATTCATTCTGGTGTCCCTGTTTCAATTTATAGTGTTGTTGTGTAAGCTTTGAAGATTTAAGAAGTGTTTTTTCAGTGATTTCAGAAGCTTTTCTTTATTGCATTTCCTGAAAGACAATTTGTGTGGCTTGTTTGGACTTCACCTGCTTGTTTTTGGGTTGTAGAATTAGTGGGATTTTAACTGCCTGTTTTCCACTGCAATTCTTATAGTTTGTTTTGAATTCATGTTTTTCAGTTTGCATTTCTCGTAATTTCTTCATGTTGCATATATTCTCATTAACCAATTTTAATTTTTGACTGGTACTGGCATAGTTATTACTCACTTTCTAGCCTTATTCAACATTTAAATCCTAGAGACATCCAAGTTTTTCCTAGGATTTATAATAAAAGAAATCTAGTAAGGTCTAATTTTCTATTAGTCAATGAGGGCCACAAATCTACTAAGATCTGATTTTCTATTAGTCATCTTTCTCTGAAGCAGTTTAACTGTTCTTTTAATTTTATTTTAGCTTTGCATTAAGTTAAAACATTAATAATTTTTGTTGTGGCTGTTATTTGTTATTTAGAATGAGGTTCAAAACCAACCATTTATTAACTTATTTGATAGTGAGATGTTTAAATGGACACAAAAGCCATGCTCCTCTGAATTATTTTCAAGTCCCGCCAAAATGCAGGCAGTGAGTATTGTATCTGCAAGTTTTTCGTACACCATTTAGTTGGTTACTCATAACCTAGGCATTGAAGTTTAATCAAGTTGTATGTTAACTGCAGGTTGATGATGCTGTTGAGATTGATGAAATGAGGAATTAGTGGCAGCAACTCAAGAGCATCGGTCAAGTGTTGATGCTTACAGAAAAGAAGAGTACCAAAAAAATCAAAGCCTTCCCCTGAACTTAAAATTTGCTCAGAATATCAGTGTGCTTTCTGTCTCTCATTAGAAGAATCAGTGGTAAAATTGTCTGCTTGTTAATCTTGTCAGCATTATAAATAGATTGGAACTTACATTATGCAATTCCAGATACAGGCTTCTGCCGTGATTGTGCACTATTTTGATGGCAAGCTTGTAACCGCTGATTATAAAGGAGGATCTAAAGTCATACATTGTAACAGGAATTGCATAGATGGTATTGTTTACTTTTTGTATGAGTAATGTAATTAAAGTGGATTTGGATAATTGCTGCTAATTATACTTCAAATAACTATATAGTTGTTGGCTACAATTGATTTAGTCTACTTGGTTTTTGTAACTTGTTCTATTTTCAGTTTGGACTTATAAGTATGTGTTTGACATATGCATCAAGCTGAACCTGTTACTGTTTTTCTTCTTCAGTGTTGTTAAAAATCCGGTATAGTGTCGGTATACCGGTATTGCGTATCGAAATTTTGACTATCCGATACGAAAGTCGGTATTGCATTTCGACTTTGCTACGCTCAAAATAGTAGTGCTTTCTGTTGGTGCAAAGGTAGAATGAATGATGAACGGAAATATTCTATTAAGAGAATGACGGCTACAAAACATGATTAAAGTTACAATGATTGCCACCCTATTTATAAGCTAAAACTAGGGTTACTAGAATAGGATAAAATACTAAAATACTCTCTAACAAACTTAGGGGCTAAGAAAATAGTACAACTAATAAATATGAATTACTTCTAATACCATCCCTTAATTCATATTCCATCAAAACTTGTAACACCAATTCCATCCCTTAATCTGAGAAATTGATCAGTCTTGATAGCTTTCGTCAGAACATCTGCCAACTGTTTCTGAGTGTTGCAGTGTACAACTTCTAACACTCCCCTCTGAACTTGATGTCTCAGAAAATGATACTTGGTCTCAATGTGTTTGCTTCTCCCATGCAACACTAGGTTTCTGGCAAGATTGATTGCAGACTTGTTGTCAATCATCAGATTCAGAGGTTTGTTTACTTTAATCTTCAGATCCTGCAATAGATTCAGAATCCACACAGCTTGGCATGCAGTAACAGCACCTGCAATGTATTCAGCTTCACAAGTTGACAACGCCACAACAGGTTGCTTCTTGGAACACCAAGAAATGGGACCTCCCAGAAATTTGAATAAGTACCCAGACGTACTTCTTCTGTCAACTCTGTCTCCACACCAATCAGAATCTGAATAACTCAAAAGTTCTGACTCATCCTTTCTTCCAGAAGGAAATAATACTCCATACTTCAGAGTTCCCTTGATATACCTCAGAATCCTGACAGCAGCTTGGTAATGGGACCACTTAGGTTTACTCATGAACCTACTAACCATCCCAATTGAATAGTAAATATCAGGTCTGGTATTGCACAAATACCTCAGAGAACCAACCAACTGTTTGAAGGTTGTAGCGTCCACATCCTTTCCATCAGAGTCAGAATCCAGTTTCTGATTTGTATCAGAAGGTGTGACAGCAATCTTACAGTTCTTCAGATTAAATCTCTTCAGAAGTTCTAATTCATACTTGAGCTGATGCAAAATAATACATTTCTCAGAGTATCTGAACTCCATCCCTAGAAAGTATGTCATTTTGCCTAGGTCAGTCATTTCAAATTCATTCATCAGAACTTTCTTGAACTTGGCTATCTCCTGTTCAGAACTTCCAGTCAGCAGTATATCATCAACATATAAACATACCAGAGTCATATTTCCTTCAGAAGTATGCTGAACATAGACACCGTACTCCATCTCACATTTCTGAAAGCCTTACTTCTTGAAAAATGAATCAATCTTCTGATTCCAAACTCTGGGTGCTTGTTTCAATCCATATAGAGCTTTGTATAATCTGTACACCATCCCTTCCTGATTCTTTTTCACAAATCCAGGAGGTTGTGACACGTAAACTTCTTTTTCTAATGGACCGTTCAGAAATGCAGATTTTACATCTAAATGCATTAGATGCCAATTCCTATTAGCAGCTATTGCAATCACCATTCTGATTGTTTCATGTCTTGCTACAGGTGCAAACACTTCAGAGTAATTCAGCCCAGGTTTCTGTAGAAATCCTCTGGCTACCAACCTTGCTTTATGTTTGCCAATTGAACCATCTGGCTTTAACTTTTGCTTGAAAACCCATCTGACGTTGATGACTTTCTTGTCTTTTGGAAGTTCTGTCAGCTTCCAAGTCTTGTTTCTCTCTATAGCATCAAGTTCTTCTTTCATGGCCTTCAGCCAGAGCTTCTGCTTAAGAGCCTCTTATGTACTTATGGGTTCAGAGTCTACTAACATGGCACACTGAATAACTTCTCCTTCAGAGTCTACTTCAGTGTCTTGCAGCATGTCAAATTCTGCATATCTTCTGGGGATGTTTTTGATTCTTTGTGGTCTCTGAACTTGTTCAGAGTCTTGAGCTTCAGAGTTTCTAGCTTCAGATGGTTGACTTCCTCCAGAGCTTTGACCATCTTCAGGGGCTGGCATATTTCCAAAGTCTGAATTGCCACCAGAATCTGAATTACCATCAGAGTCTGGGTCATCAGAGTCTGGATCATCAGAGTCACCTTCATCTTCTGAGTCTTCTCCAGAGTCAGAATCACTATCAGAATCAGAATCAACGTCAGAGTTTACTCCAACTTCAGAAATTCTTAACTCTGACCTTTCTTCAGAAGTTCTAACATCAGAATCAGATTGAGACTTATCCCAATTCCAAAATTCTGATTCCTTCACAATCACATCTCTACTGAATTCAATTTTGTTGGTTTCTGGACAATAGAGCTTGTATGCACCTGTACTGTGGTACCCTATCAGAATCATCACTTTGCTTCTATCATCCAACTTCTGTCTTCTGGCTTCTGGAACATGTTTATAGCAAACAGAACCAAACACCTTCAGATGACTAACACTTTGCTTATCTCCAGTCCACTTCTGTATTGGAACTATTTCCTTCAACTTCTTCGTAGGACATCGATTGAGTACATACGTTGCAGTGGCAACAGCTTCTCCCCAGAGCTTCTAAGGAAGTTTCTTCTCCTTTAGCATGCTTCTCACCATATCAAGCAAAGTGCAGTTTCTTCTTTCAGCAAGACCATTGTGTTGAGGGGTATAAGGAGCAGTAACCTCATGCTCAATTCCATTCTCCTCACAGAACTTCTGGAACTTTTTGGAGTTATACTCACCTCCACCGTCAGTTCTAAGAATCTTCAACTTCTGACCACTCTGATTTTCAGCCTTCATTCTGAACTTCTTGAATTCATCAAACACCTCGTGTTTAAACTTAATAAGGGATACCCATGTCATTCTTGTGAATTCATCAACAAATAACACAAAGTATTTATTACCTCCAATCGATGCTACTGGAAATGGACCACACACATCAGAATGTACAACTCCCAAGGCATGTTTTGCTCTTGGAGAAGTTTCTGACGCAAATGATAATCGTGGTTGTTTTCCTTCCATGCAAACTTTGCATGACTTTTCAGGCTTCTTAATTGCAGGAATTCCATGTACCAACTTCTTTGAATTCAGATGTTTTAAGCTTCTGAAATTCAAATGACCAAATCTTCTGTGCCACAGCTCACTCTCCTTCTCAACACTTATTGGACTAAGACATTCTGAGTCTGCAGTTTTGACATTCACCTTGAATGTTCTATTCCTTCCCTGTTCTGACTCCATAATCAACTTTTGATTGCAGTCATACAGCTTCAGAAGATTGTCCTTCATGGTAACTGAAAAACCTTTCTCAATTAACTGTCCCACACTCATCAAATTGCTTCTGATGCCAGGTACATACCACACGTTCTGAATCAATCCTGTTTTCCCATTGTTCAGAATCACTCTGACATTTCCCATACCTTCTGCATTAAGACATTTGTCATCAGCACATCTGATCTTTGTCCTCTTTTCAGAGTCAAAGTCAACCAGCCATTTCTTGTTTCCAGTAAGATGATTTGAACAGCCAGTGTCCATATACCACCAGTCTATCAGATCCATATCATCAGATTCAGAGGCCATCAATAGCACAGATTCGTCATCAGAACTTCTGGCTATATTTGCTTCTTCTGATTTTCTCTCCTTGTTTGACCAACAGTCTCTAGCAAAGTGACCAAACTTCTTACAACAGTAACATTGGATCTTCTTCTTGTCATACTTCTCTTTTCCCTTCTGAGCATTCTTTTGTCTACCAGAGGTTGAGCTTTTCTGACTTCTGACCACCATCAGATCTTCTCCTGGCTTCTGACTGCTTCTGATACCTCCTATCAGAAGTTGCTTTCAGAGCCTGCTGCTCTACTTCCCTTTCAGAAGTTCTCTCAGTCAAACGCAACTCTTGCGCTTCTAGACTGCTCTGCAGCTCTTCAATTCTCATGGTGCTCAGATCTTTGGAATGTTCTATTGCTACCACAATGTAATCAAATTGAGAGGTAATGGATCTCAATACCTTCTCCATGATTGTTTCTTCAGAAAGAGTTTCTCCACACGCTTTCATCTCATTAGTGATCAGAATCACTCTGGAGATGTATTCAGAAACTTTCTCATTATTCTTCATGTTGAGATTCTCATATTGCTTTCTCAAGGACTGAAGCTTCACCTTCTTCACTGATGCGTCACCACCATAACATCTAACCAGTGTGTCCCACGCAGCCTTTGCTGTCGTTGAATCTGCAATCTTCTCAAACACATTTACATCAACACATTGATGAATGAAGAACAATGCTTTCTGATCCTTCTTCCTTACTTCCTTCTGCGCGTTTTTCTGTTCATCCGTCGCATCTGCTGCTACCGGAACATAACCATCAGTGACAAGATCTAGAACATCTTGAGCACCGAACAGTACACGCATTTGGATCATCCAACGATTCCAGCTTTTACCGTCAAATACTGGAAGTTTGGTGTTCATGTTGCCGTTTCCGTTCATCTTTCTACCTTGCACAGTACACTCAGATTTCTCACAGTGTTTCCCAACCCACAGAATTAAAATTCAGATCAGATTTTGTTCAAGATTCAACACGAATCTAAGAATCAAAATCAAACACACAAGTCCTCACGTTCACTCGTGTTTCCCGTGTTTCCCTAATGAATCCGAACCGGAGCTCTGATACCAATTGTTGGTGCAAAGGTAGAATGAATGATGAACGGAAATATTCTATTAAGAGAATGACGGCTACAAAATATGATTAAAGTTACAATGATTGCCACCCTATTTATAAGCTAAAACTAGGGTTACTAGAATAGGATAAAATACTAAAATACCCTCTAACAAACTTAGGGGCTAAGAAAATAGTACAACTAATAAATATGAATTAGTTCTAATACTTTCACCCGACTAATGCATAAAACCTTTTTATTATACTGGTAGTATGGTCTTTTATTATGCATTAGATCTTTGTTATATTTTCCTATGATTTATGCTACTACGATTTTTTCTTTGTTATATCATCTCTTTTTTCTAATCAAGTTCTTCTCCTGTTCATATTCATAGGTTTGGGTAAAAAACAAATTTAACTTTTTTAATTTTAAAAATAAATTAGCTGCGGGCTTACCTGCGGATTTTAAAATTCCTGCGGAAATACCTGCAGCTTACCTGCGTATTTGAAATTTCCTCCAAAACTTCTTGCGGTTTACAAGCGGGTTTGAAGAAATAAAACTTCAAGTAAAGTTAATGACGGGTAAAACTTTCGCAATTATTTTGTTGAAGCAGTTCTAAAACCGTCGTAACAAATAAAGGCGGTTGTGGCTACGGTTTTCAAAACTGTCGCAGAACATGGCGACACACGTTTTTGCGACAGAATCAAACCGTCGTGACTTTCAACTTGAGGTGGTTCAAACCGCCGTAACCTGCAAAAATAACCGTTCCAACTTGCCAATTTTCTTGTGTAATTGTCAAAATTCTTGGTAGGAGAATTGGCTACAAAGATTTAGAGAATAAAGTGCAACAAATGTGGGCAAGAAGAGGAGTCTTGAACATCACGGATCTAGGGCAATAATACTACTTGGTGACGTTCAAATGTGAGGATGACCAAAATTTTATCAGTGTAGGTTTTATGATGAAGGTTGATGGAAAGACACTTTCAAGGAATAGGGTAAGTATGCTAGATTGTGCGTCCAAGTTGATCTAAGGAAGCCGCTTTTAGCAATGTTTTCCATCAAGGGTAGACACTGCAAAGTGGAATATGAATGCTTACACATGTTATGGCTAACATGTGGACGTTTTGGCCATTATAAAGAAGTGTGTGGAGAAGGAAACACACACGGAGGAGGGAGTATGATCGGGAAAGGGAGAGGAGAGTGACAAATAATATAAGGAAGATGATGGTCTATGGATGGTGGTGCAGAAAACAAGGCGCTCTCGTAAAGAAAATGTAGAACCTCAAATTCCTATTGAACAAATTCCTCATACTCAATTGTAGCAAGATTCCAACAGAAGGAATGAAGGTTCTCGTGGCTTTGATGAGAGTAATGGAAATGATGAGGAAGGATCGGATATGGAAGTGGTTGAAGAAACACCAATCAAGATGCTTAGACCTTCTCTTTAATTTGTTTTTATGGATAAATAAAACATCAAACGTTTTGTCTGGAATTGCAGAGGGGAAGGGAATAAAGATTTCCTGGTAGTTTGTAAACAATATATGAATGGTAATGAACCAAACATTTTTGTTGTGTTGTAGACACAAGTTAATCCAGAGAAGCTTGATGAACCTTTCAGAATATAGTTTTACTCAAAACAAGGTTATTCAGGACGAATAACAATGGTTTGAAATCAAAACAAAGTTAATGTTGGAGTCATTGAGACATACTTTCAATATGTACATCTAAAAAATCATTTTTGATAATGCAAACACGATTAATGGTAGGAGATTAAGAGGATTGCGGATTTGATGAGTAAAAGCTGGATGTTGGGAGGAGATTTGAACGAAATCTTGAATGCATCGGAAAAAAGAGGGGGAGCTCAAGTATTGAGAAGAAAATGTGATATCTTAATTAGTCATTAATTCACATGGAGGAGGGCTATCTACCATGGAGGGCAAAGAATCTATGAGAGAGGCTAGATCAGGTGCTTTGTAATAATTTTTGGAGAATTTAGTAGCCTGATGCTCTAGTTAAAGTCCTAACCAAGTTAGATTTCTCTGAACACCATCCTATTTTAATCAATATTAAGGGAGACATATTCAAGCAACAATGAGAGGAAATTCTGGTTCGAAAGTGCTTAGATCATTGAAGACACTTATGAAGATATGGATAAAATCACCAGGAAAAATGATGACAATGTTACAAAGAATCTTGAGCAGCTCAGAGAGAAAATTGGCAAGTGGAAACAAATGACAATTAACAGCACTTAGAGGCAAAAGAGGAAAATCACGGGGAGGCTAAACGGGATTCAGAATGCTTTTCAAAATGGTAGATGGCATCTTGGACTTCAACAGTTGGAAAAAGAGCTTCAAAAGACATGAACCTTGTTTTGCACCAGGAAGAGCTCATGTGGTATCAAAGATCTCAAGCTAAATGACCGGTTGATGGAGATCTCAACACTAGATATTATCATGTTAAAGCAATTCAAAGGCGAAGAAAAAACAACGTCACACAAATCAAGTGTTATTGGAGATAGCATATGCGAGAACATGAGGCGCTTATGGAACAATCCTGGTTATATTGAAGAGATAAACAATACTGATTTGGTCCTTATTCCTAAAGTGAAAAAATCCTCAGTATGTGAGCCAATTCAGACCAATATCCTTGTGCAATATAGTGCAATATAGTGGATAAATATAATAAACATACGTAAAGAGTTCAATTACGCTTTTGAAAATTTCTATTGCTTACATTTACTTTTTCAAATTTAATTCACTTACATTTCTGCAAACTCTACGTACAAAAATTTAAAGTTACAATGGTATGTAAACTTTGATAACATAGATATACATAAGTTTAGGTCAGGTAAAGTTCGGTTCATGTGTCCATGTAATCGCTTCATGATTGGTTGTGGTTTCAATTTTTCTTATTTTCTTTAAAGCTTGTGTTTAATTTTCGCTCTGCTTTTTGTTTATGTAACTTTCATCATACAAACGATAGAATTATTTGATTAGAGGGATTTTGAATTGAATTGAGTTTTTTTCGTAATATCTTGAATCATATTACAATTTTCTCTATTTAATGTAATGTCAACTACAAATATGATTAAAAATACTAAATAAAGTATTATGAAAATGTAGTATGTCATGGTCATCAAAATCTCAATTTTGAACTGTTACTTGTATTCAAGAAATAAGTTTTTAGATGAAAATCTACATAAAATAGTAAACTTATTTGACCAACGATAACTTTCAAATCTAACGCTTCTTACCAGAATACTTGCATAATCATGCATATATGCTACTTTCATTCTCAAACTTCAAGATAGATAAGTTCAAAGAATTATTTTCAACTTTCAATTCTACTAAACTTTTCTCTCTATAATAATAGTTCGCTCAAGTGAAATTTGGATGATCACTCAATCAACACACAACTACCATTTTACAATATATTTCAAAAGTTTCTAAATGGTTTACCGACTATGTACTTACTAAAAAAAATACAATAAAGGACAATCCCTAGTTATGTAGGGTTGTCTGAGATTTAGGGATTATGGTGTGCTAAGAGATTGCTCTCATACGGATAATGAAGAGATCCAATATGACTTTTTTAGGGAACTTCGTGATCCATTTCCCCTTATGTCAATAGGGTATATATAGAATACTAATGGGACTGTATCAGAGGCAAAAAGGAGAAGTTTCCCCTTATTTCGCTCGAAAGTGCGGGAGTGGAAAGACTAGTCTCTTCTTACAATCATGGGACAAATAGTTATTCCTCCTCTGTTGATTAATTATGTGCGTGCCACATACCCCTATGTTGAATTAGTAGGAAACATAATTTGGTTGGGGAGGCTAAGCCCATGCCCAATATGACGGCCAACTTTTGGGCGCCCAGAGTATCCGTTCAGTTCGGGTAGCTTGTGGCACATTGGTGAGTGCGCTCCCAGTATTTTTTAAACTTCTTTGGCTTGTGTCTTTTGAAATATTCCTCATAGGATCCAATAAAATTATCTTAATCCACAGTTCCTCAAGCACAAGGTCTTGGAAAGGGATAAGTGATTAACGAGTATGGCTTTAATCTCTATCATGAGACCTTGAAAAATTTCTTTAACTAGGTACTGGGATGCTTCACACAAACGGGATTGGGGTGAGTGCCTCAAGAAAAGCTTGGGCCAAGTCATCAAGCAAAGTTTGGGTGAGTCCCTCAAGTGATGCTTGCGGTGAGTCCCTTAAACGCCATAAACAGTGCCGCGTTCATCATTAAATGCTTCTAATGGTAGGGTTTCCTTGGAAAGGCAAAACAATTTGAGACTTTGCACGTGTTAGGTGTCTCACAACAAGCGTTGGTGTTCCTAATGAGAGGTCATCATTGCTTATTCAACCTAGTTTCTGATTCTATAAAAGGGAAACTTCATCCTTAAAACATGTTATCACATTCTTATTTCTCGTAGCAAGCAGTTATTATTCTCCAAGCTGAAAGCTCTCACCTTTACTAGCCTACAAGTATAAATTTCCCTCCCTTTTCTTCACCCTTTTATTTTTCAATCATGGGGATAATTAGGGATTTAGAAAAGAGTGACAAGGTGATAAAACCACCTAAGGATAGAGAGTGGGTAGAGTAATATTTACATTGCATAAAGAATGTTGAGTGAGCTGATGGGTCAGACAACTATAGGCTTTTAGAAATGGGATGTTTGATAGTTATTAGAGCACTTTCGATTCTAGTAGTCATAATGTTCTCTCCATGTGTGTAAAGTATGACAATTAACTAAAAATAAATGTTGCAAGTTCTAGAAGGAAAATATAAAACATGAAATGTTTGACTCAAAATTTCACCAACTTAGATATCAAATAGTTGAGAAAATCATCAGATGAAATTCACTCATTTCTCTTATCCTTCAATTTGTTTTGTTGAATTTCCATATCATAGAAAAATCACATGTACATACACATTTCAACTAGTAAATGAAGAATGCTATGAAACTAGAAAAAAACTCCTAAAACAAGCAAATTCATTAAAGCAAATAGACAATATAAAGAAATGATGTTGTGAGTGATATTCAATCAACTACCAACTAGCAACAAAAATCAACAAGTGCATCAAATAAAATGAAAACAAAATGAAATCTACCACTAATATTGAAATAGACAAATTAGAAATCAAGACTAAACCAATTTAAAATTTGATGGGTTTCCTCTTATCCAACGTTTGTTTATCGCCATTATCATGATGCCTCATCACCTAAATTAGAGTGCATACTTTACTTTTCACACAATATTGTTTTTCTTCTTTGACATCAAAGTGTCACTATTGTGAAAGAAGTGAATCACTCTTTGTACCATGTTGCTGAACTGTTTCAAATCACTCATTCAATTAAGTTTTTTTATTTTTCCATTTGGTTATTGGAGTTACCACATAAACCTTTTTTATTGAGAGAGATGGCGATACATGGTCACGGAATATCATAACCTTAAACATTACTAAGACTTCACCCCTTTGTGACTTCTTTTGACAAGTTTAGATGACATTCTTAGGACTCTTTTAGGAGGCAAATTTTGAATTTGGATTTTATTACTATCATCAACACTTAAGTTGATCATGTTGACTCAGTAGCAATCTTCTTTGTCTTCTTACTCAACTAAGCATGAAAGTTTGGAGGAGGAAGCTTTTTTTTAGGATAAGACTTCTTCCTCAACTAACTGTAGAAGTATCAAACGAGAATTTAGTTTTAATCATGCATGACACAAAATAAACAACAAACTCAGAGAAAACCATATTACTTCAAAGAGATATGAGTTTGTTCAACCTTACTAGAGTGTCTGATGAGGAGATTTTGACAATTTATATTCCAGAAAAAATATGTAGTATAATTGTATGAAACATTGCATATAAAATCATAAATCATCATTTAATTAATTATATGAATCCCATAACTTTGGTGTATTTCTTATATATGAAAAACCATGTATGAATGTGAAAAAAAAATCATTCTTTCTAAGTTTCCATGCTTTAAGAATTGTTGCCTTTCATTTTTCTCTGATTCTTTGTTTGGAGTGGAGTACATTCCTTGTGTTTTGTGCCCCTTGTATTCCAATTAATTGACTTTTTGCCCACAGTACCCCCTTATTGAAAATTAAATACCAATATGTCTTATTCTGAAAAAAAATATCCAAAATACCCCACTTTTTTCTTTGAACTCGCTCATTCAATGGACGAGTGGTTGAAGTCTTGCATTTGATGGGTAGACTCGGCCAACCATTAGCCGAGCTTATAAAGGAAAAAAAATTTATTTCAAAACAATATTAATTCATTACCTTTTTTTAAATTATTTAAAAAACAAAAAAAATAATACTGCATACACTCCGCCATCCATTAGCCGAGTTCAAGCATGATAATAAATGACGTGTCTACTCGTCCAATCAAAGGACGAGTCCATGCAACCAAATGCAACGTTTCACCCCCTCGTCCATTGAATAAGCGAGTCTAAAGGAAAAAGTGAGGCATTCTGGAAATTTTTTCTTCAGAATGAAATATATTGGAATTTAAAAAAAATCCCCATTAATTATGCTAAGGTGTAAATTTAACTTTGTGCAAGAAGTAGTTGAACTTCTACCTACTAATTAGCTAAAGTCAAAGTAGTTGTCACTTATCTTTGTTGTTAATCATTGACTTCTCTAAAAGGATGAGGTCTTACATCATTGATGTACCGATATCATCTTCATAAGGGAATAAGGTCCTCACACTAGATGAAGGGACATGCGGGGCTTAACATCAATGAAGAATAAATATCATCTTCAAAATGGGATGAGGTCCTCTCTTACTGCATGAAGGGCTAGGTAGGGCCTAGCATTGCTGAAAGGTCACGATCAAATTCATAAGGGTTCGATGTTGGCTTTTCTGACTATAATTCTTTAGTAAATATTGTGTCTATTAGTTTATGATAATTCACTCATCTTTGTTGCAAATGCATACACTTAATCGACCTATTATACGTCTTCTTCCCTGAAGCATGCCAGCCAATAAGAAACAATTCTTAAAATCAATCATTGATGCTTGGTAGTCATTAATTAAACTTATTAAGAAATTAAGTTTTAATCCATATTTATCTATTAGTCATGCTAAAATATTATAACTGAAACTATATATATGAACAAAATAAAATAAAATTGAAATTGCACTCATCTTTTAGATTTGCCTCATTTCGTTTGCCCTTGCTTATGCCTTGCCCTCATTTTTTACACCAATATCTATACCAAATATTATCCATCATATTTATACGGTGAATAATATTTTTTTAATAAAATAAAATTAAAACTTTTTTTAAATAAAAAATATTTTTTAAAAAATTAATTTTGTAACAAAAATATCATATTTATTATTAATCAATTTTATTATTGCATTAACCACAAAAATACATGTCATTAACCACATATTTTATTTTCTTGATATCTTATTAACCAACTTCACTATTTCATTAATCAATAAAATACATAATATTAACCAAATTCTGACAATAATTTATGATTTGATTAATAAATTTTAAAAATTTTAAAACAATTAATACTAAACAAAATTGGTTAATATTATGTAAATATTTATTTATAAAATTATTTAATATATTAACCAATTTTATTTTATTATTTTTTAATTTTTAAAATTTATTAACCAAATTATAAATTAATGTCAGAACTTGTTTAATGTTATTGATTTTATTGATTAATAAAGTAGTGAAGTTGATTAATAAATTATCACGAAAATATGTGATTAATAATATATAATTTTATAGTTAATACAATAATAAAATTGATTGATGATAAATATTATATTTTTGTTATAAAATTAATTTAAGAAAATATATTTTTTATAAATATATTTATTAAAAATGAATATTTAATATTATTCTATTAAAAATATTGTTTATCATATAAATAATGTTTGATGTAAATATTGGTGTAAGAAATTGGTGTGAAAATAATATTATAAACCACAAGACATGTTTAGTTTCCTCCATATGATGTTTTAAAACATTTTTCGGTGATCGCTCAGCAACTTTAAATGGCCTTCCCCGGTTGAATTGGTCTTAGCTAGAAACTCCCAATGATTGAACCTAGTTTAGAAATTCTTCCATTTATTTACATGTATAGTTGTCTGCAAAAAGTATCCCTATGTAGATTATTGTTGGTTTGGGTAATGGTACTTTGCTGGTGATTTTGTTTGTGTAGGACAGTATTGTTGTTATGTTATTTGGTGTTGGGATTGTATATTTTTTGTTAGGTGTTTTGTGTTTTGTGTTGTCTAGTTTTCGAGCATATGATCCTGACGGTCCTCGGCAACCATTAATATAATTTTTCTTATAAAAGAAAATAAGTTAATCACCTCTGGGTAAGTACATGTTTCTGGTACCAGGTGCCTCTTTGATGATATATTGAAGAATACAACTTTGAGTTGTTGCTTGAGATTGCCTTTAACTCTGCACGGTACTTGTCAAATATGTCATCAATAATAGAAGTCATCCTATTTTCTCCCTCATTAATTTTATAAGATATTCATATCATTTCATGAAAAGATAGTGTATCCTTTTTACCCCAAGGACAATTTGTTCTTGACTATGCCTTGCACCAAAAATATTAACAATAAATATGATAACAAAAAGAAGAAGAATTTCACATTCATCTTTGATATGAAAGCTATATATTCTCTATGCATCGTCTAAGAAGGAAACTATATGTCTCGGGTCAACCGAAATAGCCCAAGGAGTGGTTACCACATTAACGTCATGTTTTGCTTCATACATTGGTGGTGACCTAGAGAAATCTGGAGAGCTTGGTAAAATTAGATATTATGGGATTGTATCCTAAACTTCTACATCTATCTTCCTCCTCTAAATTAAAAAATAGGTCAAGAGATCTAGACCTATATCGTAAAAGTACACCAATGATAACACTATCAGTGAGTGTAAGTAAATTCACAATTGAATACTCTTGTGAATTGTCTATCTCATTCTCCTTGTGCTCTATATAGTAATTCTGACTTGTCCTGCACGTAAAATCCATCAGAGGCAATTTATGAAGGTGAGAAAAATACACAAGAAGAGGGGGTTGAATTGTGTATGACTAAAAAAAATTCTTTTCACTTCTGATTCTGGAACATTAGATTCTGAACCACGTTAAGAGTCTGATACCATATTAAGTATCACCAGTGAGAAGTTTTACTTCCTTTTCTTCAACTCCGTTTCATAACCTAAGATTTCAAGATTCTGATACGAGTAAGAGGTTGAATCAGACCTGAGTTTGACTTCATAGTATGTTTTCACAATAAAATATAAATGCAAAAGTAACTAAATAGACACACAATATATATCAGTTCCTCTCAGACCGAGAGTAGTTCAGTATCCTTGCAGCACAAGAGCTTCTAACTATAATCAAACTGATTACAATTGCTTAACCAGCAATTCAAGACTTCCTGTTCAATCATACCTGATCGAGACTTCCTTGCTCAAGCACCCAGATCGAGACTTCCTGCTCAATCACACATGATAGAGACTTCCTTTCCTAAACACCCTGTTTAGGACTTCTTTGCCTTAAGCTCATGTTAAGGACTTCCTGCTCAGTCACCCAGACCGAGACTTCCTACTTTGCCCACAAGCATGAGACTTCAATGCTCAAGCATCCAACTTGAGACTTCCTTGCCTAAAGCTCATGTTTAAGACTTTCCCACCTGAAACTCATGTTAAGGAGTTTTTCTCAATCACATAGAAAGATACTTGTTTGCTCAATCTAATTAAAAAGAGATTTACCCTGAGCACAACAACTAGAGTTTTCAAATTTTCTTAACCATAAGAGTCTGGTATAACTTTGTGTTCATGTGTGTGCTTCTTGGATAAGCATGTACACAAAGGTTTACACTCTTGAGCATATTTGAGTTAATTGCTCATGGGAGTAGAAGAATGATGTTTTCATTCTTCTTCTCTCCTTGCACAAATTTCCATCTTGTTTTGCCTTTCTGTTCTGATGAACATATTCACATATTCTATCTTCAGAATGTATGCAAATACATTTCGTTCTGCTCTCACACACTCAACCCTTCTGGTTATATATATTTTTGAAGTGTGTTTCTCGCATTTATGTTTTCTATAAAACACAGATTCTCTCAACTTATTTTAATGAACTTGTGTCATATCCATGGGAACACAATCATGAAATCTTTAACTCACATTCATTCTTTTGAGAGGTAGCGGTTTAGCTCAGAGAGATTGTTTCATGAACTTTGCTAGTTCAGAATACTCTTGAATATTTTCAATCTTCTTCTTTAAATAGATACTAAGAATAAATATGTTGAATATTGAAACTACCATGGTACAGATAGTCGTTGAAGCTACCATGATACAAGTAGGCGTTGAAGGTCGTTAGTTGTTGGACAATAGAGTGAGCTAAAAACTCAGCTAGCATAAAGACGTTGCGAGTAGCAGAGCATAGTTCTGAATAGTTTGAGAGAGAAATCCTGACAACGTCACTATCACTAGATTTGACATAAAATAGTGTACCATTGTCAAGTGATCTTCCTTGAATAACTTAATACTTGAGATCTTCTTGTAGACATTTGTTGAAGCTTGTTCAAAGTCATTACTATCCTTATACTTAACTTCTTGGTTCATAGGCTTTTTATAGAATTAGTTAAAGCTTGATCAGAAGTTGAAGTATGTCTTCAGAACCTGGTTGGAGTGAGACTTCAGAGTCTAGAGTTCACAGATTCTAAGTTTGTCTTCATCAGAGTCTAGATCTGAACTAGTCTGGATAAACACTTACAGTGTTGATAACTCAATGTAGACAAATTTCGTTGAAGATCCTTCAAAAATGTTGATTAAGCACATTCATAAGTTGTAGGGTCATCCTTGTGATAATGACTGCTTACTTCAAACATTTCTATTAATTCTCTGTATTTGTGATTGACAGTAATTTTGGTAAAACTAACTTAGCAGCAACATGTTGAACAGGATGTCCTTACATAAGGATCCAACATCTTGTTTGTTACAGGTTTACATCTTGGTAACAGTTTGTTGATTAACTGATTACTGAATATTATGGGAATAGTAAGTAATCCTATATGGCGTCCAAGATTGAGGAATCAGAGATTTTGTTTGTGTTTAAAATTTATTTGGTTTTTATAAATGTTGAGACATTTTAGGAAGCCCTTGATTGAAGACCTATTTTTATGCAGAATATTCTGCCGACTTTTAGCAGTTGCGTTGCTATATTTTTAAAGTCCAAATCCAGTCCATACTTTGGTTATAAATAGAATGCCACAAACCTAATTGAAGGACGAATCGAATATTTATTTTACTGAGTTGTTAGAGTTTGTGTGTTCATGTTAATTATGAGTCTTTCTAATATCATCTTGATATAAGAGTAGGAATGTCTCTATTGAGTTGTAAGTTCTGTCAATCCCTCTTGAGCTTCTAAGCATTGAGTGATTGTGTGCCTTTGAAGTGTAACTTCTGAAACTTTCAAAATAGTATTATTTTATCACTAGTGTGATTGAAAGGGAAGTGAGATGGGTCTCATACCTAGGTATGTCTTAGGTAGAAGTTAAGCACGGATAGTGATTAGGGAGTAGATTGTAAATTGGAGATAGTTTGCTGAAGGTCTACAAAATGATATTATTTAGTGGATTTCCTTCCTGGCTTGGTAGCCCCCATATGTAGGTGTTGTTGTACACCAAACTAGGTTAACAACTTTGTGTGTTATGTTATTTTTTGTACTCTTAACTGTATGTTATATTGTCATTATGTTTTGATCAGATATCAGTGTCTCGACGTCTCTTAGGACATTTGATATCTGCATACCAGAATTTCAATTGGTATCAGAGCAGACATTCTGCTCTGTGTCTGGGTGAGATTTAGGGAAGATACTTTCTAGTACAATGGACAAGGAAGGAGGATTTCTGAACAGACCACCCATTCTTAATGGAACTTATGACTACTGGAAAGCTCGTATGGTGGCCTTTATTAAATCCATGGACAACAAGGCTTGGAAATCTGTGGTCAAGGGATGGGATCCACCAATGGCTAGAGATAAATAGGGTAAGATTACTGATGTGATGAAGGCTGAGGAAGAATGGGATGATGAAGATGATAAATTAGCTCAGGGAAACTCCAAAGCATTGAATGCCTTGTTCAATGGGGTGGACAAGAACATCTTCAGACTGATAAATAATTGTACTGCTGCTAAAGATGCTTGGGAGATCTTGAAGACTGCTCATGAAGGAACCTCTAAGGCGAAGATGTCAAGATTCAACTTCTTACCGTCAAGTTTGAGAACTTAAGAATGAAGGAGGATGAGAGCATTCATGAATTTCATATGAATATTATTGAGATAGCCAAAGTCTCAAGTGCCTTGGGGGAGAAGATGTCAGAAGCTAAATTGGTCAGAAAAATTCTCAGATCTCTTCCAAAGAGATTTGACATGAACGTAACTGCCATTGAAGAAGCCTACGATATAAACAACATAAAAGTTGATGAACTTATGGGATCTCTTCAGACCTTTGAATTAGGGACCCGTGAAAAATCTGGAAAGAAGAAAGATAAAAAATCGGGACTTTTTCGGAAAATTTGGAAAATCGATTCGGGGGGCAGCGCCCACGCGGCGGAAGAGCCTCGATGGCCCCAATGGAGTTTGTCGGTATGTGGCATCCATATTAGCATCGTGGGTCGGCGACGACGTAGGTCAAAGCCGTGTTGCGGATTAACGGTGCCACCAGAGGCTGTGCAACGGGCCGTGCAGGAAAGGTGGCGGTCAATGGTTTTCAAGGGTCGCGCGATAGGTGTAGCGGCGACGTCCGGTGGTGTCAGGACGTGGTCAGGCGGCGACAACGAGTGGTAATTTTTCGGCGGCAGTAATTTCGGGCAGTTTTAGGCGTTTCGGCAGTTTTTCGAGTTCGGGAGTTTTCCAGTGATTTTTGAGCAACTTTTGATGTCATATCCCTTTTGGTAATCTTAGGGTCATTTTTGAGCAATTTTAGTCAAACTCTCCGCCTTTATATTTAATTAGTAATCACTGGTGAAACATTTATCTTTAGAGCACGTTGAATCCTTTAAAGTACTTTTGGGATACTCTAGAGTTATTTTTTAAAAACGAGAGGTATTAAGATGTCTTGAGTTTTCCTGAGAATTTTTTATGAGTTGGAGGTTTGGGTAACAATATAACTTTACCCTTTTGATGAAAATAAATAAATTTTAAACCATGATTTTCTTTTAGTTTAGTAATGTATAAGTATTACAGTTACGACCTCAATTTGGAGTTTTTTTATGATTAGTAATCCAAAAGGATTACATTGACGACATGTGATTAACAACCTATAGGTTCAAGAGGGAAATCTTCTGATGATGTTTTTGGTGATATTTATGATGTTTATGACATGGATGATATTAATGGTGTTGCATGCTTACATTGTAGATGACCATACATGCATTTATTTCGGAGATTGGTAGGACTTTGATTCAAAGATGGTCTGGTTCAGAGAGGGACCATGGCGGTCTCATGTCCAGAGAGGGGCACAGTTCAAGAGGAACCCGAGACATGGGTAAATCAATAACATACCTTTGATCCTAAAAACCTGATACCACATGTATTTTTTATGAGAAGTTGGTGGCATTAGCATTTGCATCATTATTTGACTTTGATTATATCTTTGTGTGAATGGTGTACTTATGAATTTATTAATTACAATCTTGTTTCTAAATTTTATCGTTAACATTTATAAGGTGTATTCTCACCCCTTTCTTGTGCAATTGATGTACAGATACTCGACAGGGCTATTCACTTGTGAGTGGAAGACGACCTTCGAGCTTTCTTCATATATTTTTATTTATCGCTTTTAGTTGGTTTTTATCGGCTTTGGTCTGTAACACTGGGAACAAGCGTGTTTTTTTCTTTGAAGTTTTCTTTCGGAGTTAGTTTCGTTAATTTGTTATTTAATCTATTATTTGATGTTAAGAGGATTATTTGAGTTTTCGCTGCGAGTTTGAAAATATTTTAGAAAATACATGTTTTTTTGTAAAGTAGCATCCTAAATAGTGCAATTTTCCATTTAGATTCAAGGTTTAGGGTGTTATATAATGGTATCAGAGTAGGTCGTCAGTCCGACCAGGTTTTATGATTTTCTCTGTTTCCCGGTATGCGACAAATGTATGAACATTATCGATACAATGTTTCTTCTAATAATTATTTTTTGTTGTACATAAAAATGTCAGGAGGTTATGATCGCGCACTTGCTGATGCCTTGGCAGTTTTGGCTCAGGTTTTGCAAGCTCAACAGGATCCACATGTTGGAGATGCTGAATCCCATGGGTTGGACAAGCTTCAGAGAAACAAGCCCCTAACCTTCAAAGAAAGGTATGACCCAGTGGGCGCTCATGTTTGGTCGCAAGTGATCGAGAAAATCTTCCGAGTAATGACTTGTGCAGATGCTCATAAGATTCTTTATGATACTCACATGATGTCAGCAGGGACGGAGACAAAAAATTTAAGATGTGGGGACAATAACAATTTTAAATTATATATATATATATATATTATTATATATATATATATATATATATATATATATATTCTCGGCGCATAATAATCAACCATACATATAATAAATTATTTTACATTATTATTTCACTTCCTTGTATTACTCATAAACTATTTTTACAAATATTTATATTTTTTTTACATTAACAATATAATAGTAATTAAATATATTCAAACTATAATACATTATTTGTATAAAGTATGTATTATTTAGAAAAATAAATATTACAACAATAATATTTAATAAAAAAATTTAGATGAAATGAGAATAATTATAAATAAAATATAGTTATGAGAACTCAGTTTTAAATCTAAATAAAAATTATACGCATTTATTATTTGAGATTAATTAAATTAAATTTAAGAGACACTATTGAAACATTTTAATTAAATGAATAAATATATAATTTAAAATATATAAAGTATGAATAAATAGATTTAATATATTAAAGTAGCAATAAATAAAGGATAATCATTTCATCTAGAATCTATGATTAACAATTATTTCGTCTTTCAAAAATCGGTGTGTTATATATTATCAATAGGTATTATATATCGTTTAATAAATTTTATTTATGTAGAATTTTTTGTTATGGCCCATTTCTTAACAAAAAATCAAAGAACTCATTCATTTTATTGTTGAAAATATTATAATGGATATCTGAATATTAAAAGAACGTATTTAAAGGGTTAATAAAATATTTTTGATTATTCAACCATTAAATAGTGTACTATCTTGATTACCAAGAAACCTTGATAAAAACTTCCCCTTTCAATAAAAACTTGCTTTGATCACGATCGTTGATATAACCCATCAGCAATCATCCTTGGATCACAAGCTTTCATATCAAGCGTATACTATTGTATACTCTAAGGCATACATTTTTCATTGCACAACTTCATTTAATATGCGACGAGTGTCGCATCTCGAAGAAACGCGCACACAAAACAGATTCGCCACCAATATTATTTATCCCAAGAGAGGGAAAGGAAATACCGAGTAAACCTACAAAAGGATGAATCTAATGATCTCGCAACCAAAAGATGGATAAGGGAGTCGATTACGCAAGGGGAAGGTATTAGCACCCCTCACGTCTGTAGTATTCTACATGATCCAGTCTTGTTGTTCTAATAAAAAAAGGTGTATTTATTCTAAAACCTATGGACTAAAAGGGAATGCATGCAAAAGGACTAAATTATAAATAAAAGAAAGTTTTTATTACTGCACTCGCTTAGGTTTTGCAACCCAATGCCTACGTATCAATAAAGAATCAAAGCACAGTAGTTTTTCTTAAAAATTTTGGTTTGTTGGTGCTTTTTATGGGTAACCAGCCTTATTGAATTTTTCATAAGAAAAGCCAAGTGGCAAAAGATGTTGGATAGGTAGAGTGTTTTTGTTAAAAGAATACATCAAATGATCCACCAGAAATAGGAGGTATATGAGTACTTCTTTCTTATTGTTGAAAGAGTTTCAAGTAGTATTAGAATGTTTTTGGATTTTTGATTAAGAAATGTTTTTAGTTTTAAAATTAATGCAAAAGAGAAATGGAAAATCTAGGGGAATTCTATAGAGAACCCTAGTGTTGGCATGCAATATTAGTCCTAAAGTTGTGATAAGAGGGAAACATCTACCTAAATTAGCATGCAAAGATTGACCTATTGTTAACGATTAAGGGGTCTACCTAATGTTGCCATACTTGGTTAACAAACCTAAAGTCTACTTTAGTTCAAACTTAACCAATAATGAACCAAAGAAAAACCTATGGGGAACAAGTTGTCCACACAAGGAAAAGAGATGAAAGAAAGACAAAACCATATCAAGTCATGGAACAATGAACAACACAACACCACATAAAGTCATGGTAGAAAATAAAAATAGTAGCAATCCATATCATGTCATGGGGGAAAATATAAAAGAATATAAAGGCAAAGTAATCTGTATCAAGTCATGGAAGAATAGATGAAATATAAATAAAATAATCCATATCAAGTCACGGAAAGAAGATACAAACAATAGTAATCCATACCAAGTCATGGGAGAATGTAAAAGCAATAGCAATCCATATCAAGTCATGGGACAAAGGTAAAAGCAATAGCAATCCATATCAAGTCATGGGATAAAGGATAGAAACCAGACAATTCATATCAAGTCATGAAAGAATAGTTGAAAGATAAACAATGTAATCCATATCAAGTCATGTAATAATAGATGAAAGACAAACAAAATAATCCATATCAAGTCATGGGAAAAAGTTCTTGAAATTACCCAACTAAACTAGTCATGAAAAAGAGAGATAAAGCTCAAACATGTTGTGAATACAACTAAGGAAAAATATAAGTTATCAAGTCAATGGGGGCAGCACCATCACATCCAAATAAACATAAGGACATGATGTCTAGCTCTTAAAGGTCATGCATATATAGTTTAAGCAACAAAATACACAATCATCATGTATAATTGTAAAGTGAAATAAATGCATGTGGACAATTAGACATGGCAAAGGTCATAATATAGTATTGAGATCAAAACATAGCATCAATACATAAATAAAATCAAGACATCACAAAGACACCATATCAAAGCATACTCAAAGATTAAGACAGGTAATGATCAAAATTAAACCCTAGTCATGCTCCTAAAGGCTAATGAACTTCAAGCAAGTATAAATGAAGTAGAATTATGGGAAAATGGTATCAAACTCAAAAAGTCAGAATTATATGGCATATTAAACTTCACCTATAATTCGCTCAAACATCAAGAATGAATCACACAAGCTATGCTCCAAGATAGGCCAAAAGATGAGCAAACAATCACACAAGTTCAAAGAAGCTTAAGAAAGAAATAATCAAACAATGGAAGCATACACATGACACTAAGGGATGTGATACTTGTGTAATAAGTTAAATCAAGATGAGGTTCAAGAGTAACAAAAGAATTCATCCAAACTTCATACACAAATCAAAGTCATGTATCTTGACAAACAAATAAAAATATCATCCTAAAAAGGAATCCTTTATCAAAATGCAATGGGATAGACAAAGATAAAAAGAGGGATGCTTATTGGTTATGGGACAAAGAAAAAGTCATCTTCAAAGCATTAAATAAAAACACTAAACCTTAAGAGGTACCAACTAGCAAACAAACTCAAAGTTCATGCATAACTAGCAAATCAGAAGGGTGGGCATCATCCAAGTAGGGAGTCCTTTTCCCAACCAAAGTAAATTTGTAATGAAAAATGAAGTTGAGACATGAATAAGGGAAATTATAATCATATCAAAACATACATAAATGGATCCCAAGATCTTAAGAGCTTCACCATCCACTAAACTCAAAATTAGGTCAATAAGAGAAAAATGTAGCTCTTAATTTATCATCATGATGAAGTGGCAATGGAATACCATTCAAAGAATCATAAGATCAAGGTATAAGGGTACCAAGACCAATGAAGTCAGAGACATAGACAAGAGGAAACAAATTCAGTTGGATTCATAGTACTCAAATTGGAATACACAAGACACAATCCAAACCATGATCTCAAAAGCAAGTAAGTAGAATTCAAGGTAATCAAGAAAAGAAACATTAATTGGAAATATTTAAAAGGGGTCACATGGATGAATTTAAGACCTCCAATTGACAATGATGAGGTCAAGAGAGAATGAGAAAGATATCCCACATGGTTACACAAGTGCATTCCAAAATAAACAACTAGATGCAAAGTATATCACAAAGAAACAAGCTTGCTTGGATAATTCAAGAAAAATGGTTAAAAGCAAAGAAAAATTATGAAAATTTATGCATAGCATGATGAAACCATAAAATTAAAATTTCCCAAAGATATATTGAAAATTATATGCACAAGTGTTCCAACAAAACTATCATTCAGGCAATGCATCAATAGTTGATCAAACCAAACCATCTTCAAAATAAGACTAAAAAAAACCTAAAATCATCAATCTTCATGTCAAATGAAAACCCAAATGACCTATGTACATGTGTCTAAAAGTGTATAAAATATTGGACCAAAATTCAAATGGAAAATTAATAAACAAAACCCTAATAAATAAACTAGCTTAATTTAAACATATATTTAAATAAACAGAATAAATATCAGAATAAATCAAAATTGAAAATAAAAAATATGAAAAATTAAATAATATTTCAAATGTCAATCATAAATTAATTCAGAATTTTTAGAGTATGGGAAGTATTTTAAATAAAATTAAATGAAACAAAATATTATAAATAAGGAAAAATTGAAAGGGGGTGCATGAGTACAAAAGGAAATGAACTGAGTTTAGTTTAAAGTAAGCGCATGGGCCCAAAGCAGGGGGTGGAGGAAGCAAATGTGTCAGGCCCACTGTCCAAATGTTTCAAAACTTTGATTAAAAAACGTGACATTTAAAAATAAAATGAAATGTACAAAAAACATGTGAACATGACCTCAACCGGTCATGTTCCACTTAAGTCACTAGCGGACAAAAAAATAAACCCAACCAATCACGGACTGCCAGCATTCGTCTTCAACCTTTGATCATGCATACATAAACCCTAAATCCGACCTGGACATGCTATCTTCTAATCCAAACAACTCCTACCACAATGCATAAAAACGAATGGAATAAAAAACAAAAGTGTAGATATCATGGAGTAGTACAATAGCACCTTAAACAAAATCTAAAAACATGGATTTATCATGGAGAAACAAGGTGCGAAAGTTAAGGAAAATACACTTCTTCAAAAATCTCAGCAAACCCAAACATCATATATGTTGGTGTAAGCCCTAGAGGCCAATACTTTTGGTACTTGTATCGAATTATTTATTAATAATAAAAGGCATTTTCTTTATTATGGTTGACTAATAAAGTCCCTAGAATAGATAGTCCGTTTAATGTATTAAGTGTGACTTAATCATGAGAACACATTAAACATAAGGACACTATTCTTAAAGTATCTGTAGTCGAGCTTTAGTGTGAAGTGGGATAACATTAAAGCATTAAGACTATTATGTTTGTAGACTGATGATCACATCTCATGGATCATGGATAAAGAGTTATCAAGTCTTAAACATAGGTATGAATATTAAGAGTAATATTTATACCGGATTGACCCGCTATGAGAATACTATATAGAAAGTTATGTAAAGTGTCATAAGTTATTCTCATGGTGATAATAGTGTATTCCACTCTTCGACCTGAAACCACTATGGATCCTAGATGTAGAGTCGAGTGCTTTATTGCTGATCCAACGTTGTCCGTAACTGGATAACCATAAAGACAGTTGATGGGTACTCCACGAAGCATGCTGAGGGACATGAGTGACCTAGATGGAATTTGCCCATCCTGCATAACAGGATAAATGTCTATGGGCCCAATATTGAACTGGACAAGGATGACACGGTCTATACCTTGTGTTCAATATAGACATAAGGGTAAAAGGGTAATTATACACATAATTATTATCACATATGGTTTTGTCAGATCACATGACATTTTCGTGTCTTGGGTAGCAGTGATGTGTTGCTAGATACCGCTCATTGTTTATTATATTAAATGCGTGATTTAATATAATTGCCAACGTCGCGAAAACCTACAGGGTCACACACAAAGGACGGATTGATGAGAGATAGAGCAACTAAGGAATACCGTAAGGTACGGTGCCCTTAAGTGAATTATAGAACATCGTAAGGTACGGTGTACTTGAGTAGAATACGAAATATGGTAAGGTACCATGAGCTTAAGTGATTTTGGGCATATTATAAGATATGGGCCAAAATACACTTAAGTGGGCTTTTTAGCTTGAAGCCCACACAAGTGGTTCTATAAATAGAACCCTTGTGCAGAAGCATTCATTGCGGTTGCATTAATTTTGTTTTCTCTCTCTCTCTCTCTCTCACTCAAAGCCTTCATTCATACCAGCTAGCACTGAGAGTGAAGGAATTCGTTCGTGTGGACTGAGTAGAGACGTTGTCATCGTTCAACGTTCGTGATCGCTTCGTGGATCTGCATCAAAGGTTTTGATCATCACAAGAGATCTGCATCAAAGGTTTCAATCGTCACAAGAGATAAATATTCTATCACTGATCATGACCATTCGTAAGGATCTCTAAGGAGAAAATTTTAATTTCCGCTGCGTTTTGGACTGCAATTCTCCTTAAGTGGTATCAGAGCCACTTACGAAGCCATGAATCAGATAGCTGTTTAATTTCTGTATTAATATGATTAAAAGACAGAAAGAATTAATTAATTAAACGAGTAATTAAATTTGGCATCATGAATGTACGAGTTGGATGATTGATGTTGACTATGCTTCGGTACCGACATTTGTATGGTGAAGCAGCGATACATCGATCATCCATAGGTTACGCAATTGAGACCGATCAACTTATATATGATATAAGTAATCCTAATGCAAAGTACGATATATGTGATATACTGTTTCTGCTTCGTTCATTCAAACACTAAATGGTTGTTTTCCTTTGAGCGATCAATGGTCATTTGCTTCGGAATCCGACATTAGTATGGTGAAGCAATGACCTGTTGATCAATCATACTGAATCAACAATCGAGGTGTGTTTGACGGTCTGAAATTGGCGCATTAGGGTTGGTGACGGCGCAAGGGTTGTGACGTCAAGGAGTTGTGAATTTAGGGCTTTTTGGAAGAGGTCTGTAGACTGTTTCAAAGTTCTGTTATTTTGGCCGCATGAAGCTCATGACGAGCGTAACAAGCGTAACAAGCTGGATGCGTGACGGTCGTAACAAGCCCATGACGGTCGTAACAAGGACGTGACGGTCGTCACATGCCTTGTGACGGTCGTCACACTCACAGATCCAAAATTCTAGGCATTTCTGTTTCTGGCCACGTGACGGTCGTAACATGCCTGTGACGGTCGTAACATGCATGTGACGGTCGTAACGTGCCAGTGACGGTCGTCACACTCACGGGGTCAGAATTCTTGGGGTTTTCAGTTTTGTGACTACGCAAGAGTTGTGTTGATGCAAAACAATGTCCATTTCAAATGAATTGTTCATTAAAATTTTGGACAGGGGCGCTGCCCCTCCAACCCCGCAAGGGGCGCTGCCCCCTTGACCGGGCAGCGGAACCCCCGGCTAACTCTGCATAGTGTGATCGGTCGCCGAAATTTAATTTGGTTTTAATTAATTAAAGGAATTAAAAATTAATAATAATAATAATAATAATGTGTTTGTTATTATTGCCTTGTGGTGATCAGTTATGGCCTTAGTTATCCTTTATTTTGTTTTGGGTTTTAAAATACGACCTGCGTGTCGTGCCTCTCCTTGTAATCTCTTAATGTAACTTCTTTTCTCATCTCAATCCCTCGTATGTAAAACGAGTTTCTTCTATAATGTAATGTTATGAAGAAAGAGAAGAATTCAATGTAAAAGGAGGACAACCTTGAAGATCAAAGGAGGGCAACCTTGAAGATCTTGCTTGAAGAAACTTATATCGTTGTAGGTTAGCTTAGGTTCTCTCATTGGCTTGGGAGAACAATTGCGCTAGGGGCCATAACTGTTTCATTTTGCATGTGAATGTATGTTGATGCATGTGAGAGACGATTTATATGATAAATAAGCCGGTGAGATCATAACAATTACAATTCCCTCAAATTAAATATTAAGTTTATGTTTTCCAAGTTTTAACACTCATCAAGACTAGTAATGGATAATGTAGGTTTCGCCTACGCGAGGTGCATGATCTATATATTAGTAAGGTGCGATGGGATGATTGTAATATCCAACTGTTAAAACAATGGGTCAAACTTAACTAAACAAATTATAATAAGATTATATATATGTTTAGAAGCAAGAGTTGGGAATGATCCATATGATGGATTGGAATAAGGAGTTATTCACCCAACTGAAATTTTCGAGAGTTGTATGAGATACAATTGGAAGGAGTTCCTACCTAAATAACCTAGTTTTGTGTAATCCGCCTACGCGGACTTAGAACAAAGTGAAATATGGATCTCGACCCACTAGAAAATCTTCCAACGGGATTTTCCGAAACAAATGATGAGGGTCATTTATTTTGAGTAAAATAGTGGGAGCATATTTAATTAAAGGCCTAATTAAATATGTCAATGATACTTATATTTTCATTAATTCTTGTGTAGATTACCATGACAACAAACACCTCTAACGACATATTGCGATCAAACCTGAGGATTGTCCTCAAACATGATAAAGGGAAAGGCAAGGAAGTTGCCAAATCCAAACCCACTAGTACTATTTTAAAGCCTAGTGGAGACATAGAAAAGAAAGGCACCTGCTTCCATTGCGGTAAGACCGGACACTGGAAGAGGAACTGCCCAAAGTACTTGGAAGATAGGAAGTATGGAGTAGAGACTCCAACTTTAGGTATTTTTGTTATTGAAATTAATTTATCTACTTCTGCATAATGGGTATTAGATACTAGATGCGGTTCTCACATTTTTACAAATGTGCAAGAACTAAAAGGGAGTAGAAAATTGGCAAAAGGTGAAGTTGACCTACGAGTTGGTAATGGAGCAAAGGTTGCTGCCTTTGCCGTAGGAATTTATGAATTGACTTTACCTAGTGGTTTAATAATTCAGTTAGAGAACTGTTATTATGTACCAGCAATTAGCAGGAATATTATTTCCGTTTCTTGTTTGGACAAGTTCGATTTTTCATTCATAATAAAGAACAATTGTTGTTTAATTTATTTGAATGATATATTCTATGCTACTGCACAAATGAACAATGGACTATATGTCCTTGATCTTGAAATGCCTATTTATAACATTAATACTAAAAGGATGAAACCTAATGAGTTAAATCCAACTTACCTTTGGCATTGTCGATTAGGCCACATAAATGAGAAACGCATTTCCAAACTCCATAAAGATGGACTGTTGGACTCTTTTGATTATGAATCATATGAGACATACAGATCTTGTTTAATTGGAAAGATGATAAAGTCTCCATTCACAGGAAAAGGTGAAAGAGCTAATGATCTTTTGGCCCTCATACATACTGATGTATGTAGTCCACTGAACATACCAGCCAGAGGAGGTTTTCAGTACTTCATCACATTCACTGATGATTTCAGTAGATATGGTTATGTCTATTTAATGAAACACAAATCAGAGTCCTTTGAAAAGTTCAAAGAATTCAAGAATGAAGTAGAAAACCAACTAGGTAAGAATATTAAAGCTCTTCGATCAGATCGAGGTGGTGAATATTTAAGCCTAGAGTTTGATGACCATCTGAAAGAGTGTGGGATCCTATCCCAACTCACTCCTCCTGGAACACCCCAATGGAATGGTGTGTCTGAGAGAAGAAATCGAACCCTGTTGGACATGGTCCGATCCATGATGAGTCACGCCGATCTTCCAAACTCCTTTTGGGGACATGCGCTATTGACAGCAGCTTACACACTTAACCGTGTTCCATCCAAAAAGGTTGAGAAGACACCATATGAGATATGGAGTGGTAAGAAACCACATATGTCTTACATAAAGATTTGGGGTTGCGAGGTTTATGTGAAACGACAAATTTCAACTAAGCTTGAGCCCAAATTTGACAAATGCTTATTTGTGGGGTATCCTAAAGAAACAAGAGGGTATTACTTCTACAATCCTTCTGAGGGCAAAGTGTTTGTCGCTCGAACTGGAGTTTTCCTAGAAAAGGATTTTATTTCCAAAGGAACCAGTGGGAGGAAAGTAGAGCTTGAAGAAATTCAAGAATCACAAAGCATAGATACACCTATGGAGGAATTAGAGCAGGAAACACAAGAAGTTGTGGAAGAGCAACCTGCTCAAGTAGAACAAAACCAGCGTAGGTCAAGCAGGATACGTCAACTACCTGAGAGATATGGATATCTCATAACTGATCAAGGTGATGTATTACTCATGGATCAAGATGAGCCTGTGACCTACCAAGAGGCCATAACTGGTCCCGAGTCTGAGAAGTGGCAAGAAGCCATGAAATCTGAAATGGATTCCATGTACACAAACCAAGTTTGGACCTTGGTAGAGCCTCCTGTAGGAGTTAACCCTATAGGATGCAAGTGGGTCTTCAAAAGGAAGACTGACATGGATGGTAAGGTACATACCTACAAGGCAAGACTGGTTGCAAAAGGATATAAACAAATTCATGGGATTGACTATGATGAAACCTTTTCACCAGTTGCAATGCTTAAATCTGTTCGGATTTTACTTGCTATCGCTGCATATCATGATTATGAAATATGGCAGATGGATGTCAAAACTGCTTTCCTTAATGGAAATCTTCTTGAGGATGTGTACATGACACAGCCTGAAGGATTTGACATACCAGAGGAAGCCCAAAAGATATGTAAGTTACAAAGATCAATCTATGGATTGAAGCAAGCTTCCAGAAGCTGGAATCTTCGTTTTGATGAAACAGTAAAACAATATGGATTCATCAAGAACGAAGATGAGCCTTGTGTCTACAAGAAGGTTAGTGGGAGCATGATCGTTTTCCTGGTATTATATGTAGATGACATATTACTCATTGGAAACGATATCCCTACCCTACAACAAGTAAAGTCTTGGTTGGGGAAATGCTTTTCTATGAAGGACCTAGGTGAAGCAGCCTATATATTAGGAATCAGAATCTATAGAGATAGATCACAAAAACTGCTTGGCCTAAGTCAGAGTACATACATAGACAAAGTGTTGAGACGCTTTAATATGCATGATTCCAAGAAAGGATTCATACCTATGCAACATGGTCTGTGTCTATCAAAAACACAATCCCCTTTAACTAAGAAAGAAAGGGATCGCATGAATAAGATTCCATATGCATCTGCAATAGGACCTATCATGTATGCCATGTTATGTACTCGACCAGATGTCTCGTATGCTTTAAGTGCAACGAGTAGGTACCAATCTGATCCTGGTGATGCTCACTGGGTAGCTGTCAAGAATATCCTTAAGTATTTAAGAAGGACTAAGGACTCATTCTTGATATATGGAGGTCAGGAAGAGTTGGCTGTAATTGGATACACCGATGCTAGCTTCCAGACAGATAAGGATGACTTTAGATCGCAATCTGGTTATGTATTTTGCTTAAACGGTGGCGTTGTGAGCTGGAAAAGTTCAAAGCAAGATACAGTTGCTGATTCTACAACCGAGGCCGAGTATATTGCTGCCTCAAGTGCAGCAAAGGAAGCTGTTTGGATCAAAAAGTTCATTAGTGAACTTGGCATAGTTCCTAGCATTGTGGATCCCATTGGTCTCTACTGTGAAAACAATGGTGCTATAGCACAAGCCAAGGAGCCTAGATCTCACCAACGATCCAAACACATACTTAGGCGTTATCATCTCATTCGAGAGATAATAGATAGAGGAGATGTGAAAATATGTAAAGTACCTACACTTGACAATATTGCTGACCCACTGACAAAGCCTCTTGCGCAGCAGAAGCATGATGGCCATACTAGATCTATGGGTATTAAGGGTATGCCTGATTGGCTCTAGTGCTAGTGGGAGATTGTTGGTGTAATCCCTAGAGGCCAATACTTTTGGTACTTGTATCGAATTATTTATTAATAATAAAAGGCATTTTCTTTATTATGGTTGACTAATAAAGTCCCTAGAATAGATAGTCCGTTTAATGTATTAAGTGTGACTTAATCATGAGAACACATTAAACATAAGGACACTATTCTTAAAGTATCCGTAGTCGAGCTTTAGTGTGAAGTGGGATAACATTAAAGCATTAAGACTATTATGTTTGTAGACCGATGATCACATCTCATGGATCATGGATAAAGAGTTATCAAGTCTTAAACATAGGTATGAATATTAAGAGTAATATTTATACCGGATTGACCCGCTATGAGAATACTATATAGAAAGTTATGTAAAGTGTCATAAGTTATTCTCATGGTGATAATAGTGTATTCCACTCTTCGACCTGAAACCACTATGGATCCTAGATGTAGAGTCGAGTGCTTTATTGCTGATCCAACGTTGTCCGTAACTGGATAACCATAAAGACAGTTGATGGGTACTCCACGAAGCATGCTGAGGGACATGAGTGACCTAGATGGAATTTGCCCATCCTGCATAACAGGATAAATGTCTATGGGCCCAATATTGAACTGGACAAGGATGACACGGTCTATACCTTGTGTTCAATATAGACATAAGGGCAAAAGGGTAATTATACACATAATTATTATCACAAATGGTTTTGTCAGATCACATGACATTTTCGTGTCTTGGGTAGCAGTGATGTGTTGCTAGATACCGCTCACTGTTTATTATATTAAATGCGTGATTTAATATAATTGCCAACGTCGCGAAAACCTGCAGGGTCACACACAAAGGACGGATTGATGAGAGATAGAGCAACTAAGGAATACCGTAAGGTACGGTGCCCTTAAGTGAATTATAGAACATCGTAAGGTACGATGTACTTGAGTAGAATACGAAATATGGTAAGGTACCATGGGCTTAAGTGATTTTGGGCATATTATAAGATATGGGCCAAAATACACTTAAGTGGGCTTTTTAGCTTGAAGCCCACACAAGTGGTTCTATAAATAGAACCCTTGTGCAGAAGCATTCATTGTGGTTGCATTAATTTCGTTTTCTCTCTCTCTCTCTCTCTCTCTCTCTCTCTCTCTCACTCAAAGCCTTCATTCATACCAGCTAGCACTGAGAGTGAAGGAATCCGTTCGTGTGGACTGAGTAGAGACGTTGTCATCGTTCAAAGTTCGTGATCGCTTCGTGGATCTGCATCAAAAATTTTGATCATCACAAGAGATCTGCATCAAAGGTTTCAATCGTCACAAGAGGTAAATATTCTATCACTGATCATGACCATTCGTAAGGATCTCTAAGGAGAAAATTTTAATTTCTGCTGTGTTTTGGACCGCAATTCTCCTTCAATATATTCAAGTAATCAGACACAAACAACACGTTGGACCAATTTCATACATCACTCTTAAGCAATTCATAGCATATGCATCTTGAAAATGGAAGAGGTGCAATGATAGAACAACTTACCTAGTGGATAAGATCCACTAATTCTTGAGCTTGAAGGAGCTACAAAAAGAAGGCTAATGGAGCTTGATGTTCTTCTGGGAACCAAGATGATGTTGAGTGAATGGTGAAGATGAACTCAGAAATGGAAAAATGAATCCTTAAGTTCAATGTTGCAGCCTCCAAGTTCTCTTTCCTCAATAATCTCTCCCTTCATAATTAGGTTAAAGTTTGCTTAAGTATGATGCTTATGATGAGGTGTGATGCTTTACTTTGGGACAGTACCGTTGGAGGGCAAGTTGGTCATCTTTTGCAAAAATGAAGTGTGGCATGCAAGGCTGCATTTTGGATGTATATAGTGTGTGCTTTGTGTCGTTTTGGAAGCATGAGGTGGAATGAGAGAGCTCAGGATTGTGTGACTCAGTGGAGAGAGAAAAAGAGACAATAAAAAACATTTCCCATTTTGGCCAAGTTTTGAAATGATATGCAAGCACACAATTCATGTGTTGTTGGTCTATTCAAGGCAAAGGGAATGTGTGTTGGTCGTGTGGATTAGATCATGCTGCAAGGGAATGCAACATCATGCACAACCCCAATCAATAAGTGTGGTAATGAAGATTGAAATATGTCATCTTAAAACCTAAATAACTCCATGGCATCTTATCCAAATGGAGTTAGATAGGGCATTTTGGAAAGAGGGGAATGAGGGGAACATGTTTGATGTTGGAGGTAAATTGAAAAAAAACCTAGAGTTCCTTCAAAAGTAGGCACGAAGATGATTGCTTGGAATGGCATGTCAAAATGTAAAATATAGGTCACCATGAGGGCCTAACTTGCCATGTCTATAACTTTCTCCTTAAGCTACCAAATAGGAAAATGTTTGAAGTAAAAGTGGAAAGGAGATAATGCCCAACAACTCTTATGTTGAGGTTGAATCCAAATGAAACTTGTAACCTTGTGAAAATTGGACATGAAGTAGGTTGTTTGAAATGACCAAATACTTAGAAAATTTTCACTAAGTATAAAGCCCAATCAATCAATCCAAGGTCATGACTTTTGAGAATGATATCTTGAGTTGTGGCTATCCAAATGAAGCATTCTTGGAATCAATGGAGAGAGGAGACTTAACACTATAATTTCCATGTCGGAAGAAAATTGAGATGGAGTCCCTAATGTCCCTTAAAACTGCAATGAACATGCTTGAGAATCCTAACTTGGGACACTTAGAAATTTTCCAAGTATTAGGACAATTGAGTGAATTTGAAACACCCCACTTTCAACGACCATAACTTGAGTCATGATGATCCAAATTCTTAAATTTCAGTATCTCCTTAAAGCTTGGATAAATGAGAACAAATTTCATGTTAAGGTCAATTTGGTTTGGGGTCTTGACCATAGAGAACAATGGTCATGAGAGTAGCTGCTCATTAACACTAAACTTGCCAAAAATAGCAAGTTTCCAAAACCCTAATTTCCAATTTAAGTAACTTTCCGTAATTCTTGATTTTGATGAATCTCTTGACTTTTCTTGATCAAATTTCAACATAGACCGTATTTTACTTGGGGAACATAATATTGACCCAAGGAATTAAAAGTTGTCTTTTTACCTGCTCAATTGACTTTTCCCCAATTGAATCAAACCAAAATCACCTGAGCAATTGAACCTCTTATGAATGGAATTGATGACCAATCTTCTACAGATAGACACTTAGGGACACACAGAATATCATGGAATCAAATATTGCCCAAAAAATCAGAAATAAACTGATTTTATCATAAACCCCTTAATTTTAGTCCAAAAAGACAAGATATGAGTGCATATCTTCAAAACCTTGACTCCTCTAGGGAAAGTGGAGAAACTTTTGAACAAATATGTCTTGCATAAGGATATGATAAAGATGATTCAAAAATGGTCCATGGGTATTCCACATACTGAGATAATCAACATTCCTAGCTCGGGGATCAAGAGATAGGAGAGTGTGATCTTCCATTCTCATGTAAATCTCATTCAACTGATGAAGTAATGGACCTTTTGAGATGTCTTAGGGAATGAGAAAACCCTTGTAGCTTGAATTATCATGAATTTGAGGATAGCTCAACCTCATTTTCATTGATTATCACCTTTCTTCCTTCTGAAGCTTGAAGAAGGTCACAAGGGAGATGCCTCGATCCCATAATCATAGAACCAATGATATGCATGAATGTATATGATGATGAAATATAAACCAATAAGGTCAAAAATAAGAGGGTAAATTTTGGGTACAACAATGAGGGTTCATAAAAGCTTTAAGCATCCCTACAAAACATACCAGGGTTTCATATTTGGTACCCAAATTTTCTCAAGTCCTAGTGTGTTAGTAGTTTTAAGAGGCCTAAGGTACCTTTAGACCTTCTCAATTTATTAAAACATGACGGATCTAAATGGCAAAATATATTGTAGTGAAAATATTTAAGAACAAATCAATTCACTTTCTTCCTTTAGTTCTTTACTATGTGTTATGCCATACTTAAACTCTAATCCAATTTTATTTAAGGAAGGCTTTTGACTTGATAAGATCAAGTCAAGGATTTATTTTTCCTTAGTAAATTTACATAGGATTTCATGAAAATTTGTTACTTCCTTTTTCATTGAGACACAAGTCTCACATGTTTTAGCTACGTTTTAAATATTAGTTATTTCGTGATTAAGCGTTTCATTACTGTTTTCTAGAAACTCAAGATAATGCTTAAGGTTTAAGTTATGTTTATTAATGTTGTCATTTTCTTTGATTAATTTAGAACTTAATTTAAATAGCTTCTTATATGAAAACTTTGTTACCTCACGATTATCTTCTTCGTGATATACTTTTAAACAAACTTCATCTTTTTCATTGGACGATTCTTAGAAGGTTCTACCCGAGGTTGGATCTTCGAGGTTCCTTCTATATGTTGAACCTTTCTTATTTGTAGAGTCTTTATTCTCTAGAATATTCTACTAGAGGAAGTTTCATCTTCACATCCTCGTATAGATGAAGTTTCTTCATTTGATAATGAATCCTCTGAGAATCATTCAACTACTGAGATTATTCTTTCTAAGGAGATTACTGAAGTTGATTTATCTTCACAAGAATTATTTGATGAAGTTGCTAAAGATTCTTCTAGACTTAAGCTAATGCCTTCATCTTTTAGTAGTTGAATTAATTCATTCATATTCCTGGTGATTTCCTCCTTTTTGGAATTTTACTAAAATTTATAGACACTGCCATCTCTCAATTTAAGGATTGGATCAAATTTCATATTCCAATTCCTAATTCTTAGATATTTGTTAGTTATAAATATTCTAACAATATTTCCAACATTTATAATATTAGAGAAGCACTTATGAAGGAAGCATTCATCTTCTTCGCCATGTGTGTTCATTCGCTCTTGGTTGACACTTGCATAAGATTCATATATCATATCAAGAGTGTCCCAAATTTCTTTTGAGGATTTAGAGTTATGAACATAAAATAATTGATTACCATCTAAAAATATAACTAAGAAATTCTTTATTTTGAAATCAACTTCAAACTTTCTCTTTTCCTTTATGGTCCAAAGGAAATATGGCTTATCTACTACTACTTGATTTATATGGTGGGTAGGGATAAACGGGTCTTTAATTATAGTCTTCCGTAATTCAAAATTAATAATTTAAATGGAAATATTAAATCTAGCTTTACATAGTTCAAACATATCACCAATAAACAAACGAGGTGTGTTTAGGAAATAACTCTTGTTGAAAATAATGTTACAAGTCATCCAGCTCGTGAGACAATTAGTTTCTGAACTTGAGTTAGACTCTGATATCACTTGTTAAGCATGTAACTCTATACACAAGAGGGGGTGAGGTTGAATTATGGTGGTTAGAAAAACCTTGATTTAAAACAAAATTATTTTTTAAATCAGAGTTTAAAAACATTTTCTAAAAAACGTTTTGATATGAAACGGAAATTCAAGATAAAGAAAATAAGTGGAAAGTAAAAAGTTAAGAGGAGAGAGATAACAACAAAGATTTATAGAGGTTTGTTATAAATGAAGTGACATACTCCTCCCCAAATAATTGATCTTGAGAGTATTCAATAATGGTTGACAACTTTTAGAAGGTTAATCCCATAAACTCCCTTATATAAGGAAAAGTGAAGTTTCACATTTACTTTCAACCAAACAAAATAATACTAGAATGAAGTGATTAGTCTTCATGCCAAACAAAAAAAAAAGGTTTGAGTAGTTAGTCTCTCAGCCAAATGGATATTTTATACAGACTTATCTCGAACTAAGGTAGAGTTTTGACTTGGATATCCTCTGAACCGAATCGAGGTTTTACAGGGCTGACCACAAACTTAATTGAGATTTTACATGTGCAGATCTTGATCTGGCTGAGTTTTTATACAAGGTTGAGCTCAAGAACAGGTGTAGAGATTTTTTTCTCTAGTTATTCTTCACAAACCCAAGAGCATAGCTTTTTCCTCAAGTGGCTGGGCTCACGAATAAAATGGAGATTTAACATTAAATCTCCCCAAAAAAGCTTTTAACGGGTTTAACTCCAAACCTAAACAAACACTTCTTAAGGAAGAACAATTCACTCACGAAAAAAAGAGCTTTTGGTAAATTTATAATACTACATCTTCCAGAACAACTTCCTCACTTAAAAACAAGAACTTTTCTCAAAGCGCTATGACTAAAAAGATGTGAGAAAATAGAAAATATTTTAAAGAGAGATTGAGAGAGAGGAAGTGAGATATCTCACATTTTTTGGATGTTGAAAAATGAAAGGGAATACCTCTTTTATAGGCAAAATGATGGTTATAAAAAGGAAATGATCCATGGGAAAAATTGATGACCTAATCGATTAGGCACAAAAAATAATCAATTATTTATGCCTATTTTGGAAAGTTTTGATAGATAATTGTTACCATTCATTAAGACATTGTCATAATCGATTATAGACTCGTTTTGCCTTTATCTAATTGATTAGGCACTTGGTCTAATCGATTAGGCAATTCATAAACTTCCCCTAATCAATATGAGAATTCTCATATCATTTGGCTAGGCTCTAAAAATATTTTTGGTGAATTTATTTGAACAATAAAGGCTTAAACAAGTATGTGTGTGTGTGTGTGTGTGGTTTATCCATGTTACTTTAAAAAAAATGCCCTTGTATTTTTACAACACACTGATCACTTAGACACGGTCATGCAAGCTTTCACACTTCCTCTCTTTCACATATCGAGGCTTCAAGTCCTTTGTCGGATAAACCAATCACATAAGCACTTCACTTCAATCTTCTTTTGGATGAGGCTTGAGACATCTTCATATCAGATTCCATCATCAAAGAGTATCACCGGTGATCATCAAATCCTAAATATTCAACTTTATATGGAGGAAAAGTTTGATTAATTATCTTGTTCATCTTTGAATGCTTGACTTAAATTTTAGCATTTGTCCATCTTCAAGTGTTATTGTCATCAACGTCACTTTAAAGGTTGTTACATCTTCAAGATTTGTCATCATCAAAACTATGATATTATATGGGCTAGACATATTTGCTTATCTATGAGATTTGATCACTTCTTGATTAAATCTGCACATACATAGTTCCACATCTTCTAGTAGGACCATGATCCAAAATGTCTTTAGCTTTCTGACTCTTTCAAATATCAATGTAGATTACGTAGATTCTTTATCTATTTGATGACTAACATAGCTCAACCTCGTTATCGAAGAGTTGCATGTATTGATAGTTCGACTTGTCTATCAACTATTAGTAGTTGCTTTGTTGTTCACTTCTAAAACATCTTTTCATTGGCAGGTATGCCTTCCTTCGTAGAGGGTTGATGAATTCTTTGAATGCATGAAATTTTCCTCTTTTCATCCCTACCCCGACTTGTGCACTAGAGACTACCATCATGTTCGCTTCGAATTACGTTTGGATAGGTTAAGCTTCCATTATGGCTTGAGTATTCTAGAATGGTATGATCCATCGTGATGATAGCGACGAGTTTCAAATTTGCATCGGAGGTTTGTTTACTTTATTGCGATAACATCAGTTCACATATTCTTCTTATTTATCTTTTCGATAGTGTGAGATATGAAGGTGAGAGATAGTTATGATTGTAGCAATTCATTCCTCTAATTATAATAATTTGAATTGGTTGTTGGATTGAGGGGTTCAAAGCATTTCCCTGACGCGAGGTTGGGAATGAATTCTTCTTACACCTCCCTCCCGATCTGGCTTTCGATCAAATGAGATTTAATTGCAGAATTTCGTGGGATCCAATTGTGACTTTCCACAAACGACGTGATTTTTTTATATTAGAATTAAAGTTGTGATTGATTGGTGGTGATGAACTCTTGATGTGGTGATGTTGATTTCCGATACTACATCTGCAATTCATTGAAGATGGATTTGCAAGATTAACCTACAATGTCAAAATTAGTTACAAAATCTTAAATAAGAGGAGTTGATCGTATATAATGAATAATTATGATTAGGCTTGATATTTAGATCTCCCTAATTTCTAATTTAATTTTTTAACTTCAAATATAAACAAAATTCATTGCAGATCTTTTCAATATTATTGTTCCCGAAACATCTCTTATTTATTCCCTTATTTTCTAATATAAAGGCACAGTCTCAATCTATCTTTAGTATAATATAACAACATTTTAATAATGTGAAGTAAAATAAGTTAACTTATAATAAAAACTGAAAGAATAGTATTTATAATTTCCAACGTTGATGAGATACATAACATTAAAATGCATGAGCTTTTAAACTCTATTTAAAAGATAGTATCATACTGCATCTAGACTTTAGCACTAAAAAACAAAAAATATAAAAGACAAATACTCGTATGTAAACGTTTTACCATAATTGAATGACCCATACTTAATTTGGCCTTGAGCATATTGTGACACAAATGGGTGGACGAGGTCTGAATTAACAACTGTGTTGGTTTGTTGGTTTCTGACATGCCTCAGCATCACATCAAAACAAAATCTCTACTAAGTTGATAAGGCTTGCATATCGATGAAATACAACAATTTTGTTGTTATCATCAAGTTGATTGGCGGTTGAAATATCTCATCAAATATGAAGTTATAATTGGCAGCTAGTATATATAAACATCTCTACAAAGAGTGTAGTATCAAAATTTGACTTTTTGTATTTGATGAGTACACTCGGCCAACCATTGGCCGAGCTTATAAAGGAAAAAAAAATTATTTCAAAATAATATTAATTTATTATCTTTTTTAAAATTATTAAAAAAATAAAATAATAATACTGCATATACTCATTGGCAAAGGACGAGTCCATGCAGCCAAATGTAACGTTTCACCCACTCGTCTATTGAATGGACGAGTCCAAAGAAAAAAGTGGGGGTATTCTGAATTTTTTTTCTTCAGAATGGAACATATTGGGATTTAATTTTCAGTAAGGGGATATTGTGGGAAAAAAATCTCAAAATTTTATCTTTTCTCTTTCTTGTATGATTTGATTTGTTGCTTGATATGAACTTATCCTTGATAGACTAGTTAATGCACTTTTTTTATTTTCTCTAAATAGTTAGACTTTCTCCTTAAAATAACTAAATATAGTCCAACATAATACACTTAAAACATTATTATTATTTTGTAATTTTTGCAAAATTTAACCCTACAAGAGTTAGCTGCCCAAGGGTTTGATCACTTGTTACATGTCCGCTACTTTTAATGTGCAAAATTTCTGTGTGTATTTTTTGTTTTAATTTAATTTTTTATAAAAGAAAAAATAATTATAAAATAAAAGAGATATACAACAATCATATGACAATTACTAAAAGAGAAGAAATTAGTAAAATGGCCAAAATTATTTTTTTCTCTATATTATTATAGATATATAGTTAGAGATAATTTAAAAATAGATTTTTGTTCAAAATAAAACAGTGTGTTATTATCTCTTGACCTCAAACTGCCCGCCGACCGAAAAAATTAGTGAAATGGCCAAAAATATAATAATTTTATAAATTAATGAAAATGGTGGGGCCATCTTCAAATCCATCAAGGGATGGCCACAAATTAAACTCCTAAAGTCAGATAATAAATAGGTCACCAAGAAAATAAACCACCGACCTAGAAAATAAAAAAAAATCCTACATTTTAAATCGAATATAAAGATACAATTGCAAGCAAAGGAGAAATGTTTATTGGCGAATTATATATAAAATAAATAAATAAAAGAGATAATCAAATTTGTCACGGTAAAGTGAAGAAGTGAGGAAAGAACATCCATCTATACAACGTAGCTATAAAATAAAAGAGAAAAGTTACATTTTCACTTAATTATAATACCATAGCCGTTTATATTTATGGAAGTATCTTGGTTAGGTTGGGCTGGGTTGATTTATGTTTGATCTAATTTGTTATTCGAGTTGAATTTTTCGTCCAATCTACAATTTTATTGTCAAAATCGACTTAAACCAATCCGTATATTTATGGATTGAATTGGGTTCGTGGATGGTTATATTTCAAATCATTTTTTTTAGGATTCTTTTTTGTCGGGTTAAAGAATTTTTTTTAACACAACTTAATCACACTCATTTTTAACATTTAAATTCGGAACTTTGGCATAGATGTGTGATTTTAGGTGTGGAGGGTTCTTTTTGTCCCTTATGTGAGGTAGAAGAGGAATTTGTTGGCCATCTTTTTCTTAAGTGTTGTAAAGTTAAAACCATTTGGAAGGAAGTGTTATCGTGGTTTGGAGTGAATTTTGATGAATTGTTGGAAAATTTGGATATTGATACTATTGTTTCCGGAGAAGATGTGCTTTTATTTCTATCAAATTCTTTGGATGGAAGAGTGAAGTCGTCTTTTATTTGGTCTTTGGTTTGTTGGAGCATTTGGAATGCTAGGAATAATTTGGTTTTTAAACATTCCATTTGGAATGTGGTAGAGATTTTATTGATCATTAAATCAATTGGATGAGATTAGTTTTCTATATTGTCTAAAGGGAGTATAGATATTAATAGAGAATTATGGTTTGTTAATCCTTCTAATTTCATTGGATTGTAACTTGTGTCCCTTTGTATTGGGTTGCACCCCTTGTGCGTATTAAGACAAGTGCTTATAAAAAAAACATTTAAATTCGTCGAATCACATCATATAATATTTAAAAAATTAATCAACACGAGATAATATTTAATAATATTATCAAATTCAACCTGACATTTTATTTCCATAAAATAAATAAATTGAAAATGATACAAAAGAAAATAACAAACGATATTTAGTATTAGAATTACGTAAATTCGTTGGTTTAATAGTATTATTGGTGGAGAATAATTTTTTTTAATAAAAAAATCATGGTGGTTTGTGAGATATTCATTTTACATTTTTATTTAAAATAATAATAAAAACAATAAGAAATTATTAAGTTCACGGTTGAATTAACATCTCAGCAAATTACAAAACTCAAATTCAATACTCGATCCAAAACTATACGAATTATTATGAGTTGGATTTGATATACCCATAAATAAATGAGTTCAAATAATTTACGAGTTTGATTTAATTTAGGTCAATAGATTCGTGTATCGACCTACATCGATGAACACCCCCCCTATTTACATAGTAGCTTCAAGCATTATTTTAGAAGTGATACATACTAAATAAATAATATAATAAAGAAAAATATGATTTATACTGCATATAAATATGGTGTAGATATTGAAAATAGACGTTATTTTAACATTTTTGAAAATAAACACACCATAACAACGTAGTGGAAAAAAAAACAAAAACATTAAAATAAATAAAAACATAAATAAATAAATAAACCATAACTCAACCCAGCCAAATATTTCATAACGAGAAAAAATTAGATATCTTTAGAAGGACTTATGTCAATAAAAATAATGAGAAAGTTTAATAATTGACTCATAAAATATTAAAAAATATTTTTTCTGTTTATTTAAGTGTCACTTTTTTAATAACTTTTTTTTAATTGTTGTTTGTAAAGTTTAAGATAATATTAATTGTATTTTTGTCACAATTATTCATAGACATTTATTACAAGGTTTTTTTACCCAAATAACCCATTTTTTCAAGAAAATTCCCAAAATACTCCTGGTTTAAAAAAAAAATCCTAAAATACCCCACTTTTAGGAGGAGTCTCCAATTTAATTGGCGACTCCTCTTAAAACTTGAATGGAGACGCCAATTAGATTGGCTAGGGCAGGTGCCCTAGCCAATCCAATTGGCGCCTATGTGTAGGTTTTAAGAGGAGTCTTCAATTCAATTGGCGACTCCTTCATAAAAGCCTCATATGACAAAACCTTCAACATGAAAGTTGTAGATCTTTTCAAGACAATGAATTTGGACTTAAATTTTACAACATTTGGATTTTTTATGAGAAAGTTATGGGCACTTGAAGTTGGACTTTTTCACATTTCAACTGTTGTGACCTATAATGTTTTGTATTATCACATGTGTTTCTTTTAGAATTATGAAATTTTGTCCAACATAACAATTGAAGTAGACATCTCAAAATTTCCAATGCAATTGTTCCCACCTCAAAATAATGAAAAATGAAGGAGTTAGGTCCTTGGGAAGTTGACCCAAAATTAGGGTTTTAGTCAAAACATGTGTATGTGAATTTTGCCAAAATGGACCAACTTCAAGCCCTTCTGTTTGAATGATAAAAGCCTCAAATGACAAAACCTTCAACATAAAAGTTGTAGATCTTTTCAATACAATGAATTTGGACTTAAATTTTCCATCATTTGGATTTTTTATGAGAAAATTATGGGCACTTGAAGTTGGACTTTTTCACATTTCAACTGTTATGTGACCTATAATGTTTTGTATTATCACATGTGTATCTTTTAGAATTATGAAATTTTTTCCAACATAACAATTGAAGTAGACATCTTAACATTTCCAATGCACTTGGTCCCACCTCAAAATAATAAAAAATGAGTGAGTTAGGTCCTTGGGAAGTTGACCCAAAATTAGGGTTTTAGTCAAAACATGTGTATGTGAATTTTGCCAAAATGGACCAACTTCAAGCCCTTTTGTTCGAATGATAAAAGCCTCAAATAACAAAACCTTAAACATAAAAGTTGTAGATCTTTTCAAGACAATGAATTTGGACTTAAATTTTCCATCATTTGAATTTTTTATGAGAAAGTTATGGCCACTTGAAGTTGGACTTTTTCACATTTCAATGGCTTTGGTCAAAAGTGACCTATAATGTTTTAGTATTATCATATGTGACCTATTATTCAATTGGAGACTCCTCCTAAAATGCATTTTTTTTTTGTTTTTATGGTATAAGTGAAAGATAAATTTGATATAATACGACTTGATATTAATAAAGTTTGGAGTTTACACAAAGAAACCTAATGGTGATGACTGGGATCACCTAACCGGCCTCCGGTCCCACATCCCCTAGCAACCCTAACCCTTGGCCCTAACCCACGTTGACGATTCTGCACCGGTGTTTGTTCATCTGAGGGGCCAGGAGCGTCACTACCAACTACAAGAGAAGGTCCGTTGAGGTATTCAGACAACTCAGCATAGTCTTCAGTATGCAATGATGGTGTACCGCCGTAGCTGAGCTCATGACCCATGCCAGAGAAGTTGGGATGTGGTTGACTCATGGATGGGCGACCGGGACGGTTGAAGGGAGACATGGGTGTGAATGATGCGTCTAGGAAAGGTTGGAAAGGTTGTTGGGGTGTTTGGTAGAGATAGGGTTGTGGGATGTTTTGGTTTTGTGATGTTTGGGCTTCTTGGCTACGGTAGGAGGAGGGGCGGTTGATGTTTTGGCTAAGGCGACTTTGGTAGGGTGATGGTGTGGGTGAGAAGCGATGTTGGGTCTCAGGTTGATGGTCAATTTGTTGGTGGTGGTATGGGGTATATTCTTGGTATTGGGGTTGGGTGAATGGCATATTTTGGTTGTATGTTTGTGTGTTTGTGGAACGGAAAGTTTGACGGATAGGGGGTTGTGAGTAACCGGGCTGAGAATGTTGTTGGGGGTTAGATGTTGATCCTTCTTGTGTGTAACTTGCCTGGCGTGGGTCATAGAGGTACATATCTTCGGCGATGAATTGAAAACCAACCGATCTGTACCAAGCCATATAAGTACGACTTGGTTTTACCTCATTTGGCATGACTGCGTCAGTTAAGACATGGTCATGACGGTGTTTCCACTTGCGACACTCCGATCTTGCGAAGTTTTGACAAGGGTTGAAGTTCCATTGGTCGTTCACTTTACGCATATGCCATTCTCCTAGGCTAGCTGGGGGATCTGGGATATTATGGACCATACCGAACTGCAGCTTCACACGATCGGTGTTGTGCATCTCCACAGTTGTGAACCGTATTATCGGTGTGCATGCTGTCCATACGACTGCGTCTTCAGCGTTGACCTCATGGTCATGATCCAGATTAAGGTATGGACGCCAAATGAACTGAAATGTTAAAGAAGATAGGATTATAATGAATGTAGAAAAAGTTAACATAATATAACGAAATAATTAAGTTATTTTGCTTACGTCTGTCGGTCGAAGGTGATCCAACAGGTTGCGATACTGAGTAATATAGTGTCTCGGACATCTGTTGTAACTCATACCACGTGCCGACCATCTACACCAAAAAGTTAAAAAAAATAGTTTGAGGTAATAAACTTTAAGGAAGTAAGTAAAGATATAGCAATTTAAACAACTTACTTTTGTGCATATGGAAAAGTGAAAGGGTTGTTATTGACTGGTGCTAGAGACGGTAGTCTTGACCAACCCCATGCTTGTAGCAAAACAGCACATCCAGAAAATGTAGATGTGTCTTTGTGGGAGTTTTTGCACAACGAGCTATAGAGATAGGCTAGACAAGCAGATCCCCAACTGTAACTTCCTATTCCATCTACATGTCTAAGTAGAGGTAAGTACATAATATGCATGCTAGAACCACTACCTTCGGGAAATAAAAAGGATCATATTAACAACATAATGTAACACCTAGTTTTTATTATTCGAGCATCTTCGGTAGAATGCTCATCTAAGTATAAATTATTATAATATGACTTTAGGCGTGAGAGTAGTATACCTTGACCTCTAGCATTATCATCTAACAAATCAGTGTCTAAAAGCTCCATGCAAATTGAATTTGCATAGTTGGTCTTACCATTAATAGCCTTGCCTTCAATTGGTAGTCCTAAAAGCATGTAGACGTCTTCTAACGTCACGGTACACTCACCGGTTGGGAACCAAAATGTGTGTGTCTCTGGCCTCCATCTTTCGCATAAGGCTAGAATGAACTTGTTATCTATAGACCAAGACATAATCTTGCTAATATGACCAAAACCGGCGAGTTCAACATAAGGTTGAATCATCGGGTCCATATGGACATATTCGTGGACCCGAGTTCGAAACCTTGATACATCCTATAATAGAAAGAATAAAACACTTGACTAAGTTGGTATGTCAAAATAAAATGGGGTTGGTGAAGATGAAAGATAAAAAGTTAACAAAAGAAAAAACTTACATATGTTGCGATGTTTGCAACCGTTCCTCTATGTGCTTTGCCCATTGTGAGTAAAGACATATTGTTGGGGAGTTGGTGTAGATGAAACTAGAAGATGTTGTTGAAGATGAAATTGTAAAAGAAATATTGTAGAGGAAGTAGTGAGAGTGATGGTGTGGAAGAAGTGTTGAAGGAGTGGATGTATTTATAGGCAAATGGATGGGAGCATGAAAATTTGTGTTTGCATGGTGTCTCCACATGAATTGGAGACCATGTACAATCCTTAAGAGGGGTCGCCCTTCAAATTGGCGCCTCCATAGGGACATGCATGCAAGGCTAGGTCTGAATGCTTGGTTTCGAGGTCTGAATGCATGGTGTCTCCACTTGAATTGGCGACCATGTACAAGGATTAAGTGGAGGCGCCAATCCATTTGGAGACACCATCTGCATGTCTGACACGTGGCTGTCTTGTCTCCTGCATGCTGGACAAGTCACTTGTTGATGGCTTGCATGGTTGACACATCATCTCTGACTATCTTACATGTCCGACACGTGGCTGTCTTGTCTCCTGCATGCTGAAGAGTCACTTCTTGATAGCTTGCATGGTTGACACATCATCTCAGACTATCTTGCATGATTGACACATCATCTCAGACTATCTTACATGTCCGACACATCATCGCAGACTAGCTTGCATGTCCGACACATCATCTCAGAACTAGCTAGCATGTGAGACACTGATACCATCTATTTAAGTGTCTTACTATCAACATCCAAGACACTTCACTCACATTCATCTGCAGTAAGAAAATAGTTTTCATCTGCACAATGTCATCTTCATCATTATACAGTGTCAACGTTCACTGTAACGGTGAAACATTCGAGTCTGAGCTACATGGTTTTTGTTTTCGAAACACTGATACCATTAGAATCACGATCAAGAGAAATGCAACCTTTTTGCATTTGAAAAAAAGAATACAATCCTTTATAGGATCGGGTATTGTGTCAAAGATCACATATCAAAATCCAATATTTTTTGAGAATGGTCAATGCAAGTATTTCCCCCTTAAGGTACGAGACGATGAAGATGTTGAATACATGTTTGTTAGTCATGAACATTCAGGCTGCAACTGTATCGAATTGTACATTACTCTACAACCATGTATACCATCTCAACAGTCTCAACTAACCGATCAGGATGAAGCTGATGAAGATGATGCACAATGGTTAGATGAACTCAACCCAGAAGCAGAAGCAGAAGTCGACGTTGTTGATAAAGAAGAAGAGGAGACCGAGATACAGGTTGATCACATGCTGAACAACGACGATGAAGATGATGATCAACCACCACCAATACCTCATAGTCATGTCTACAATCCGCCTCAACATATGACAAATATGGATCTTCACGATGATGAAACATCCAACAGTGTTTTCTATAATCCGTATCCGAGATCAGAAGGTGAATTAAAGGTGGGAGACATGTTTCGTACCAAAGAAGAATGTGTTATGGCAATCAAAAAATTCCACATGACCAACTCTGCTGACTTTACAGTGAAACGCACTGATTCTAGAAGGTATGTTATCGAATGTCGTAACATGCTTTGTAAGTTTCGTTTGGTTGCGTCTTACAAGAAGAAAAACGACTCTTGGGAGATCGCTTCAATAGACCCACCGCACAGTTGTATTGCAACTAACGTTGAACAAGATCACCGTAAACTAAGCGCAGCTTTGATATGTCAAGACATTCTGCCATTGGTAAATAAAGACCCATCAGTGAAGGTGAGTATAATTATATCCCATATCAGAACAACATATAATTATACTCCATCTTATAAGAAAGCCTGGATTACGAGGACAAAGGCTGTTGAACAGGTTTTCGGCAACTGGGAGGATTCATTCAAGGAATTGCCACGGTTTTTATGGGTACTAAAAACATATGTCCCAGAAACTGTGGCAATTATGGAGACAGTGCCAGCAATGATGCCAGATGGAACCTGTGCTACAGGTAATAGAATATTTCACCGTCTCTTTTGGGCATTTGACCCGTGCATCAAAGGTTTCGCATTCTGCAAACCTATTATTCAAATTGATATCACTTGGTTATACGGAAAATACAAGGGTACTTTGCTCATGGCGGTTGCACAAGACGGTAACAACAATGTCTTTCCCATTGCCTTTGCTCTTGTTGAAGGTGAAACGGCTGGTGGATGGGGTTTTTTTCTTCGACATCTCAGAATGCATGTGGCTCCATAAGCCAATCTCTGTTTGATTTCTGATAGACATGCTGCCATTGAGAGTGCCTACAACAACCATGACAACGGATGGCATGATCCTCCTTCTACACATGTCTACTGTATCAGACACATTGCACAAAACTTCATGTGTGCTATAAAAGATAAGAATCTTCGTTCGCACCCAACCAAAGATACTGTCAAGTCTCTCAATACTTCTGATTTTTCCCCTTCTGGTATTTTCCCATCTAACCATCGAACCAACTCCCTCTTCAGTTGATCGAACGTGGTGATGTTCCAAAACAGCATCAGCATTTGAGGTTTGTCTCTCGCATAAATCACCTTACCGTATCGACGACGAACACCAAACATGATAGCCAAATGATTATATGAGCTGTGGAACAATTGGTCACACAACGCATCTATTTATAAGATAAAAAAGGCATTTTAGGAGGAGTCTGGCGACTCCTCTTAAAACCTACACATATGCGCCAATTGGATTGGCTAGGGCACCTGCCCTAACCAATCCAATTGGCGCCTCCATTCAAGTTTTAAGGAGAGTCACCTTATGAACAACTTTCATGTTCATAAAAAATCCATTTGAAACTTGGAAGGTCATCATTCATTTCAAAACATTATAGGTCATTCTGACTGAAACCCTAATTTTGGGTCAACTTCCCAAGGACCTAACTCCTTCATTTTTCATAATTTTGAGGTGGGATCAAATGCATTGGAAAGTTTGAGATGTCTAATTCAATTGTTATGTTGGACAAAATTTCATAATTCTAAAAGAAACACATGTGATAATACAAAACATTATAGGTCACATAACAGTTGAAATGTGAAAAAGTCCAACTTCAAGTGCCTATAACTTTCTCATAAAAAATCCAAATGATGCAAACTTTAAGTTCAAATTCATTATCTTAAATAGATATACAACTTTCATGTTGGAGGTTTTGTCATTTGAGGCTTTTATGAAGGAGTGACCAATTGAATTGGAGACTCCTCTTAAAACCTACACATAGGCGCCAATTGGATTGGCTATGGCACCTGCCCTAGCCAATCCAATTGGCGCCTCCATT